>NC_142035.1:88141305-88743204 GCF_982192425.1 Myodes glareolus | reverse complement strand
GTGGATTTCAGAGACACTCCTAAAACTAAAATTATTTTAGGTTCACGACTTTCCTCAAAGACATCCAAGCACATTGTCAGCTCCACTGTTTAACTAAAGTGGATACATGGCTGAATTTTATAAGTGGATCTGAAGATAACATATGTGTTAACATTTCTTGTAGTTGCCACATTTTATGGTGGATCAATGTGGAATTTGGAAATCGTCTTACATCTTCCAACTATTCCAAGTTATCATACTGAGAGCTTTGAAGTTCCACTGTGTGCCTTGCTTTGGAAAACCTGGTTTCTTTTATGTGAGCACCTTCAGATTTAAGTTGCCCAAGAAAAAGGAAGGATCTTAAAAGGCTGTGTGGAAAACTATCTTTGTGCAAATAGACAGGACCCCCTCACACTTGTCACGGAATAGCCAAAAGTTACAATTCTAAAAGTCACTTTTAATGCTAAATGTCACTTGCAAAGTGTTTATTTTATAACAGTTTTATAGAAATTAGAAATATGAGTTAGAAAAGCATACATTAAAGAAAAAGCTCAAAATGAGGAGTGTCCTATTTAAAAATTTTAAAAAATAAAATAAAAAATATTCTTTTTTCACATAGAAATAAATGAAACAGAATTCTCCAAACTTTGCATGGCCTCTTATGACAAACTGAGCACATAAAATTTTTATGAAGTAAATTCTTAATATGCAAGAGTCAACTCATAAAGACCATTAGAGAAATCAGCTTTGAATTATGAAAACTAAAATCACCTTTACTATTCAACTCTCAATTAAAGGTTACATCCAGCAGGAAGAAATATGCATGCAATGAAATGGAAGATGTAGTTCACTCATCTGATTATACAGAAGCATCTGCGGCTCCTAATGTTTCTGGGGCTGCAGCCACTCCCACTGCAGCAACCACTGCTGCCTCTGCTGCAGTAGCTGCAATTATGGCTGCTGTTGTTCCTGCTGTTGATGCTACTGCCTCTCCTGCTACAAATGTTAATACTCTCACTGCTGGTGCTTCTGGGGCTACATCTGACAGTTCTGTTGTTCCAGTGGCTGCTGCGACTGCTGCGACTGCTGCTGCTGTTCTTGCTGCTGCGGCAGCTGCTCCAGACACTGGCGCTGCTGTTGTTGTTGCTGCTGCCGCAGCTGTGGCTGCCACTGTAGCTGCGGCTTCTGTGACTACTTCTCTTACTGTTGCTTCTGCTTCTGTTGCGGCAGTGGTTGCTGCTGCTGTTAACTGTTGCTCCTCTGGCTGCTGCTGTTGCTACCTTTGCTGTAGCTACTAGTTCTGCTGCAGCAGCTGCATTCGTTGCTGATGTTGGTGTTGCTGTAGCTCCTTGTGTTCCTCCTCCTGCTACCACATCAGCTGCAGCCCCTTCTGCTGTTGCTGCTGTTGATACGGCTGCTTCTGCTGCGGTTGCTACTCATGCTGTTGTGTCTCTTCCTCTTGTTGCTGCTGCTGCCGCCACCACCACTGCTGCTACGCTGCAGCTGTTTTTCCAGATGCCTCTGCTATAACTACTGCTGCTATTACTGTTGCAGCAACAGATCTTCCCAATGCTCCTTCTGCCGCACCTGCTGCTACTGTTACAAAAAGATTTATTCTACAGAGAAAGTATGTAGAAGCTAGAAAGCCGCAACCTTCTGTTGAGGAGACAGAGATACAAGATGGGTAAGGCTAGGAAGAACTGAAAACAGGTATTGTTCCTGCCCTGTACAATAAATCTACTTCTTGATAATTTCCATGCTAGGGATAATCTTGGACAGCCAACATGCAAACCAGGACAAATAACTAAATTAGAAAGTATTAATATTGATGAATTATGTTTAAAATATTATAACCTGGGTTGTCAAATGTGAGGCAAAAGAAATTTGGAAACCAGTATGTATATCAGTTTTGAGCCATAATACGGTAACAGTGATTCATTTCAAAAATATCACAAATATGATCTAGCAATTTTCACTATGAGGATGGGTTCTTTTAGCATAGAAAAATGTTTTTAAGCAAAACCACAAACATTTTGATTATCAATATAGTATATCATAGGCAAAATAGAAAAGATATACATATATGTGATACATAATAAACATAGTTGAGGATATTTAATATACAGACTTTGAATGTGTGTGTAACTGTACATGCACATAAAACAAGGGAATTTATTTAAGCATACTCAGCTTATGGCACTAGACTTAAATTAACCATCAGTAAGAAATTAAATTACCTTATCTTCATAAAATGTAGTATGTGAACATTTCAAAACAAGTTTCAATCTATTCAGTCTTCAGTGGACTCATTATTTCATTAGTAACATATACTAGAGACAAGGATTTTGATAGAACATAGCAACCTAATTTTGTTCTAAAACTACATCCAGAGAGTTGCAAAAAGAAGCTGTTTTTTAGAATAAAATTCTTTTTTAATTAGCAAAACTATTAGCTGTTAGATCTGACTGTGTCTTCCCATACCCCTGTGGTGAAAATTGAAACCCCAAATTAGCCTTGGTGTTGCTGAGAGCATTACACTCAGGGAAAATATCAATAAATGTTTCTGTTATATGTTTTCAGTTGATATGCAGTGGACCAACTTTAGTTTGAATTTTATTATCAAATATCAGAGTATTTATGCCTATTTTTCTTGGTTTCTATCCACTTGATAGGTTGATTTTCATACTTTATACTTCTAATCAATGAGTTTCTTTACCAAAATTTCTTAAAGACCTCAGATAATTAGATACACTTTTGTTAATTCACTAAGCATATCTAGCTTTCTTTTCTGGTGTGTTTGGCTTATTTAAATGTAAGGTTATTATTGAAAATGTTTATTAGTAACTGTGTCTCCTGATTTTCTGGTGTGTTGCATTATTATTGGATTTTTATTCTCCCCAACTATTGTCAGGGACTGTGTTGATTTCTCTTGTGGGGCATGATGGATTTGTTGCCAACTTATTGTTCAGGTATTGCTCCCAAGGTATTAATTCTTTACTCTATCCCATAATTATGACTCTCCCTTTAATTTCATCTATGCACAGTAATTCTTTGAGTATCTCCTGCTGTTTTGGCTTCATAATAATGGACTTGAGTTTTGTGCATGGTGATAGATATGGATCTACTTTCATTCTTCTACAGGTTGACATCCAGTTATGCCAGCACCATTTGTCGAAGATGCTTTCCTTCTTCCATTGTATACCTTTAGCTCCCTTGTCAAAAATTAGGTGTTCATAAATCAAGTCCAAATGGATTAAAGACATCAACATTAATCTGACCACTTTGAACCTGATAGAAGAGAAACTGGGAAGTAGTCTACAAGATATAGATAGGCACAGGAGACCACTTCCTAAGTAGAATCCCAATAGCACAGACAATAAGAGAATCAATGAATAAATGGGACCTACTGAAACTGAGAAGCTTCTGTAAAGCAAAGGACACTGTCAGTAAGACAAAAAGGCTACCTTCGGACTGGGAGAAGATCTTCTTCTCCAACCCCTCAACAGACAAAGGTCTGATTTCCAAAATATACAAAGAATTCAAGAAACTAGATGCTAAAACTCTAATTCACCCAATTGAAAAATGGGGGTACTGAACTGAACAGAGAATTCACAACAGATGAACTTTGAATGGCCAAAAAACACTTAAGGTCATGCTCAACCTCCTTAGCGATCAGGGAAATGCAAATCAAAACCACTTTGAGATACCATCTTACACCTGTCAGAATAGCTAAACTTAAAAACACCAATAATAGCCTATGCTGTAGAGGATGTGGAGTGAGGGGAACACTCATCCATTGTTGGTGGGAATGCAAATTTGTGAAGCCACTGTGGAAATCAGTGTGGCGGTTTCTCAGGAAACTGGGAGTCAACCTCCTTCAGGACCCAGCAATTTCACTCTTGGGAATATTCCCAAGAGATGCCCTATCATACTACAAAAGCATTTGTTCAACTATGTTCATAGCTACACTATTTGTAATAGCCAGAACATGGAAATAACCTAGGTGCCCCTCAATAGAAGAATGATTAAAGAAGTTGTGGAACATATACACATTAGAGTTTTACTCAGTGATAAAAAACAATGACATCTTGAATTTTGCATGCAAATGGATGGAAATAGAAAACGCTTTACTGAGTGAGGTAACCCAGACCCCAAAAGAGGAATATGGTATGTACTCACTCATAAGTGGATTCTAGCCATGTTTGGAGGTCTTTGAGCCTATAATTCGTGATCCTAAAGAAGCTAAATAAGAAGGTGAACCTGAAGAAAATCATATAGTTATCCTCCTGGATATTGGAAGTAGTCAAGATTGCAAGGCAAACTTGGGTGCATGGCGGGGGGTTGTGGGGGGGATGGAAGTAAGGGGAGATGGTTAGAGAGAAGGGAGAGGGGGAGGATTGGGGATGGCGTGGGGGAATGAGATGGGGTGGAGGAAGGATCGATATGGGAGCAGGCAAGTATATATCTCAACTAAGGGAGCCATTTTAGGGTTGGAAAGAGACTTGTTTCTGGAGGGGTTCACAGGCCCAAGGAGAGGTGCCCAGATTCTTCCCTGGGCAGCAGAGGAGAGGGTACCTGAACTGGCCTTGGCCCATAAACATACTGATGAATATTTTGCATGTCACCATAGAACCTTCATCTGACAATGGATGGATGGATGGAGATGGATGGATGGAGACAGAGACACTTATTGGAACACTGGACTTAACTCCCTAGATCCAAATGAGAAGCAGAAGGAGAGAAAACGTGAGCAAGATAGGCAGGACCAGAGGGAAACTTCATCCGACGATGGATGGCGATACAGATGGAGACCCACACTGGAGCACTGAACTGAGCCCCCCAAGGTCCAAATGAGGAGCAGAAGGAGGGAGAACATGAAAAAGGAAATCAGGACAGCGAGGGGTGCGTTCACCCACTGATACAAGGGGACTGATCGAATGAGAGCTCACCAAGGCCAGCTGGACTGGGACTGAAGGAACATGTGATCAAACCGGATTCTCTGAATGTGGCTGACATGGGGGCTGACTGAGAAGCCATTGACAATGGCACTGGGTCTTGTTTCTTCTGCATGGACTGGCTTTTTGGGATCCTGGCCTGTTTGGATGCTCACCTTCCTGGACCTGGAGGGAGGGGGGAGGAACTTGGATTTCCCACAGGACAGGAAACCCTGACTGCTCTTGGGAATGGTGAGGGAGGAGGAGAGGGAGTGGGGGGAGCGGGAGGGTGTTGGGAGGAGGGGAGGAAGTGGAAAGAGTGTTTTCGGATACCTGATTAAAGAAGTCTAACGGAAAAAAAAAGAAAAAGAAAAAGAGAACCATTGTCTTCACTGGTGAATCCACTGACAAAATGTTATGCTCCTGTAAAGAACCTGAATAGGACCCATTGAGTCACAAAAGAATTCATGAAAGTAGGAGTGAAGTTAGTTGGGAAGATGAAGAGAATTAGGATGTGTGATAGTTTGACAAAAGACAAGAGTTGGACATGAATATAACCCACTACTTTATTCATATGTATTAAAATGAAAACTCATAATTATGTGTAATTGATATACACTAGTGAAACTTTAAGAATAAATATGGGCAAGATGATGAAGGGGTATGAATTATTCTATACTGCTGGCAGTAATATTAATTAATACAGCCATAATCGAAACATTAAGGAAGATTCTCAGAAAACTAATAAATAAAACTTTCATAATGTGGCTATCACTTTTCTGAATTTATTTATGATATATAGAAATATATGTCCACAAAGATTCCCATATTTATGAAAGTCAAAATACATTATGTGAATTCATGATAAGTGTAATTGGATTGATAAATAGAGAAATTGTTCTTTACAGCACTGATTAAAAGATTCAGTTTTGTAGAAGACATTGTTTCCCATACCACATATTTGTTCACAACTATCATGAACTCCAATTCTGAAGGATCTGATGCCCTCTTCTGGAAACCACAGACACTGCATACATTTAATGAATGAATACCCTTATCTAAGACACTGTCAAAATATTACACACAAAATAAAAATAAATTAATCTTTAAAAACTAGCTGATTTCTATGAAATTGAGTTTATATATCTATAAAAATTTTTATACCATATCATTTACAGCATCATAGTTAATTTTAAGAAAACTGTACTATCTTAAAGAAATCAGAAAACAACATAGTTACATAAGCTACTTACAATTTGAGCACATTGAACTCCCTCTGAGAAATTTTTAGGGATACTTTAGTTCATTTTCCTAAAATGCAGGAGGTGATCACTCAGTCTCTTCTATGCCACCATTATGTCTATGTTCCTCTGTGTGTAAATGGCAGGGTTCAAGATGGGTGTAATCATGAAGTCCAGAATGGCAAGAAACTTATCCACTGGGAGAGTAGGAAAAGGCCACATGTACACAAAGATACATGGTCCAAAGAACAAAATTACCACAGAGATTTGAGCAGAAAGTGTAGAGAAGGCCTTGGATAAATCACCTGATGAATGTTTCCATACAGTGAACAGGATAACAATATAGGAAACAATCGGTAATAAGAAGGTGCCAATAGAAATGATGCCCCTGTTGGCAGCAACCATGAATTCCGTATTGTTGGTGTCCTTGCAGGCCAGTCTAAAAAAATCTAGGAAGATCGCAGTAAAAACCATCTATCTTATTAGAACCAGAAAAACTCAAATGAACAACAAAAGCTAATTGGGTCACTGAGAGCAGGAATCCAATAACGCAAGCACCAGACAGAAGCAAAAGTCATGTTTGTGGGCTCATGATGATCTGGCAGTGGAGGGTCTTGCACATGGTCACATATCTATCCGACACCATGGCTATCAGGAGCACCATCTCAGATCTCTCCAGGAAATGAAAGACAAATACCTGAAAGACACAGTCCTGGAATAAGATGGTAATGTGTTCAGAGTATAGGAAAGAAATCAATTTTTTTTGAACAGTTAAGGTGGAAAGAAGTAAATCAATAAGTGAGAGGTTTCCCAAAAGAAAGTGCATAGGAAAATGTAACTGTGGGTCAAAGGCCACTGAAAGCACAACAAGGGTATTTCCCAGTACAATGGCTACATTAAACACCATACAGAAGGCAAGGAAGAAATGCTTTGTTGGTCTAGATGTTGAAAGTCCCAGAAACACAAATTCAGACACCTTTGAAAGTATGTTTCATCCATTAACCTTCATTATATTTGCTGAAATAAACAGAAAACACAAAAATTATAAAGGGATGTACTATAATTTTAAAAGAAGCAAGTGCTGAGGCCAGTGACAAATCCTCTTCTGCATATAGCAATGCCTTTGAAAATTAATTTGCTCTTTCATTTGACAAGTGTCCAATAAAGTAATAGATAACAAAGAGAACTGTATATACAAGTGCCTTATGCCAGGTAATACTACATGCAATAAACTCAGACTGTCTTCATCTACTGTTCTAACTACATGCGAAGTGAGACATGAAATCATTAATAGTATATGTGTGCTTTTATGAGTAAGTAGTGTGAACATGAATCAGAGGCTGAGTGATACATTAGCTTACAGGTGTAGCACATACCAGACTGGAAGTTGTCGGTTTTAAGACATAAAGAATCAGTAATGTTAGATATGTAAGTGAGAGCTATTTATAGGGAGAAAATTATATAGAAATACCCAGGAGTGAACTTAACCAAACCTCAACAACAAATAAGTGACAGGTTAGATTCTGAGTCAGATGAAGGGTTATAACTGTGTTGACAGATAGGTCTACACATTCTGGTGAAGAACTAAAGAAACTGTGTTAACACTTTAATAAATGGTTAGTCACTTTAATATGAAAAATAATGGAAATATGTAACAAAAGAACATAGCAGAGATTAGTTGTAGTTTATTGTGCACTATGAAAAATAGATCAAAAAGGGAGACATTTATCATAAAATGATCCAAATTAACACACTTTGGAGGAAAAAGAATGACTTTTGTAACTACAAAAATTTGATTTCTATGATAATAAAATATTTTTAAAATGTAAAATGAATATTTTTACTTAATTGAGTAAAGAATACCATAGCAAGTATGAACCCAGAGGCACAATGTTTGCAGAAGAATGGGTGCATTTGCATTCCAAAAATTAAATATAATATGCAAACTTTTATATCGAAATAGATGTAAGAATAAATATTAAATTAAGATAAAATGAAATTTATATTAAATAAGACTATAAAAATAGAAAGGAAATACAGTTAGTATAAAAACCAAATTCATCCCACATGTAATGAAAGATGTATAAATTTAAAATTGTATGATATTATTTTGTAGTTAGAAAACTGTGAAGATAAATTAATTGTCACTAGTGAAACTCCGAGGAAAGACACTTTTTCACTGAAACTCAAAATATGAATTAATGCATCAGCTCAAAAAGGATAGACTAATATTCCATTAAGTAAAACTTTCTTTAAAAGATGCCAGTACTATGTGCTATTGTGTGAATATTATATCATCAACTACTTTTAAAAATTAAGACACTGACATTCCTGGCCAGCAAGAGACAGTGAACTTCTAGCAGACATCCAGTGGAGGAGGGGTGAGTTTGCTCCTGGCCCGAGGGCTTCAGCTAGGAGGAATTCAGACTTTCCCTGCCCCCCTCGACTTTCTGGTCGCCCTGCAGTGGTGGCTCCACCCTGCGGAGCTCTCTCGAATCCCATCCCAGTCTTCATCCAGGTACACCTTCCTCTCTTTCTCCCCTTCCCCCTGGGGCCACAGGATCTCCCCAGAGCTGCTCCCTTGCACGCTGAGCCTGGGCTGTGGGCTCAGCCGGGCAGGGGCAGTTCCTGTGCTTTGAGAGCCTGCCTGAGGACAGGCAAGCCCTGAATCAGCTCAGCCACATTCCTGGCCAGCAAGAGACAGTGAACTTCTAGCAGACATCCAGTGGAGGAGGGGTGAGTTTGCTCCTGGCCCGAGGGCTTCAGACTTTCCCCGCCCCCCTCGACTTTATGGTCGCCCTGCAGTGGTGGCTCCACCCTGTGGAGCTCTTCCGAATCCCATCCCAACCTTCATCCAGGTACACCTTCCTCTCTTCTCCCCTTCCCCCTGGGGCCACAAGATCTCCCCAGAGCAGCTCACTTGCCCGCTGGGCCGGGGCTGTGAGTGCAATCCGGCAGGAGGGAGTGCCTGTGTTTCAATAGACCATCTGAGGAAAGGTAGACCTTCTGTCAGTGAAGTCCCTGCCCAACAAGGGAACCTGACCTGGTACCAGAAGATCCGATATAGAGCACTTGAAGGAAAAGATGGGCAGACGCCAAGGCAAGAACTCCTCCAACAATCTAAAAAACAACATGAAATCACCAGATCCCAACGAACCTACAATAGAAGGACTTGAACCTTTTAATTCAGAAGAAGTGGAAAAAAGTGCCATTATGAAAGCAATAGAGTCCCTTAAACAGGATATGAATAATTCCCTTAAAGAACTGGATGAGAAGTACAACAAAAGGATTGAAGAAATGAGTAAAGAAATGGATGAGAAGTATAACAAAAAGTTTGAAGAAATGAGTAAATCCGTGAATGATACACTGGGAAACCAAGAAAAAACAATCAAACAGGTAATGAAAACAGTTCAAGAATTGAAAACTGAAATGGAGGCAATGAAGAAAACACAAAATGAGGGCCGGCTGGATATGAAAAATCTAGGTAAACGAACAGAGACTACAGAATCAAGCATAACTAATAGGATACAAGAGATGGAAGAACGAATCTCAGAGTCTAAAGATACCATAGAGAAAATAAATGCTCAGATCAAAGAAAACAGCAAATCCAACAAATTCTCATCACAAAACATTCAAGAAATCTGGGACACAATAAAAAAAAAACCAAATCTAAGAATAATAGGGATTGAAGAAGGAGAAGAACTGCAGATCAAAGACCCAGAAAATATATTCAACAAAATTATAGAAAAAAACTTTCCCAACCTAAAGAATTATATTCCTATGAAGGTTCAAGAAGCATACAGAACACCAAATAGACTTGATCAAAACAAAACATCCCCTCGCCATATAATAATCAAAACACAAAACATTCAGATTAAAGAAAGAATATTAAGAGCTGCAAAGGAAAAAGGTCAAGTAACTTATAAAGGTAAACCTATCAGGCTCACACCAGACCTCTCTATGGAAACCATGAAAGCCAGAAGGTCCTGGATAGAGGTACTGCAGAAACTAAGAGACCACGGATGCAAACCCAGACTACTATACCCAGCCAAGCTATCATTCACTATCAATGGAGAAAACAAAATATTCCAGGATAAGAACAAATTTAAACAATTCGTAGCCACAAACCCAGCCTTACAGAAAGTAATAGAAGGAAAATCACAACCCAAGGAATCCAACATTGCAAACACAGCCTACAATAACTCAGACATCTAGCGACCCTTCACGAGCTTAACTCAAAGAAGGGACACATACAAACTCTATTAAACAAACAAACAAAAAATAATAATAACCGGAGTCAACAACCACTGGTCATTAATATGACTTAATATTAATGGACTCAATTCACCTATAAAAAGACACAGACTAAGAGATTGGATACGAAAACAGGATCCAACATTCTGCTGTTTACAAGAAACACACCTCAAACACAAAGACAGACATCTACTCAGAGTAAAGGGCTGGGAAAAGAATTTCCAAGCAAATGGACCTAAGAAACAAGCGGGTGTGGCCATTCTAATGTCTAACAAAATTGACTTCAAACTAAAATCAATCAGAAGAGATGGAGACGAACATTTTATACTCATAACAGGAACAATTCATCAGGAGGAAGTCTCAATCCTGAATATCTATGCCCCTAATACAAAGCCTCCTACTTATGTAAAAGAAACACTTCTAGAACTCAAGGCAGTCCTCAATCCACAGACACTAATAGTAGGAGACTTCAACACTCCTCTCTCACCAATGGACAGGTCAATCAGACAGAAACCTAGCAGAGAAATAAGAGAATTATTGGAGGTATTGAATCAAATGGAGTTAACAGACATCTATAGAACATTCCACCCAAATAAGAAAGAATATACCTTCTTCTCTGAAGCTCATGGAACCTTCTCGAAAATTGACCACATACTGGGTAACAAAGCAAACTTCCACAGATACAAAAAAATATTAGTAACCACCTGTGTCTTGTCAGACCACCATGGATTAAAGTTAGAATTCAACAACAGTGCTACCCCCAGGAAGCCAACAAATTCATGGAAGTTGAACAGTCAACTACTGAATCACCCCTGGGGCAAGGAAGAAAGAAAGAAAGAAATTAAAGTCTTCCTTGAATTTAATGAAAATAAAGACACAACATACTCAAACCTATGGGATACTGTGAAAGCAGTGCTAAGAGGAAAGTTCATAGCACTAAGTGCCCAATTAAAGAAAACGGAGAAAGCACACATTGGAGACTTAACAACACACTTGAAAGCTCTAGAAAAAAAAAGAAGTTGATACACCCAGGAGGTCTAGAAGACTGGAAATAATCAAACTGAGGGCTGAAATCAACAAAATAGAAACAGAGAAAACAATCCAAAGAATCAATGAATCAAAAAGCTGGTTCTTGGAGAAAATCAACAAGATTGACAAACCCCTATCCAAATTAATCAAACGGCAGAGAGAGAACATGCAAATTAATAAGAGCAGAAATGAAAAGGGGGCCATAACCACAGACACAGAGGAAATTCAGAGAATCATTAGATCTTACTACGAAAATTTATATGCCACAAAGTTGGAAAATGTAAAAGAAATGGACATTTTTTTAGATAAGTACCATATACCAAAGTTGAACCAAGACCAGGTGAACAATCTAAATAGACCTGTCAGTCGTGAAGAATTAGAAGATGTTATCAAAAATCTCCCTACCAAAAAAAGTCCAGGACCAGATGGTTTCAATACAGAATTCTACCAGAACTTCCAGAAAGAGCTAATACCGATACTCCTTAATGTATTTCACAATATAGAAACAGAAGAATCATTGCCAAACTCTTTTTATGAAGCTACAGTTACTCTGATACCAAAACCACACAAAGACACAACCAAGAAAGAGAATTACAGACCAATCTCACTCATGAACATTGACGCAAAAATACTCAATAAAATATTGGCAAACCGAATCCAAGAATACATTGGAAAAACCATCCATTATGATCAAGTGGGCTTCATCCCAGAGATGCAGGGTTGGTTCATCATACGCAAATCTATCAAAGTAATCCATCATATAAATAAACTGAAAGAAAAAACCATATGGTCATTTCATTGGATGCTGAAAAAGCATTTGACAAAATTCAACACTCCTTTATGATAAGGGTGTTGGAGAGATTGGGTGTACGAGGATCATACCTAAATATAATAAAAGCAATATATAGCAAGCCGACAGCTAACATCAAATTGAACGGAGAGAAACTCAAAGCCATTCCATTGAAATCAGGAACAAGACAAGGCTGTCCACTCTCTCCATACCTCTTCAATATAGTGCTTGAAGTTCTAGCAATAGCAATAAGACAACATAAGGGGATCAAGGGGATTCGAATTGGAAAGGATGAAGTGAAACTTTTGTTATTAGCAGACGATATGATAGTGTACATAAGCGACCCCAAAAACTCTACCAAAGAACTCCTACAGTTGATAAAAAACCTTTAGTAATGTGGCAGGACACAAGATCAACTCCAAAAAATCGGTTGCCCTCCTATACACAAAGGACAAAGAAGCAGAGAGGGAAATCAGAGAAACATCACCTTTCATGATAGCCACAAATGGCATAAAATATCTTGGGGTTACTCTAACCAAGGAAGTGAAAGACCTATTTGACAAAAACTTTAAGTCTTTGAAGAAAGAAATTGAGGAAGATACCAGAAAATGGAAAGACCTCCCCTGCTCTTGGATTGGGAGAATCAACATAGTAAAAATGGCAATTCTACCAAAAGCAATCTATAGATTCAATGCAATCCCCATCAAAATCCCACCAAACTTCTTCACAGACCTTGAGAGAACAATAATCAATTTATATGGCAAAACAAAAAACCCAGGATAGCCAAAACAATCTTACACAATAAAGAAACTTCTGGAGGCATTACCATCCCTGACTTCAAACTCTATTACAGAGCAACAGTGTTGAAAACAGCTTGGTATTGGCATAACAACAGAGAAGTCGACCTATGGAATCGAATAGAAGACCCGGGTATTAACCCACAAACTTATGAACACCTGGTTTTTGACAAGGGAGCTAAATGTATACAATGGAAGAAGAATAGCATCTTTAACAAATGGTGCTGGCATAACTAGATGTCAACCTGTAGAAGAATGAAAATAGATCCATATCTATCACCATGCACAAAACTCAGTTCCAAATGGATTAAAGACAGTCAACATTAATCCGACCACTTTGAACGTGATAGAAGAGAAAGTGGGAAGTAATCTACAAGATATAGACACCGGAGGCCACTTCCTAAGCAGAACCCCAGGAGTTCAAACAATAAGAGAAACAATGAATAAATGGGACCTACTGAAACTGAGAAGCTTCTGTAAAGCAAAGGACACTGTCAGTAAGACAAAAAGGCTACCTTCGGACTGGGAGAAGATCTTTTTCACCAACCCCTCAACAGAAAACGATCTGATCTCCAAAATATACAAAGAACTCAAGAAACTAGACACTAAAACTCTAATTAACCCAATTTAAAAAATGGGGTACTGATCTGAACAGAGAATTCAAAAGGCACTTAAGGTCATTTTCAACCTCCTTAGCGATCAGGGAAATGCAAATCAAAACAACTTTGAGATACCATCTTACACCTGTCAGAATTGCCAAACTCAAAAACACCAATGATAGCCTATGCTGGAGAGGATGTGGGGTGAGGGGAACACTCATCCATTGTTGGTGGGAATACAAACTTGTGAAGCCACTGTGGAAATCAGTGTAGCGGTTTCTCAGGAAACTGGGAGCCAACCTCCCTCAGGACCCAGCAATTCCACTCTTGGGAATATACCCTAGAGATTCCCTAACATACTACAAAAGCATTTGTTCAACTATGTTCATAGCAGCACTATTTGTAATAGCCAGAACCTGGAAACAACCTAGGTGCCCCTCAATAGAAGAATGGTTAAAAAAGGTGTGGAACATATATACATTAGAGTTTTACTCAGAGGTAAAAAACAATGACATCTTGAATTTTGCGTGCAAATGGATGGAAATAGAAAACGCTTTACTGAGTGAGGTAAGCCAGACCCAAAAAGAGGAACACGGTATGTATTCACTCATAAGTGGATTCTAACCATAATTAAAGGTCTTTGAGCCTATTATTCGCGATCCTAGAGAAGCTAAATAAGAAGATGAACCTGATGAAGATTATTTAGCTATCCGCCAGGAAATAGGAAATAGACAAGAGTCCCAGGTAACCTCGGGTGCATGGGGGGGATGGGAGGGTTGTTGGAAGGGGAGAGGGTTAGAGAGAAGGGAGTAGGGGAGGAATGGGGAAAGCTCGGTGGACCAGGATGGGGGGGAGGGAGGAAGGATGAATATGGGATCAGGGAAGAATATATTTCAACTAAGGGAGTCATTTTAGGGTTTACAGAAGACTTGATTATATATGGGATCCCAGGTCCAAGGAGAGATCCCCAGATTGTTCTCTGGACAGAGGAGAGGGTGCCTGAACCGGCCTTGGCCCATAACCATACTGATGAATATTTTGCTTATCACCATAGATCCTTCATCTGGCGATGGATGGAGTTGGAGACAGAAACCCACATTGGAACACTGGACTTAACTCCCTAGGTTCAAATGAGAAGCAGAAGGAAAGAGAACGTGAGCAAAGAAGGCAAGACCAGAGGGAACCTTCATCCGACGAGGGATGGCGATACAGATGGAGACCCACATTGGAGCACTGGACTGAGCCCCCCAAGGTCCAAATGAGGAGCAGAAGGAGGGAGAACATGAAAAAGGAAATCAGGACCGCGAGGGGTGTGATCACCCTCTGATACAAGGGGACTGATCGAATGGGAGCTCACCAAGGCCAGCTGGACTGGGACTGAATGAGCATGTGATCAAACCGGATTCTCTGAATGTGGCTAACATGGGGGCTGACTGAGAAGCCATTGACAATGGCACTGGGTCTTGTTTTGTCTGCATGTACTGGCTGTTTGGGATCCTAGTCGGTTTGGATGCTCACCTTCCTAGGCCTGGAGGGAGGTGGGAGGAACTTGAACTTCCCACAGGGCATAAAACCCTGACTGCTCTTTGGACTGGAGAGGGAGGAGGAGAGGGAGTTGGGGGGTGAGGAGAGGGAGTGAGGGGTATGGGAGGGTATGGGGAGGAGGGGAGGAAGTGGAAAGTTTTATAAACAAACAAATAAAAAAATAATAAAAAAAATAAAAATAAAAAAGGCAAAAAAAACCAATGTTTAATGAAAGGTGATTCTCTGATTTAAGTCTCAGCTTCTTTATCCTTTGTATATAGAGGGATACTGATTTTTTTTTAGTTGATCTTGTATCCTGCCACATCACTGAAAGTATTTGTCAGCTGTAGGAGTTCTCTGGTAAAGTTTTTGGGGTCATTTCTCTACAATATCTTGTCATCTGCAAATAACAAAACTTTGACTTCTTCCTTTCCAATTTGAATTCTCCTGATCTTCTTATGTTGTCTTATTTATATTGCTAAAACTTCAAGAACTATATTGAAGAAATATGGAAAGAGTGGACAGCCTCGTCTTGTTCCTGATTTTCATGGAATAGCTTTGAGTTTCTCTTTATTTAATTTGATGTTAGCTGTCAGCTTGCTGTATATTGCTTTTATTATATTTAGATATGATTCTTTTTTTAATTAATTAATTTATTTGTTTATAAAAATTTCCACTTCCTCCCCCTCCTCTTCATACCCTCCCATTCCCACCACTCGCTCTCCTCCTCCCCCCCACTCCCTCTCCTCTTCCTTCTCCAGTCCCAAGAGCAGTCAGGTTTTCCTGCCCTGTGGGAAGTCCAAGTTCCTCCCCTCTCCCTCCAGGTCTAGGAAGGTGAGCATCCAAACAGACCAGCATCTCAAACAGCCAGTACATGCAGACAAAACAAGACCCAGTGCCATTGTCAATGGCTTCTCAGCCCCCATGTCAGCCACATTCAGAGAATCTGGTTTGATCACATGCTCATTCAGTCCCAGTCCAGCTGGCCTTGGTAAGCTCCCATTCGATCAGTCCCCTTGTATCAGAGGGTGATCACACCCCTCGCAGTCCTGATTTCCTTTTTCATGTTCTCTCTCCTTCTGCTCCTCATTTGGACCTTGCGGGGCTCAGTCCAGTGCTCCAATGTGGGTCTCCGTCTCTATCTCCATCTATCGTCAGATGAAGGTTCCCTCTGGTCCTGCCCTTCCTGCTCACGTTCTCCCTCCTGCTTCTCATTTGGACCTAGGAAATCAAGTTCAGTGTTCCAATGTGTGTCTCTGTCTCAATCTCCAGCCATCACCAGATGAAGGTTCCATGGTGATATGCAAAATATTCATCAGTATGGTTAAGGCCAGTTCAGGTACCCTCTCCTCTGCTGCCCAGAAAACAATCTGGAGACCTCTTCTTGGGCCTGGGAACCCCTCCAGAATCAAGTCTCTTGCAAACCCTAAAATGACTCCCTTAGTTGAGCTATATACTTGCCTCTCCCATATCCATCCTTCCTCCCTCCCCTCCATCCCATTCCCCCAAGCCATCCCCTGCTATGGACCGGCTCAGGAGAGCCACTCAGATCGTGGGGAAACAGGACGAAGAATAGGAGTAATCAGGATACGGCGAGGAAATTGTCAGACAGTCACTCTCAATATGATTTGAAAATGCTGCTACGATTTTACTTTTTCAGTGTGAGGCTTTTATGTTTTTACAAACAAAGAACTTGGCAAAGGCATACATCATCAGATCATTTAAAAACAGCATAAAACAGTTTACAAAAAGAATCTTTGAAAATGCTTTGACTTGGGCACAAGGACTTTTGCCCAGTCTGTACCAGGTGGCTGGCAGGGCTAAGTGACCTTCTGCTCATAATATCTTGGGGTGTGAGAGGAGAAGGCCACTATCTTCCTTGGAAAACTTTCTGCTAGGAAATTTTAAAGACATGATCTCAAACTTGTCTGAAACTGGTCTCATACCATAAATCTCAACTTTCTTCCCTCCCTGACTCTCAGGGTCAGATGTTGTAATTAGCCTAGGTTTATTCTGGCCATAATGAAGGCTGCATAGGCCTCCTGCACGTACTTCTCAGGCAAACATCTAGTATTGCTGCAGCTGTTTTCCTACAGAAGGCTTCTAAAGTTTCTCCTGATAAGAGCAACTCCTTTTGCTCCACATCATTAAGGAATTATTTTAACGATGACTTCCCTATTTCCAGAACTGGCTATTTTCTTAAAGGCTTTAATGAATAGTGGGGTAAAACTCAAAAATGTCCTCAATAGTCTTGTTTGTATCTGCAACTGCCTGAAATAGTTTGATCTGTTAGCAATATGCAAGGATCACAAAGAACACACAGACAAGGGAAAAGACAGACATATGGCCAAGGACAGTCAGGTCGAGTCAGTACAAATGGCGACTCAGGTGGCATTACACCACAACTGATTGCCAAGGGACCACCTGGAACACAGCTCCTAGGAGCACAGATCTCAATCCTCCTGAAACACCTGCCCGTCCAGTCAGCATTTCTGCTACACAGGCGAGATAGCAGTGGATGTAGCAATCCCCAATCCTCCCTATCTCCCTTCTCTCTAACCATCTCCCCTTACTTCCACCCCCTATCCCCCGTGCACCCAAGTCTGCCTGTCAATCTTGTCCACTTCCAATATCCAGGAGGATAACTATATGATTGTCTTCAGGTTCACCTTCTTATTTAGCTTCTTTAGGATCACGAATTATAGGCTCAAAGACCTTTAACTATGGCTAGAATCCACTTATGAGTGAGTACATACCATATTCCTCTTTTGGGGTCTGGGTTACCTCACTCAGTAAAGCGTTTTCTATTTCCATTCATTTGCATGCAAAATTCAAGATGTCAATGTTTTTCACCGCTGAGTAAAACTCTAATGTGTATATATTCCACACCTTCTTTAACCATTCTTCTATTGAGGGGCACCTAGGTTGTTTCCATGTTCTGGCTATTACAAATAGCGCAGCTATGAACATAGTTGAACAAATGCTTTTGTAGTATGATTGTTGTATCCCTAATCTCCCTATGACCTTTATCATGCAGGCAGACATGACATTGGCTACATCTTGATCAGAAGGCAACGCAATAATAGACTGAGATATCGATTGCAGTTTGAGCATACATGAGACCTTAGAGTCTACCCCCACAGTGACATTTTTCATCCAACAAGATAATCCTTATTCTAACAAAGCCACACCTCTTAATAGTGACATTCCCTATGTGTTTATGAAAGTGCATTACATTCAAATGACCACATTCCATTCCCTGGCAACCATAAGCTTTTAGCAGTACCATAATGCAAAATGTATATAGTACAGCTTCAAAGTATCCATGATATATTTATCTTAATAATGATTAAAAGTCCAAAGTGAAAATTGTCTTCTGAGATTCTCATGCTTTCTTAATTGTAATCCCTTATAGAATCATAATACAAAGAAAATGATTGCATACTTTCGACATAAAAAACACAGAATATATTTGTATTCCAAAACTCAGGGAAGGGAGCATAGTGAGGAAATACTGGACCAAAGCAAGATGGAAAACCAGTCAGGAAAACTGCAAATTCTTCATCTCCATGTCTGATGTCAAAATTCTCTACAGATACCCAACTCCTTTCAGCTTTGTTGACATCACATACTTTTTTCCCTTGGCCTGGTTATATCCTTGTAAGCATTTATCCTTGGCAGGTATCTCATAGTTCTGGCATCTCCAAAGTCTTGGGCTCTCCAAAGAAACCCAGGCTTCAGCTTCACAACTTCGTGAAATTGCCTCTCCAGGCCTCCATTTAGGTACACCTCTGACACATGCTTGGCCTCAACAGCTTTCTTTAGGCAAATTTCATTAACATTTATTTTATTCTTATCTCTAAAACTAGAATCACGTGGCCAAAGCCACCAAGTTCTCCCACTTGCTGTGACCGGAACATGCCTCTCTCTTTCAATGACATCTTCACCAACATTCTGTCTTTCACTGTCTAAGCTTGGCTGTCATGAAACTTGTTCTGTAGACCAGACTAGTGTCAGTCTCACAGATTGACCTGTTTCTCTGCCTTCCCAGTGCTGGGATTAAAGGTGTGCACCTCAACACCTGCCTCTAAGCCTTTTTTTAATTCCAGTTCACAAGTTGGAAACTTTGCTGAGTGGGATCTTGCTCTGAGACCACAACTCCCTTTATTTCATTTCTTAGTCCATCTATTTTCTTGAGCATAGGATTAAGATCTATTCCATTTCATGATGAATTTTTCTCACTCTGTAAATTTTATATTTTTTCAGCTTGTTCCTTTTCATTATAAATCCTCATCAGAGTTAACATTAATAATCACACAACAAGAGTCTATTCTAGGATGTTATGAGTTTTCCTCTGCCAATAGAATTAATCTAAAACTTTTCACTTTAGCCTCAGAAAGACTATTTGAATTAGAAGAAAATGAAGCCATTTTTCAAAAAATATCACAAGAACAAGAGGCTACATATGAATATTCTTCTCTTCGGTAACCTCTTGGGCCAGCATCTTACAGTTCAAATAACCCTTTACATCACTGTCTTCCATGCTTTTACTAGTATGGCCAACTAAGTAGCACTTAAAGCATCCCATTGCCTTCCTAACCCAATCTCCAAAGTCCTCATTTCTCTAAACAAATTATGGACTATCCTAACACACCAATAGCCCATTCTCTGATAACTACTTTTTTCTGTCTTAGTCAGGATTTATATTGCTGTGAAGAGACACTATGACCACTGTAACTCTTATAACGATACATTTAATTGTGGTGACTTGCTTGCAGTTTCAGAGCTTCAGTCCATTTTTATCATGATGGATAGTATAGTGGTGTGCAGGCAGAAACATTGCTGGCTACATCTTGATCAGAAGGCAACAGAAAAATGGACTGAGACATTGAATATGATTTGAGCATATGTGAGACATTAAAGTCCAGTTCCACATTGACACACTTTCTTCAACAAGGTCATACCTACTCCAAAAAATCTATGCCTCCTTATAATGCCACCCCATAAGCTTATGGAACAAATTACATCAAAACTACAACAGAGACGCAGAAAGACAAACATAACATGTACTTTTTTATAAGTGAATATTAGTTGCAAAATAAAGAAAAACTATACTACAATTCATAAACCTAGAGAGACTACGGAATAAGGAGAATTCAGAGGGGGATGTCTGGATCTCCCTGGAAAGGCAAAATAGAAGAGATTTTCTAAGTGAACTGTGGGAGATGGTAACATTAGATACAGATAAGCAGACAGATGTGGAGAATACTGAAACAGACTACTGGAAAGTGGGGGTATTTCAGGGTCAGGTGCAAACGTGGTACAAGGGACTCTCCCATGAATCTATAAGGATGATCCTAGCTAAGAATCTCAGCCAAAGAGAAGACTAGCCTGAACTGGCCATCTCCAGTGACCAGGCAAGAATCAAGTGGAGGGAGTTGGAAAGCAACCCAATCACATAAGCTTTACTTACAGTCTGTCCTGCCTATGGAATATGCTGGGATAAGGGTAGTCTACAATGGTCAACTAATGACTGATACAGCCTAAAACCCCTGCAAGGAGAGTAAACTCACCCATGACACTGCCTGCAGAACCAGGACCTACAAGCTGTATGACTCAGAAACCTAGGATAGAACCAAACACAACTGGATGAAAAAAATGTCAATGTAATGATGATCAACGATATTCTGTTACACACATAGACTGGTTCCTAGTCTAATAGTCACCA
Source organism: Myodes glareolus (assembly GCF_982192425.1). NCBI lineage: Eukaryota > Metazoa > Chordata > Mammalia > Rodentia > Cricetidae > Myodes > Myodes glareolus. Next base: position 88,722,329 of record NC_142035.1, on the reverse strand, counting down.
GAGAGACTTCATTGAGCAACTGATGGAAAATGTTGCAGAAAGTCAAAAATTAGGCAAAACATGGAAAATCCTTAAGAAGTGGGGGAGAAGACTATAGGAGTCAGATGGTGAAGGACATCAAATGGAAAATCCTTAAGAAGTGGGGAAGACTATAGGAGCCAGATGGTGAAGGACATCATAAGAAAGTCCACAGAATCAACTATCCTGGGCTCATGTAGGTTGATGCTCCTGTAGTACTCCTAAAAATGAGAGTAGGGACTGTCTATTGGTTCCCTGTTCTCTATACTGGGCCACCTTACACAGCCTTGATACATGGGATGTACTTATTCTTACTGCAACTTGATAAGTCATGTTTTTGTTAATATCTATGGAAAACCTGCCCTTTCCTTAAAGAAATGAAGGAAGAGTGTATTGGGGGTTAGAAAATGAGGGGGATTGGAAGAAGGGACTAAGAGGAAAAAAAGGAATGGAAAACTGGCTGAGATATAAAATAAATAAATGAAAAATATGAACTACAGGCAAATAAAGAAGGCTGAATGTCAGATATTCTTCCCTCAGAAGAGCACATCAATTGGTTATCTAATACCAAATGGTCATCCCTGAAAACATACATCCAAGTAACATATAGACTAGCAGATCATATTTGATGTGTGTGTGTGTGTGTGTGTGTGTGTGTGTGTGTGTGTTCCAAGGGAGGCCTTTCCTCCTCTGAAGAGAGGATGGGGTTGGAATAGGGAGAGGTGGAAGTTAAGAAAGGAAGAGAAAGGGAACTGGGGCTGCTACATAAAATTAAAAATCTTTTAAATAAAAAATGTACTCTGAAAATGGCTTCTCTTCTCTCACATCGTCGCAGATCCTCACCTCTTTCCTTCCCCACCCACTCATATCTATTTCCTTTCTCTCTCTCTATTTAGGATAGAAATGTGTATTTTAATAATAATAATGATAATAATAATATAAACAAATTAAGACCAAAAAGCAAACATACGAAAAAGCACAAGAAATACATATAGAGGCAGAGACACACATGGTTTTCTGTTCTGTTTCTCATTCTAGGATGATTTAAGTCCTCCCCACTCCCGTATTCTATACCTAACTTCTGTGGTTATATGGATTATAACCACCTTATCAAAGACTTCACAGCTATTATTCATATATAAGTAATATGTGCTTCAGTGCTTTTATCATGAATCGAATATGATAATACAGATAATACAGAAATGTTTTTCTATATCTACTGAGATGATTTCTGCCATCAGGCGCATTTATGTGATGTATTACGTATATTGGTTTGTATATGTTGAATCATTTTTGCGTTTCCAGAATGAGTCCAAAGTTATACTGATAAATTCAATTTTGTGTGAGTTTCTTCAGAGTACCTATTTTCCTTAGTTCACTGAGAATTTCATTCCAGATATTTTGTTCATATTCACCCTGTTCCTCTGACTCCTCCAAACTTCACTCTCCTCTTCTTCCCACCTAGTTCTGCATCTTATTCATTTTTAGCCCATCAGATAATGTTTGTGCAGCCCGCATAGTACTGAATATGTAATATATTCAGTGAAAGCCTAACTGACCTGACAGGGATCATACTTTTGAAGAAAAAAGACTCTTTTCTTAGCAACCATTAGTTGCTAATGGGTATTTGAACAGAGTTGAGACTCTTGCTCACTTCTCTTCATGCTTAGATTTGATCTGGCTTGAGCTTGCATGGTCTTGTGTACACTGCCCCATCCTTTCTGAATTCCTATGTGTCTCTTCCTGATTGTGTCCAGAAAACAGTTATACTGTAGTCATTTTCTGTCTCTGGTGTTAAAGTCTTTCCACCCACTCTTCTGCAATGATCCCTCAGCCTTGAATAAAGGGTTTGTGATATACATGTCCCATTTAAGGCTCATAAATATGCAGTTCCTTCCCTATTTAAGCTCATTACCTGTTTTGGATCTCTGTGTTAATCTCCATATACCCCAAAAGATATTTCTCAGAAAAAGTTTGAGAGATTCACTATGTATAGGTATAGTGAAAAGTTTTAAATCTATGACCCTATACTGGAAAATGTTAATAGATTTTTCACTAGGGCTTAAGACCTTTTTGGCCATAGATAGTTTCTGGTAATTTAGCCAAGTTATAGAGGATATCCACACATCCAAGAATTTTTGAGCAGCACAAAAGGGTTTGATAAATCTAAAGAAAGAAATAAAGGACATAAAGGTAAGTGGGTAAAGAAGAGGGATGCATCTGGGAAGAGTTGATGGGATGAAAATAAACAAATATACAATATTATCAAAGGAGAAGTAAAAAAATCAAAAAAAGAGTTGGGAAGTTGAATAAATAAACACACACACACACACACACACACACTGTATAAATGTAAGGCCAAGCAAATGTCTTTTTGGTCATGACCTATTCCCATTCCTTAAAAACACTATGCCTTATTTGCTCTTTTCGATCTGTAGTATGAACACATGTGTCATCTGACTTTTTTGGATGGAGCAGAAGGATTAGGGAACTAAGAGGAGTCTGGAGCCAGAGCCCAGAGAAACTGAAATACTAATTCCTAATCTCCAAGTTGTGGAACTACCCAAGTTGTTGGTGTTTTCTAGATGAATGAAAATAGAAGCATGCATATAAATATAATTGAATAATTATATTTATATAATTTATATTAATTATAGTCATGAAAAACTATAATTAATGCTAAAATGAATGCAAATTGGTTACATTGAGAATTTAAAAAGTGAATCAGAAACATTAAGACAGTATCACACATATTCTTTCATGTACAAACATTTATAATGGCAATAAAAATAACAAAAAACATATAAAGGATTACAATTCAATAATTAAAATACTTAACACTAAAACTAAGAAATTATAATTCAAAAACTAAAATACTTGATTTTTCGGACAGAATAAACCAATTCCTAGAAAAGACACAAATTATGAATATCATGTGAAAGAGTAATAAATAAGATTGTATTAGCATCTAATACCAAAACTTAATCAAGAATTACTAATTTTCTTAAAACATGCAATTGATTTTATCAAACATTATGAAAAAATTGATACCAAATGTCCAAAAGTTGTTTCACAGTAGAAGTTGCAAGTTAAGACTCTTGACCATGTAATACATGGAAAAAATAATACTTAAAAATATTACAAAAAATTGAAACAGAAATTTTATCTATTGTGAACACAAAGGAAAAATTATTTAATAAAATGATAGTTTATTAAATCTAGACAGTATGCAAACTGTAGTGAATGCCAACTGCTATATTTATTTTATTTTATTACTTTATAAATAATACCAATCAAAATTTTAACTTCCTCCATTCCTCCCTCCTCCCTCCTGTTCCCCCACACACTCTTCCCCCCACCCCCTCCAGTCCTAAGAGGGCAAGGTACCCTGTACTGCGGGAAGTTCAAGACCCTCCCCCCCTACATCCAGGCTTAGGAAAATATACATCCAAATAGAATAGGATCCCAGAAAGCCAGTACATGCAGTAGAGACAAATCCCAATGCCATTATCATTGGCCTCTCAGTCTGCCCCAATTGTCAGCTACATTCAGAGGGTTCAGTTTGATCTCATGGTAATTCAGTCCCAGTACAGCTGGAGTTGGTGAGCTCTCATTAGCTCAGACACATTGTCTCAGTGGGTGGTCCTGACTTCCCTGCCTCCTTCTGCTCTTCAACTGGACCTTGGGAGCTCAGTCCAGTGCTCCAATGTGAGTCTCTGTCTCTGTCTCCATCCATCACCAGACGAAGGTTCTATGGTGATATTCTAGATAGTCATCAGTCTGACTATGGGACGAGGCTAGTTCAGGCATCCTATCCTTCACTGCCCAGGGTCCTAGCTGGGGACATCCCATGGACACCTGGGAACCCCTCCAGAGCCACCCTCTTGCCAACCCCAAAATGGCTCCCTCAATTACTATATCTCCTTCCCTGCTCTCATATCTGTCCTTCTTCCATCTCAACCATCCCACTCCCCCAAGCTCTCCTCAACTCTTCCCTTCTTCCCACTCTTCTCCCTCTCCCCTTCCCCCCAACCACCTCCTGCTCTATGCTCCCAACTTTTGCCTGATGATCTTGTCTATTTTAACCATGCAAGGTTGTATTAATGTTTTCCAATGAATTAATGTAATTATTCTTATCAATATTGTTACATCAATTCATTCATCATAAGATTATATATATTTGTTGGTGCTATAGTTAAACCTCTCATGATTAAAACTTGTCTCAGCAAGTTTAAAAACTGACATATATTTGCAGGGCAAGGAACACAGTGTGTTTAAAGAACTATGCTCTGACACGTAGCTTCATTTACTCTTGCTATGAGTGCCAAGACTGTTAAATGCAGTCTCTAACTAAAAGTGCTACATGAACTGGATAATCAGATGCAAAGACAATTACATGAACAAACTTACAAATTAACTTTGAATCCTTATTAGTTAATTATTTTGCACCCATCCTCTTTTGTCAACAATATTTAATACTTAAGTAAACATTGAAAGGTCATTAATTGAAATTCCTGGATATTTTGCTGCTATGCTTTACTAGATAGATTTCTTTTTGCTTTTCACTCAATTTCTTAACAAAACTTTTAACATTTACCTTTTGAACCCACTGGGTTATAATAGTGGAATTCCCATGATAAAAGTCCCAGAGACTCAGTTCCCCAGCCTTCAAGTGGCCAAAGACTCCACACAGTACCAAAGAAAGGACTCTTCTTAAGAGACTCAATAGGACTGGAAATAGGGATTTGTGTTGTCTTTTATCTCATTAATCAGGTAAGTTGAGATGCTGCAATTAAAGTCAATAGCCTACTAATATTAACAATGCTTATTTTGTTTATGTAATGCATGTCTCAGGTCACAACAACAAAACTTTTTATTCTTTGTAGATTTTTTTTATTTAAAAGCATTTACTGAACCTTCATGTATACCGGTTTTCCAGAGAGAAGTCAAAAATTCCACTCCTTACTCTTTCAAGTTTTGTCTTGCTTTTCTTTTCTGTCTCGGTTGTATTTTCATGGAGCCTAGCTAAGTTACTGGAAACTTGTTTTAAAGGGACTTTCTTCAAATCATATATACATATATATTCTAAAGTAGCAATTGATAATTATTCTGGCATCAGCTTTCAGTGGCTTTAAGATAGAAGGCAACACTTCTATCAATAAAATAGTTTTATCAATTACCTTTATATTTATATAACTGTCTATATCAAACTCAGGTAACTTAACATGGATCAGAATTTCTTAATAAGATACACTGCCTGATTTTCAGAACTTCATGGACTTAGTATAGCTCCAAGAGAATAGCCATTGTAAATTATTTATGGAATAGGAATGCAACATATTTACAAGTATGTTAGGGTTTAGAGGAAGGCTATCTAATTAAATAGAATTAAATAGAAAGGAATTCTTGATGAATAGACATTGGAGTTTTAAAATAAGAAGTAGCCAGCTAAATAAAAGCATTAAGTGAACTTTTAGCTAAAATAAAGAAACATGTACAGTCGTAAATGAACAAAGTGTGCTTGAGATGGACAGGATAGAGCTGCAGAGATAGACAGAAGAAGGATTACAAGAACTTTTCTGCTATAGAAAAAGAGTTTGCATGCAGAATTCACGAAATTTTAAGCATCTACTTGAGCAGAAAGCATCAAGAAATAGTTCACCGGTGTGCTTTTCATCTGCTTCCCCTTTAGTGTTTATGGTATTCATTCTTGCTTGTTTCAATCTTTTCCTGCTTCTTTCTGCTCCATATTCATGTCCCATCTCTTTATTCTTTTGTTTTTCATCTACTTCCTTATTAGTATCAGCTGACTAAGGGAGAGGAATGTTTTAGAGAAAACTAACAATAGATTGTTCACAAATGAGTTTCATGTTAGTGATAAAACTCTTGCTGAGAAAGCCTTTTATTAAGTAAATTGTGATATTTCACAAGAAAAACACTGTTTACATATTGGTATTCTTTGTTATAATTTTTAAGGTGTGTTTGAGTGATTTTGACATTAAACTGTTGAATTTGTAGGGGTTCATGTTGATCATTTTCTTTTGTTAACTCTTGACAACGTATAAGGTTGTTTAAGCCATCTAAACAACACGTAAATATAAACTGAGGAGGGAAAAGCCACATGGGAGTTTACATTTCCAGATTCTCCAAATAGGTACTTAATGTGCATTCTTGAACATTAATTCTATTTTAAACAAAAACATTTCTATTACTAATTTACTTTTTACTCTCCAATCTTCAAATTGGAAATATTTCCAATTTATGTATATAAAATGACTTAATCTACTAATTTCAAACTACTCCACTGTATATAAGCACAGTTATGTAGCTAATGGATTTATACTATTTAATATTATTAAAATATATGAAGTGGGTAATTAATAAATATTACTTATGCATAAAGCTTTCATTGATGTTAGTTTTCTAGAAATCAACTTGGTATCTCATCTTAATAAATGTTCTTAACTTATAGGTCAAGAGTGAAAATTCTTTTGGTTCTGGAGCATTGAAAATACTGAGAATTCTTTCTCTCACCTATGTTTCATCATCCTTTGTGATGCTCTTTCTTGATTATGTTGATTGTTAAGCTAAAGGCTAGCAAAATACTAATGACTGATAACTTTGATTTTAATAAGGCTATTGCCCAATGTGTTTCTGTTTTGTGAGTTACTGTACATACCTACCTTGTCCTTAAAATGAGATCTACTCCTTGCAGCACAAATATTTTGATACTTCTATCAACCATTATAACATCAATATAAACGGTGAAAGTTCTCCAAGCCGTGATGGAAAGGCAACATGGAACCATTTGACATAAAAAAGAAAGTCGGTGTAAACTGGACTGTTACCCAGTCATTTAGAAACAGAAATAAAACAAATAGTATTATTTTCTATTTGTGTTTGTGAATATAGTGGGTATGCTTGTTCATGTGTGGGCAGATGTATGTGTGGATGCAAGATAACAATGATCCTGACTGTTCCTCAAATGTCAACTACCTTGGTTGTATTTGAGTGTGTATGAGGGAGACAGGGTCTCTCACTGGCCTGAGGCACACAGTTTTTGATAGACTGTTTCAGACAGTGAAATTTAAGGATCTGCCTGTGTGCATACTGGAACTACAAACTCACAAAGCCATGCTTGGGTTTTTAACCTGGATTCCTGGGGTGAAATTCAAGATCTCATTCTTGCTCAGCAAGCACTTTACCACCTGAACCATCTCCTCAGTCCTACTTTTGATCTTGAGGCTTTTCTTTGATTTTTCTTTCAAAATACCAATTGTGAAACTTTGTCCTTCTGAATGTACATGCTTTAGGCATAATTAAAGTTCCTTTGATGAGAAAAGAAGCATTTTGCCATTTACATCGATGATTGTATCTTTATCCCTTGCTTAGTTTTTTCTTGAATATAAGTTATAAATATTTAACTTATACATAAAAATGTACTTGCCATGAAAGTTTTGACAAACATATATATAGTACATTGTTTAATTCAGGATCAAGATATATATCCTTTTAAATATGTGTGATAACATTGTGAAAAAATGCTATTTTTTATCTTCTGGTTCAATAATGAACTTATCACTGAATTCTGTTCTAATATTCCCCAGTCACTATCTGTACAATCATTGCCTTTTCCCCCCAATTCTTCAGTGTTTTGGTTTTCTTTGATACCTACTCCTACATTATAAACATCATAACGCCTCTTCATGTCTGGTTTTCTTGCATAGAACTTGTTTTATGGGCCCAATGAGTCTGTGGTGTTTGCACAAATACATTTTTCTTTATTTCTATGCAGTTAAGGATTTTTTTAAGAGGATCCAGTCTTGGTGAGAAATGATATATAGTATAGGAAATGATAAGATAATAAATCATTGTCAGTGCCAAGTCTAGAGGGAAGCTTGGCAATGGAATTAAAAGTGGGAAAATCATGGTAGTCAGTTATGTGTGAGCTAAACGTCATTTTTTAATTTTGTTGTTTAAAAATTAAATAGTTAACAAGTTAAGACAGAGAAAGTAAATTGATAAATTAGGTTATAAAAATTTATATTAGCCCTTCTTTTTGGAACTGTAGAATTGTCAATTTTGTATGGTTTAAGCTTTCAGTCGCCCTCATCAACTAGACTGTGAACCAAATATGGACAAGTTCAGCGGAACCCCCACATACAGGCTGTCCATGCATGCTTCAGCATTGCCAGGACATCAGTTTTATTTTCATAAACTACTAACTGCATTTGCAGTATCACAGAGAAAAGCAACTAACAGGTAAACACAAAAGAATCACCCTTTGTTTTTCAGAAAAAAAATGTAGCTCTTAAATACAAGCTTATTATGTAATTTGTCTCATAGCAATTTTTACTAAAAATACATTATTTGCCTCTTTATACAATACAGGTTTTCATTTCCCTGTAGTTGGAGTTTTGATGTTGTTTTGAAGGTATCTGTTAAAGAAATTATATCAAATTACATCAGAATTGTCAATGTATGAAACTCTTTTTCCCTTTGCGGTATTATTAATAGAATTTCATCAGATTATAAAGAATTTGATGACACAATGGAGATCAGTTACCTTTGCCCTTCTGTTTATGCTTCCTCAGATAGTGCAAAAGTAGCTTTACCATTTACATGATAAGTTTGAGATTGCTATTATGATAAAAACAGCACGCTTCTTATTGCAAGTGCTTACTTTACTACTGGTGCACTTCCCTTGTCTCAAGGTTATTGCAGAGAACATACATCTTGGACACTCTAGTAAATCCTCTTAAGTGGTAATGGCTATTCTTTGGCAGATTGTAGGCAGAGTCCACCAATATAAACCAATCCTTAAGTTATGTTTTTTTCTTCATCTTAGTCATCAGGGTTTTATTTATATTTAAAGATTTTTTTTATTTTTCAGGTATTCAACCTGTTTGTAATTCTGCCAGAAAAAAAAAGATCATTGACTTACCAAAGGACATAACATAGTATTTTGAATACAGTATATACTCATAATGGATATAAGTAGAACAGAGACATTAATTCTTCAAAATACGGATGATTCTGAAGAATTATTTATATTAATACATATTTTGAAGCCATTGAAGCATGCTTCTTTCAATCGTTATTTGTTTTTAAAGTATACTGTTTAATGTACAACATTTTATTGTAATTAGATCACAAATAAAACATTCTACTGCTAGGGGACAATTCTACTAATTCTGGTAACTGCTTTGCCTGTTTTGTTTTGGGTACTATAGATAACTCAAGAAAGATCCAATGAATGAAGCAAATTACTCTGAAGTGTCTGAGTTTATATTCCTGGGATTATCAATCTACAGAACAACACAATACTTCCTCTTTGCATTTTCTACAATATCATATGCATTTATTTTTCTAGGAAATTTCTCAGTTGTGCTGACAGTTATCCTTGACCCCCATTTACATTCACCCATGTACTTCCTTTTAGCTAATCTTTCATTTGTTGACTTTTGTTTTTCAACCTCAACTGTCCCTAAATTGATTTCTGATCTGTATTCCAGTCATAATACCATTTCATTCCAGGACTGTATCTTTCAGATGTTTGTCCTTCATGTCCTGGGGGGATGTGAGATGGTGTTGCTGGTGGTCATGGCCTGGGACAGATATGTGGCCATATGCAAGCCCCTCCACTACCTGACCATCATGAGCCCACGGAAGTGCATTTTGCTTCTGATTGGTGCCTGGATTATTGGTCTCACTCATTCAGTGACTCAATTAGATTTGTCATCCACTTGCCTTTTTGCAGTTCTAACAAGATAGACAGCTTTTACTGTGACCTTCCTAGGTTCATCAAACTGGCCTGCATAGACACCTACAGGATGGAGTTCTTGGTTACTGCTGAGAGTGGATTAATTTCAGTCACTACCTTCTTCTTACTGATTCTCTCCTACATCTTCATACTATTCACTGTATGGAAACAGTCCTTGGGCAGTTTGTCTAAAGCCCTCTCTATGCTTTCTGCTCACATCTCTGTTGTTGTTTTATTCTTTGGACCATGTATTTTTGTGTACGTATGGCCATTTCCTACAATACCAGTGGATAAGTTTCTTGCCATTGTAGACTTCATGATTACACCCATCCTGAACCCTGCCATTTACACACTGAGGAACAAAGACATGAAGGTGGCAATGAGGAGACTGAGTAAGCAGCTCCTGAGTAGGAAAAGTGCCTGTTAAATTTCTCAGAAGAATATGCAACCTGAATACTCTATTATAAACACAAACATTAAATGACCTCTTTTACTTTGATGAAATTTATTTTTCCTACTGCAACAGCTTGATAAACTTAAATAATTTATTTCAATTTGACAATGAAATGATCTCATATTTATTGGTTACTAGTTATATAATATTACATATGTATTATCATCATTTATATATTGCATTTTTGTTATTTATTTATCATATATTTACTTGTTATTATGAAATACATATTTTAGACTCTTTAAAAAGCACTAGAGGAAATGAAATGAAAGTAATAAATTATCCACTGTTTTAACACCAAAAAATTCATCATTTCCTTCCCGATGTTTCTTGTACTATTTTTTTATTTGAACCTAAATTTACTCAAGCTGACCTCAAAACTCAAAATCCTCCTGCTTCAGCCTCCTGAGCACTGTGATTAACATGTGTTTGATCACATTCTGCTTGCTTCCCTTTTTGTGGAGTGAAGGACAAGATTGTATGGCGTGGGTGAATGTCCGCAGGAAGAAGAGACAGATGTAATCTGGACTCTTGTGGGAAACAGGGAGTGAAAGGGGCTTCAGAGAAAAAGAAGTAAGGTAGAAATCCCCTGAGCTAGGATATACTTACCAAGGGTGCATTGAAGAGATTTTATGTAGGAGCTGGGGGCGGCATGTTTTTGTTTGTTTGTTTGTTTGCTGGTGGGGATCCTCTGCTTCAAAATCTAGCAGCTTCAGGAAGAAAATGATGGTGTTCAAATGGGGGGGTAGTGAGAATGGAAGAGGAAGACAAAGAGCTTAAATTTATATGAGTAAACAAGGGAGAGAAGAGGGAAGGAGAGGGAGGAGGAAAGAAGAGGGGAGAAAGGTGGGGGAGGGGAGTAAGGGTTGCAGAAAGGGTCGCAGAAGGAAGCTGAAAAGGAGCACTGTCTCCATTGAGACTGACACGGATATTTACAGGAACACAGATTTGTTTTCCTGGAGAGATGGCCAGAAGCGACCTGTCCGTGCACAATGAATGCCCTTAAACTCCAGGGATGTTGGCAGAGCAGGAGGCTCTCTCTTGCTCATGCGCACAGGAATGTTTACCAGTGTTGCTTGGCAACCTGGAGTAGATCGACGGTTTCTGGGGGTGTTAGAAGCCATTTCCCCCACTCTACAACCTTGGTGTGAGACCTTCTGGGACTATCTTGATTTTCCATAAGCTGATACTGAGTTTGGGAATTAGTGGGTGTAAAGACAAGTCCTTGGGAAAATCCGAAGGGTCAGGCAGGCACAGGTGGCTGAGACCAGTAGCTTTAGTCATGGGGAACTTGGTTCAGGGAATTAAGGAAAAGACACCTTTGGGATTCTGCAATGTCCCACGAAAAAACCTGTTGGACTTTTTACGTGACATGAAACAAGTTTCTGTCCCAAATAAACCCAGATACAAACCTCTCAAAAAGATTCACCAGGCTGCAAGTAATGGCGATGTCAAGAGACTGCAGAAAATGATACATCTTGGGAAACACAGTGTACATGACAGAGACTTCAAGCAAAGGTAATAGTACCTATGAGCAAAAGGGAGGGGATTGCATGGAGGATGTGATATGGCTTCTGTTATGTCCAAAGATCAGCGTAAGGGAGCCAGAAGGAGCGGATGGCCTCTCTTGTTCTGTCTCTGGATCTTCAGCACTGCCTCATGACTTGCACACCAGCTGGAGGTCACTAGTCCAGTTGTCCAATCCCACCTACAAATTTAACTTGATAAATCATGAACTTATCAAGTAATTTTTCATCACTGATAGCTATTATGTAGCATTCATATAGTAGTGTTCTTTTTTTTTTCATTTTGTTTTGTTTTATTTTGTTTTCCGAGACGCGGTTTCTTTGTGTAGACCAGGCTGACCTGGGACAAGCTCTTATAGACAACGCTAACCTCGAACTCACAGAGATCTGCCTGCCTATGCCTCCCAAGTGCTTGGATTAAAGGTGTGCAATACCACTGTCTGGTCATATTGTACTATTCTTATAGCCTTGTCGCTTTGCCCCTCTTAGCAAATTTAGAGACTTTAAGTGCAATTTAGAATCCTTGTAATTATTAGTATTTAAACATATCAAAAAAATTATCATATAGTTTTATGTACTTGAAATCTTGTTTGTTGAATAGAGTTAATAGTGATAACCTTAGATTGAGTTGTCAAGTGCAGGGAGCTATTCTAGGTATTTTTCATTATTTTATAATTCCCATTGATGCAACATGGTGTTCTGTGAGATAAGTACTACTTTTGATCTTTGCTTTACTGGTGAGAGATTTGATTCATAGTAATCCTAAGTAGTTTGTAGCAAGGTTTAAGTTATAATAAAAAACCTATAGTGATTTAATCTAAGGCCATACTTTTACTATTCAACTTTTTCCTGGTAGGGGATAATACTCAATAGTAGATTAATTTCTAAACATGAAAAGAGGCCATGTGCTCAGTTTCCAAAACCACACAAAAGATACCAACAGCAATATTTCCATTTTATTCTTCACAAGAACTTAGCTATTTATTCAGAAGGTGGAAGAATCATATACCACTCAATGTTTAAGAATTATGAGCCATTGAATATTTTATGATTACATGAGTAATTGTTATTTTTAAGATAGTGTTCTAGAATTTTATTTAAAATTCCTCATTCCCATAGGACTGCGCTGCATTTTGCTTGTGCCTATGGCAAGGTAGAAGTCATAAGGGTTCTACTGAGAAATAATTGTGACATTGATGCCGTTGACATAAACTCCGTCACACCTCTGATGAAGGTATGTATAGCTATCCAAATCAAGCATAAAATAGACTTGGGTTAAATGATTATAAACAAACATTCTCCATGAACATGTCAATATGTGGTGAAATTTATATGATGTTTATATTGAATTCTTTGAACTAGCCATCTGTTTCTTGGTATAATCCCTAGGCTATACAAAACTGGACATTTGGATGTGTGTATACATTGCTGAAGCATGGTGCTAACCCAAACCATATGGACAAAAATGGCAATACTTCTCTCCACTGTGCTGTGTCTGAAGGCAATCAGATGCTGGCTAAAAACTTACTTGAGTATAGTGCAGACCTGGAGCAAAAGAACAAGGTATAGTTCATGGAATTGTATTCTCCAAATAATCTGAAATAATGTGTGTTAATGGTAATAAAAGTAGGATTAACTCTGTAAGTTAAGAATTCAAGGGTTACTTGAATGGAAATACTTTGACATAGCTTCACTGTTTAAAAGTATGGCATCAAATAGGGATGCTATGAAAGAAGTGTCAAAATATAGAATATCCAGGGCTAGTATTTGTGAAAATACTATGCTTGCTATATTTGTTCAAGGTAAAGCTTGTCTTTTAATGCTTTCTTTTCACTAAAACTTGTGTGAGGTAACATAATTGGAGAACAAAATTTCCCTTGCTAATGAAACTATTTTAAAACTCAAGTTAAAGAGGAGATTTTTAACAAATTTTAAATTTTCTTGCTGTTTACAAATACTATCAAATGATGTATTTTTCTATGTTAAGCCTGAATTGAAGAATATAGAACCAGAACCTTATCAAAAATAAGAAGACCCACCTGGAGTTAGGCAACTGAAGAAATATATGAAAAATTATTACTATTTTCAACTTATGGTTTTAATGAATATTTTTCATTTATTTTGATCACATTCTTTCTCTTCCTGCAACTCCTCATATATCCCCACCCAACCACCTTCCTATTTATTCAACTTCGTGATGCCCTTCACAAAAAGCAAAGCCACCACCAAAAAAACTCAAAAACCAAAATCAAAACTAACAGAATTATTTTAGTATGTGCATTGTTATTGTGCCTCCTGTTTGAGGAGTAGTCAGTCTTAGTTTGCTGAAGTTAGTGAGTTACAAACATGCCTGTTGTTCAATCTGAGGAGCACTTTGAGGACCTCAGACAGGTAATGAGTACCTGGTAGTTATGTGGAAAAGCAGAGGAATGATCAAAGAGTTTACTGGTGCATTTTCCTTTTTTTTTTGAAAGGAATGACTAACACTTAGGTCAACACCTAATCTCTGTTCTCAAATCTACTGTGGTGCGCCTAGATTGGGAGAAGGCGGAAATGAAATTTGCATTTTTGCATATTGAAGTGAAATGTGATTCCAGCTGCTTGTTCCTTGAATGTCCCCATCTAGGGGAACAAAGAAGTTTTCAGTGACTGAGACCTTTATCTTCTCAGCGATATGAACAAATGGTGATTGTAATTAGCCATATGGATTAGAAATGAGGAAAGTTCCTAGTTATTGCATGTACCTATGACCTCAGGAGAAGTCTGGACATTTATATTACATGTAGAGGTTTCTATACAGAGTTTAAATCTTTAAATCTAATTAGTCGTGGACAAAATATTTGCAAAATTGTGTCCTTGAAATTCTGAAACAGTTCCTAGAATGTGTGGATGCTCAAATCCAAAGGAACTCCAGAAGAGTGCAGTTATATCCCAATAATCTTAGCCCCACTTTCCTCTTTTGCTACTTTTATGTTTTGAAGGAAGTAGAATAACAATCACAATGATTTTCTTATACAATAACCCCTTTTACTTTAAGAAAAAATCATTTGTTACTTCTAAAAGATCTTGAAAATAATAAGAAGCTAGACTTCTAAGAATTCTATGTATTATTAATATTCAGGTCAACAGATTCCAAACTAGTAATTACAAGGTTTTTGTCCCTACAACAAAGAGTAGCAAATCACAACCTTGACAATTGAGTTGTTACACAATCTCAATGTGTCTTAGTCAGTTCATAAAGCCTGGGTATCATATTCCAACATTTGTAATCACTGCAAAACTGTAAGTTAAAGACAGTGTTGAAAATCAACTGAATGATTTTGCTTTGATACTCTTAAGCAACTAATGATTCATTTCATTAACTTTAGGAGAAAACAGAATGCAAATTGTTTAGTAGGAAGCATCACCCCAGCTTCTATCATCCTTATCTAAAACAGTCTGGAATGTTTGGTTGGGAGTGTTACCTCAACCCCTAACATCCTTATCAAAAATGTCTGGAATGCTTGGTTGAAAGTGTCAGCCCAGCTCCTGACATTCATTTCTAAATGCTTGAGTGGAAAGTTCCACTTCAAGCCCCGTCCCCTGGGAGTTGCCACAGTCTAAACTCCACCTCCAAGAAAGCCTGACAAATGGTGACTGCTCCCCAGAGAGGGTCAAGACCACCCCCACAGGCTATTTAAACTGCCCCCCAGAGAAGGAACATGTGGTCTCTCAGGTTGTCCTTCCCCTTCCCCGTGTTTTCCCCGAGGGCCTCCCAAGAGCTCTGTCATCCATTAAACCTGGGCTTTTTTTAAAATTCGATTTGATTTGGTGAAATTTGGATTACCTCGTTGGTGGAGAGACATACGCGGGCAAAAAAAAAAAAAAATTACATCTGGAGGTCCTGGGGGGAGGGGGACTGTTTTTCCCACTGGCCCAGGGCTACGTGTTGAAAGATTTTGAAAGACACCCTTTTTGTCCTTGGTTTCTACCAGGCCAAAATTGGTTTCATCTGGGTGAGTTCCCCTTTTATCAAGTACTAAGTACCGTTCATGGTGCCCATTCCTTTGTCAGTCAGCCATTGAAGACGCCTCCTGCGCCAGACCACTGACCTGACTAGCAGCGAACCAGGCGAGGCAGTCCTCACCATGTTCCATGAGACAAGGTGTCCTACCATGGAGTTCTCACACCCCTCTGTTTTTTAACTCAAGAGAGTCTTATCACAGTGGACTCACTGTGGTAGACTTTGAGTCCAGAGACTCAGAATAGACTTGTAAAAATGGAAACTTACAATATGAGGCCTGATCTCCAAATGCCCTTAGGTTGTCTTTTATAAAAATCCTTTTAAGTTGGGGCTGTCTTACATCATACATACCTTAAACAAGCCCCCGATGCCCATGGTTTCTGGGTGCTGTGCTCCCATTCCCATTCCTATATCCCTTCCCCCGCTCCTCCTTCCTGCTTCTCTAGCTGTTTGCTATTTGTCTCACACTGGGACTCTCTACAAAGGATACATTTTCCCTTTTTCCTTTCACTCAAAAACTGTATAGGTGTTGCATCCTTATATTTCTGTTCCCTCTTGTAGTGTCTACTAATCTGGTCCTTAATGGGAACACTAGTGTTCTTCCCTGGTTTCTACCACCAGCCTACACCAGGATTTTTAAGTTGGTCAGCTGACATGGGTTCCTAAAAAAACTTTGTCTGTTAAAATAATGTAACCACACTATGCTTTTATGTCTATGTGTGTATGTGTGTTTGTTTCCATAGTATGCTTGTCTTATTTCTCTGTGCATATATGTGTGTGTGCTTTAAGGTTGTAATACTTGTAACTCCAAATTACAAGAGCTCTGATTTCCAAAGGTGTGTTTGGTTTTCCTATGAATGTATGCTCACCTATGTACCTATACAATAAGTTAATAAATGTAATTTAAAAGTTTTCAGTTGGCTTTGAGCATGTTTTGGTGCTCAGTGTCTGTACAGGTGAGGTACAAGTCTACCTCATTTTAAAATATTGATCTGGATATAAAAGTACAGCTAATTCACACCCAAATCTTTTGTTACTATGTGCTAGAGGATGTAGCTACTGATGCCCAGATACGGCATCTGCCCTTAAGAAAGTTTTAGAGGAGTGGAAATCAAATACACGTTTTCATATATTAAATGCCATAGTAGAAAGAAATGTTTGTAGAACACAGTTTTAAAATCATCTTTGGAAGGGGATGAGTGGAGTTCACGCGTCACACATAGGTAGATAGATGAAGGACATTTCAAGGAGGAAGAACGTGCAGTGGACAGGAAGGGAGAAAGCTGCTTATTCACTCTAGCAAGCATTTATATTCGCAGGGATTCATTAAGACTCAATTAAGTTAACTATTGCAATGATTTTTAATTGTTTTACAGGATGGCTTTACACCACTTTTACTGGCTCTCAAGGAAAACAAAATAGAGATGGCGAAATTTTTAGTAAAGAAGGGAGCAAATATACATGTATTTGATGAGATGAAAAGGTACTGTTGTCTGAATTTTTTTAAAAAAATTGAGTGACATACTGAAATAACAATCACACAAAGAAGAAATACCAAATTTATGTGAAGTTATTAGTCTAATTAGGTAAGAACAGCAACGAGTTGAAGAATGTAACACAAATCATTTCTCAAAAGTTTCATATACCTTTATTATATGGATTAATGATTGTTATGTGAGTTTTTGGCTGAACAGCTGATACTATGGTAGATAAATGGGGTTTTAGTTTGGTTTTACTAATATTTTTAAGAATTTTTAACTTTCTTTATTAACTTTTATTCACACCAGAATTCAATCATTTTGCAGTATTTTTCCTTGTTCTTGTATGGTTGCCCTGTAAAATACCATATTAATAATCAAAAAAGTTGACAATCACAGTCTAATGTATGACTCTAATGTATGATTTTGAAGAATAATGAGGTCAGATTACCTTTTGATGATTAAGAGTTATTATTGCAGGATGCCGCTCAACTCCACCCTCTTTTTCCCTGTACAATTGGTATTGATATGTTTATATTTCCATAGTACCAGAAAAGGAAAGCAAATTCATTTTATTAGGAAAATGACATGAAGCTAAGTCATTGCTGTAGATTGTATATTGGTGCTGTGAAGGAGATGCAGATTCATACCTGACTTCATTACAAGTCAGATACCTACTCGCTAGGTATGTAATCTGCTAGTGTTAGATATCACCAAATATGAAAAGGAGGATAATTCCATGGAGAAGTTTTCATGAATCATTTATGGAGCACTTCGGGCAGTGCACAGCACATGATATTATCATTACCAACTGTAGCTACAATGAGTTTTATTATTAACAGAATATTTTATAATGCTATAGTTGCTTAAATAACGAAAAGAGTTTTCAATTATCTTGTTGGTTATGTTACACTAAACTAGAGAAAATGGAACCAGCTTAATTTACATCCTTATCTACTTAAGAAGAATAACTTTTATAGTGTTACATTCTATCAAAAGTGATGAGTCTAAGAATTCTACTGAGAATATGTGAAACAGTACCAGAGGCTTCTCATCCATTTTCTTCTTTTGTCTTTGGACACAGTGTACAGAGATGAATCCCTGTAACCATAAAATGTATGTGTGTAAAAAGGAAAATTACAAAAGCAAACAAGATACCAAATTTGTAAAATATAACAAAGTATTAACAGATTTAATTGAAGTTCCTAATAATAAAGCTATTTCTGTGGTATTTCAGAAACACACTCTTATATGCCATGAGATGGGATGCAAAAGATATGGTCAGTTTCCTTTTGAAAGAAGGAATTGACTTTTCCTTTAAAGATATATTCGGATGGACTGCATTACATTATGCTATTGAAGGTACAAGTAAAGGGTAGGTGTTTGCATTAGAATGCTAGTAAATACTAACTTGTAGTACAAATTACTACACAGTTTGTAGTAAAATCACAAAGTTTTTATATTCCATTACATAATATGTCATTTCTTACTCTATGTTGTCTTGGAATAGCAGTGCCTAGCCAAAATCTAAAATGCATTAGAAGGCTTTCTTTGTCCCATGACTTGGTTTGGTAATGCTGTAGACTGAACCAAGTAGCCCATTTATGCTGGGCAATTCTGCCACTGAACTACATTTCTGTGTAGAACTGGACCTTAAAAATTGTGGACTATAACACTTTTCCATTTCATCCAACTATAACTCTATAAGTTATATTTATACATGTATTTATATATGTATATGTATATAGTGTCAGATACTTGATTTTCTAATTAGCATGGTTCTCCTGAACAGAGTCTATTTCTCTGGTGGTCTTTTTTTCTATATATTACTCTTTGAATCTTGAAGAAGGTGAAGTTTCAGGGTTTCCTAAGTGCCAGGAAAGAAGTGGAGCAAAAAGAGGGCATTCTAGTCCCTCTTTTATTTCTACTGATTCTGTTGCTGCAGTGTTGCTATTCACATTGTCCCAGAGACCAGTAGGGGTTGACCTTGCTATCCAGGCTGCCTTTGTTGGATCAGTTCTCTGATGACTGAAGGCAGTTCACAGTGCACACTTACATTGAAAAGTTACAATATTTTAATTGAATGGTTAGTCCCAAAGTTACATTGGTTTTCTTTGCCTTCTGGACTTTTAGTTTGTGCTACACTCTTTGTTGATGATTAGACCATTCTCATTTATTCAGAACCTTGTATGGAGCCCACCTTTTATTTTAATCATAGACCTTCATGTTTTGATAACTGTGAAGAATTTATCTGGTAGACAATATGACATGGGATCATGGGAAGCTGTCATGATTGTTCAAGTCACGTTGCAGGGAATATCACAAGTCTTTATTCATTACTGCCAGAATTTGGCCAACAGACCCCTTTGCATTCTGTGCAGCATCCTTTTCTAAGTGCTATAAGATGTGTGCCAACAGCATCCTTCTCTGAGTAGGTGTCAGTCTTAGTCTGTGTTTAAAAGAACTCATTCACATTATGCTTCATTGGAACCAATGTATCAAACAGGACAATTCATCATTCTAACAGGGATCTTCAGGTTCAGAGCTTAATTGTACAGAGGAGGACTAATAGTAACTAAGTGAGGTTTTAGAAACTCAGTTTTCAGGTTTGGGTCATTAAGAGTTTGATAGTGCACAATCATCATTTTATTTAATGGAAATAAATACACATTAAAAGGTTTTATTTTCAAGTTGTTAAATAGCTCATTTGTTTCCTAAATTATAAGCCATAAAATTAGAGTGGCTAGCATTGAAATTTAGGGCTGGTGGTGGTTAATTCTAATCATCAAGTGATACAGTTTAGAGTCACCTGGAGGAGGAGTGTCAGTGAGTGATCCTTCAAACTGACCTGTAAAATGGTCAGAAGGTAACTGTCTTGATTCTTGATAGATGTGGGAAGATCCAGCCTACTCTGAGTAGCAGCATCCCCTAGGCAGGTGTCCTGACTCAGATAAGGAAAGAGTATGTGAGGAGCATGCAGGGCATTCATTTCTTTATGTTCTTGATGGTGAGCATGATGCAACTGCCTACTTCAGGTTCCTGCTGTCTCAACCTTCCTGCAATAATGATATATCATGGTGGGTGCAAAAGTAAGTCCTTCTTTCCCTAATTCCCTTTTGCAAGATGATTTTACCACAGCAACAGAACTGAAATTAGAAAAAGATTTCATGTTTTCTGGATAGGTACAATAACTGAATGCAAAACTGTAAAAGGAAAGAATTCATTGGGTTTTACTTGAATATGATAATTCCTTTGATATTGTCTACAAATTCTAGAAAATGCAACATAATATAAAATGTTTTTCATATCATTTTTAAAATTGTAATTTTGCATTTTTCTCTTTTCATATGACAATAGTCAGAAAATTCTTATGGACTACGAGGAAAAGTTACATATTAAAAATAAAGATGGCAGTCTAGGTAAGGCTTATGAAAATGTTAAGTGAATATTAAAATCACGATTAGATCAGTGCCAAAATATACTAGCACTTTTAAAATTTGTTTTATAAGCATGTACAATTGAAACTGCTTCCCATGTTTTCAATATTTTAATTTAGGCAATAATACTCATATTCTGTTGCCCTAATTTTTAGTTATTTCAAATTAAAGTTGTCTCTTATAGTAATTTCACTGAATATATTTTTTGTCTATGTTGAGGCATTATTTCAACTATCCTATATGGCATCCATCTTACTGTGTAGTTGAGATTGGCTTTGAACTCTTGATCTAAGTTGCCATAATTTCTCAGTTGTTGAGGTTTGGGGTATGCAGCTTTCTTTATTAAAATCAATAATTTTTGAGGCTATGGATTGAACCTAGAAACTCATACCTTTAAAGCAAACTCTGCAGCCATCACCTTCTCTCTTAGCTCCTTTCTGCCTCTCGTTCCTGATCAAAAGCATAAAATATTTTGGAAAAAAACTTTATATTTCTAGCAATTTTCCAATTAAAGAATAAGGTTGAAAGAAATTACCCTCTGTACTAACATTACTGTTTAGCCCATTTTCTTCATGTTTGATATCATGTCTAACAATCTCAGGAGGTTGTTTATTTTAAAAGTGCATGTCCTATTTGTTACGTAGGTTCTCTGGAGCTGTGGATTGTAGCCTGGCTATCCTTTGTTTCACAGCTAAAGAGGGAACAAAGAGGGATACATGGATTTCCCTAGGAAATGGGGAAATAAAAGAGATCTCCTGGGTAAAATAGAGGCTGGTGTTGGGAGGTTGGGTAGTGAGAGGTTGATGGGAGGGTGGAAAAGGGAAGGATGGCTTTGGATGGCTTGGGATCTGAATATATATATAAAGGACATGTCAAAAAGATTTCCCTAGAAGATTCCTGCTAGTTGTAAGTTCTTTTAAGCTTAAAAGTCTCTTTATTCAGCCCAGCTCAAGACTGTGAAATCCTTAAGGGCTGATCTTGCAGTAATACTTGCTACTGCAGGAACTGTATCAGACAAATCTAAGGCTATGTTGCACCAGATATAAGAACACGGAAACAGAAATAGCTGTCATTGAAATATTTTTTTTAACATCATTCCTGGAAGATATTGACTTGTATAGAGCTTGCTTTGTACCTGAAATGTCTTTGCTTGGTCTTGGTCTAGCTCCATGTTTATCATGCTTTGAAGTACAATGTTAATAGGTTGACCTTCCTTAAGATAATATTTCTTATCATAAACAGAAATTTGCATCAAATATTTGATATAATTCTTTCTGTAGTAACATAATAAAGAAACTCACTTAGGATGTTGTTAATGTCGCACTGCACATATATTCTACTGTCTGTTCAGCACTAAAAGCTCAAGATTCCATTTAAGTCAGTCTCCTAGAAGTGAGTTACCATACATGCCATTGGATATTGCATCTTATGGCAAATTATTGAAAAATTTAGTGTTCCTCCTTTGGGCCTAGTAAATAAGAAACAGGAAGCAGTTTTTTTATATATTAATTACTCAATTGGCAATAGAATTAGCATCCACCATAGGCTATTTTTTAGACATGGTATGAAAGGAATATTTTCTAATAAACCTTTAGAGTCATATGTTTTTGGTATTTTTAGATTTTTTTGGTTCTACTTAAAATGCATTTCTTTTTCTTAAATAGAATACAAGAATTCTGAAGAAAATTCATTGGTCAAGTAAGATTCCTATTACGATAAAAACCATGTTTTCTAAATTTGGAATGTGTTGATGAATAAATCATTGTTCAGTATTCTTACTCTGTAGTAACCCGAATATTTTATTGTTAATGCTAGTTATTCCTTGGAACTAACATAATAAATGTTCAACGTTTTTCCAATTATAACACTGGTTTTTCTAATTGCACAGTTATTCAGAATAGTTCTTCAATTACTTGAATATCAGTCTGCCTTGGATTCCCATGTGTCCCTTACTCATTAGCATAAGTTGACAGAAGCCCATGTAGCCCTAAAACCTAGGTCAGATTAGTTTAAAAAGTCAAATTTTGTGTTGAAATAAAAGTATTTTACATTGTGTTTTGTTCTGTTCTCTTTGGGAAAGACAATCACATTGACTATATAGACATTTGGGCTTCTATCTCTCTGTCATCTATGTATCTATCTATCTATCTATCATCCATCTATTTATCACATATCTATTTAATTCTTAAAATTAGATTTAAGACATTTAAGATGTTTGAGGGAAATTCTTTTACCATTTTTAGATAGACAGAAATTAATTATTTTTTTCATAGTTGTCCTCATAATAGACCATCATGACTTCCATGTTTTATTTAAACAACTTAAGTTTTTAAGCAGGCTTTCTTTTGGATGAAAGTAACAAATTTCCAACCTTTTTTATTTAAGGTGCATTTATCTATTTTTGTTATGCATTTGCTCTGTAGGAACCCTAGTGATCCTACTTCTGTGTTCACCTTGCCCAAATCAAATGAGGATGATGATGATTTTAATGACAAGGTAAAATTTTCCTTCTTGAACTTAATATGTTTGTACAGAAATGTGTTTCCATGGTATTTCCTCTTGAAATTCTGAAGTGATCTACCTCTTGCCATTCTGTTGACAACAACAGACAATAGTCAATTGGTGAGAAAAAGACTTTTCCCTAAGACTGTGACCCGTGACTAATTGGATAGTTTTTTTTTAGTTTGATAAACAACAAAGATCAAGGAACTATTCTGAAGTAAAAGGGAAAAGTGTAAAATGTACAATTTAAGAGATTTGTATTAGGAATACAATTTCCATAGAAGAGGAGATTTTAAATATGGCAAATAATATTTGATTAAATGTCACTTACTATGACTTATGAACCATACTAATATGATAATGTTTCAGAATCACAATGAAGAACAGATTCCCACCAGGGGACACAGAATCTTTATGGAAGATTGATAACTGCCTTTAGAAATATCTTCAGCTAGGATATCTCATGTCATTTTAGCAAAACTATTCACATTAGCATTGATAGTCTTTCATAGCAGCTGTAGGCTTTATTTTTATTTTTTATTATTTAGTGCCTCTTGTGGATTTATATCTTGAGCCCAGGTTGTAAAGTACATATCAAAAGTGTTCTATTGCACAGTTGCCGGCCCAACTTCAGCATTCAGAGCTGTTTTATAGTATACTCTAATTCCCAATCATCTGTTAGCTGTTTGAAACTGGTTTAAAAAAAACACTAATCAAGATTTTAGTCATATTTCTCCTTCCTGATGTGAATACTGAATACAAAATTACAAACATTTGAATAGTATTTGAAAAGGACTAGTTCAAAATCATCTGGAAGAGCAGTGAAAGCTTTTGCATAATGGATATTTTCTTCAACCATGAAGTACCATTTCATATGACATATTAGGAAAAAGAATTATTATTATGTGTTTATAGATTGATAGAAAATTTGTTTTAGCTTTTATATGAGAATGTACCTTTTTTCTTACATAATATTAGTAGTTATAAAGACCTAAATATAGAGTCACATGAAGTTTCTCTTCTAGAATTGAAAACTTTTATTTGATGATGAAAAATTTCTACATAGCAAACGTCACCCAGGGTGAGGGAGCATGCTTTATTTGGCATACTCCAAATCAAGCTTACAATTTATTATTTTTTCAAGAGAGGATTTCTCTGTGTAATGTTGGCTATCCAAAAACTTGCTCTGTATACCACTCTGGCCTTGAAATCAATGAGATCTGCCTGCCTCGACCTCCTGAGTGCTGAGGTTAAAGGTGTGCACCACCACCCTCTGGCAAATTTAAATATTTTTAGTTTAATTTTTAAAAAATTTCATGTATGAGTATTCTACTTCCATTACTTTCAGCCTGTCTTCTCTCCATTCCAGCAACTTATGTATATGTCCCTCTCTGCTCTCAAATTCATGACCTTTTATTGTTTTATTATTTTTACATATGTAAATTTGCAAATACATACACTGTATATATAATATACATTATCTATTGAGTACATTTAGTCTTTTTCACACAGAATAGGCTTTAAGTTAATCTAGACGGCTATTGATTACCACTAAGAAGAAAGTACTGCTATTGCATCCCCTTGATCTCTTGCTCCACCAGCAACTGTTACGGTTCTAATGCTCTGCAACTAGGAAAAGCTTTTGGTTGCTTTTCTCTTCTGGGATCTTGCGTAGTGTGTTTAATTGCAATGAAACAGTTCTCATGGAAAAGCATTCCAGGCAGTCCCTGCCAGAATTTTTTCAAGTTCCATATCTAATGTGTGTGGTGTCTCCAGTAACAGTCTTATCTCCAAGTTCATGAAAGAGACCAAGAGCAACCTGAAGAACCTGTATTTCTTTGGGGGGGTGGGGGTTCTCTTGGAATTCACTGTCCAACAAAATAAAAACAAGTGTTCCTTGCCTGGAGCTGAAGATTCCCTTAGTCAGCCTATAGCTTTTAGGGAAGTAGCATCTCCTACAGTGGTATAACTTCTTTTAATTTATTTATATATGTGCACACATATATCACATATGCTTTTATGTAAATATAAAATACTGTTTTTCCTGATGATTTTCAAGGATCCATAGTCTTATTTAGCACTCTGTCCTCTCTATGTGTTATTATTCTCCTTATCCTATAATTAAAATCTCTTTGTCCCATTTTCCACCTTCTAGAAACCTGAATCATAATTTCTGCCTCACTCTAGAGCTCATCCTTGGACTTCCTTTATATTTTTTTTCTTCTATGTTTAAAATCCATATGCTTGTGACATCTAGAATTACTGTTTTGAAATTGAGGGTTTTAATAAAAAAATAAATATTTGGGAAATATTCCAGAGAGGGGGAAACACATATTTCTCGTGAAAGCATTGTTATGTTTTGAGTGCCATAAGGGGAAATAGAAAAGTCTGGGGTTAGAAATAGTTTTTGTAGTAACATTTCATTTGTGTTTTAATTAAAAAAATCCTTGCCTAAAGTTCAGAGAGTAAAACAGTCTCACTGGTCAACCTTAAAGACCAGGCAGTGGTGACATACATCTTTAATCCCAATAGCCACACTATCTTACCTAGTGTGGCAAACCTGGCGGTAGTGGTGCACCCCCTTAATTCTAGCCCTAGAGAGGAATATAAAACAGGAGGAGAAAGCTCTCAGTCTCAGTTTGATTCTGAGATTTCTGGAGGCAGGATCTCCAATTCAGCCTGAGGTAGAGGTAAGAGCCAGCAGCTGACTGCTTTGTTTTTCTGAAGTTCATGTTGAACCCCAGTTAATGTTGTCATCAATCATGCAACAAGTTTGTTTTTTTTTCTGGAAGTTTAAAGAGAAGTCATTTAAAAAAGGGATACTCATTTTAAATATGGAATGTAAGAGTTAGATAGCATAAGGTTAACTTCTTTTATAAAATATCTACAAGTAAGCAGTTTATCTATGATTATGTCTCTTCTATTTTTGTTTTACAAAATGGTGAGAGATAGATTTAATCTAGAAAGCATGTATAAGGTTTGGTATCAAAATAATTGTGTTTTAGACATATTCTTTTTGTTTTATGTGTAGTTTCTTTTAAATTGGGAAAATCATGTATCTTAAAAAGAGTAAGAAAATATTAATTGCTTTATTTCCTATGAATTTTAGCTGAGTTTTTTGAAGTGTGCTCCTGCTAAATATTTCAGTAACATACATGGGCCTGGAGGTCAGAGAGACAAAAATGAAGCAAAAGAAACAATGGAAGGTAACATTTTTGTTCTTTAAAAATGTTATTTGACAGAATGTTGGTTTATGGCACGAATACTGATGAAATCTCATAGCCAAAGAGCTTTTCTTTCAGTGGATAACCATAAAAGGTGTAAGATAAATGGCAACAATTGTAACTCTTACCAGTGTTTAACAACATGTAAAGCTGAGACTGTCACTAAAGGAGTTTTATTGCAAATACCAGTTCATGCCATTCTTACATGAAAGGGGAAATAAGGAAGAAATGAGTCCAGAGAATGAGTAATATTAAATGCAGAAAAAGTGAGGAAATAAATAAAGAAAAAAGGATAAAGATCTTAATGCACAGAGTATGGAAGCTAGGATGTGAAGGGTTTAGAATATGGATCAAAAAGAAAAACATTGTTTGCGTGTAACAAAACTGGCTTGAGAAGTAAGAAAAACATTTCCCACTTTTTATCACCATCTCACTGTTGCAAAACATCGTTCATGTATGATGAGCTGTATCATACAATGGTAGACTTACTTTACTTTAGATAACCATAAACACTACAGGGTCAGTTATACAAGTGAACTAATGGTACAGGGTTATGTGTTATCAGGTAAAATATAAGATTTGAACAAAGATAATTAATAGTTTTACTTATAGGAAGTTCAGGAAGTCATCACCAGACATGATCTGAAGAAGTACAGGACAGATTCCATACATGCACTGAGGCAAAGCAATATTGAAGCAGACAACATAAAAACTATTCTTTCTCAAAGTTATAGAAATTCGGGGTCAATCATAAAAACAATATGCTCAGGTAGCTTAAAGCTATGCATTTTTTACAATATTTTCTCAGGCAATCGTGTCTCTTCTGTGTATCCATATTGTTCTTATTTTTAGGTAAACATAGAGAGGGCTTTTGATTGTTAGTGGTGGTGGGATCACATCAAGAGGGAGAAAACATCCTCTTCTTTTCATGAGCATGAAAATAAAAATCAAGGAAGAAGCAAAGAAAGGAAGAATAGGAACTAAATTTTATAAGACAATAATGACAATTCATGACAGGAATAAACCAGTAGATGGAATATATAGTAATTTGAATTTGGATTCAATCTCATGTCCTCTGTAATGACAGCAAATTTCCCAATGACATTATTGCTTGTGTGAAAATGCTTTGTTGATCACAAAATACAATATCTTTGGAGAGAAAGATATGTTTAACTCATTTATGATATATCACAATGTATCAAAATTGTGTCTTAAAGTAAATGTTTTTAATGTTTATATGTAGATTGTAAAGATTTTGTAATTTTTCCATGAATAGTCGTTTTAAAGCACTGACAATCATATTTCAGAAGTTCATTTGCAGTAATTTCATTTTTAAGTTCACATACCTCATAAAAATGCTGACTAAAATTTTAGAGTATGTCTTATTTTGGAAATGTTTTATTTTAACTTCAAGATTTTACTTTTTCAACTCGATCCCAAACATATTTATCAAATTGGACCAAAACAGAACAAACAAAAACAAAATCTAGCATTCTCAAAATTTAAATTACCATTTCTAAAGCTACCCATGAGCATTTAGTCGCACACAGATTCTGCTTGTATGGTCAATGTTGTGATAAAATATTACTGTTTCTCTGTCTCTTTGATGTTTCAGACTCCTTTAAAAAGCATCGTGCATCAAAGGTAATAAGTGAAATATTTTACATCATTAATTTCATACTGTATGAAATACAGAAATTGTTAATTATCGTTTCCAATGCCACACAGTCTGTGATTGAAAAGACAGATGTTCTTGCATATGAAGAATCACTGGCAAATCAGGAGGAGTCAATGCATGCAGGTAAATCTTGCAGTATTGGTGTCTATGGAAATTTATTTCAGTGTATTTGAAACATTTACAATGTTCTCTGTTGACCGAAGTTTTCTGTTCAGCCATGTCCCTTCAGTCATTAAGTCCCAAAGAAATTACACAGAGGTCTACATTAGTTATAAACTGATTGGCCCACTAGCTCAGGCTTCTTAGTAACTCTTATATCTTCCATTAGCCCATTATTCTTGTCTATGTTAGCCACGTGGCTCAGTACCTTATTCAGTGAGGCAGTCACATCATGGTTTTTCTGTGATTGGGTCAGGACTGCCAAGAAATGTGCTTCCTTCTTCCCAGAATTCTCCTGTTCTCATTGACCCACCTCTACTTCCTGCCTAGCTACTGGCCAATCAGCATTTATTTAAAATACAACTGACAGAATACAGACCATTGTTCCACACCAGTTCTCATTTCTTTTGCTCCTTCCCCAAGTATCATTGGTGAATTTTCTATTAGTGCAAAGATTTTGGCTAGTTGTATGTACAGTTCTTGTTTGTCACCTGCCCTCTGGAAGAACTAAACTAATAGTGGTTTTCCTGATATTTTAGCATATTTCTAGACAAATCCTAATATTAAAAGAATCATCTCATTTTCTTACCGCAGGTATATCATATTCTCATAGTTTGTGTCCTGTGTCTGACTAAACTTACCATTTAATTGCCAAAGCAGATATGTATTCAGTACAAACAATCATAAGATATTTATACAATTCCTTATCTCATGGCAATACATGTAAGTACTAATAATTCTGTTATCAAATAAAGAGAATGGCCAGCCTCTTCATGGGTGATTTCAAACATTACTGCTAGTTTGAGAGTAAGAAGGAGAGACATTGAACAGGTATTTACTTCTAGGAGATGTTTTGATTAAGGAAGCAATCAGGTTAAAAATAATCCAGATCTTTTCTTTAGGTAAAGAGAAGATTAATATAGGAAGACTTCACATATTATAATCAATATTGAATGAGGACAGTTCTGATAGTGGATGATTGTTTTCCACATATGAGAAAGAGTATCCCATATATAAATAAATTACTAGTTATTTTTGTAAAGCAAATGTTTAACACTTAGGTTAATTTTAGTTGTATATTAGTGTTCAATGTGAAGACATCCCTTGTTGTCATGATTGAAACTTTTATTTCTTAAGGTTTGTTCACTTAGGTTGGATGGCTGTATTTATGAATGAATCTTTGAGATGTGTGTGTATGTTTGTATCTTGAACACGGTGCCATTTACTGCCTGTGTAAGTGAACTACTGAATATTTAGATGATTAGAAATAACTTAGGGAACAAATTATCCAGCTCCATATTATATTTAAATGGAGCAATCATTTGAAAACTCATTATTTTCAATGTTTTATACAAACTTTTATAAAAATAATTATATATATAATTTCTTCATGACTTAATTAAATAATATATATATTTTCTAGCAGGATCAGATATATTTACCCCTGAATCACTGGGAGACAATATCTCAGATGACAGTGAAAATATTCAGCTGTTGGTATAAAGGTATTTCAGTTCTTTTTTCAATAATGCTTGCTTTTGTTTAATTGCATAGCCTGGGCAATAAGGAATTAGTATTAGGTCTTTAGTTACCTGTCAATGTTTGAAGCAATTTAACTAGTTAAAATAACTTAGAATATTATTAAAATCTAAACTGCTTTAAAGTTAAAATCTAACTTTAGACTGTAATAAAATTTGTTCAAGTACAATCTCTGCCATTTAAAGTATATCATTTCAGTAGAATGAATATATAAGATCTAATTTCAGCTTAATGACCAAACAGCTACAATTTTGAAAATAACTGTATTTGGTTCACAGTAAAGGAATAGGTTTCTCATCATTTCAAGTATGTGATTACATATTGGCCATCTATAGTTTATTCAGTCTCTTTAATTGAGGGAAAAAATAGAGTTGCACAATCAATCCCAGTGCATTTTAGGAATGTCCCTCCTTCTACTATCAGGCTTCTGGTGACAGAGGGCTGCCTCCCAACAGTTTTGCTTATTAATCTTTATTGTCATCTCTACAAAATTTGGAAACCCATTAACCTGTTACCATCACAGATTGAAGAAAGGAGGAGAAAGTAAGTTGAGCACCAGTCTTCTTGTCTTGTCTGTCTGTCTGTCTGTCCATCCATCTATCCATTCATCTGTCCATCCATTGGTCTGTCTGCCTATCTATCTACCTATCTATCTATCTATCTATCATCTATCTATCTATCATTATCTACCTATCTATCTATCTATCTATCTATCTATCATCTATCTATCTATCTATCTATCATCTATCTATCTATCTATCTCTTCTCTCTATTTCTTGGCTTTGTTTTTTTATTATTTTTTGTTTTATGAGAGAGGTTTTTCTCTATATCTCTGAATGTTCTGTAACTCATTCTGTAGACCAGGCTAGCCTTAATTTCACAGGTCCCCTTATGTCTGAGTAATTGGATTAAAGGTTTGTACTACCGGGACTAGAAAGCACATCTGATCTGGCTTCATGTTTCATTCTCCTTCCTCTTTTATATATTTACCATAGCACTGGGATGAAGATGCAGGCCATATGAGGGCAATTCAGAAAGTCAGATTTAGTACTTCATTAACCCATGTATCAACTTCTCCTTAGAATGCCAACTATATCCCAAGACTTAGACTTTGCCTTGCTTTTATCATCAGTTGTGTTAGAAGAAACTTTACTTGCAATTGTCTTTGAACCACAATCTTTACATATGGAAGATAAGACTACTCCATGAAAAGAATTAGTATACTGGAAATAAAAAATATGTTTTAGACTCTACATTTATTATACTTAACATCTATTTAAAAAAACCTTTTTGAGGAGAATGTCCCTGATTGTTCTGGTATAACTGGGTGTCCAAGAACAGCCAGATGTCCATGTGCCTCATCATCTTGAATGCTATAAATAAGTGTATAACATCACTACAAGATTGAGGGTATTTTGATACATTTCTCTATGTATGTAGTTTTTATTTTATATTCCTTTCAAACAATCTCCCTTGTCTTGTTTGTTGTGGACTGTTCTAGTACTTGTTATTATTCTACAATAATTTTGCTAATGTTTACTCTCTTTCTTGTTTTTCATTTGTTTCTTACTAAACACTATTTCTGTTGACTAAATATTTAGCATTTTGATGTGAAAGTAGCAAAACCACAAAGGATTTCAGGATTTTATAGATTCGTAAAGACTAGTCAAAATGCTATTCACTCCATGAACTTACATTTAATATCTTTGGGAAAATGATTGTTTTGATGTAAAATATTTAACTAAAGACATTCAATAGGCCTCTGTGAACATAAAAGGCATGCCCAAGTTTTATTTTAACATTCTTTAATATAGGACAGATTTCTTTATGTGTTTTAATAAGAGATTGATCAATTTCTTCCATGTATTGCAATGAGAAAAGGATCAGAATGTGTTTAGAAACTGAACCAAAAAAAGTGAATTAATGAAAGAATTGGAAATTTAAAAGACTGGGTAGGGTAAAAAAAATTTTTTTGAAGGAGACTTGTAATTGGAACTTTTGAGGAGTTGTATACATAGTAAATAAAATAAGGACTCAAGATACTGAAACTTACCTGTAAATGAATATTAAATTTAAGTGTTTGAATGATTCTAACAAATATTTTCTTCTTTATCTTTGTAGGAACTGACAACCAACCATATTTCTATGGGCAAATAATAAGCAATTTGAAACAATTGGAGGAGTTTCTATAGCAGATAAGAATATGGATTATTTACTGTTTAACAAGTTCTCTCATGTACATGTGTGTGTGTGCATGTGTCTGTATGACTGTCTCTCCCCACCTATCTCTAATTGTATTTATGACATATGTATATCAGTTTACAAAGGATATGACATAGATCCTTATAAATAGGGTTCTAAGTGCAGTTGTATATATGTTTTTGTTACTCGGCTAAGGTGAGATTTCTCCTATACTTCCTTGCCATCTCACCAACACTTTTATAACAGGGTCAGGGAGGTGCCATTCAGCCACCAAAGGAAAGAGATGTGCCAGAATGCTGGAAAGTTACTAGTATGCCACAGCCTCATGGTCATACATGGTTTAATAGCAATTGGTTGATTTAAGTAATAAGATTAGCCAGGAATATGCCTAAGCAACAGACCAGGTAATGTTGTAATTAATATAGTTTCTGTGTGATTATTTGGGTCTAGGTAACCACGAATGAAAAAACAGTCTCCAGTTACAAAGTGGCACCCAATGTGGGGTGTGGATCTACATAAGAACTATAAAAGAGAGAGAGGGGGGAGCTTTTAGACACACAAATACAGGAGTCAAACAGAGCTTCTTGGAGCTGCATCTTTTTAATAGATAGGCTCTGTTTGCTGACAGCGAGCAGAGATGCAGCTCTTTTAAAAGAAGACTTCTTGACTGAGCATTGGCAGCCAAAATTCTTGACTTTTTTAGGAGCAGGGAGGGGAGCAAAGAAAAATGTAGAGCTCAATAAAAATCAATAAAGAAGAGCCAGCTTCCAGGTTTATGCTGTCAGCACAGATGGACAGACAACTCTGATTCTGTTGGAAGGTCCTGCATTTAAATGGGGTTCATGAGCAGAGTGCTACAAATTGCTTGATGGCAACATAAACCTGTTGTATCCCTGGAGCTGGGACAGTAAGCATGGCTCACAAAGTTGATGAACATGGCTTTGCTATGTTGGATGGGGTAGAGCCAACAGACAGGACCCTGGAGTTGGTCCTAAAAATGCCTCTCTGCCTTTAGAAAGAAAAAAAGGCTCTCCTTGTCAGAAAATGTAAAGTGTAATTTAAAATAAAAGATTAATATATAATCATTTATAATAGTCAAAATTATAGTCATGTTACTTAGGTTTTCTAGATATGTAGAGATATATTTCAGTTAGATAGACTCTCTTCAAACCTTTCAAAGACCTACAGAAGATGGCATTTAAAATATTTTAAGAACTTATACTTTTCTCAATAGTGAGACATTTCTGCTTCTGGCACCAATTACTTCAGAGAGGTTGGTGGGCGTTGAAGAAACTTGTTATGGAATTTGCCTTCAATGTGACAAGGCTACTCATTTGGACAAGAAACTTTCTTCCCTGGACTGCTAAAATGTATGCTGTGTGAACGGTACATGCAGAACCCACAGAAAACCAGCTGCTGAACTTTCCAAAGGACAAGATGGTCCATCAGGGCTCCCGCTTCACAGTAGAAGCTACCATACATTCTGCAGCACACAGAAGAAAGCAACTGATGAATTTTGTAATTATAAGGCAGAACAGATCTTCAAACTTCCTGGTTCTTGGAAAAGTCTGTCAGACACTCTGGGTCTGTAGGCTAAAAGTGGATGCCCCAAAGATACAGAGGAACTTGTGGTGACTGTCAGACAGCAAAATGTCTCTGTCAATTCTAGATCATTGGAAGTTGTTTACAATGTACTTCCGTTTTCTTAGGTTATATTGTATGCTTCTAGGGTCTTTGGCGGGGTTGAAGACAGATAATTATAGTTTTCTTAGTTATGATAAAAGATAGATTAAATATAAAACTTTAGGCTCACAATATATTGGAATTTTAATTGGTGCTAGATACTTGTTTTGTATATGTAACTTCACAATGTTAGAGTTAAAACCTTATTTTTATTTAGACAGAAAAGAAAAGATGATGTTGAATTCCTTCTTCTATGCTTTGAATGTTTTATTATCATTGGTTAATAAATAAGCTGCTTTAGCCAATGGCAGGACAGAATATAACTAGACAGGAAACCAAACTGAATGCATAGAGAAAGAAGGTAGAGTCAGGGAGATGCCATGTAGCTGCTGAAGGATAAAGATGCCAGAACACTATGACCTTACTGATAGACCATAGCTTAAGACACAGATAGAAATGAATTGATTTAAGATATAAGAATTAGCCAGGAATATGCCTAAGATATTGGCCATGTAGTTTTGTAATTACTATAGTTTCTATGTGATTATTTGGGTCTGGGTGAGCGGGAATGAAAGAACAGTCTTCAGCTACAAGCAAGTTTCTAAACGTTCTGATTTTAAACTCACTTCTAGGTTATTTTATGCCTAGACCCTCAAATTTCCTGTTACATATCCCCACATTTGTTAGGATTTTCTGTTTTGAATTGGAATGACAAAATGTATACCCTTGACTCTGTGAGATGCTGAAACAAAAAGTTTCTTTGAGAATGGAGTTGTGGTTTGATCTCATTTATGTGACTGTTTTCTGTGTAGTAAAGATACAAAATATACTCATGTGTAAATAAAAACTATACTTTCTTTCCTCCATCACCTAGACCTTAACAATCACACAGAAACTCTATTAATTACAACACTGTTTGTCTAATGACTAAGGCATATTCCTAACTAGCTCTTATATTTTGAATTAACCCATTTCTATAATTTTGCAGCTTACCACAAGTCTTGTAGTTTAAAGGTAAGGTTCTAGCATCTTTCTTCTTCGGCAGTTACATGGTGTCTGCCTGACTCTTCTTTATCCCTGCATTCAGTTTAGTTTTTCCACCTACCTATATATTCTGCCCTGCCAAAGACTAAAACAGCTTCTTTACTAACCAATGGTAATAAAACATTTTTGTAGCATACAAAGGGGAAATCCAACAAAACCCATGAATTGTATGACACTGATGATTATCTACAGATTATTTACATTTTAATTTATATTTTAGTTAAAACTCTCAATCAATGATAATACTAGGTCTGTAGTAGAAAAATCATAAGAATATGAAATAGAAAAACTGTGTTTTCATTATTTTTCTTAATCTGTCAAGCTTTCATTCCTATAAAAAATTATAATAGTTTCAAAGATATATATTTCAGGCTATAAATATAAATTAATATGTTTACATGTCTTATTCTCTTCTTTTTACATGTAATTCTGGTATGTATTCATGTATCTATTTGCATAAATTTGATGTGTGATCTAACTTAGGACCTCACATATGTTCTTTATACTTCCTGGCAAGAAATTAAAAACTGATGAGCCTGGTATATACTAGAAGCAGAGAATCATTGAATATTCAAAATGAGTCATTTCAACATAGAATGCTATGGGAGGGAAAAAGGTTCAGCATGTAAAAAGCAACTGTGCTGGGGTCAGAACTTAAGTCAGTGAAGTGTTTGTTGTGGAAACTTGAGGATATGTGTTTGACCACTAGATTCTATAAAACAGTATGTCTTGGATTATGCTAGTAATTCCAGGACTTAGTCCACCTGGCACATATGCACCACCCTACACATGAGCATACACATGCACATACACACACACAAACACAAGCACAAAGAGAGAGCAGAATGATTTAATGCGATCCATTTCAAATATCCCTCAGTATCACATATATAAGTTCTCTATATATAAAATGCTTACATGCTTAAGTAATTATGAGTGCTTTATATATTTTTTATATTGGAATAATTCATATTTGAATACATGTAGTATCACAGCAACATTCACTGCCTTCTGAACTATGTCACATATTTTATATTTTAAATAATTTCTCATTATATGTGCTTGTACTATTCACATTCATGCCATGACTATTGACAGTGCTATCTAAGTTTCAAATGAGAATGTCTTTTATTGCATTGAGACACATCTGCTCCTGGCAGCACCAATTACTTCAAGAAGATGATGGGCATCAAAGAGGCTCCTTATGGCATTGGTTAGTCATTAGGACAAGTCTTGCCTGAACTGCTTGATGAACTGGACATGCAGGACCCACAGAGAA
The DNA here is from genome assembly GCF_982192425.1 of Myodes glareolus. NCBI lineage: Eukaryota > Metazoa > Chordata > Mammalia > Rodentia > Cricetidae > Myodes > Myodes glareolus. The sequence continues at coordinate 88,686,340 of NC_142035.1, read as the reverse complement.
ATGACTGCTGAACTTGCCTAAAGGTGAGATGATCCTTTGGAATTCCTGCTTCATGAAAGAGTCTATGAGACATTCTGCAGGACGCAGAAGAAAGTGACTGAAATTTCTTTCTTCATGGAAAAGTCTGTCAGATACTATAGGCTTCAAGCCTGAAGATGGATGCCCCAATGGTACAGAAGAACTTTGGGTGACTGTCCAGGCAGTAAGATGTTTCTATCATCTCTAGAGTTTTGGAAGTTGCTTACAATGTACTTCCTGTTTACTTAGGTAATATTATATTCTTCTGGAGTCTTTGATGGAGTTGAAGAATTTATAGTGATAGTTATAGTTTTCCTTAGTTATGATAAAAGCAAAAGCAGATATAAATGTTATAACTGATACCTGTTTTGTTATATGTAATTTTAGTATGTTAAAATTAAAGCCTTCCTTTTTATTTAAAAAATAATATTCAAACATTCCAATTTTTTGTATGCATATTATTTATGGAAATGGTAGTTCCATGATGTGGAGACCTGAAGTTATGAGCCTATTTCCACTTCGACCAAATGTTAGAGAGTTGGACTTTATATCTAGTTCCTTAAAGGTGATTGTGCTTCTACCTCAAACAAAGGTCCCACCTGGTTGTTGGTCAGAGAGCTCTGCTCTCTCAAGGTTATTGTCAACAGGTGTGGTTAATAGCCAGACCTTGTACTTCAGGAATAAAGAAGTAGATCTGTTCCCACCTCAAGCAAAAGTCTAAGAATCCAAATAAGTTCCAGTTCCCTATATGCAAATAACTTGGGATTCCACCCAAGAATTGGTTTGCAAAACCAGGCACTACAGAAAGCTTTGGTCTAGGGTGTGAGCATGACTTGGTGACTTGTTTTATCCTAGCAACAGAATGATTAACTATGATTGTAGCCCATGACTTACAATTGGTATTGGTATGTTTGGTTTTTTTGTTTGTTTGTTTGTTTGTTTTTGTATCATGTTAATGCAGTCTTTTGTCTTACTCCTACCTTTTGGGGTCAGGGTATTTTAAGCAGTTGGAAATTAAAAGAGGGCAAATTTTCAGTACTCACTGGAATTTCCTCCTGATTTTGTCCTATATGTTTCTGTTTTATTATTTCCATTTGTGTCTTCATATTCTTTACTACATTTCTAATCCCTATGCCTTTACCATGGTGACAGGCATTTTTGTTGTGACTGGTCCCTGACACCATCATGAGTATGTATGTCACAAGAAAACCGATGTTGTATTTATTTACTTCTACTGTGCTTGAGGCAAATTCTCTCGTTCACTACTGCACGTGACTCATTGGCCATGAACTTCCAGGTAGTCTTTTGTTTTTCCTTGCTGTTTCACCGTAGATGTCTTGTGATTGCAGATACACTGCCATACCCAGCTGGTCATGGATTGTGGAGGTAAAGTTGCTTGTGCAATTTTCTGCATATCCACCCTCTATTACCTTTATCTGAGATTTCTTTTGGTCCTACAAGCAGATGTCCTCCTCAAATACCTCTATACGCCTACTATGTTTTATGCTTTTGGCCTTTATTGCACCAGACTTTATATGAATATGATTTTTTCCCAATTCATCTCCATAATGTGACTGTGTAAGAAACATAACAGCCATTCCTTCTGGAAGGCCACCACTGACACAATTATAATATTTTTTGAATTACAGGACCAGAACATAGAAACACAGAGAAGATGTAGGGAAATGCGTTACAGTTGTAGACTTACAGAAATATCCTGATTTATCAGGAAGACAGGCTATACTTAAAGCAGCAATAGGACAGCTCTGAAGGGGTTAGAGCCACAAAAGGACAGATCTGGAGGGGTTAGCGCCACAACAGAGCAGTTCTGGGGAGTTGGGAGAGATTGAGCTACAATAGGACAGTTCTGGAGGGATAGAACCGCAATAGGACAGCTCTGGAGGGGTTAAAGCCACAATAGGTCAGCTCTGGAGGGGTAGAGCCACAGTAGGACAGCTCTGGGGCGGGGGTGAGCTACAATAAGACAGTTATGGAGGGATAGAGCCGCAATAGGACAGTTCTGGAGAGGGTAGAGCTACAATAGGACAGCTCTGGAGGTTAGAGTCGCAGTAGGACAGCTTTGGAAACTAGAACTGCAATAGAACAGTTCAGCCCTGGAGGACAGAGCTACAACAGGACAGTTTTGGAAACTGAAGCCGCAATAGAACAACTCAGCTTTGGAGGATAGAGCTGTAATAGGGACAGCTCTAGAGGCTAGAACCTCAATAGGACAGCTCAGTCCTGGAGGATGGAGCTTCAGTAGGACAGCTGAGGCCTGGATGAAAGGTGTCCTATCTATCCAGAAGCCAGGCTACCTGAAGCTGAGGTGCATTGGGGAATGGTCTCCCCACAGATTATAGCAAGCATGCTCTTCTCCTGGAAGCTGCTACAGCTGAGCTCTGTTCTGTTAACTTTAAGGGAAGGTCCTAGCAGCGCTATCTGCTTCTTCTCTGGCCCAAGATATTTCTCCTATTTCTCCTTCGGCTAATACTCTGTTAAAAGGGAAGCCTTGGCAGAAATGTAGCAATCTCCACGGGCTATGGGGAAAAGTTATTTCTTTTTCTACTTAGCCTTGCTCAACCCCCCTTAAGGAGTGTCCTAACAAGGTTCTTCTGTTCTGCTTCACCTTTCTCAGGCTCCCCTAAGGAATTTCTCAACTATGATTTTTAGCTCAGTCCACTAGAAGACGTCCCAGCACTCTGTGTCTGCTAATGAAGATCGTCACCCAAGACTCTTTTGAGAAAGAGATATATTTTGGAAGGAGCAGTCCAGCAGAGTGACTACCTCTGCCAGGAAGAGATAAAGGCAGCCCTTAACCGACCAGGCAGAGGGGCCTTTATAGGGTTTCATATGGGTGGAGTTTTCCCTGAGAAAAGAGGGATTGATTATTTTTCCCTGCTCAGGGATTGGTCAGTTTAGTTGGTCAGGACAGAAATGACTCTGACTTGGTGGCCAAATTATGTTTCTTTCAGTTGCCTTTTTTAGCTTTTTTGACTCCAATCTTAAGCTCATGGCATACTTCTTTCACTGGCTCTGATTCTAAGAGTAAAGTGTGTTTCTTTGACATTAGTTTCAGAATCATGGCATGTTTCTTTGGTCCTGGGCTCAGAGATAAAGATCTTTCTTTCCCTGGCTTAGGTCTCAAATTCAGTGTGTGTCTTTCACTGGCTCTGGGTTCAGAGTCACGGTATGCAGTGATTGGTTTGTTTCCTGCTCAAGTTGTCCTTTTTACCCTACAGAAGATCGTTCAGGCAGTCAGTAAGACATCGCACAATAAGGGAGAACGAAAGAGTTTACTTTTATTTTGGCCATGCTTCGAGCATCATGGAGAAAACACAGAGAGGCCAGGACTGCAATTATTTCATGATAATTTTGCTAAATAACTGGAAATTCAGGGTAGATATAATACACTAATCAAAATGTAAAGTTTTATCGATTTGTTTAGCAAATAATGGGTTTTAGCAAGATACTCTCATGCATAAGTACTCTATTTTGTTCATACTGAGCCCTATTGAGTTCTCCCTCCTGTCTTACTCTTCCCACAAGTTGCTACCTATCAACCTATTGTATTCTTATCTCTGCTTTCATATCTTTTATAAAACTTGATACTGATGGAGGAGGGTTATCTGTCTATTGTGTTATTTTCATTGGTCAATAAAGAGACTGCCTTGGCCCCTTGATAGGACAGAAAATTAGGTAGGCGGAGTAAACAGAACAGAATGCTGGGAAGAGGGCTATGAGGCAGAAGCCATGGAGCCAGCCACCAGGTCAGACATGCTGAATCTTTTCCGGTAAGCCACCACCTCGTGGTGCTACAGATTATTAGAAATGGGTTAATATCAAGATATGAGAGTTAGTCAGTAACTAACTCTCTAGAGATAATGGGCCAGGCAGTGCTTAAATGAATACAATTTGTGTGTTGTTATTTCTGGGACTAAGCTAGCCGTGCGGGAGCTGAGTGAGGCGAAAAGCAGGCCTGCCCGCAGCCCCTCACTACATGATACCCATGGAATATGCTCCTATGAATTTGTCTTGTTTTTCTTAACATTTAGAACTTGCTATTCATATCATGAAATTCTTCAGAGTAAAACAATATACCAAATCAGTCTCATTTAGTTAACAACTAACATTAAAGATATAATTTGTTTCATGTACAACTATGATTTTTATAAAATGTTACTTTGATTTCAGGTGTATGTTTTCATTGCTATATTTCTGCCATATGGTTGTTCAGAATAGGAAAGCAACCTCCAAATGTTTGAAACTGAAATTTGCAAATGAGAATTTAGTTTCTTCTAAATTTAATACAGATATATGAGTGATGGTTTGTTTATAACACATTGATTATATTCGCTTTTACTTTTAAGCACAAGTTTGAATGTATCCTGCCTTGAAGGTAACTACTTCACTTTTGTTTGTTTCTGTAATTGTTTTTTATACGTTGTCTGACGAATACAAGATCCTAATGACCTCTTTTCAAATTAACTCAGTCATCCAGTGAAGGGCAAGTGTTCATTATGAATGACATAGAAAAGACAGCAGAATCACATAACTTCATAATAGGTAAATAATATGATACAAATAATTTTTAATAAAGGTCAGTTAAAAATCTTGAAATTTTTGCATTCTTTCTGAATTTAAATGTGTTTTTCCCCCTGTGGTGTTGATGTTATCACTTGATATAAATTGTGATAAGGTCAATGTTGAAATGTAACTTCTAAAGTTTACATGTCCTAAAGAGGGACATTATAAGAACTTGATACAAATTTTAAAATGTGAGATTCTTTGCTAATGTTTCTACTTAGTTCTTCAGTACCTGAAACATCTACATGTATACTTTGTGTATTTAAGAATTATAAGGCTAATTGCACTACTTATAACTTCTTTGGGTGACCTGGGGGCTGTGATAACTGCTATAATCTCACATATCTGGGGGTTTCTAGCTAGGTATTGATATTTGTCAGAAGTAAATGACTGTTAGTTAACAACGAAAGGTACTGTCTCTAAACCTGTCTATGCTGTCCGCACAGCAGTTCCAGATAAAACCACATTGCATTTCCTGCCTCTTATATTTCGTATGCTCAGCTTTTCTGTCTTTCATCTGTCTAACATCAACACTAAATTGCCAAATCAGATATTAACTATTACAAGCCACCCAATACATTTTATTTACTTTGCCATTTAATGTCAAAACATTTCAATTCAGTTATAAATATTTAGCAAAAACAGGAGAAACAGCTTGCAAAGAGATGATTTAAAACACCATTAGTGCAGGAATAAGAGGAAGAAATATATAAAAATTATATAATTCTAGAAAGGATTAAAAATAAATAAAGTTAGGCATATTACAGAAAATAATTACTTATTTACCGAGAGAGAGAGGACGAGATCAAGAAAGTCTTTCAACATCAAAGTGAGTCTTAAAGGGTAAAACTTTCATGCCAGTAAATGTAAATCTTTCAAATGTGAGGAGAAGATAGGTTAAATTATCAGATACTTGGACAGAAATTTATTAATAGACTGCTTAAAATGTAATAATTTAAATTAAAAGTTACTATAGAGTATGAAATGATTAATTTAATGCTGTTATGGGATATGTTTTTCTGTATGTTTGTTCATTTAGTTAGATAGGATGAGTTATAAACATCCATATCAATATTATACTTAGCTTAAATTCTTAATTTAAAACATTATTAATAACTGTATACACTTATGTTGTTATAAAAAAGTGTTTTTGAAATATAATAGTTCTTCACAAGTTAATTTAAATTATCATATTTGTCTGTAGAATAAGACTTAGAAATTGAATAACTAAAAGAAACAATTTCAGATGACAGTGAAGATAATCAGTCTTTGGTATGAAGATATTTTATTTATTTTTGTTTACTACTGATTGCTTTTATTAAGTTTTATAACATGGGGTTAAAATGGAATTTTAGGATATCCATTATAATCTTTATTGATTAAATATTTAACTAGTTATAAAACAGAATATTCATAAAATATACACTAGTATATAGTAAAATATTATCTTTAGATTGTTATGAAATTAGATTGTTACAAAGACAGCCTGTGCTTTTTCCTATGTATCATTCCTGTAAATGAAAATGCATGATCAAATTTCATGTTGCTAACTAAATAGCTGCAATTGTAAATAAGGCAACAGCATTTAGTTTATGCTAGAGGATTGATTCTCAGTCATTTCAAACATGTGGTAACATGCACATCAATATTAAGTTACAATTATTGCTTGTCATCTAAAGCTTATTGATTCTCCCTATTGAGAGAGAGAATGAGGTTATAGGATCAATCTCATTATCTCTCGGGGTAATTCTTTTTCCTACAATAAGGCTTTCAAGGTTTGAGTGGCCTCAGCAGCTATCAACTCTATGGGATTTGGAATCCCCTTGAAGACTTATGTTTGAATTATCTGAGAAGGTGTTTTGGGAAGGAATTGAATGAGTAGTGTAGAACCAAGGGAATGTCAGAAGCACTTGCCCAGAGAATGTCACAGTAGACTGAAAAAAATGAAAGGGAGAAGGCATGTTGGGTATCAGCTTTCAAATGACAAGGGGGATTCAAACAAAAGCAGCCCAACCTATCTTCATCTGATTGAGGAAAAACAGAAATTCTGAGAAATATTGTTTACTCTTTTCAGTATATATTAGATTACATTGTGCCAGAACTTGGTATAGACCATTCACATAGATGTATAACAGTATGTAGAGTTCTGTTTATTAAATACTTCTAATTGACATATTATAAGTAAATATTGTAATTTGTAGTTGAATTTCAAGAAGGTTTATTCTCCAATATTTTAACCTTGTTTAGTTTTCCATCAGCATTTATAATGTTCTTTACAATTAAACATGGAAAATGCCAGAGGAGAGGACATGTAACAGAGAAGGGATGTAAGACCAAGTAGCAAACACAAATCAGTTCATGGGGTTCATATGAAAAGCAGAGTATTTTTATGTAGATAATACTGAAGGAGTTTGAGATCATGATGAGGCTAGGAGTGAGCATTGAGTTCTTTTATTTTTTTTGAGACCAGGTTCAAGAGTCATTGGCCTTATGACCTGAAAACATGTATTCATCCAGAGAGTAATAACAAACTGTCTCACAATGTTTTCCTTTAAACAAATTTCTTCTTAATTTTCTATTCTAAGTACTTTTAAAATTGGAATTTTAAATATCTTGTAACAACCAAAAGACATTTGGGAAACTCATAATTGATGCTAATGCTAACAGCGTTATCTCTGACTATCTTCCACAGATTGACGATGGGAATTTTTCTGGGACTTCAGATAAACAGGGTCAAAAAGATCCAATTAGACAAATTACACATAGGAATGGAATGTTATATAAAAAAACAAACTCACAGATTGGTACAATGATTTAAAACAAGTGACTAAGGAGCATTACTAAGCAACAAATATTATTCATTAAATATGCAATAAGAAATATCTTCAATAATATTTGAATATCTTGTTTAATATATCAGATTAGTAGGTGTCAAAAATGGATTGCTTTGTCATATTACAAAATATTTTAGTACCAACAAGTGATAATGCATAAAGAAATTAATAAAGGTGGGATGAAGAATAAGCAAAACAGTTTTATAGAGATGAAATACATGGAAATGAAGCAGATGTGTATAAAAGGTAGCAAAAACTTTAAAGTGCTTTTAATTTAAACATGGCATGGTGATATAATATTGGATAATTATAAGATGTGTATTTAGTACCTTAACTTTTCTAAGAAATACTATAAAATTCCTATTCTTGATCACTTTGGGAAGGCATTAACTATGCCATTAGGCAAAGTAAACCACAGATAAATAAAATCATGTGTTATGAGGTAAATGAAAGCATGTGTATATGTGGTGTGTGTGTGTGTGTGTGTGTGTGTGTGTGTGTGCATGGTCCCATGGTTTTAACTTTATGATCCTTAAATACTGATGCCAAATAAGGAAGAGTGAATTATTCATAGTATTTACTAAAATATTTCTGAAAACAGAAATAAACAAGGCTGTTTATCAGTAGAATTTTATGAAGAGCATATTCTTCGTACAATTAGAAAAGAGATGTTCCCTAGGAAACTTGAGGGGTATGTATGATCAGAGGACTTCAGAGAATTTTCCTTGTGTGGCTCCTAAGTGTGCACTAAAAACAAAGACTTTTTCTTCATAGACTTTAGCAAGCAGGAGGAACTCAGAGATTTGACAAACTACAGTCAATCAATTCTTTCAAGCTACTTTCAAGCATCAAAGTGATACAAATAAGTTTTATAGATCTTAGGCAGATGGATGGAAATAATTTGAATAAAATATCGTTAGATTTAACTAGAGATTGTACAATTTAGATAATGTGATTGTCTAGGAAATAATATCTTTGGAAGACCAGCATGATATATCAAAGCAATGAACCACTGTAATAAAGACATTAGGGTTCATGCTGGGAATATCAAATCATGAATTAAAACATGTGATGATTGGTTTCATATGTACAGTGTTCCTGTTATATTTTTTGCTGAATTTTCAGTTTACATTTTTGATGATAATTTTCATTGCTGATGGACATTTATAATCTTGCCACACAAACTTACTGTAAATATATGATTGACATTCTGTTTTTATATTCTGATACTATTCCTTTTTGTTTCGTAGGTCAAGTTTAGATGTTTTCTAACTTGAAGGTAATTACTTCTATAATTTTGCCTTTTATTTTCAATTATCAATTGCCTGAAGTATACAAAATTTTAATATCTTGTTTTTAAGTCAACCCAGTCTTCCATTGAGAAGAAAATGCCTGTTGTCAATACAACAAGAAAAATGGTTGACTCACATTTATTGTTTCATAGTAGGTAAATTTTTTATTAGAGGTTATATTAAATATATATTAATATATATAGGTATATATATATTAAATAAAGTACTCAAGATGTTTGCTTTCTTTTCAATATTAATGCTTATTTTCCCAGCCAGAGATGAATTTGTCTCAGGAGTAATTGACTAGCCAATTAAGAGAGCAAGATGCTGTCCACCAAAAGTAAAATAAAGAATTGCTGTAGGTCTTTCAATATATTTTTTTAACCTGACCCCATTTAAAATTGATTGAAAAATGTATTATTTCTTATCAATGAATTTACGTACATATAGTATAATAAAAATATTGTCTTTGTATATATTTTTCACAATTTAACTTAATAAATATATGTGCCACAGAATCAGATTTGGAAATTCAATCTTTGAAGGAAACTCTCTCAGGTGAAAGTGAAGACAAACAGCCACTGGTATGAAGATATTTCAGTTGTTTAGTTCAATACTGCTTATTCTTATTTAATTGCATGACACAAGTAATAAGAAATCATATTTTAGATTATCCTATCCTAACTTAATATATTTTATTTTATTTAATTATTATCTTTACTAATTTAACATTTTCTTAATTTTTGAAAAGTTCACACAATAATTTTTTTCCATATTGACCCTCACTATTGCTCGAATTCTCCCAAAGCAACACCTTCACTCTAACTCCTTTCACTTCCTGCCCTCTTTTATTTTTCATTCTTTTTTTTTACTTTTAGAAGAGAGCATTTCTCACAGCAAATATTCTGGTCCTCCATCTCTCACAGTCCTTTCTGCTTCTTCTTCCACAATGTTCCCTAAGCATTGATCTAGAGGTTTTGTGCCAAATGTAGTAATTAGGGAGAGAACCAGTTGTACTTTTCTCTAATGGTCACTGGGTGCCGAAAAAAAAAAGTTGCTTTGATGTTAGTGAGAGCCACACTTGTCTCTGGCTATAAGGATAAGCCCTAGAATGCAATTAGAGATTGTACTGGTTTAGGAAATTGGCAGTGATTCTCCTTTGGGTTCCATAGCCTCACCAGCCACAGCTGGTTAAATAAGTTTATTGTACCAGACATGGATCCCTGCCTGTTGAGCGGGCTTTAAGTCCAAGTAGGAGGCTATTTGCTACTGGTTACTCCCAGGATATTTGTGCTACTGTTGAACCTTCCAGAACATCTTGCTATTCTCATTCAGATTAAAGAATAATACTTATCAGCCATTTTAAATATATGCTTACATATTATCATATTATGAAAGTCAGTGTCTCTCAGGACCAGTCTTTTTTCCATGATTGTCTTTTTGGTATTTGAGTGCCCCAAATAGCTGTAGTTGTTGTTATTGTCAGTTCTAACGAAATTGAGATCCCCTTGGTGGTATTTGGTTGGAATTATTTGTGGGGATGCTTTCAGAGAAGACTGACTGTGTAGTACAGAACCAGAATGAACATCATGAGCATCATCTCAGGGGTTTCTAGTACAGAATGAAGAAAGAAAAGGGAGAAAGCAAGTTGAGCACCTGCTTTCAATAAAGAAAAGTGATTCAAACAATAACAATTCAACTTATCTTCATTGGGGTGAGGCAAAGCAGAAATATAGTCTCTTCAATTTATGTTAGACTATATTCTATGATAATACTGGATTTAGTGTTGTAGTGGAGACAGGTGATATAGATGCACAACAGTAAATATACTTTTATTTGTAGAACTAATTCAGAATAAAATTCTAGTTGGTATTTCTGAGTTGTGAAAATAAGTATTTTAACAATGGAATATTTGTCATTAGGATAAACACTGTGTTTAACAGGTATTGAATATACCAGATAAGGGTCATTGTGAAAATATTAGAACAGAGAACTCAGTAGCAAACACAAGTCTACGTGAATAATAAATAGGAAATCAAAGATGATCTTAATGTAAGTGATACTGAGGTTGATAAAATCATGATGGCATTCAAAGAGGATTTTGGATTCTAAATCCAGATAGGTTAGTTATGACGATGGAGCAATTGGGGGGTGTTGCCCCAAAGCAATAGCTTGGAAACAATCTGAACAAAAACAAAAGTTTGTCATATATGTTCCTCACTAGATTCTTTGACTTCTCAGATGACCAGCAACTAAGGAGAAGATAGCGTCACAGTGGCACTATTTATTCACATATGTATGGGCAAGAAAATGTGCTTATAAATGCCTGGTGTAGTTTAGATAGTCAATAAAAATGTAGCTTCTCTTCTACTAAGCATTGTTATACACTTCTTAAGTCACTTTGGCATTATAACATATTTTCATCCTATTTATTCAAACAAAATAATAATTTTAATCCCTTCATTTATTTAAACAACTCTTTATTAGTAAACAATTTAATATACGTGTGTGTGTGTGTGTGTGTGTGTGTGTGTGTGTGGATGTATGTATATTAGAACCCTGAAGCTACACTTACAATTGATTATATGCCACCTGATTTATGTGCTGGGAATTGACCTGGAGTTGTCTGAAGGGCAGGAAGTGTTTTCAGTCACTGAATTATCCTTCCTGCCTTGACTTTTTTTGTTTAAAAACATTTTTCCTATAATCATGATCTTTTTTTTCCATTCTCAATATTTTTTTAAAGTAATTTTATTAAATTTTAAAAGTTTCCATTTCCGCCCCTCCTCCCAACACCCTCCCACTACCCCCACTCCCTCTCCTCCTTCCTCTTCGTCCCTAAGGGCAGTCAGGGTTTCCTGCCCTGTGGGAAGTTCAAGTTCCTCCTCCCTCCCTCCAGGTCCAGGAAGGTGAGTATCCACACAGGCTGGATCCCCAAAATCCAGTATATGCAGAGGAAACAAGTCCCAGTGTCATTGACAATGGCTTTTCAGAAAGACTCAGGGCCAGCCACATTCAGAGAATCCGGCCACATTCAGAGAATCTGGTTGGATCAAGTCCTCTTTCAGTCCCAGTTCAAATGGCCTTGGTAAGCTCTCATTAGATCCGTCCCCTTGTATCAGTGGATGATAGCATCCCTCGCAGTCCTTATTTCCTTTTTCATTTTCTTCGTCCTTCTTCTCCTCATTTGGTCCTTGGGGGGCTCAGTCCGGTGCTCCAATGTGGGTCTCCGTCTGTATCGTCATCCATCGCCAGATGAAGGATCTATGGTGATAAGCAAAATATTCATCAGTATGGATATGGACCAAGGCTGGTTCAGGCACCCTCTCCTCTGTCCAGAGAACAATCTGGGGATCTCTCCTTGGACATGGGATCCCATATATAATCAAGTCTACTGTAAACCCTAATATGACTCCCTTAGTTGAAATATATTCTTCCCTGATCCCATATTCATCCTTCCTCCCTCCCCCCCCCATCCCGGTCCACCGAGCTTTCCCCATTCCTCCCCTCAGTTTAAATTCTCAACACCGTGTATTTTGTTACTTTTGTTTCTTAAATAATTTCAGTTCAGTTTCATCCTAACATTATGTTTTACCAATTGAACTTAAAATTTTAAAACAATGGGTATTCTTTTAAATCCTACTTTTAAAAGAAAACAAAGGAGAGTTACACAGAGTCAATTCTTACTTAAATATTTAGGAAGCTCTGCTATTTGTAGCTCCTATGTTTTGTCTCACCTTCTAGGATGAACTGAAATATCCTATTCCTACAATCTTGCCTCTCAGCATCTTCTCCTTTGGTAGCTATGTGACCTCTCTGAATCACCCTACATTCAGTTTAATTTTCCAGAACAAGGTCTATTCTACCCTGCCATAAACCAAGTAGCTTCTTTATTAACCAATGGTAATGAAACATTCACAGCATACAGTGGGAATTCCCACATAATATTCTCATTCTGTCTAAGTACAAAGGAAGATTTTATCTTTTGTATAGTAAAGTTATATAATATATAACAGAATAGGTATCAAGCAAGAATTACAGATAAAATAATTTTTGTGATTCTACAGTTTATCATAACTAAGGAAAACTATAGCTATAACCATCTGTCTTCAACTCCATAAAAGACCCCAGAAGGATATCATGTTACTTAAGTAAACAGAAAGTGCATTGTAAGCAACTTCCACATTTCTAGAAATGCCATAGACATCTCACTGCCTGGACAGTCACCCAAAGATCTTCTGTAACATTGGAGCATCCATCTTCAGCCTATAGTATCTGACAGACTTTTCCATGAACCATGAAATATTAAGATCTGTTTTGCCTTGTACTGGCTGAGTTTGTCAGTTACCTTCTTCTTTATCCTTCAAAATGTCTGGCAGTCTCTTTCATAAAGCCTGTCTCTGAAAACTTGTCTCACCTTTAGACAAGTTCAGAAGTCATTTTCCCATGAGTCCTACATGTCCAGTTTATTCAGCATACCATCTAGTAATCCAGGCAAGAGCAGTTACTTGTCCAAATGATTAGGCTTGTCACATTGAAGGCAAATTTCATAATGTGTTTATTCGATGTCCATCAATCTCTCTGAAGTAATTGGTTAAATACCATATCATATGGTGCAAACCTATGCAAGCCCATGTAGACCCATACAGACCTGATACATCAGTACCTTGTTCAGTTGTCATCAAAGTAGGTTCCTCCAGCAGCAGATGGCAGTAGGTACAAGGACCCACAGTCAGGCATTATGCAAACAGAGAGGCTAAATAAGGTCTTTCTACCTTGTACTTCTCCTTTGAAATCCAGGGAGCCTGGTAGAAGAGGCAGGGGTAGGGGTTGAGAGGCAAGATTGTAGGAATTAGAGAGATAAAGTACACGAGTAGAGCATGGCCCAATGAAACAACTAAGTAGATAGTATTTTTTTAACTGAGAATTTCAAGATACATGTATTTGGAAAGGAGATGGGAAATGAAGATTAAAATGATAGAAAGGAAAAGATATGGAGCCAGTATTTAAAGTACAATATGTGAAAATGACTTTTTTTTTAGGAAATAGAGTTTTGACATGTGGGTGAACTTTGCTGTGAATTAATAGAATGGAAACAGAACTCAGGGTTCTATTCTTCTCATCTTTATTTGTAGAAAGTTATAGAAGTCTACAGTCTATGTCTTAACAGAATATTCTTAAGTATATAATAATAGGAATAAATATTTCTATAACACATATGTGCAATATTTAATGTCACATATAGTGTTGTGCTTTCCCATACACTGTCATTTTGGTTAAAATATGAATATGACAAAGAAGTGAGAACTGATCAGGACTGGCACCTTCAGATTCTAGTCTGTTTAATGGCTTCATCATAATTTCAAAATAACTTGCTGTTTTAAAATTTTAAAATATTAGGCATAACTAAGATATTTAAACATTTTCTATATGTGCAAGTATTCCCATTTAGGAAACATAGTTTCTTATGATTATTATTTCTTATTATTAAAGGGCAGAACTTGGTAAGTAAGGAGAGATATCACATTTGAGAGTTTAAAAATGTTTATGATGTTTGTGCATCATCTGTGCCTATGCATTCAGTTTCCTGGAAGGCTGAGGCAAGTAATTCTTTTCTATAAGGAGTCTTTATGGACACTGGTTATATAAAAAGACCTTGTGTATTCAGGTATATATGTGTTCCATATGAAAATCCATTCATTCAGTTGACTCCATGGGATTTGTGTTCTAATTTTTGGTCTACCAAATCTGTTGCCTTTTAATTTTTATTGAGTCCTCTATGTAAGAGATTTGTGTATGGAAATATAATGAATCATGTTTCTTGTCTTTTTCTAACCTCTGAAAGAAAGCCCAAGATTAATAAAATATCCTTTTTCTTTCAGAAATATTAACAACCATCACTAAAGCCATATTCTTATATTTGATTTATCATTTTTGTCAGTTTATGTTTAGTATTATCTTTCCAATTTACTTTTAGTTGAACTATGATGTGGGATTCCCCTCGGTATGCCTTGAATACCATTGGTGAAAAAAGAAACAGTCTTGGCCTGTTGAAAGGGCAGAACTTAGGTAGGCAGGGAAAACTAAATTGAATTCTGGGAGAAAGTAGGCAGAGTTAGGAAAACACTGAAACTTTGCCACAACCTTGTGGTGAAGCACAGATTATTTGAGATGGGTTAAATTAAGATGTAAGAGTTAGCAAATAAAAAGCTAGAGCTAATGGGCCAAGAAGTGATTTATATAATATAGTTTCTGTGACTATTTTAGGTCTGAGCTGCCGGGCAACTGGGAAACCAACAAGCAGACTTATTACTACAATACTAGTTATATGTTTTTCTTTTTTGTTGATATGTGACTATGTAGGTGAACATTGACTATATATGCACGATTGAAAATGGAATGCTTTATTATGGAGCTTGTGTGTGAAAGTTCTTATTCATTGTGGGTTTTTATATACATCAGTAAATATCCATAGGAAGGATATCATTAACTGAGCCTCAAAATAAGAAAATTAAAAATGTATTTTTTTCTTTTTCTTTCTTTTTTTTTTTGGTTTTTCAAGACAGGGATTCACTGTAGCTATCAAGCCTGTCCTGGAACTACTTCTTGTAGACCAGGCTGGGCTCAAAATCACAGCGATCCATCTGTTATTGCCTCCCGAGTACTGGGATTAAAGGTGTGTGCCACCACCACCTGGCTTGTAATTTTCATAATAATGTTTTATCTGTGGTTGAAAAGACTTCTATTGTAGGATGTTCTCCTAGTTTACTTTAACTTTATAAATGTTGATTGATTCCAACAGAAATGGACTTACAGATGAAAGCAGACAACAGCATTGAAAATCTCGATGGAAATGAGAGTACTCAGTCATCTGTATGTAGTGTGAAATATAAATTTCCATTTAATATGTATTTTACAGACAATGTACCACAGGTTAAATTAAGTCTTCTTCTAGGCTGTATTATCATGAATAGTATTAAGATTTAAATTTGATTTTAAAACATTTAACTATTTATGAATATTGAATTTTCTTAAAATCTACATCATATCAGTACTAAAATTTCTCTGATATTTGCTTCTAATATTTTTCCTCACTATCCTCTGTGTGTAACTTCTTTTTTACCTCTTACATTATAGAAACACCGGGAATATTCTTAAACATGTGAGACCATGAAAAATGTGTCCTGTTCTTTTGCTCCTTACAGGCATCCAGATTTAATTTTTATTTTACTAAAAGAAAACAAATAGATTAAAACAAAATGATAGCACTGGCATAAGCAACTTTATAGTATAATAGATCTGACTCTAGCTAAAACACACCATGTAGGAATCTGACACTGAACTTAGACTTTGCAGAAAATGAGTGAAAGACCTATCTTGTCAGAATTGAATGATCTGAGCTTGAGGCCCCATCAAAGCCATTTAATTCATTTGAAGTAGAACAGCTTTTTTAGAAATCCTTGCCATCAAACCAGACACAGTATTCACGATCAAGTTCTGCTCATTTTTTAGCCTTGACTCATTTTTTTTCTATATGGAATATCGATGCAGTGTCAGAAAGTAAAGCAATGAGTATTACAGACATGACTGTGTGCTTTTCTTTGACAAAAATAACCAAATAACAAGAAAAAATACCTTAAAGAATTAAAATAATACTAAAGCTAGAGCTCATTTGATCCTCATTTGCCAGTACAACTAACTCCAGGATCCATGAATGTTCTGAATGAAGGACAGAAAGGTAAAGAGTATATTACGAGCAAGTCAGTTCAAAGAAATTTTATTAAAATTGATGGAGTAATATTTCTACTAGGCCAAAAGTTTCACATGAAATATTTAGTAAGGAATACATCTTATTAGTTATATAATGATTAATAATACAGCAATCAATTGTTGTATAACTATTAATAATGCAACTTATTAATGCTGTATTGATCTTGTGAAGTTTGCATTCAATTTTAAGTTGAGACTCTCAAGATGAAAGCTCAAATGTGATTATCTGGTGGAGGGCTTATTACCCAGGAATTCCAAAGAATAATCTAGAGGTATGGAACCTTGGCTGAGAGGTAGGAAAAGAGTGTTATTCTTTTGTCTTCATCACTTACAGAAAGACATGAATGATTGGAGGACTGGGTCTTATACTGGCATAGCTTCTTTTATTTATCATACATATCTTTATCATACATATCTTTATCAGCCAAACACACTCACAATTCAATATCACATATACTGTTGCTTCTTCCAGGATACTGACATATAAACCAATATGAAAACATCAGGTAGGAGCAAGGAATGTTATGCAATGTCATCAGCATTTTAGTTTATTTAAGTTCCATTTGTTAATTGTTAGGGGTAGAGCCTGTGCTATAGCAGTGCTATTCAGAAAGTATGTCAATGAGTTTGAGTATATTCCATACTTTCTCCTCTTGTCATATTCAGGGTATCAGGTTTTAAGCTGTGGTCTGTGATCCATTTTCAGTTAAGTTTGGGCAGATTGAGACAAAAGAATGTCATTTCATTCTTCTAAATATAGCTATAAAATTTAACCAGCACTCCTTGTCAAAGATGCTGCCTTTTTTCCAGTGTGTGTTATTGGGATCTTTATCAAAAACAGATGAATGTAGGAGCATGGGCTTAGACCTTGTTCCTCAATTCTGTTTTTTTGACCAACATGCCAGTGCCATACTGTTTTGATTACTATAACTCAGTAGCATAACTTGCAATCTAGAATGGCGATGCCTTCTGATATTTATTTATTGTTTAGGATCATTTTAGCTCTCCTGGATGTTCTGTGAATCAGTGTAGAAATAAAGATTAATTTTCTCAACTGCTATGAAGAATTTTATTGGAATTATGATGAGGATTCTACTAAATATATAAATTTCTTTTTATATGATGGTCACTTTCATTATATAAATCTTATCAGTCTTCTGATATCCTCTTCAGTTTCTCTTTTCAGTGTCTTGAAATTTTTATTTTACCCTTTATTCACTTCATTATATCTATTATAGAATATTTTATTTTCTTTCAGGTAGTTGTTAATGGAATTAATTCCCTTATTTCTTTCTTGGTATGCTTGTCATTGTGTAAAAAAATCTACTGATTTTTATGTTAATTTTGTATATTGCTAGTAAAATTAATATATCTATCTGCTGTAAGAGGATTTTAGTAGAGTATTTTGGGCTTTATGTATAGAATCATATGATATACAAACAAATATATTTTGGCATTGGCCTGTAATTTTTTTGGGGCAAGTGTGAGTGTGGTTCTCCAATTGGGTTTGATATTGGAGCAATACTGATTTTATAAAAATAATTTGGAATTTTTTTCCATTTTGCAGAATGTTTTGAGGAGTACTGGTGTTTCTCTGAAGTTCAAATAAAATTATTGGCTGGGACTATATGGTTTTGGAAGTATTTAAGTTGACAGATTTTAAATTAAAGTTTCTATGTTATTCTATTTAAATTGTTAGCTTCATTTTATTTAACTTTAGTAGGTCACATATATTCATCTGTTTATTTTATGTTTTTCCAGTTTGGTGGATCTTGATGTGTCTTGTGATTATCTGAGATTTCTATATGCCTGCTATAATGTTTCCATTTTTTGTTTCTGACTTTTATTAAATTTCAATTTTCTGTCTTTACTTTGTGTGGTTTGGCTAAAAGTAGTCAGTCTTGTTTTTCTTTTTCTTTTTTCTTTTCTTTCTTTTTTTTCTTTTTTTTTAGAAAATGGTTATCTTTATTGGAAAATCGGGTCTCCACGTCTAATTTCCAAAAGTATGCTTCCCAGAGTCCAGTGCCTACTCCACTTTACTTTTCGTGAAGTTGAAATACTTCTTTTAAAATATATTTTATTATATTTTTTCATTCATTTTACAGATCAATGGCAGTTCCACCTCCCTCCCTTTCTTCCCTATCTCTCCACTTCCCCCCAACCCATCCCTGTGCATTCCTCAGAAAAGGTAAGGCCTCCCATGGAGAATTAAAAACATTCAGTTGAGGCAGAGCCAAACCCCTCCCCACCCATTACAACAAGGGTGAGCAAAGCATCCTACCATATTGACTGTGCTTCAGAAAGTCAGCTCATGCACTGGTGATAGATTCTGGTCCCATTATCAGGGCTCCCGCAAACAGACCAAGCTACAAAACTTTCGTCCCCATGCACAAGGACTAGTTCGGTCTCAAGCAGGATCCCTAGGTGTCAATCTAGAGTCTCTGAGCTAGGACAAGTTTGGCTTTACTGTCCCTGTGAGTTTCCCCCATCATGAACTGATTTCCCTTGCTCATATGATCCCTCCTCCCTCTCTTTGAAGGGATCCCTATAGCTCAGCCTGGTGCTTCGATGTGGATCTCTGCATCTGCTTCTGTCAGTTACTGGTTGAAAGTTCTATGATGACAGTTACGGTAGTCACCAATCTCAATATAGGGTAAGACCATTTTAGGCACCCTTTCCACTATTGCTGGGAGTCTTTGCTGGGGTCATCCTTGTGAGTTCCTAGGAGTTTTCACAGCAATAGGTTTCTATTTAGGCCCATAAAGCTCCCTCTATCATGGTATCTCTTTCCTTGCTTTCCCACCCCATACCCTCACAACTAGATCATCCTATACCTCATGTTCTCATACACTATCCCTTCTCCTTCACATTCCTTCCCATGCCTCCTGTTTGCCCACAAAATTTCATCTATTTCCTCTTCCCAGGGCGGTCCTCCTGTCCCTGTGAGGATCCGCTTTATTACCTTATCTAGAACTATGGATTGTGATCTGGTTAACCTTTGCTTTATGATTGAGTACAATACTGTGTTTGTCTTTCTGGATCTGGGTTACCTCACTCAGAATAATTTTTTTCAGTGACATCTATTTGTATGCAAATTTTATGACGTTATTTATCTTATAGCTGAATAATAATCTATTGTGTAAATGTATTCCATTTTCTTTTTTATTTTTTTAATTTATTGATTTATTTTTCCATTAAAAAATTTCAACTTCCTCCCCTCCTCCCATTCCCCTCCCGCTCCCCTACTCACCCTCCTCCCTCCCCCTCCAGTCTTGAGATAAAGCAGGATACCCTTCCCTGTGGGAAATCCAAGACCCTCCCCTCTCTATCCTTGTCTAGGAAGGTATGCATCCAGACAGACTAGGATCTCAAAAAGCCGGTACATGCAGTAGGAACAAGTCCCAATGTCATTATCAATGGCTTCTCAGTCAGCCCCCATTGTCAGCCGCATTCAGAAAGTCCAGTTTGAGCACATGCTCATTCAGTCCCAGTCCAGCTGAATTTGGTGAGCTCCCATTAGATCAGGCATACTGTCTCAACCCCTCAAGGTTCTGACTTCCTCCCTTTTTCTGCTCATCTTCTCCCTCCTTCTTCTCCTCAACTGGACCTTGGAAGCTCACTCCAGTACTCTAATGTGGGTCTCTGTCTCAATCTCCATCCATCACCAGATGAAGGTTGTATGGGGATATTCGAGATATTCATCAGTATGATTATGGGACAAGGTCAGTTCAGGTATCCTCTCTTCTGCTGCCCTAGGACCTAGCTGAAGACATCCCCATGGACACGTGGGATCCCCTCTAGAGCCAAGTCTCTTGTCAACCCTAAAATGGCTCCCTTAATTAAGATATCTTCTTATCTGCTTCTATATTCACCCTTCCTTCATCTCAACCCGTCACCTCCCCCAGGTTCTACCTATTTCTTCTCTTCTCCCTTCTTTCTCCCCCTTTTCTTTCAGTTTATTTATATGATGGATTACATTGATAAATTTTCATATGTTGAACCACCCTGCATCTCTAGGATGAAGCTTACTTTATCATAATGGATAATTTTTTAGATGTGTTCTTGGATTCATTTTGCCAGTATTTTATTGAGAATTTTTTCATCGATGTTCATGAGTGAGATTGGTCTGTAATTCTCTTTATTGGTTGGGTCTTTGTGTGGTTTTGGCATCAGGGTAACTGTAGCTTCATAAAGAGAGTTTGGAAATGACTTTTCTGTTTTTATTATGTGAAACACATTAAGGAGTATATATATCAGCTCTTTGTCCTGGGCTTTTTTTTTCTTTTGGTTGGGAGTGTTTTTTATGACAGCTTCTTTTTCCACATGACTTATAGGTTTATTTAAATTGTTCACCTGGTCTTGATTTAATTTTGATACTAGGTACTTATATAAAAAATGTCCATTTCTTTTACATTTTCTAACTTTGTGGCATACAGGCTTTTGTAGTATTACCTAATGATTCTCTGAATTGCTTCAGTGTCTGTTGTTATGTCCCCTTTTTCATTTCTGATCTTGTTGATTTGCATGTTCTCTCTCTGCCTTTGATTAATTTGGATAGGGGCTTGTCAATCTTGTTGATTTTCTCAAAGAACCAGCTCTTTGTATCATTGATTCTTTGGATTGTTTTCTGTGTTTCTATTTTGTTGATTTCAGCCCTCAGCTTGATTATTTCCAGACCTCTACCCCTCCTGGGTGGGTGAGTCTGTTTCTTTTTTTTTCTAGCACTTTCAACTGAACTGTTTAGTCTCTAATGTGAGCTTTCTCCATTTTTTTTAATGTGGGCACTTAGTGCTATGAACTTTCCTCTTAATACTGCTTTCATATGTCCCATAGGTTTGGGTATGTTGTGTCTTTATTTTCGTTGAATTCAAGGAAGACTTTAATTTCTTTCTTTCTTTCTTGACCCAGGAATGGTTCAGTAGCTGACTGTTCAGTTTCCATGAGTTTGTAGGCTTTCTGTGGGTAGAATTGTTGTTAAATTCTAACTTTATTCCATGGTGATCCAATAAGACACAGGTGGTTACTAAATTTTTTTTGTATATGTGGAAGTTTACTTTGTTAGAAAATTGTGTGATCAATTTTCTAGAAGTTTCCATGAGATGCTGAGAAGAAAGTATATTCTTTCCTATTGGGGTGGAATGTTCCATAGATGTCAGTTAAGTTCATTTGATTCATTAAATCTGTTAGTTCTCTTATTTCTCTGTTTACCTGTCCATTGGTGGGAGATGGGTGTTGGAATTTCCTACTATTAGGGTGTGAGGTTTGATGTGTGCTTTGAGTTCCAGTAATGTTTATTTTTTTCCAGTAATGTTCTTTTACATTTTTGGGTGCTTTTATATTAGGGGCATAGATATTAAGGATTGAGACTTCATCCTGATGAATTGTTCCTGTTATGAGTATAAAGTGTCCAACTCCATCTCTTCTGATTGATTTTAGTTTGAAGTCAATTTTGTTAGATATTGCTATAGCCACACCCGCTTGTTTCTTACGTCTGTTTGATTGAAAAACCTTTTCCCAAATCTTAACTCTAAGGTGATGTCTGTCTTTGTGGTTGAGGTGTGTTTCTTGTAAGGAGCCAAATGTTGGATCCTGTTTTCGTATCCTTTCTCTTAACCTGTGCTTTTTTATAGGTGAATTGAGTCCATTGATATTAAGTGATATTAATGACCAGTGGTTGTTAACTCCAGTTATTTTTTTTGTTGTTGGTAGTGTTTGTGTATTTCCCTTCCTTGAGTTGTGCTGGTGAAGGGCTGTTAAATGTTTGTTTTATTATTGGTGTTGTTGGCTTCCTTGGTTTGTGGTTTTCCTTCTAGTACTCTCTATAAGGCTGGGTTTGTGGCTACATATTGTTTAAATTTGTTTTTGTTATGGAATATCTTGTTTTCTCCATCGATGGTGAAAGAAGGCTTTGCTGGTTTTAGTAGTCTGGGCTTGCATCCATGATCTCTTAGTGTCCACAGCACATCTATCTAAGACCTTCTGGCTTTCATGGTTTCCATAGAGAAGTCAGCTGTAATTCTGATAGGTTTAGCTTTATATGTTACTTGACCTTTTTCCTTTGCAGCTCTTGATATTCTTTCTTTATTCTGTATGTTTTGTGTTTTGATTATTTTATGGTCGGGGAAGTTTTTTTTTATTCAGTCTATTCAGTGTTTTGTATGCTTCTTGTACCTTCATAGGAGTATCCTATGAAGAATAAAGTTTCCTTCTATAATTTTGTTGAATATATTTTCTGGGCCTTTGAGTTGTAATTCTTCTCCTTCTTCTACCCCTAATATTCTTAGGTTTGGTCTTTTCATGGTGTCCCAGGTTTCCTGGATGTTTTGTGTTAAGAATTTGTTGGATTTGCTTTTTTTTGATCAATGAGTTTATTTCCTCTATAGTACATTCAGCATCTGAGATTCTTTCTTCTATTTTTTGTATTCTGTAGGTTATACTTGTCTCTGTAGTTCCTATTCATTTACCCAGATTTTCCATATCCATCTATCCCTCAGTTTGTGTTTGCTTCATTACCTCCACTTCAGTTTTCTAGTCTTGAATTGTTTCTATTACCTGTTTGATTGCTTTTTCTTGGTTTTCTGGGGTGTCTTTGAGGGATTGATTCATTTCTTCTAACTTTTTGTTAGTCTTCTCATCCATTTCTTTAAGGGAGATTTTTCACATCCTGTTTGAGGAGCTCTATCACTTTCATAATGTTACGTTTAAAGTCGATCTCTTCTCCTTCTTTTGGATTAGGGTGTTCAGGTCTTCCATTTGTATGTTCACTGGATTCTGGTGTAATGTTGCTTTTCAGGTTTTTGGAGAAATTCTTGCATTGGCACCTGCCCATCTCTTCTTTCAAATGCTGTTAGGATAGTCTTAGCAGTTTGGTCTGATCTTTGCTGTGGCTAACTGTGTACTTGGGGTTTTTCTTGGTCTGCCCTCTCTTAGGTACCCTCAGCACTGGAGTTGGCTCTCAGATCCTTTCCAGTGAAGTAGGTTGTGGTGGTGGATCTAAGGATCCCATAGATGAATATGAGTTCTTGGTGGCTAGATGGGATGGGGTAAATAGCAAAAGCCAATAGCAGTGGAGACACCCTGCTGAATGGCCCAGAATATTTAAAGAAATGAATGGGACCTGCAATCCATTCCCAGGGCATTCGGCCAGGGAGGCAGGTACACACTTACCCCTCTGGATGGATCTTCTGGTACAAGAACAGGCCTTTTGCTGGCCAAAGACCTCTCAGACAAAAGGGTGAAGTTGGTAGGTGCAGGGTTGTATGGAGCAAAGAAACCCCTGCACCAGTAGCATTTACCACTGGGTTCCCAGACCCTCAGCCCTGAAACAGGCTGAGTTGGGGGATCCTAGGACCCCGCAGATGGAAAAGGGTGCTTCGGGGCAAGCTGGGATGGGTTAAATGGAGAAAAACAATAGCCAGGGAGAAGCCCCGCAGAATGGCCAGAAAGTTTAGGGAATTAGAGAGTACCTGTACTCTGCTTCCCGGGCATCCAGCCAACCAGTCGGGCACACACTTACCCCTCCTGATGGATCTCTTGGTACAGGAGCAGGGCCTCTTGCTGTCCAAGGAACTCACAGACGAAAGGGTGGGCTTGTTTTTCTTTTCAAATAACTAGGTTATTTCTTTGTATTTTTAGATTCTATTTTGTTAATTTCAACCCTTATTTTTTGTCTTCTCTTAACTTTTTGAGTGTTGCTTGCTTGAAGTTTAAGATAGGCTTCAAGATACATCATTAATTCATTTAGTTGAGATCCCTCAAATATTTGCATGTCCTCTTAGGACTGTCATCATCATGCCTTCTATGTGTATTATATTATGCCGTAATTTTCCATCATGTCTAAGAATTTTACACTTTCTTATTGAACTTAATTATGCTCAGTAGAATCATAACCTTGGATTCAATTACTCATTGACTTAGTTTTATTTTTACATGATTATTATGTATATTTATGATACAGCCTGGCTAAAGCACAACCAATATGTTAATTGATCGTATTTTCAAATTCCAGTAACCTTTCCCTCATAGATATCCTACATTAATTTACCATTTTAGGTCTATGGAATTCTGTCTTATTTAGGGATATAAACGTATAGTTGAGTGTTATATTTTTTAGGTTTTTGTGTGCAATACTCTAAATGGCAGGTACTATGGAATGAATATCTGACATATATATTTGCATCTTCAGTATAGAACCTTTAGTGATATAAATCATTGATATCCTTGCAAATATGATATCTTCAAATATGAGTAGAAACTTAAGCTCAATAGAGCACTCAAGTAAAAAAGACCAACATTTTTTTTCCATAATAACAAATTTTAAACATTATTCTTTGGATATAATGATTCCTTTCCAATATCATTCCCCATTTTGTTTTCTGTTTTTTTTTCAAATTCATAAATTCTCAACAAGGGCTGAATTACAAAGGAAATCAGTGAAAAATCAAAACTATCTTGAGAGGAATAAAAATAATCAACTATCTGTAAGTCAATGTAAAATTTGAGTTACTTCTTAGGTATTTTTTGTAAAACAATTTACCATAGCTAAATTGAAATTTTCTTAAGTATATACCTTTATATTGACTAGTCCATTTTGAAATTTATTTTAAAAATATTAGGTTGTTAGAAATTTAGAACTATTTAGAAAGACAGTTCCTAACTAAGAACCTCTCAGATTTGTATTTAAGTTTTAGCCTATGTATTTCCTTTCTTGGGAAATTTTTAACTGAGGACATGAACATATGAACAATGATGTTCTTATCATACAGTTATTCTAATTTTTATTTTGTAACATTTTGTATACCTATATTGACCTAAGGTTGAAAAACATATTTCTTTTGGTTTAAAGAATAGGAAATCTTTTTATGGTATTATAAATCCTCGGAGATTATTCATGGAATTCACTATTTATATTGAATTTCCCAGGATAATATTATGGATCATCAGTCCAGGCCTATTGCAAATTCATCAATGGGATTAGGTCCAGGTTTCACAAATCTTCTTAATGAAGGAGAAGAAGGTAAGAATTATATGTAATCAGTAAGTCATTCAAATAAAGGTTCATTAAAATCAGGGAGAACAATATGTTTTACTACCCCAGCAGTTGCATCTTGGGTAGCATTGGTTAAGATTTATTCAGTGGTATTGCACTATATAGCTAATGAAATTTCAGTAACATTTCGGTTGTGATTTTCAAGATGAGAGCTACATAAGAACTACATGGTAAATTATTTTTGTCTGAGTAATTTCGAGGAGTAAGAATTTGGATATAATATGGGAAGTGAAGATTAAAATGATAGTATGCAGTCATTGAATTATACTAATCTTTGTATAGATTTTTTTGTACTGTTCATTGATAATTTTGTTCAATATATCATTTGAAAATTCCATGAATTCCAGTTTCCTTCATTGTTACACACATCTATTTTGGAAGCACGGCTATTTTATTAATACCATTACTACTCATTCTTCTCTCATATTTAGATAGCTTTTATTTCCAAAAAGAATATTTTCAGTATATTGTATATGCTTTGAAAGTAACACACAAATCTTTATTATATTCATGACTTGCTAGGTTTTACAATTTTAACTTATTAGTTCACACTATTAAATAATATTTTAGGTATTATGCAAAGTAGTTCTGTTATTAAGGAAGTTCCATACATAAGTCATCCTCTATATTATTTTATTGCCCTACTCACCATCCCGTGATTTTCCCTCTGCTCGTTTTAGTCATGTCTTCCTGACAAAAAACTACTCTTTATGATTGTATTGTCACACCTATAATATTTTCTATTACCGTCCATCTCCTTTCCTTCTCATACCTGTCTTTTTCTCTTAAAGTCATCACCTTTCTACACTCATATCTTACAAAAACACAGATACAAGCCACCCCCTCTTAATGGCTCGGAGTGCCATTAAGATACCCAGAGTCAGATCAGCTACCTGAGCCCTGGTATGTGTCTTAAGGATCAGAATGCAATTGTGACTAAACCTTCTAAGTCTTTTGCCTAAAAACTAAAAAATATTTGTTATCTGTCAAAGGATTATATTGAAGTTTAAGTACCTCTTAAAGTTTCCAGCTAAAGATAAATAAGCTGAATTAAAAATTCTCAAATGGGAAAATGAAAAAAATAGTATTTATTGTGGATTTTTTGGCCATTATACATACAATCTGTGTTTTTTTTAATGTTTGTGGTATAACTAAGTACATTTATTTGTGATGAACAGTGGTATTGGAAGATGATCAAGATAAGTGTGATGACAACAAAACTAAGCAGCCGTTGGTATGTAAATACTATTATTACAATTTTTTTTAAAAAAAACAATTTAGCTGGCTGGAGAGATGGCTTAGAGGTTAAGAGCACTGACTGCTCTTTCAGAGGTCCTGAGTTCAATTCACAGCAACAACATGGTGGCTCACAACCATCTGTACTGAGATCTGGTCTCTCATGGGATCCAAGCATACATGTATTCAGAATATTGTATATATAATAAAAAGATTTGCAAAAAAATGTACATAGAGCTAATAGCATGATGTTTTTAAACTTCTTTATTGAATAAATAGGTAATAATCCCATACTCTACTACAAATACCCTTAAATGACAAATGTTTTCTTCTAGAAGATCTATAATCAATGTTAGGTTTGAAGCAACAAACCTTAAGGTAGGTAACATGTAATTGTTATCAAATAGATTTAATTCACCATTTTTTACTGTGTATCATGTTTATAAATTAATAAGTCCAAAACTGAGTTGTGAGACATATTGAATTAAGGCCAGTGAAAAATATAGAGGCATTCTTTTTTATAATTAATTAATTAATTTTGCAATCTGGCTACAGTTTTCTCTCCTTTCTCTCCTCCCAGTCCCTTCACTACCTCTTCTTTTGCCTGTATCTCCTAATCCACTCCTACCCTGTTTCTGTTCAGGAAAAGGCAGGTCTCCCATTGATATCCACAAACATGGCATATCAAGTTGCAGTAAGACTAAGCACCATCCTCCCCCTCACCACGTGTTTAGGCTGGGCAGAGGAATAGAGTCCCAAAAGCCAGTAAAAGAGTCAGAGAGAGCCCTTAATCCCACTATTAGAGATTGCACATGAGGATCAAGTACACAACTTAATATATGCAGTGTGCCTAGGTCAATTCCATCTTTGAGCCCCTGGGATCCCAGGTTAGTTGATTCTGTGGTTGTTCTTGTGGTGTCCTTGACCCCTCTGGCTCCTACTGTCCTTTCTCCTCCTCTTCTCTGGGATTCCATGAGCTCCAGTTGGTCTTTGCCTGTGGATTTCAGAGACACTTTTAGGAGTAAAATTTTGTTAGGTTCAACACTTTCCTCAAAGACATCCACTTTGTCAACTCCGCTGTTTCAAAAAAGTGGATACGCTGCTGAATTTCATAAGTGGATCTGAAGACGTGTGATAACATTTCTTATAGATGCCAAATTTTATGGTGGATGAATGTGAAATTTGGAAATCGTCTTACATTTTCCAATTATTTCAAGTTACCATACTCAGGGGCTCTGAAGTTCCACTGTGTTCCTTTCTTTGGGCAAACCTGGTTTCATTTTTGTGAACACCTTCACATTTAAGTTGCCCAAGAAAAAGGAAGGATCACAAAAGGCTGTGTGAGAACTATCTTAGTGCGGATAAGGAGCCCCCCCTCCCCTCGCCATGTTGTCAAAGAACCAAAAGTCATAATTCTAAAAGTGACTTTCAATACTATATGTCACTAGCAGAGTGTTTCTTTTATAACAGCTATATAGAAATTAGAAATATGAGTTAGAAAAGCATATATAAAAGAAAAAGCTCAAAATGAAGAGTGTCCCATTTAAAAATTTAAAAAATAAAAGAAAAAATATCTTTTCACGTAGAAATAAATGAGACAGAATTCTCCAAACTTTCCATGACCTCTTAGGACAACCTGAGTACATAAAAATTTTATGAAGTAAATTCTTAATATGCAAGAGTCAACTCATAAAGACCATTGGAGAAAACAGCTTTGTATTATTAAAAATAGTTAACTTTGATATTCAACTCTCAATTAAAGGTTACAGCCAACAGGAAGGTGCATACAAGCAGTGAAAGAGAAGATGCAGTCCACGCCTCTGAAGGTACAGAAGCATTTGCGACTCCTGATGTTTCTGTTGCTAATATTGTGGCTTCTACTGTTTCTGTAGCAGTTGTTGCTGCCGCTACTTCCACTGCAGCAGACACTGCTGCCTCTGCTGCGGTAGCTGCCATTATGGCTGCTCTTGCTCCTGCTGTTGCAGCTGCTGCCTCTGCCGCTGAAAATATTAATGCTCTCGCTGCTGTTGCTCCTGGTGCTGCACCTGACAGTTCTTCTGTTCCTGTGGCTACTGCGACTGTAGCTGCTGTTCCTGCTGCTGCTGCGGCGGCCCCGGCTGCTCCAGACACCGGCGCTGCTGCTGTTGCTGCTGCCGCAGCTGCCACTGCCACTGCCACTGCCACTGTTACTTCTGTGACTTCTACTTCTATTAGTATTGATTCTGCTTCTGTTGCAGCAGTGGTTGCTGCTGCTGTTACTGCAGCAGCTGGTTCTGATGCTCCCACTGTTGCTCCTGTTGCTTCTGCTGTTGCTGCCGTTGCTGTTGCTACTGGTCCTGCTGCAGCAGCTGCCTTCGTTGTTTCTGTTGCTGCTGCTGTAGCTCCTTGTGTTGCTCCTCCTTTTATCACACAAGCTGCAGCCCCTTCTACTGTTGCTGCAGCTACTGCTGCTGCGGTTGCTACTCATGCTGCTGTGTCTCTTGTTGCTGCTGCTGCTGCCGCCGCAGCTACTGCTAACTGCTGCTTTTGTTTTTCCAGGCATTCCTGCTGTAACTACTGCAGCAAGTTCTCTTGCAGTAGCAGATCTTCCCGATGCTCCTTCTCGTGTACCCACTACTCCTGTTACAAACAGATTTATTCGACTGAGAAAAAAGTATGTAGAAGGTAGAAAACTGCATCCTGCTGTTGAGGAGACAGAGAAACATGATGGGTAAGGCTAGGAAGAACTGAACTGAGGTATTGTTCCTGCCCTGTACATTAATTCTACTTCTTGATAATGTCCATGTCCAACATGAGGTTTGTCTAGGGATAATCTTGGACAGCCAACAAGCAAACCAGGACAAATAACATTAGGTAATATTGTATACCATTAACATTGATGAATTTTGTTTAAAATATTATAACCTGGGTGTCAAATGTGAGACAAAAGAAATTTGGAAACCAGTATGTATATCAGTTTTAAGCCATAATATGGTAACAATGATTCATTTAAAAAATATCACAACTTTGATCTAACAATTTCACTTTGAGGATGGCCTCTTTTGGAATAGAAAAAAATGTTTTTAAGCATAACCATAAACACTCTGATAATATATCATAGGTAAATTAGACAAGATGCACATAAATGTGATACATATTAAACATAATTGAAGAATGTTTAATATACAGGCTTTGAATGTGTGTGTAGATGCATGCACAAGAAACAAGGAAATTTTTTCTGAATACTTGTCCTAAGGGTGAGATGTCTCCAGATTAAGGGCCCATGTATGTTCCCTCCCATCTGGGGTTCAGGTGTAAGTATGTATCCTGGAGTAACTTCAGAAACCTGAGAGTAAATTAGGACTGTCAGCTGTGTAGGAGGATTGGGGATTAGTAATGAAGAGAATAGTGGAATATAAGATATCAGATCAGGACAATGAGAAAGAGGGGACCTCTAATTAAGGAAGGGAAAGAGAAATACGGCAGAAGAAAAGCGGCAGTAAAATAACAGTAAGGATTCTAAAAAAAATAATAAGGAATTAACTATATATCTGAAAAACTATATTACACATAAGTTTGTGTATAAATATATAAAGAGTTAAAATGAACTTTTTTCATCTGAGATGATAATTACCTTCCATGAGCCAAAGAATTCCTAACAAAACCCCCAAGATCACGCATGAGAAGTCCTCTTTTAAGGTGTTGATCAGAATTGTCCAAGGAATCTTAGTCTTTTAAATATTAACATGACTAGTGCTATTGCATTTGGCTGCTGCCCAGAGGTAAGTTTCTAGTGCTGAAGGTACCATGCACTTCAAGATGCAGGACCCAGAGGCGTCTGAGCTGGAACTCATTGATAAGTAGTTCCCATGATACCATGCAATCTTTCAAAAATTATATATTAAAAATAAATGCATATATATGCATGAACAATAACAAAAAAGATGCAATGAATTTGTAACAATACAAAAAGAGCCATAGGGGAGGATTTGAGAGGATATTGAAGGGTTAAATGATGTACATATGTAAACTCAAAAATAAGATCATTAAAAATAAAATAAGAATAAACTTGGTGTGGTAATTCATATTCCATAGTATACATACTACTATGATTTCTTTGTTTTGACTGTCAGAAAATTTATCAAAATTATTTTTTTTAATTGTATTAACACTGAAATTATTTTCCATTTTCTATTCTATTTATTACTAAATTGTACTTATAGAAGATATTATGTGATAGTGTGTATGTATATATATAAAAACTTTACAAATTGGCATAAACAGTTATAAGGCATATTCTATGAATACCTAATCATTTTAGATATTAGTTTTTTATGTGTTAATTTTATCTAAAAATATGTTTTCTATTGTAGGGACAAAAAGAGCAAACCTAAGAAAAAATTTAAGGTGCTGTTTAAACAGGTATTAATTTGTTCAATATATTTATGAAATACAGGAATATATTACAAAATTATAACAATATTTAATTGAAAAATTAGGTAATGCTGATTGTAATAGCGCTTACCTGGAGTCTCAGCAGTCACGAGACTAAAGCTGGAGGATTGCCATTAGATCCTGACTAACCTGTACTCATTTATAGGTTCCAGGCAAGGCTAAAAGACAGAAAAAGGGTCTGAAAAAGAAGGGTAAAATCTGTAGAACTTTTTTGTTGTTTAAATATAGTATATTTGAATGTTTAAGAAGGTAGCTATTGTAAAATGCCTTGCAAATTGGTAATTTCAAGAGGTGCGTTTTTCTCTGATTATAAAAAAAATGATGAATTATCCCCTTTGTAGACAGTATTGTTTATCTTATAGGTCCCAAAGTCGGCAAAAGACATACATGATCTTATTGACTTGACTCAAATAATTGGATCCTGTTCAGCAGAATGTGAGTTTCCAATAACATTGCATGAATATAAAGTTGTTTATGTATTGCAATACATGTACACACACTGCTTGGAACTGCCTGTGGAGCCCTGCTGAGTCGTCATGCTCTTCATACAAGAATTATCCTTGAGCTAACCTAAAATGAAAGCACTGTATACTCTTTGTCAGATGCTATGGGCATGACCAATGCCTCCTCTTTACTGACTCTGATTATTCCCTGTGCCTTCACACTTTTGAGTCTTGTTACCATTATCTCCACATAAACCAGCAGTAAATCTAGAACCATCTTTCTTGCTACCAAATCTTCTGAAATCTCTGTCACATGTCTATGTACTTCTATATATTTATTTAAAAGAATGAAATTTGATTTTTCTTGTCTCTCATTTAAAAATCAACTGTCACTTCTAAGTGCTAGATTAGGAAACATTTCACTCTTCTATCTTCATCCCAGGCTGGTGACTACTGACTCCAACTTCCCTAACCCCAATATCTTTAGTTTGGTTACTTTCTGCCTGCCTACTGGCAAATCAAGAGTTTTTAAAAGCCAATTTGAGTGATAAATCTTTATAATGTACAAGAGGATCATTTCACAGCACTTGCCCCTTTCTGTCTAATTAAAATTTTTACCTTTAACAAAGTAAAATTTTATATAACAAAAACAGTTATCAAGTAAGAATTACAGTTAGAGTATCCAGTATATTTGTATTTTGCAAATTAGAGAAAATATTCTATTATCTGTATTGTCTTAGTGAGTCTAAAGTTTTGAATTTAAGTTACTTTATATTATAAATAGGGAAAACTATTATAACTATTTAGTCTTCAACTCCATCAAAGACCCCAGAAGGGTGAAAATTTACCTAACAACAGGGACATCTCATTACCTGAACAATCACCCAAAGTTCTTCAGTAATGTTCAGTCATGTATCTTTGGCCCACAGACCTAGTATATCTGACAGAATTTCCTGTGAAGTAGTAAATTCTAAAGGGCTATCCTACCTTGGTAAAGTTTTGCAGTTCCTTTTTTTTGTTATGCTTGTCCAGTTTGTACAATAGCTGTCATCAATTAGAGTAAAGGCAGTTTCTTTGATCATATATTTTGCCATAAAGAAAACAAACTCCACATGGAGTTTCTTTGATGCTCATTATCTCTGAAGTAGATTGGTGCTACCAGATATAGAAGTGTCTCACTGTCATGAAATCCTTAAGTTGTTAAACATATTAAATATCATATTATGTATATCATTGAAATGTTTTAAGACCATCTATCTAAACATATCTATGTATGATCTTGCAAACATGCCTGACATGACTATAATTTTGACTATTATAGATTACTATTAACCTGTATTTCTTAATTATATATTACATTTTTAAATGAGATGTATAAACATAAACTTTAAACAAGAGTGTGATATACATACAGTATAATGAAATTATCTTTAAATTTTATCAATAAGTCAAAATCCATATCAATGCAAAATATTTAAGATTAATAGCTGTTTTTGGATTAGATTCAGTAATCTACCCATTTATTCTACAATTTCCATACCATCCCGTTCAGTTTTTTTCAATTTCCAATAACAACCTGTAACCAACCCCTTAAAGAATAACAAACATCTATAGCAATTTTAGGCAATGTGGATGTAGTTTTTGAGACTATTTTCTGCTTATTGGTGTCACTGGTAATCTTTTTGGGACCCCATGAAAATTTAGAATTTTAGTCCAGCCCTGACTGGAGTACTCTGTGAATCTAGATCATATCAGCCAGCAGTCTTGAAGCTGTTCTGCATGTAGAACACAGAGGAAAATGCAACAGAGGTGCTCTAAAACATTGGATCATCAGTGTCATTCGTTTCCATCAGAGATTTTTCAGGGAGTCATTCTCAATCAAATCATATTTTTCTTAACACAGAAAGAACCCACAGTCTCTCATTCCCTGTGGGAACAAAGGCAAAACATTTTGTCCAAAGTAATATATCTATTGACTTAAATTTTGAGGTCAAGATATTTTTAAAATATACATGCTGGTTTAATATAGCAGCTTTCATAACGAAATGACTCTCAGCATACATCCAATTAAAATATAGAGTTATAGACCTTAGTCCAAAAAGGTACACCTATAGAACAATTGAGAAAGAGGGGACAGAAATGGTTCAAGAGTCAAATAATTACGCTGTTTGCTGTGATACTGATTCTCCTAGTTATATCAGAAGCTGCACCATACAGTCTCACAAACATTACATTACAACATAACATTCAACGAGAATTTAATGGAACTAATTTTTGAATTATGATCACCACAGGTTCCCCTGTGGTTTACAGGATTAATGTTCATGCAGAACATAGTTAATTTATCAGAAAGTACAGCTGATTGCAGTAATGGTCTGTCCGAGGCTTGTACCCAGTTCAGGCTATAACTGTCAATTCAAATTTATGTTTGAATTTCACTGTCCTCAGTCTCCTTGTCTAACTTACAAAATCTGCCAAATATCCTGTAAATTATGAACTTATCTAGCTCAGCAAATAGGATTCTTCCTGCTACTATGTGAACATGGCTGTAGCTTTATGTGGACATTTCAGGTGCTTTCACCTCAGACCCAGGAACACTTGTGGTCATTTCTGTGCTAAATATTTGAGGACCCTTTGCAAATATGCAGAATTCTTTCTCTCCATTGTTCTTTTCTCTGTTAGTTTAATTCCCTTGGCCAAAACTTCATTAGTTTTAATGTATGATCAGCTTCATCGTCTTAGAGCTGGGAGCCTGAGCAAATGTTTGGTATGGTATCCAGGGCTGTGGGAGAGTTGGGAAAATGCCCTGGCAATAATTTTAACCACAAACCCAGAAGTTTGTTTTTTTTTTCATTTGTGACATGTCCATGCCATGTAGTTCCAGAAGAATGAAAACTGAAAATGTTTCAGTCTTATCCTCCTATGTGCTGAGTCTATAGACAGGGAGCATAATTTCTTTCTCTTTGTTCCCTGACCTGCAATGGTCCATTTTTCTCTATCATAGACAGAAATACATTGCTCAAACTTCAGTATGTTCTCTATATTGGCATAGATGTGTCTTACTTGCTGTGTAAGTATGCCCTCGTTTTTGTTTCCATATTCAGCCCTCTTTCCCCCTGGAATTAGTGATGGGGCTCAGTGCACATTAATTCTGTTAGTTGATATGAAAACTCAGCTTTATTACAATGCTTATCAGGAGTCATAATGGATATTTATCTGCTCTATTGCTAGACTTTGAGTAATGTTAGAGATCTAGTTTGTTTCTTCTCCAGAACTTAGTATAATGAGTGCTGTTTTATCATAGAATGTGCTTATTTATTTTATTTTTATGTTTTCTTTTTCATACAGATCCTGGGAGCTCCTTAAAAAGTACACCTACATTTGATTTATATAAAGATTTAGAAGAACTTAAGGAAACCTATGCTCAACTACTCTTTGAAAAAGCTAAATTGAAAAAGAAATTATCTAAAGCAAAAGAAGAAAACTCACGGTTAGAGGAAAATCTTGTAGGAAAGAAAGAAATAAATTGTATTCTGAGGTATAACACTATAGTCCTTTGTAGTACACTTACTCTATTTATACTGAAGACTGGCAAAAGATTTTGGAAATTTCTTAATTTCCTTTTGGCATTTTGCAATAGTGATGGTAAATGGATTTTGACAATTTCTTAGTTTCCTTTTGGCATTTTGCAACAGAAAATTTCTATTTTTAAAGGGCAGAAGAAATTTTTAGAAATATTAAATCCACTAAATAATCATTAATATTTTTAATTTCTTTGTCTCATGCATTGATAACTGAATTCATACGCCTTTTAAAATACCAATGCAATATGTATATGGAGCCAGCCTACCACAATTACACATTTGTATTAGATAAGTAGGATTTTATGTGGCATTTTGTTATGTATCATAAATTTTTCTATAAGAAACAAAATTGAGGTGAATAATTTCCACTATTTCGAACTTTTTATAATTAATATGTTTCCCATGCAGAAATTTGTTGAAATACTTAGAAGCTCAAAATTATTTTGATTAATATTTTTGAATTTTTCTCCTGAAAAATTATGATCATTCTTTTTTTTAATTCATAAAAGTTTATTAATTTATAAAAGTTTCCATTTCCGCCCCTCCTCCCAACACTCTCCCCCACTCTCTCTGCTCCTCCCTCTCCATCCCTAAGAGCAGTCAGGGTTTCCTGCCCTGTGGGAAGTTTAAGTTCCTCCCCCCTCCCTCCAGGTCTAGGAAGGTGAGCTTCCAAAGAGACTGGATCCCAAAAATCCAGTATATGCAGAGGAAACAAGTCCCAGTGTCATTGTCAATGGCTTTTCAGAAAGACCCCGTGCCAGCCACATTCAGAGAATCTGGTTGGATCACGTGCTCGTTCAATCCCAGTCCAACTGGCCTTGGTGAACTCACATTAGATCAGTCCCCTAGTATCAGTGGGTGAACGCACTCCTCACGGTCCTGCCTTTCTTGTTCATGTTCTCCCTCCTTCTGCTCCTCATTTAGACCTTGGGGGCTCAGTCCAGTGCTCCAATGTGGGTCTCTGTCTCAATCTCTATCCATCAACGGGTGAAGGTTCCCTCTGATCTTGCCGTCTTTGCTCACGTTCTCTTTCCTTCTGCTTCTCGTTTGGACCTAGGGAGTTAAGTCCAGTGTTCCAATGTGGGTCTCTGTCTCTATCTCCATCCATCGCCAGATGAATTCTTATTAAGTGGTGTCCTGGGTTTTCTATTGCTATGAGAGACACCATGACCAAAGGAGCTTGCTTACCATTTCAAAGTCTTAGTCCATTATCATCATGGCTTGGAACATGGTGGCAGGGAGCATGGTGTCATGCAAACAGATGCTAAAGCTGTATCTGAGAACTGTACTTCCTGTTTTGGGGGCAGAAAAAAGAAAGTAAAACTGGGTCTGGCACGGGCTTTTGAAACCTCAAAGCCTACCCTCTGTGACACACTTCCTCCAGTAAAGCCAAACCAATTTGAACAAGGCCACCCCTTAAGCATTCTAATGCTCAAACAATTCCACTGCATTCAAGTATATGAGCCTATGGGACCCATTCTTGTTCATATCATTACTAGTAATTATTTTAATCTGTTAACAAATTTAATACATATTTTGGGTGATGCTTTGTATCAAACTTAGTACCTTACATGTAGTAGGCATCTCTCTGTTTAGGCGTATTCAAGTAATGGTTAAATTAACCAATTAAATTCTATCACTTAAAGAGAAAAAAGAGTAATTTAAGCCATTTTCTTTTAAAAGCATATTGATGTTTATTATTATGATCACCATTACTTGCTATTAAAATTACCCAAATGAATTCTTAAATTGTTCATAAAATACATAACAGCAAAGTAAGTAGAAATTGTGTAAAATGGATACATGAAAAGCATGCTCATAGATATTAGGTTGTGTATTTTTCTTTAAAGTTTAGAATATAGAGTAAAATGAAAACTCAGTGTATAAACTTTTGGAAATGTTATAAGCAACTTATGAGCATCCAATTTATAAAATGAACATTTTGTTTTCTGACTAGAGTAATTCTAAGATTAGCTTATTTAACCACAGATCAGTCATAAAAGAGCAAGTAAAATTGATAAGCAAAATAATTTGTGATTATAATGAGTCTGAAGAGGATCTGAGAGAGGAAGAAGAGATGACTGAGAGAAGTGAGCAATGCAACAGACAAGTTACATGGACACATGGACTTGAAATATGTCAGAAAACAAGAGATGTGGTGTTA
The DNA here is from genome assembly GCF_982192425.1 of Myodes glareolus. Taxonomy (NCBI): domain Eukaryota; kingdom Metazoa; phylum Chordata; class Mammalia; order Rodentia; family Cricetidae; genus Myodes; species Myodes glareolus. The sequence continues at coordinate 88,648,932 of NC_142035.1, read as the reverse complement.
AAGCAGGTAATCAATCTTTAAGGAAAATAGTATTGCAACATTTGCCCACTAATATGTTAATATGCCTTGATTTAATAATATTTGAATTTTTAACAGATATGTAAACAAAAAAATTTCCTTTGTCAGTTTCATCACTATGTAAACTGATGTAGGATGGTCTTCTATCTATCTGTTGTTTTCATTAGTTAATTAATAAAGAAAACTGCTTGGCCTGATAGGTCAGAACATAGGTAGGTAGAGTAGACAGAACAGAATGCTGGGAGAAAGAAAGTAGAGTCAGGCAGATGCCATGGCTTTCCTCTCTAAGATGGAATTGGGTTAGAACCTTCCCAGTAAACCAAGACCTTGTGGTGATATACAGATTATTAGAAATGGGTTAATTAATCTGTGAGAGTTAGCCAATTAGAGGCTGGAGGTAATGGGCCAGACAGTGTTTAAAATAATACAATTTCCATGTAATTATTTTAGGGGTAAGCTATCTGGGATCCAGGTGGGAACGCAGCCCTCTGCTCCATCTATAGCAAACAATTAGTATATACACAGAAAACCTTGGGAAATCTACCATGCTGGTATCTTTGTTTCTGGCTTCCCAGACCCAAAATAACCACACACAAACTATATTATTAAAATCACTGTTTGGTCTATTAGCTCTAAATCTTACTGGCTAGCTCTTACATCTTAATTTAACCCATTCCATTAATCTGTGTATCTCTACATGGCTGTGGCTTACTGGATAAAGTTTCATATTGCATCTGACATTTGTCTGTGGCAGGACTACATGACTTCTCCTAAGTCTGCCTTCTTTTTCTCAGCATACAATTTAGTTTTCCCTGCCTACTTCTATTCGGCCCTTTCAGACACAAGTCAGATTCTTGATTAACCAGTGGTATTCACAACATACAGAAAGGAATCCCACCTTTGCTTTTCTGTCTAAATAAAAATGGTTTTAACATTAATGTAGTAAAATTACATATAAAAAACAAGTATTAAGCAAGAATGACAACTACAATATTTACATATACTTTATCTTTTTTCATAACTAAGGAAAACTATAATTATATCTATTCAACTCCATCAAAGATTCCAAAAGGATAGAATATTACCTAAGTTAACAGAAAATATATTGTAAGAAACTTCCAAAACTCTAGAATTGACAGAGACATCTTGCTACCTGGACAGTCACTTAAAGTTCTTCTGTATCATTGCTAGCCCCTATCTTCAGAGTACTGACGTATAGTATCAGGCAGACTTTTTCATGAACCAGGAAATTTTAAACATACTTCTGCCTGTACTGGCAGTTTGTCAGTCACTTTCTTCAGTGTTCTTCAGAATGTCTAGCAGAATCGTTCATGAAGCAGGAACCCCGATGAATCATCTCACATTTATGCAAGTTCAGCAGTCATTTTTCTATTGGTCCTGCATGTTCAGTTTATACAGCATAATATCAAGCAGTACAGGCAAAACCAGTTTCTTGCCCAAATGGCTAACCAATGCCATAAGGAGCCCCTTCAGTGTCTATCATCCTCTTAAAGTAGATTGATTGCCGCCAGGAGCAGATGTGTCTCATTGTCATGAAAGGTCTAAGTTTTTAAAACATTTTACAATATTCTGTAGTCTTTGAAAGGTTTGAAGAATATCTAACTGAAGTATATCTCTATATATCTAGACATGACTACAAGCTAGACTATTATAGATGTTTATTAACCTATATTCCTTAATTATACATTACATTATTAAGTGACCTGTACAAATCAATAACTTAATCAAGAACAGAAATATACATATAAAAATTGACCTAAAATTTGTATCAATAAACCAAGATCCATACCAATGTAAAGTATTTATCTGTATAACACATTCTCCTTTAAATGTAAGCAAACATTTATAAGCAATATTTGGGGATTTGGGCATAGTTCTTTTCAAACTGTTTCCTGCTTTTTGTTGGCAAAGTAATTTTGGGGGGAGTATACAGAAACATTTTGGGGGATCTTGGTCAATCAAACCACACTAGCTTGGATTGAATCCACAGGTTCTCATCTTCTGTGGGAATAGAATCATGTTTGATGCCTCTGATACTGCATGGTGGGAGCCATTCTCACCACCTCACATCTGGGAAGCACTGTGCAACATATAAACCATGTTTATCTGAGTAAAAGCTAAATCTGCCATGCAACACATAGCATGGCCTGGAAATATCTCTGTGTATTGCATTGGGAATCTGCTACACTCTCTTGCTTTTGTATGCCTAGCAAACCTGATTCTGCTGCCTGCCCAGGTGGTGAGTGCTGAGCTGTGGACATGGTTTCAGCTTGTTTCCTACTGATGCCAATTGGGCTCATACACATCTAGACCCAAGGTGGGCGCCTGGGATCAGCTCCAAACTTTTCAGATAACATTGGTGTGCCAATCTGTTGAAGTTAAAACCTTCCATTTTATTTAAACAGAAAGGGGGAAATGATGTGGGAAGTTCTTCTGTATATGTGTTGGTTTTATTGGTTAATGAATAAAAAAGCGGCTTTCTGCCAATGGCTTAACAGAATATATCCAGGCTGGAAGAGAAATATATATAAAGGGAATAGACAGAGTCAAGGAGAGGCCATGTAACTGCCAGAGGAAAAAGACATGAGCCATTGGTTTGAACCTTGCCAGTAGGCCATGAACCTTGTCATAAAATATAAAATATGAATGGGTTAACTAAAAATATAAGAGCTAGTTAGCCACAAGATTAAGTGATTAGCCAAGCAGTTATTTAATTAACATAGATTCTGAGTAGTTATTTCAAGTCTGGGAATTTGGAAACAAACAAGTGGCCTCCGTACAACAAGAGACCAATTTGTTCACACACTCAAGAATCTCATAAAAACACTGAAAGACATATTAAATAACCAGAGGACGTGGACAGGCCTTGCCCATACTGCCTCAGTTTATGTGAGTTCATATGAGATTTGGTCAAGTTGATATACAGGGTCTTGTTTTCTTTATTTCCTCCATCCTCTTGGCTCTTGTACCATTTTTTCTTTCTCTTCCATGGGATTTCCTGAACCTTGAGTGGAGAGAACTGATGGAGACACCACATTCAGGACTGTCTGTTCTAATGTCTGTCACTCTCTGCATTTGTTCCCATTTTTCACACTAGGAAGCTTCTCAGATGATGTCTGTGCAAGACACCAATAACTTGTCCTTCTGGGTCTGGGATATTTCACCCAGAATGATTTTTTTTGTTTAGTACATTTACTAGGTTTGTTTATCCCCTAATTCTTATGGAAACACAAAATACCCAAAGTTATTCAAAGCATTAATATCAGTGCTTGAAAAAATATATCTGGTTTTAGATTATAATAAAGGACATAGTAACAAAATGATGTGATTGTCACACAAAAAGACATGTAGAAAAGTGTAATCAAATAGGAGACACGGAACTGTAGAAGGAGATTACTTGTTCATTTTCCAGCCACCCAGACAGAAAAAAAATCACACAAAAACTATATTAATTCCAACACTGCTTTGGCAATGACTTTAGTGTATTGTACTATGAAACAAAGAACTGTCTCTGTCTACAGAGAACTGGTAGACAGAACCCTGTGTTTACTATAACAACCTGTTTAGACTTTTTGTTGTTTTAACTGAGAGATCCCACAACCATGCTTTTGAGATGGCGGATGTTTTCAAACACAATGTTCTGTCTGCATAAAGTGGACATCTGCATGAAGGGAAATGAAAATCTCTTCATTTTCCTCTCCCTGTAAATGAATCAATTAAACAGACCGATCACCACAATGTCAAATATGAACCTCTGGGCTTTGAATGCCCCAATTCCAATAGGTCAAAAAATGTTAGAGAGAATTGACAACAGGATTAGCACAAAGGAGCAGAATACAGGAACAACAAATGAGCTAGAAAAAATGTGAACTAAATATATAAGAGGGAGATAGTTTACTGAAAATATAAGAAGTTCGGAATTTTAATACTAAATGAGTAAAAAAATCCAGCTCAGTTCTCAAAACCAGAACCACAAGGGAAAAATATGACTCAGCCTTGACATATTTCCAAAGACATCTAAGTTAGTACTCCCTAGCAATACCTGAACACCCATCTTTGTTTCAGTACTACTCACAATTGCCAAGATATGAACAAAGACGACACATCCATCAACAAAGGAATGGACAAGTAAAACAGTATGGTGTTCACAGGAACTTTATCCAGATGTAAAATACAAGGATCTACCATTTCAAGGAAAAATGCATGGAACTGGTTATTATTATGTAAAATGAAATAAACAAATTACAAAGAAAACATTAATACTTTCTAATGTACAGAATACACCTCTAAATAATATATATTGGGCTTGGTGTAGGGGGTATGTGCATAAGAAGTATAGCATCTAAAGATAAGGAGAGCATCAAAGAAGCTTCTTTTCACAGTGCATGGTAATTAACAGAGAGCCCCAACTGGAAAATATACAGGGAATGAGGTTTTAGGGCACTCAGTCATAAACTGATGTGGGATGTCAATCTGTATATGTGTTGTTTTATTTGGTTAATGAATAAAGATATTTTGGTCAATGGCATAGAAGAAGAAAAGCAGGTAGGAAATCCGAACAGAGAGAGAAAGAATAGGCAGGGTTGAAAGAGACTCCATATAGCCGCTGAGGGAATAACATGCCACACAGGTAAGCAACAGCTTCATGGTAATTCACAGTTTAACAAAAACTGGATAATTTAATAGTTAAAGCTAGCCAATAATAAGCCTAAGACATGGGCCAGACAATTGTAACAATAATAAACCTCACAGTGGTTATTTCATAAGTGGTTTTGGAAACAGGTAAGCAGAAAAATAATAGTTCAGGGAAACCAGTGGGACAGAAAATGCTTCTAGCTACAATAAATGGGATGTCTTCATCAAACCCCTCCACCAACACTGGGGACCTATGCAGAAGAGGAGGCAGAATGAGGTGGTGGATAAACTACAATATTTTCCAGACAGAACACAGGTTATGCACATATGAACTCACAGAGACTGTAACTGCATGCACAAGACTGCTCAGGTTCTAACCAGAAAAAAATTCCGACACTTAACAGATGGAAGCACACATTCTCACCATCGTCAAAAAGATTTTAATGATTGACACATAGTTGGGAAGAGAAAATAATTTCTCTCCTGTAGAATGTCACTGAGTATATCAAACAGTCTACATGCCCAACCAAAGTTCAAAGTTGCCAACACAAAATGGACTCTATGTGTGTGTGTGTGTGTGTGTTCACTTTCTGTTTTAGTTTGGTATTTTTCATCACATTGACATTGATTTTATTTTCCTTTATCTGTTTTGAGTTCCATTTCTTTTGTCTGCAGTTTTTCTTGTGTTCTTTGCTTTGAGTGAATGAGGAAAAGATGAAGTTGGGTAAATAGTAGAGTAGGATGTAATATGGGATTATTTGGGGAAGGGGAAAGAATATGATTGAAATATATTGTATTAAAGAAATTATACAAAATGATAAAAATAAAACTGATATGACAGAATAAGAGTGCAAAGTAAACTAGTAAATAATTAAGGTAGTCACATATTTTTCTCATGTAAAGAGTCAAGAAAAACTTGTTTTGTAGTGTGCTTGCAATGCTTTCCTATCAGTGGCTTTAGCTACCTCTGAAGGTCATTCCATCTACACACAAGTTAATAAATGACATAGTATGCAGCTTTTTTTTAGGGAAACTTATTTTGGATAGCTGATACCTAGATCCCTATGTTGTGATACATGTACTAGAAAATAAAGGAATGAAGCTTCCATCAGCTAGTGGAATTAGTGAAAGTTGCATGCAGAGCTGGACATGTATCTTCCTCACTATTCTAATGGTATTAAGAATGAATCAGTTTGCTTAGATAGAGGAATTCCGTCACTGTATCACACGAAAATAAAAATGTGTGTATTGCATGTAAAACTTCTCAATACTGAAGAGCTGTAGATATGGTTACCATTTGCATTTTACTGATTAATAAAACCTGAGACAGGACCTAAACTTGTTTCAGAACGAACATCTTGTAGTAATTGAAGATGGGATTAAGGCTCACACATTCACATTCAGGCATCAGTGTTTAAACACCTCGCTCACATCCTTCAATAAAATATCTAATTATTGCAAAGAAATCTCATGTCAGGCACTAGAAAGACAGCACAAAATGTTTACAAGCAGGCAGAAAGACTTATGTTCAGTCCCCTGTACCCATTAAAAACAGACATGATGGTGCCTGCTGTGATCACGGCTCTGGAGAGGCAGCAACGGATTGCTCTTGAGAGTTTACCAACCAGCCTCACCTACTTTTTCAGTTCCATACTTGATATAAAGAAAATAAAAGACAAAAGCTCCCAAAGAACACTTCAGATAGTCTTCATTTACAACTGTGATCTTGCCACCTAAATACACCCATACATTACACAATATTATGTCAATATTTACCATTGCTGGTATAGCTTTGGTCATATGTATGTATTTGTGTATATATATATATATATATATATACAATTTTTTTAAATTAAAATGACTGTGTAACCCTTGTAAATCAAAATCACAAAGGCCACAAGGGCCTTTCCCCTTTCGTTTTTGTCAGCCTCAATATTTGATTAAAGCTGAAATAGAAATGTAAGGAACTGTAGTCCTTTGGCAGCATTAGTTCATTTTTATGAACAGTGAGGCCATATTACTTCCCGCTCTGTGGGTTGGGAAAATCCTGTTGCAACAACTAAATTAAACCTGTAGTGGTAGCATCAAAACATCCATAAAGTATGTGTATAAAAGGGTCTTCCCTTATTTTTATAAAAAGCCTCATCACATAAATAGATGATAGCTCAGTTTATATCAAAGTATTTGATGGCTCAATTTGTATCAAAGTATTAATTAAATTATTTTTTATCTTTCATTCAGCTACAAAAAGAAAAAGAATATGTACAGAGGATGGAAGATCACCTACACAAGTAAACTTTAAATTGGCATATATTTATATAGAAAATAAATAATATGAAACTTGTATTAACTTACAGTTAATATAAAAACACCGTAAAACTGTTAAATGTTTCTCAAAATTCACAACACAGAGTTTGGGAAGTAACTCAATAGTGTATTATGGCTCTGCATCCATGATATACTATGTGGAATATTAGTTCCAGAATAGTACCAACCATAAAAATATGTAATTTTTATGTACCTACATCTTGTTTATTCTTTTATAAAAAGCTCAAAAGTGGTACAATTTCTTCATCGTGGACATTTGACATATTTCTTTTATAAAGTCACTGTTTCATATGAGAATACAAATGTTATGTGTTGGTTTGTGTGTGTAAGAATGAGTGTGTGAGCAATTAGAAAAGGGACTGAAAGAAGGAATAGAGAGTTCTAATGGGAAATAAGAAGGAATTAACACAGGATTAGGGAAAGGGGGGAAGGAGATGGTTTTTGAATGGCAAATAAGAATAAAGTATAATAATAAACTTCTGTGAAAATCTTGTAATGAAACATATTGTTTGACATGTATGACATCTAAAACTTAAAAAGTAAAAATAACATGGCATTTAAAATTGGTGTGTGAAAATATAGTTGAATATTTTTAGGTTAGAACTAGAAAATACCTCATTAGTGGCTACAGTGAAGAACCAAAAGGAGAAAATAGAACATCTGCAGAAACATCAGCAAGACAAACACCAAGGCCTGGAACCCAGTCCCAGTTTGGTATGTCAGTTTCATGTTAATCCCTTTCTGGCAATGAAAAGAAATACTTTAGGAAACATATGAAATATCTCCCTAAAAATATTTTAATGTTAAACAATCTTGTGCATAGAGAATGTTTTAATCTGCCTTCTAATACCTTCACTTTAATTCTTTTCTCATTACTTTTACACTTTCATTACTTTTTTTTTCTCAAAGTTTATTAAAATACAAAGGTTTCCATTTCCGCCCCTCCTCCCAACACCCTCCCACTCCCCCCACTCCCTCTCCTCCTCCCTCTCCATCCCCAATAGCAGTCAGGGTCTCCCACCCTGCAGGCAGTCCAAGCTCCTCCCCCCTCCCTCCAGGTCCAGGAAGGTGAGCATCCAAACAGACTGGATCCCAAAAATCCAGTATATGCAGAGGAAACAAGTCCCAGTGTCATTGTCGATGGCTTTTCAGAAAGACTCCGGGCCAGCCACATTCAGAGGATCCGACCTCAATCAGAGAATCTGGCTGGATTACATGCTCGCTCAGTCCCAGACAACTGGCCTTGGTGAACTCTCATTAGATCAGTCCCCTTGTATCAGTGGGTGATCGCACCCCTCGCGGTCCCGATCTCCTTCCTCACGTTCTTCCTCCTACTGCTCCTCGTTCGGACCTTTGGGGACTCAGTCCGGTATTCCAATGTGGGTCTCCATCTGTATCGCCATCCCTCGTCGGATGAAGGTTCCCTCTGATCTTGTCTTACTTGCTCACGTTCTCTTTCCTTCTGCTTCTCGTTTGAACCTAGGGAGTTAAATCCAGTGTTCCAATGTGGGTCTCCATCTCCATCTCCATCCATCGCCAGATGAAGGATCTATGGTGATAAGCAAAATATACATCAGCATGGTTATGGGCCAAGGCCAGTTCAGGCACCCTCTGCTCTATCCAGAGAACAATCTGGGGATCTCTCCTTGGACCTGGGATCCTATTTATATTCAAGTCTCTAGTAAACCCTAAACTGACTCCCTTAGTTGAGATATATTCTTCCCTGATCCCATATCTATCCTTCCTCCCTCCCCCACTCCCAGTCCCCCGAGCATTCCCCATTCCTCCCCAGCTCCCTTCTCTCTAACCCTCTCCCCTTCCAGCAACCCTCCCACCCCCACAAGCACCCGAGGTTACCTGGGACTCTTGTCTATTTCCAATCTCCAGGAGGAAAATTACCTGAATTTTCTTCAGGTTCACCCTCCTATCCAGCTTCTGTAGGATCACGAATAATAGGCTCAAAGACCTTTAATTATGGCTAGAATTCACTTATGAGTGAATACATACCATATTCCTCTTTTTGGGTCTGGCTTACCTGACTCAGTAAAGCGTTTTCTTTTTTTTTAATTATTATTTTTTTATTTTTTTTATTTTTTATTTAATTTTTACTGGGAACCCCTCCAGAATCAAGTCTCCTGCAAACCCTAAAATGGCTCCCTTAGCTGAGATATAAACCTCCCTGCTCCCACAGCCATCCATCCTCCCTCCCTCCCTCCCATTCCCCCAAGCCATCCCCAATCCTCCCCCTCTCCCCTCTCCCTGAACATCTTCCCTTACTACCACTCCCCCACCCCCCATGCACCCGAGTTTACCTGGCAATGTTGCCTAGTTCCACTATCCATGGGGATAACAATATGATTTTCTTCAGGTTCACCTTCTTATTTAGCTTCTCTAGGATCACAAATTCTAGACTCAAAGACCTTTAACTATAGCTAGAAACCACTTATGAGTGAGTACATACCATATTCCTCTTTTTGGGTCTGGGTTACCTCATTCAGTAAAGCGTTTTCTATTTCCATCCTTAAAATGCTCCATTAACATTAAAATGTTAATTTTGAAAATGAAAGTCACTTGTACCTCTCTATTGTGCCTTCCTTGGGTGCCGTGATGTACCTCTCTATTGTGCCTTCCGTGGATGTTGTGATGCACCTCTCTATTGCGTCTTCCTTGGGTGCCGTGATGTACCTCTCTATTGTGCCTTCCTTGAGTGCCATGATGGCGAAGGCAGAAATGACACAAATAGCTTCAAATAGCACCTAACGCGATATCATTTGGGTAATCCTGCTTGGAGATGTATATGAAGACACATATTTTCCTATTTACAGTGGACACTAAATAACAACATTCCATTTAACGGTGACAGCTTTCATAGGAAGCAATCATTATTTGCAGAGGGAAAGGAAGTAAGAGTTAAGGATAACTGAAACAATCAACTACTTATCTATAGTTTATCATTGTTTCTCCCAGGGGAAATTATACAAAGTCTTCTTTTGAGTAAAACTTAAATGCATACTCATATCCTTGTTAAGAAAATACCCATTTCAATCTATGTACATTGGCTTATAGCTTTCTTAGAGTTTTATCATGCTTCCCTACTTTCCTAGTGCTTTACATCCTTTAGGAAATTTCCTCATGTTCTTGTTACCCCCAACCATAAGATGATTTTGTTGCTATGTCAGAACTGTAATTTTGCTATTGCTATCAATCATAATGTAAATATGATTTTTGGAGACAGATGTTTGGCAAAACACTTGCAACTCACAAGTTAAGGATATTTAGAGTACTTTAGATTATAAGTATTTATTAGGGTCAGAGAAAAGCCTACTTAATGAAAGTTCTAGGTAACTGGAGAAATTGTTTCTTATAATAAACTTAGTAGTTAAAAAGTACCTATAGTTTCCTTATGAGATATGTGTTCGCCCTAATGGTAAACTTTGCTTTAATATTTTCAGTAATGCTTATTACTAAAACCTTGCAGCTTTATAAAATTAATGTTGGCAATTTAACAAAATAGACAATGTACATATAAATCAATTTGAGTGCTTTGAAGAAAGTGATTTTGTGTTCTTTACTGTTTCCATCAAGTTTCTAATTTAGCCCAAGTCCTATCTATCCACATCCCTCATAAACACATGAGTACTAAGATTTCAGGAAAGATGACTGAGTCTCTAGGATTTTAAAATTATATTCTGTCTTTTAATAGTCTGGAAATGATATGCAAGAACTAAGCGGGGAACTCAGTGACTTAAGAAAACCCATGCAACTTAGTTTGGGGATGCAGAACAAACAAAAGAGTGATATAGGAGAACTACCTGGGTAAGTTCCTAATCCTTCCGATAATTTCGGTGATTTGACTCTAATTCTTGTAATACCTAAATAAAAATTCAATTTACACTTAGTTGTTAGGATTTGAATGACAATATTGTAGATTTACTAAAGAAACTCATACAGAAACTTTTTTTGAGGCAGTATTTTGTATTGTTAGGCCATCTTGGCTTCAAATTCTGAGCTTTCATCCTCAACCTGCCAGACACTGAATATGTACCCATATATGTTGTTAGTGTGCGTGTGTCTGTGTGTGTGTCTGCGCATGTGTGTGTGTATGTGTGTTGTGTTTCAAAAAGGAAAGCAATTTTTCTGAACAGCAAAATAACAAATGTATTCTGTGTTTTCTTCAAGAATTTTGACACCAAATGAAGCATTGCCTTTGGCATGAAGCATCAACTGCATTCTACTTTGTCACAAATATTTATTTTTTATATGACTTCTCTTTCTTTTTTGTATTTCATTGTCTTGAGGATTAAAAAAAATTATACATAGACTTTATCTTCTAAAACTCACAATCATCTGAATTCAGTTTACTTACTTTCTGCATCTTTCCTTTTAAAACATGTGGAATATATGATGGATATGAACACCCTACTGCTGGCAATACCTACATGCAAAAGCACATATGTTAGCAAAGATTTGGATATATTTGTATATTGATATTTTAAGAAAAATATTAGTTAGCTTGAAGAAAGCAATAGCCATTGTTGAGTATGGGATGATTCAGATGTTTGTGTAGCTCTGTATTTTTCATGGTGAGAATTAGTTCCAGAATCCCTTGAACGCTCAAAACTCCATAGTTATACAAGTCCCTAAAAAAAAATGAAATGATTTAGACAACTGTATTTCCTAGTAACCACACATGATTATTGTTTAATTCTGAGCTATTTTGATATTGTTCATAAATTTCATCACTTTCATTTTTTTCTTCTTATTTTCAAACTTATTTTTAAAGTTAAAATATAATTATGTTGTTTCCCTTTCCTTTCCTCCCTCTAAATCTCTTTCATGGAAATACTCGCCATGGTTTCTCAAATTAATAGCTTTGATTTCTATTATTATTGTTTGTGTGTATGTGTGTACTACTCATCCTATTTTCTTTTTTACATTTAAACAAGTTTTATTCTTTGGGAATTTCATACCTTTTATTTAAACATATTTATCCCTATATTATAATTTATAAATATGAGTATTAGTATTCTTCATTCTATTTTCCTAAGTAAACTGAATAGTTTACCCTGTGAACAAACTGTATAAAATCTGTTTGATCATTGATTTGTATTTTTTATAAAGTAAATATTTTCAAAAGAACATGGTCATGATTAAATTTATTTCAAACAATAGTGTGTGGTACGCTCCTTACATTTTCACTGTTTTTATCAAATTTAATTACTTTATTATCTATGGTGACATGCCTACTATAGTCAAAATTGCATATATGAGCATATTTCTTGACAAATATTTCTGTATAATTTTTCTTTTCCTTTTCACATTTTTAACTGTCCTCTGGTGACAAATGATAATGACTTAATGTCTTATGTACACAAACTGATGGAAATAGTAATGCCTGTTATTTAAATGGATCACAAAATACACTAATTCCTTTCATGCTGTCTACATTTGATTATCATTTATTAGAATTATCTGAGGAAAAAAGTGAAAAGGAGGAGAACAATTTATAGATTTTTATTTATGATAAAACATAGTGTTATAAGTATTTACCCTTAACAATTATTAAGCAGTTATTGCTAATGTACATTCATTTATTTCATAGTCACATTATTGGGAAGCCCTTTAAGAAGATACCTCTGGCACATAAAATTGAAGACTGTGCTATCTGCAGAAATTATGAAGCCTGCGTATCCGGCATGAGCACTGCAGATTCACTGCCGCAGCTCTCGGTAAGGCTTAATAAGTTTTGGGAGCAGAATTCATTTAATTGGAGAAAATATTTAAAAAAATAAAAATATAATTCTTTCAGTACTTTGAGCAGTGAAATAAATACATTTGTTAGTGTGAGAGACTTGATAGCAAAGGAAATATTTTTCTTTTTCTATTGAAACTATATCCTTTGATTCTTCTGTAACTTGATACTTCACCAGAGTTTGAAGGCAAGCCATACGTGAGCCTAGGTTATGACCAAAAAGGTATTTTTTGTTAATTTATGATACACAATTATCATCCATGAAATGCAATCATTTCAATTGTAAAATTAGATGTTTTCAATGTATGTATGTCTCTCTATCATACAATAATTTTATAATCATATTTAGTTTCAAAATAAATTCTGTACTTGTCATCCATCATATAATCCTCCCCTGCCCAGTCTTAGGGAGACATCAAGCTCTGTTTTCTCTTCAGATTTGCCTGTTCTGGCATCACAGATGAATGGCTTCTTTCTATATGGGCTTCTTTTACCTAACATGAGGTTTCCAAAGTTCATTCCTGTTGTAGCTGGTGATGTTGTCTTGTATTCCTACACCATGCATTCTATTTATTGATCCATTAGTTGGTGTTTCCACTTACAGTGTAGACATGAATGCACACATTCACATGTGTTCCTTTCTCTTGGATGAATATCCACTGGTAAAATGTTGAGTCGTGATAACGCTGCATAAACTTTTGAGGAGCTGCAAGTGCAGGCTGTTTCCCCAGTAGGGTCTAGTACAGGCTGATGAGAGTGACCATCTCAGCCTGTCCTGCTTGTGCATTGCTGACATCAAGGTATGGTTTACTGTTGAACTTACAAGGATGAACTATTATTGCTCTTTTCTTCATTGATGTCTTTGCTCCCTCTTCCAGAACTTCAGTTTCCATCTTGTCTTTGTTACAGAATCTGCTGATTCAGTCTGCAAGCTGGTACGCTGTGGTTAATTAGCTCATTAAAATGTACATAGTTTACAAGATAGGAAAGGGAAGATTAGTCTGCGGAAGCTGGCTTCTCCTGTTAAAGTACAACTGATCTTGGAGTTCACATTTCGGTCTTGTTCCTGCATATAACACTGAAACTATCCATTTATGTTGCACCAAATGTATATCCTTGGAAATGAAACTTCCCTGCTGTTTCATTTCCCTTTAGTTTAAAACATCCATATAATTGCATGTATATATATATATATATATATATATATATATATATATATATATATATATATATATTCAGGATTTATAGAATAAATATTTCAATCACTCCAAACAAAAAAGTATTTCAGCCAGATACCATTTAAAAAGTCTGTCAGTGTTTAAGCAATTTCTGAAAGAAAATGATTAAAAAACAGCAATTGAAATAAAAGAATCAAAGCACATTTTCATAATAAGTGAAGCATTTCAGGCTAATATGGGTTATGGTTTAATGATGTACATTAAGAACTAGCATAATACCATTTTTGGTTTTTTTGTTTTGTTTTGTTTTGTTTTTTGAGACAAGGTTTCTCTGTAGCTTTGGAACCTGTCCTGGAACTAGATCTTATAGACCAGGCTGACCTTGAAATTACAGAGATCCTTCTGCCTCTGCCTCCCTAGTGCTCCCCAGGGCTTAAAGGCGTGTGCCACCATAGCCTGGCCAGAACTAGCATAAAATCATTTTAATTAGAAATGGCCATGGCTGAGATCAATGGGGCCATCGTGTTGGTCCTGTGCAAGAAGGGCTCCACAGTCGCACAGACCAAGTCTAAGCAGGCCATTTTAGCAGCTCAGGAGATGAGAAGAAGATGTAGAGACGTCCAAGAAATGGGTTGCAGGCCAGAACAAGCAGTATTCTACCACTTAAGAACACAGCCAAACAAGACAGGGAGACATAGGAGCTGTATTGTAGGACCCTGCCTTCCTGTGGATACCCACACCCGATCCAGGTGCGCACCGGGCCCACGAGAATGGACGATTGTCCTGAGGGTTTAAAACAGACACACACAAAAGAGACCTGCTCACTTACCAAGAGTAAATGGCCACTTTATTAAACTCAAGTCGGGTATTTATACCAGTGGGCAAGGGGGATCAAAAGGGCAAGGCCTCCTCCCATCAGGGGCAGGAGAAGGAGATTAAAGGCCCCAGCGCCTCAGGCAGAATCAGCTGGGAGGGGCAGGCTATGGGCCCACTGCTAGAACCTTGATTACAGGTGGAATCATCATAACAAAGAAAGCCAGGTTCTTCCTAAGCTATCCCCTCAAGCCAGTGCTAGTGCAGAATCTCCAGGGAGCACAGAATCTCCAGTGACCTCTTCAGGGAGGTCACACGGCCCTGCGAATGGCCAAGGAGAAGGGAAAAAGACCTTGGTACCTACACTGTATCAAGACAGGGCGACCTTGGAGGTGGGCAAAGTGATTCAGTTGGTCCTGCAGAGCAAGGGCCTGAAGCAGAAGGACCTGGCCATGAAAATCAATGAAAAGCCACAAGTCATCTCAGACTGTGAAAGTGGATGGGCCATTACGAATAACTAGGCTTTGGGCAAAATTGAAGGCCATCGGCCTCAAGCTCCAGGGGAAGGACATCGGGAAGCCTATCGAGCAGGGGCCAAAGGCGATATGAGCACAAAGCCTCGAAGACAGTGGTTCTGGCTGAGCTCTTCTGGATCCAGGACCACCAGCACTGTCGTGGGTCTCCTCACATAGTCAAAGGGAACACAGGCCTGTATGCCCTCTCAACCCACACCTGCTGTCAAAGCAAAACCTTGCAAAGTGAAAAAAAAATGGCATTTAATGAATTTAGGATGAAAACACACTACATTTATTTACCATTTTGCAGACTAATAATGATTCCAGAATTGTCTTTTTTAAAATCTCACGAAGAAATGGAAGTTGAAATTACAATATTAGATCTATCAAACCTTACTCAAAGTTAGTTCATTCTTTGAATTAACTGCCAAAAGCAGACTAGATATCTGAATTTGGTTGTTATCTAGTATTTCCAGGATTTTGTTTTTTTGTCTGCTTTCTCCTGTAGTACTTCAAATCATGCTTTCCATTCTTTTCCATGTACTAATTATAAATATTATTCTGGAGGCAAACTTACTTTATTATAAGGAATTGCAGCTGAAGGGAACTGGGCATAAATTTTTTCCATAGTAGTTCCAGTGTTCTCCTCCTGGCTTTCTGCTGTTTCTCAAAGACAGCGTGTGCTACCATTAAATTGATATTACTGCACAGTGCACTCTCTTTAACGGAGAGTAACTTCTACAGTGGGACTTGGTGTTTGCTAATTCCTATTAAAACCAATCTGTCTAGTTTTACTATTTAAAAAAATTGATTGATTTGTGTATATTTGTGTATATTGATTGATTTGTGATATTTGTGTATATTGATTTGTCTGCATATGTGTCTGAGTACTAGAGATGGTTGTGAGACTCCATGCAGACACCAGGAATGAAATCAGGATTTTTGGAAAAGCAGCCAATACTCTGAACTCCTAAGCCATCTTTCCAACCTTTGTCTTTTTAGTTTTAACTTTAGTTGTATAGACAACATATTTTTTCTTTTCTCAATATCTTAATTGAGAAGAGTCTAGGAATGAAAAATTGTTTCCAATTTCCTCCTGTTCAGGTAGGACAGGTTTAAGACTTGGGAGGGTGTGCAATCGTTTAGAGTAATGGAACAGTGCTCTGTCCTGTATGTAGATGTTGCTTCCAACCCAACGGGACCAAACAGCTCTACTGGAAAGGGTAGACTTTCTGTGCCTTGTTATCTTACAACATAGCCTCTGATTTGTGCCAAAATTATCTCAGGGACTGTACCTTGAGGCCTTTAGGATAGAAAACGGCCTGGCTCATGTTCAAGACCTGTACTTTGAGGCCTGTAGGACAGAGAAAAGCCTGGCTCGAGTCTGAGTGAGATTGAGACAGCAAAACAAGGTAGATACCACTCCAGCCAGAGGGATGGTTTGGCTGTCTCTCACTGGACAGAGTTACCCACACACCACATAGTGTCACTTAACCTATATAAGCTGACACTCACAGTAATAAACTGAGTTCCTGCTTTGACTTGACTCCCTATCGCCTCTGATGGTTTTACGTTGTGGGCCTTTAGAATCAGCAAATAGTGCACTGACCTTTCCCTTGGGAATAAGGAGGCCTAGCAACATTGGCTGGGGGAATAAGAAGACTCAGGAAGCCTAACACAGTGAGTTTAAGGAGTTGGTACTGTGAAATGGAAATTTTGTCTTGGTATTAACTGTCACATTTTTGATGTTTGGCCTACATTATATCATCTTATCTAATGAAAATTAGACAATTAAAAGTACACACACCCACAGCCAGGCACAGTGGTGGTACAAGTCTTTAACACCCAGCAGAATCAGTTGGACCTCAGTGAGTTTAAGGCCAGCCCAGTCTACAAAGTAAGTTCCAAAATAACCAGAACTGTTACACAGAAAAACCCTGTCTCAACAAACCAAAATAAATAAAGAAATAAATAAAAACCCACCCACCCACACCGCTAGTCATGTTTCATAGTCTTCCCAGTTGAAAACTAAATTATTTTAATCAATAACAGCTACAAGGCTCATTAACTGCTGAACCATCTCTCTAGCCCTGATGCTAAGATCTTATAGAAACCTGAGCTGGCTCAGTCATCTTCCAGAAGACATGAGTTCAGTTCCAAGAATATACTTTAAATAACTCAACAGTACCTGCACCTCTGACTCCAGGAGATCCAACACCTTCACTGGCCCCCAAGGACACCATTTATCTGCCTTATGCAACACAAAAGTAAAATTTTAAACCACCTTACCATATGTGATACCTAGGTCATGGTTATTAGAGTTTCATACCTTCATATATAATTTCCCTTCATATAGAGACTCCATATGAAGTGATGCCATTTCCAATTCACCTGCCCAACTGTTCATTCACTTGTTCTCCCCACCATTCCAAAATGAACAGTGTGAGGCTGTAAGAGGGGGCTAGCAAGAAGGAACAGTGCAACTTGCAAGATAACGCTGAGAAATTAGTGCTCAATACTGAAATCATTCTTTGTGTCTCTTTTCTATACCCTAGATCCTCTACCTTTTCCTTAAGAAATAGGCCGTGTTTGAGCAATTGAATCATTTTCTCATTCTGTTTCTAGCTATGCATCTTAAGTTCTGTGCCTCTTTGAATAATACAGTTTTTGTCTTTCTCTGTTTTTAACATAATCTTTTCTTTTAATAAAAGAATTCTTTTTATAAAGAATTTTATAATACAATCTTTTCCTATTTTATATAACTATCCCAGTTCCCACTCTCTTCCCTCCTGCTGCTTCCTTCACATTTCCCCACCCCACCTTCCTATCCACTCCTCAGAATGGGTAAAGCTTCCCATGTGGGGGTCAATAAAGTCTGACATTTCACTTCAAGGAAAGACTAAGGTCCTCACCCCTGTATCTAGGCTAAGCAAGGCATCCATCCAAAGAGAATGTGATGCTAGATGCCAGTTCAAGCACTAGGGATAAATCCTGCTCCCACTGATAGTGACCCCACATACTGCCCAACTGTCACAACTGTCCCCCATAATCAGTGGGCCTAATTTGGTCCTATGCAGGTTCACCCACTATCAGTCCAGAGTCAGTGAGCCCTCACTAGCTAAGGTCAGCAGTTTATATGGGTATCACCATTATGCTCTTAACCCCTTTATTCATGTTATCACTCCACCCTCTCGTGGACTGGTCTGAGGTGCTTCCCTGTAGATTTCTGTATCTGCTTCCATTAGTTGCTAGTTGAAGGTTCTATGATGACAATTAGGGTATTCATCAGTCTGATTACAAGGGAAGGCCAATTTAGATGTCCTCTCCACTTTGCTAGAGTCCTAGCTAGGGTCATCTTTGTGAATTCCTGAGAATTTCTTTAGTACTATGGTTTCTCTCTAGCCCTTTAATGGCTCTCTCAATCAAGATATCTTTTTCCTTTCTCTCCCTCACTGTCTTTATCCCTTATTGGGCATCCCATTCCCTCATGTTTTCCTTCCCCTTTCCCTTCTCTCCTCCCCCTCTCCGCCCACCTTTTCTTTTCTCCCCCTCCTAATTTTCTCAGGAGGTCCTGTCTGTTTCCCCTTCTTAGGAATGTCCATATCTGTCTGTATTATGGTTCTCCTTGTTGCCTAGCTTCTTTGGGATCATGGACTATAGACTTGTTATACTATACATCTAATACACACGACTGAGTACATAAAATGTTTCTCTATCTGGGTCTGAGTTACCTCACTCAGGATGGTTTTTTCTAGTTCCATCCATTTGCATGCAAATTTCAACATGTTATTGTTTTTTACTGCTGAGTAGTACTCCATTGTGTATAGGTACTGCATTTTCTTTATTCACTCTTCAGTTGATGGGCATCTATGTTGTTTCTAGGTTCTGGCTATTAAGAATAATGTTGGTATGAACACAGTTGAGCAAATGAACATAATCTTAAATGAAATAAATTACATTACTCTTCACCTCTTTTTTTATCCCTTCTTCCCTTCCTAGCAACCCTACCTCAAACCCCTCCTATCTTCTCCTTAAGTTGATAACATCTTTTTTACTGCTATTGTTATACACAAATATGTGTTTGTATGTTTGTATGTATTTATGCAAACTTGTATTGGTCTCCCTTCAACCAAGTGAGCAAGCAACTGCCACATTTCTCTTAAGAGCTTTAAATCTCCTCGGAATTGTGTTGGAATTCATGTCATTCTAAAAGAAACTTTTAGAAATCCTTTTATGCTGAACTCATTATCTTGGCTTCCCATTCAGTCCAACGATGACCATGTTTTAAGGTCAAGACACTGAGGTCCATTAGAAAATCCGTGACACCCACATTTGATCTCATTAGAGGTCATTTACACTCCCATTTTTGACAGTTTCTATGTGGATAGTATATAAACTAGATATTCATAGATTTTTTTAGCTTATATATCAAGTAAATCCAATATTGACCTAATATGTAGCAATAGTCTCTTCCTCCAAGTTTCATTACCATTATAATTTCCAGTTTCTTTGTGGTCCATGGGTTTCCACTAATAATGCCTTTGTACCCTTTATGTCTCTTTCTTTTATAAATACAGGACAGACCACATTTTAATACTGACGATGTAGCGCCTGTCTTAGAGCATGTACCTAGCATATGGCAAGATCTGGGTTTGATGTCCTGTGCCTCACAAACAACTGAACAAGTCCATCTTTGTGATGATTTGGGGAGGTGGGGGGGTTCGAGACAAGCTTTCTCCATATTACAGCCCTAGCTGTCCTTGAACTAGTTCTTTAAACCATGCTGGCCTCGAACTCACAGAAGTTCGTCTGTCTCTGCCTTCTGAGTCTGGGATTAATGGCATGCGCCACCACCGCCCAACTTTGCTGATTTTATACAGCTGATATGGATGAAGACTTGAGATTCTGTTTTTCTTAAGTTGAGACCCCCAGAGAGACCACCAGAATCCAGTCAAGTCCAGAATGCAAAACCAAGGTTTAATTCTTATGTCAGCTAGCTGGGAGTTCCCCCATGTGATGCAGTGCTGTAAGGAGAGCTCCCATTCCTCATTTGAGGTTGATATATAAAGGCAAAAACTGCAAGCCAGGTTGGTTTTGCTGAGTACAGGGTGTGGACCACTTCTGTTTCTGTGCATGCTCCCCTCCCCCGCCAACCCCTCCAGTTATTTCTGCTCTTGTCTAGATCACAAAGCTGGGTGATGACAGGTGGCTAGCTTCTAGGAACAAAATCAAAAAACAATTGATTTTGACATACAAAATAGGGTTTTAATATCAGCATTTAATGTTTCAGGCACAAGCAACAACTAAACCATATTCGGAATTCTTAAGAGAGAACGGAAAAACTTCAATAATAAATGCGATGGAAGCCAATGTTAGATACCTAAAATCTATGCTCTCTAACCTGAAAGCTAGCAGAGCAGTAAGTTTATTGGAACTGGAGCGATATAAATACCTCTATCAAGAAGAATTAAGCTTCAGAAAATCACTTCAGTGTTACCTAAACGAGTAAGGAACATACATATATGTAGAAAGCCTTATAGTTCAGCAATTTGTCTAAAACGTAATTTTAGCAAAATACTATTTGTGAAATTCTTATAAGATTAATATTAATTTGCTGATATAATTTTGGGAAATAATATTACAGAAAGTTAATTTTACGTGGTAAAAGATTATGATGCTTTCTGCTTTTTATTATACATGATAATTTGATATACTTAGTCAAATCAAATATATTTTCAGCTATGTAGTTTTGAAACAATCTAATTAAGAAAGAAATATTTACATAAAACTTTCTGTTAGCATTACCATAAAAATAAATATGGAATGTTGAACTATCTTTAGGATAGTGTATCTTAAAGCCAAGGGTAAAAGTACCACCACCTCTGCTTCCCCAGGCATAGTCTGTTAATCGCTAAACAATTTTCTTTGCTGTGAACTTGACCTTACCACTAGAGGGAGCCAGAAGACAAAATATTCTTTTGAGTTTCTATGGTCTCCATAAATGCATAGTGTGCTACAGGAAAAGATTAATATGAGGAGAAAAGCCTAGATTATAAACAATGGTTTAAAATTGTTAGATGTGAAGGTTTTGGGAGAATATATAGACAATTTCCACCTGTGTTGCCTTGGTGACGTAACTATGTCTTATGCTTCTTTGAGTCTTTTTTTTATTATTATTATTATTATTAACAGTTCCACTATCACATTCTCCCGCAGTTTGTTATGTATTATTCCCCATGCAAAATGTTTAATTATAATACTCATGTCTTAACATGAGGTGCACATAAGGGGAAGGCAAATATTTTCCCATGTTTTCAAAAGATGATATTTGTAAAATCCACTAACTGGTCTGCAAATGACTGACCTCATTGATGGAAAGCATGAAGATTGTCACTTGTAGTGCTGACACACAGACCACTCTGTTCATCCTGGCTTTGTATGGCAGTGAGTGGAATCAGTGAAAGTTACAAGAACTTGGGTGAACACTTACTCATAGGAACAGGGAGAACTGACGGGGAGCTAAAGGAAACACAAAAGAAGATTCTTTCCTTTTGTGCAACAATTAGTTGTCTATATGTCCTCATGGATAAGTACGGACCCATGAAGTCCCAATTCCATATAAAGATAAGAGGCCCAGTGTTCTTAACAATTCTCTGCAGATAATTACAATGTCTAAAAGTTTAGAGGACAAAAGCCATATCTTGTCAAGAGGACAGAAATTCCACAGTAATGAAATCCACATATTCCTAGATGTTTCATTTTAGCTTATCAAGCATCACAATCTAATACTATAATAAATTTTCATGTAATAAATCTCTCTAATCAAGAAAGTGAACATCCAGGATCATATGTATCATATTTTACTATTTATATAGCCTACTGCATAGTCCAATAACATCGTGAAGAATATTATAAATATGTCCACTCTTAATTGAAGTAGTTTTATTGGTCAAGCTGCACACCTCTAATAGCTGTACCTAGCCCTCCTCCTTTAAAAATCTAATTTCATTTGGAATACCTCTACAATTACGTGAACTGCCTTTGGAGAAATTGTGTGCCTACAAATGCATACAGCTGGAAAACTCACAGACACTTTTACTATTAATGTGCCATTCCATGAAAATTTCATTTATTCTCATGGCAGTATTGTTAAAATGCAAGTAACTTACTAGACATTCAGGAGGAAGTGACTGCTTTAGACTTTACCCTTTCCAATCTTTGCAGGAGTAACAAGAATTTGGAGACAAGCAGAACAAAACTTCACATGGAAATGCAGCCCAGCAGATCCGAAGTAAATGCACAAAACTCAAGGCCTTTCACCGGGTGCTCTTCTGCTGGCTATTTTGATAGCAACCCAGAACCCAGAGTAAGTCTTCTTCCAAGAGAATACATATCAGCATTGCCCTCAAACTCTCAGCTATCAACCAGTGGCCTAGAACCCTGCCTAGGCATGGTCGGTTATTCTTTCAGTTTTACAGTTCTGGTGTAGTTCTTGTTTTCAACTTTGTTAACTACTAGACTTTGTAGTCTACAATTCCTAGGTTAAGGTCAGAGTGAAACATGATAAAAAAAACAAAGTAGAGTGATTAGAGAGAGGCCTCCCCTGGGAAACTGTGCTACTGTGCCATTGCACGGGCATGAGTTCAGAAGCACAGCATCCACCTGAAAGCTTGGCATAGTGACTGTCACTGTAGTGATGGGGAGTGGGTGAGAAGAGGGGAATCCCATAGTTCTCAGTCAGGCTGGTCTAGAATAAAGTGTGAGCTCTAGGTTCAGTGTGGACCCTTGTTTCAAAAACACAAAGTGGAAAAGAGAGAGAAAAATACTGGAAGTAAGTTTTCCCAACACAAGTGTGTTCTCCAACACGTTATTAGTACACCCCCATCAAACACACACACACACACTACATGGGCAAAGAGAGAGTAAACAAAACCAGAAATTTTATAAACTTGGAAAGTTCCTGGTGTTCTTAGTTTTATGAGACATCATTTACAAATTTTACAAGTATGTAAGTGAATTTATTCTTTTGAAATTCATTTGAAATCTGAATGCAAAGTGCCTTTTAGGAAATGATCACTCCTGAACAGACAAGGTGGCTCCGTGTTTAGAAGGGTTTGTTGTGAAGCCTAACAACTTCAGTTCAATTTCCAGAACCCACATGTGAAAGGAGAGAACAAGTTGTCTCAGTATTTGTCAGCTGACATAGACAAATGCTCCATGACATGTATATGTGTACATCCTGACACAGACCTACACCAGATAAACACATAGATTGGTGTGTAGGGGGAAACTACTTGTTTGTTTCTGACTGCCCAGACATGAAATAATCACACACAAAACTATTCCAATTGTAATACTGTTTGGCCAATAGCTTAAGCGTACTTTTGGCTAACTCTTATATCCCAAACTAATCCACCTCCATTAATTCGTCTATTGCCATATGTCTGTGACTTACCAGATAAAGTCCCATTCCTTGAAATCTGTCTCTGGCAGGGCTACATGACTTCTCATTGACTCTGCTTTCTTTCTCCCAGCATTCAGTTTATTTTTCCCGCCTGACTCTGTTCTGCTAAACCACTGACTGAAACAGTTTCATTCATTAACCAATAAAAGCAAAACATATACAGAAGGACTTTCACACCATGGGTGCATAAATAAAAATGATTATTCCTACACAGGACTCTAGGTCTACATTGACATGCTTTGGCTTACTTTTTAAGCAACTTTAAGCTTGGCAGTATACATATTTTACTCAGTCTTATTTTTAGGTTCCACATTGTGCCCCACATACTAGGAGACATTGTATACTTTTGTCCCTACTAGAAGTTATTATTTTGCAATTACAAGTGATGTAACTGAGATGAGGAGATAGATCTTTTAGGTTCATTTTGTGATCACTTAAAGAACAGATTTGGTGTTGAGGACTGAAGATGTGGTCTGTATTTACAAAAATATTTTCTGCCCATGAACTAGAAATCTTTAATTAATATAGAGGTTAAATAATATCTGACTTTTTTCAGATGCAGCAACAGTCCCAATTTAATTATAAATGGAGAAGCAATAGAGGTATGCTGTCAAAATACATGTATTTAATTTAAGTTAATAGACTTATGAAACAAATTTTACATAGTAACTGACCTCTTTATCTTGTTATATTAACTAGTGTAAACATTCACAACTTCATCATTATTATTCTTCTACAACTTTTCAAAATTTTTGGAAAGAGACACAAAGACATAATCACTAAATACAAGGTACTACATAGAATATAAACAACACTGAAAATCAGCAACACAATACCTGCAAGTAACACAAAGAAATTCTAATAATAATTTTAAATATTAATAGCCTCAATTCTCTAATCAAAAGACATGGACTAACTTAATGGATCAAGGAACAAAGTCCATCTATTTGTTACTTGCATGAAATACATCTTATCTTTAATGATAAAGTAAAAGGATGGAAAAATGCCCTGATCACATGGGGCCAGGAAGCAGCAGTCATCATTGTCTATCCCAATATCTGACAAATGAGACTTTTGTGACACACACACACACACACACACACTGATTCTATAGGCTATTTCTTAATGGACCTAGGCTAATTTTACTGTGACTAAAACAGTATCACTAACATAATATGAATAGGCAAGAGATGAATGAAAAGGTCTTGTTTGTTTGATGCTGAATAGGACTGTGAATGTGAATACACTTTGAATTTTTATTTAAAGTGGTTATCATTAATCAATAATTTGGGGAGTTTGATGATCCATTGTTTTCTGAACAGCCCATCATTACAAATGATTGATGGAAACCAGCTTGGACAAAATTACCACTTACCAGGGTAGAGGCATGCAGATTAGAAGAGAAGTAAAGGGCATGTATATGCGAGGAAAATTAATAGTACCAGGAGGGCATTCCAGTGAATACTAAAATCCCAATGTTTAATTTTCCATACACTTTTTCACCCCAACACAACTGGGGAAAGAAGACAAACGACTGCTTTAACATTATACAAATAACAACTCAAGCAATTGCTTGCTTCAATGCTTAGAGACTTCAAGTCATTAACGTTTAGTTGTTTAGGCAATGAACCCACCCAAGGCCAGGTATCCTGAAAGCAGCCACTCCCAAGGTCAAACCTCCTATTTCAAAAGAAGGAGCAGAAGTCTGCTTGAATATCCTGACCATTGATCTACCTGTGTGGGTCATCATAATGTCAAAAGAATACACTTAGGTCAGGGTGTGTAGTCACACTTGTTGTCAACAACTTTGAACAAGTTGAAACTCTTTGACCTTCAGGCAAGGTGGAAATATGCTCACATTTTTGCTCTCTGCAAAGTAGAAAGGAAGAGATACATGAGTTGACTATGAGCCCATCTGACTCCATGTTCCATTCTCCTTTCTCTTTTGTATATTTACCATAGCAATGGGATCAAAATGCAGGCCATATGAGGGCAATTCAGAAAGTCAGATTTAGTATGTTTTTAACCCATGTATCAACTTTTCCTTTGAATACCAACTATAACCCAAGACTTAGACATTACTTTGCTTTAATCATCAGATGTGTTAGAGGAAACTTCACTTGCATTTGTCTTTGAACCAGAATCTTTACATATGTAAGATAAGACTACTTCATGAAAAGAATTAGTATGCTGAAAATGAATAATATGTTTTAGACCCTGCATTTATTATACTTAATATCTATATAAAGGACTTTTTTGAGGAGAATGCTCCTGACTGCTCTGGTATAATGGGGTGGCCATGAACACCCAGATGTCCACATGCCTCTTCATCTTGAATTCTATAATTAAGTGTGTAACACTACTTCAAGCTTGAGGGTATTTTGATAAATTTCTCTATGTATGGAGTTTTCTATTTCATATTTCTTCAAATAATATCCCTTCGCCTGTTCCTTGTGGGTTGTTCTAGGATTTGTTATTTTTTCTATAATAATTTTGCTAATATTATTCTCTTTCCTGCTTTCCATTTGTTTCCTACTAAATATTACTTCTGTTGACCAAATATTTAGTGTTTTGAAGTGAAAGTAGCAAAACCACAAAGAATTTCAGGATTTTATAGATTCTTAAAGACTAGTCAAAATGCTATTCACTCCATGAACCTATATTTAACATCCTGGGGAAAAATGGTTGTTTTGATGTAAAATGTTAAAATCAAGACATTCAGTGGGCCTCTATGAACATAATAGGCATACACAAGGTTTATTCTAACATTTCTTAATATAGGACAGATTTCTTTGGGTGTTTCAATAAGAGATTGAATGATTTCTTCTATGTATTGCAATGAGAAAATGATCAGAACGTATTTAGAAACTGAACCCAATGGTACAAGCTGAAAGTGAATTAATTAGAGAATGGGAGATTAAAAGAACAAGATTGGGTAGGGTGAAGATGTTTTTTGGAAAGAGACTTGTAATTGGGATTTTTTAAGGAGTTGTGTACACAGTATATAAAATAAGGACTCAAGATATTGAAACTTAGGTGTAAATGAATATTAAATTTAAGTGCTTGAATGAGTCTAACAAATATTTTGTTTTTTATCTTTGTAGGAACTGACACCCAACCGTGTTTCTATTGACAAATAATGAACAATTTGAAACTATTGGAGGAATTTCTATAGCAGATAAGAAAATGGATTATCTACTGATTATACTTTATATTTCAGTATTGAGAGATTATTATCTATCATATATTAGATGTGGCTTATGGAAATTTTTATATAAATAAACGAATAAAATGTATATGAGTAAAGCAAGAATTGTAGGCATGCCAATATTCTGAAAATTGAAAAGAATTTTAAGGAATGTTTTCCAAAACTGTATATGTTCAATATAGCACACTCAGTTATAAATAAAATGCTTTATTAAATATTCCATGATCGTGTCTCCAAGCTGCTTGAAATCAGTAGTCTGTCTTTGGTAAAAATAAGTAAATAAGTAAATAAATAAATCCCACATTTTACTAATGAGTTGAAATTTTATACTCGTCATCTCCTGATCTATATAAAATCCTAACATCTCGGATAATCATTTCAAAAGTTATTGTAACAATTCAGTTCTATCCTAATACTTCATGAATTTGCAGTTACTGTAGAAATAGACTGAATTCCTAGGAATTCTGTAAGCAATAGAGGAGAGGGTGCCCGAAATAGCCTTGCCGTGTAGTCAGACTGATGATTATCTTAAATATCACCATACAACCTTCATCCAACAACAGATGGAAATAGAGGTGGAGACCCACATTGGACTACTGGATTGAGCTCCAAGGTTCAGTTGAAGAGTGAAAGGAATGAGAGTATGGGCAAGGAGGTCAAGACCATGAGAGATTCACCCACTGAGACAGTTTGCCTGAGCTAATGGGAGCTCACCAACTCCAACTGGACTGGGAGTGAACGGCATGGGATCAGACTAATCCCTCTGAATGTGGTTGACAGCTGGAGCAGATTGGAAGCCACTGACAGTGGCACTGGGAGTTGTCTCTGCTGCATGTACTGGCTTATGGGGATCCTATTCTCTTTGGATGTATACCTTGCTCAACCTAGATGTAGGAGGGAGGGTCTTTGACTTGTCACAGGAAGGGTGCCTTGCACTCTGTAAGGATTGAAGGGGTTGAAGTGGGAGGATGTGTGGAGGCAGTAGGAGGAGGAGGGAATTTGGATTTGTATTTTTTAAGTAATAAAATAAAATAATAAAAAAAGAAATAGACTGAATTTTTTTATTCCTTTGTCTTGTTTAATTGATTTTATTGACTTATACATTTTTCTCTTCTCCCCTCCCTGCTTCTCCCTTCCCCTTCAACCCTCTCCCATGGTCCACATGCTCTCAATTTACTCAGGAGATCTTGTCTTTTACTATTTTCCATGTCGGTTAGATCCATGTATGTCTCTCTTAGGGTCCTTCTTGTTGTTTAGGTTTTCTGAGATTTTGATTTGTGGGCTTGTTTTCTTTGCTTTACGTTTAAAAACCACTTTTGAGTGAGTACATGTGATAATTGTCTTTCTGGATCTGGGTTACCACACTCAATATGATGTTTTCTAGCTCCATCCATTTGCCTACAAATTTCAAGATGTCTTTATTTTTTTCTGTTGTGTAGTACTTCGTTGTGTAAATGTACCATGTTTTCCTTATCCATTCTTCAGTCTAGGGGCATTTAGGTTGCTTCCAGGTTCTGATTGTGACAAACAATGCTACTATGAACATAATTGAGAACATGCCCTTGTGATATGATTGAGCATTCTTTGGATATATACCCTGTAGAACTTTAAGACAATTCTGAAGACATTTCTGACAACTCTCAGTACTTCCCCTCCCCTGGGAACCAAGGACATAACAGCTATGCATGCACATACTGAGATGTTGGGAACTTTCCATCTCCCTGAATAGGGGCAAGATAACCTTTAGGTGTTAACTCAGTTACTGATGTTTTGACATAGTCCCTGGGAAGGGGCAAAGTGACCCTCAGAAGTTTCCCCTTACCTCATCTGATCTGGCAACCACTCTCCAGCCAATTATTGCTAATAGCCTTTTTGAACAAGCCAATCATAATAGTTAAAGAACAACCCCCAGACACCCTTTCCTTCTGTGGTTTTTCTCTTTAAAAATAGCCTGTACCAGACATGCAGTGTCTTCCAGCCTCCCGACTGCTGGAAGACCCTGTCATGACAGAATTAATAAAATCCTCATGCTTTTACATCAGCTGTGATATGAGAGATGGTCTCTTGGGGTGACTCCTCCTCCTCGGTGTTTGGACGCT
This sequence comes from Myodes glareolus, assembly GCF_982192425.1. Lineage (NCBI taxonomy): Eukaryota > Metazoa > Chordata > Mammalia > Rodentia > Cricetidae > Myodes > Myodes glareolus. Next base: position 88,619,901 of record NC_142035.1, on the reverse strand, counting down.
AGGGTCCAACAACCCAAACGTGGTAAACTGGGAAGCTGGATGTTAAGGAAGGTTTTTTTCCTAATTTTCTGAGAAATCGCCATACTGATATTTAAAGGGGCTGTAGCAGCTAACACTCCCATCAGCAATGTAGAAGTGTTCTCTTTACCCCACATCCTCTCCAGCACAAGTTATCAATGTTTTTGACCTTGGCCATTCTTACAGGTGTAAGATGGAATCTCACAGTTGTTTTTAAAAGGTCTGAAAAATGTACTCCCTTAAAACTCAAAGGTTTTACATTTTTTACTCAAAATTTTAAGTATATATCTAGTAAAATATAGACTATTTAGATTACAATACATGTACTATCTAATTTCAAAACCCTTCCAGACTACTACTGAAGCGAAAGAGTCTAAAGGAGAAATGACAGCACCTCAAGGAAACACATTGTTTAAGGGAATAAAACACAAAACAAGGAAGAATATATACTTGATGGAAACATCACATTCAGAAGGAAAGTGTCAGGATAGTTGACGAAAAATGTTATAGAAAGAACCTGAATTCACAGGCAGCAAGAATTTAATAATGAATGTGCTTAGTGACTTGATTTAATTTACTATTTTGTTATGAAAAAGGCAGTAGTGTTTAGGAAGGATTTATTTATTGCTTATTCTAATTTTGTTTCTGAGTGTTATTTGTTTTTGAAAAATCTTTGAAATGTTTTTATGCAATAAACTTCATGCATTCTAATTTTTGCCTAAGGTATATTTGAAGTAACTAAAAGTATTTTAAAAATTATAAATTGACTTAAACTTAGTGTTTTTGATTAAGTGAAAATTTTATTGAGGATTTTAAAACACAACTTTTAGTATCAACATTTTAGATATTTCCTATCAATATTTATAGATAGTATATTTTTCTCACAATTATCATGTTAAATGGTTTATCTTAACTATATATATGGATTTTTATCAAAAGAACTGAATTTTAGGTGTCACCAGAGGAAGAGAAAATATGTTGTGCTGACAGGCATTGGTAAATAAAAAAGTAAATTTCTCATTTTAATGTTTCCTGTTTAAGAATGTATCACAGACTCAATAAAATAACTCTTCATGCTACACAGATAACCAAATGATCATAATTTAATATTTGATTTTACCATTCACAAAATGTTACAAAACTCAATTATTTGTACATACAATCAAACATATGCATAAATCAATTTTAAATAGGGATTTGTGGCATAATAGTTTTACATTAGTGAATGTATATCCATATTATAAAGTAAAGATCAAATATAACAGTAATAATATAGCATATGGAAAAGTGAAAAAGGAAAAACTAACCACTCCTGAATATAATTCTTATTAAAAGGTTCCCACGGAATTGACAACGGATGTTTCAAACTATAGTCCTAATAAATATATATATATTATACATGTTGAAAAGACCCACAGTTAATATAGTCCTATATATATATTAATATTTTTGTGATGATTTTTTTCAAAGTTTATTAAATTATAAAAGTTTCCATTTCCGCCACTCCTCCCAACACCCTCCCACTCCCCCCACTCCCTCTCCTCCTCCCTCTCCATCCCTAAGAGCAGTCAGGGTTTCCTGCCCTGTGGAAAGTTCAAGTTCCTCCCCTCTCCCTCCAGGTCCAGGAAGGTGAGTATCCAAACAGACTGGATCCCAAAAATCCAGTATATGCAGAGGAAACAAGTCCCAGTGTCATTGTCAATGGCTTTTCAGAAAGACTCCGGGCCAGTCACATTCAGAGAATCCGGCCACATTCAGAGAATCTGGTTGGATAATGTGCTTGTTCATTCCCAGTCCAACTGGCCCTGGTGAACTCTCATTAGATCAGTCCCCTTGTATCAGTGGGTGATTGCACTCCTCACGGTCCTGCCTTTCTTGTTCATGTTCTCGCTCCTTCTGCTCCTCATTTGGACCTTTGGGGACTCAGTCCGGTGCTCCAATGTGGGTCTCTGTCTCAATCTCCATCCATCAATGGGTGAAGGTTCCCTCTGATCTTGCCTTCTTTGCTCACGTTCTCTTTCCTTCTGCTACTCGTTGGGACCTAGGGATTTAAGTCCAGTGTTCCAATGTGGGTCTCTGTCTCTATCTCCATCCATCGCCAGAGGAAGGTTCTGGCACTCTTGCCTATTTCCAATCTCCAGGCAGATAACTACATGATTTTCTTCAAGTTCACCTTCTTATTTAGCTTCTCTAGGATCACGAATAATAGGCTCAAAGACCTTTAATTATGGCTAGAATTCACTTATGATATGAGTGAATACATACCATATTCCTCTTTTTGGGTCTGGCTTACCTCACTCAGTAAAGCGTTTTCTATTTCCATCCATTTGCATGCAAAATTCAAGATGTCATTGTTTTTTACCGCTGAGTAAAACTCTAATGTGTATATGTTCCACAACTTTTTTTAACCATTCTTCTATTGAGGGGCACCTAGGCTGTTTCCAGGTTCTGGCTATTACTAATAGTGCTATGAACATAGTAGAACAAATGCTTTTGTGGTATGATAGGGCATCTCTTGGGTATATTCCCGAGAGTGGAATTGCTGGGTCTTGAGGGAGGTTGACTCCCAGTTTCCTGAGAAACCGCCACACTGATTTCCACAGTGGCTGCACAAGTTTGCATTCCCACCAACAACGGGTGAGAGTTCCCCTCTCTCCACATCCTCTCCAGCATAGGCTATCATTGGTGTTTTTGACTTTAGCTAATCTGACTGGTGTAAAATGGTATCTCATAGTTGTCTTGATTTGCATTTCCCTGATCGCTAAGGATGTTGAGCATGACCTTAAGTGTCTTTTGGCCATCCGCAGTACTTCTGTTGAGAATTCTCTGTTCAGATCAGCACCTCATTTTTTAATTGGGTTAATTGGAGTTTTAGTGTCTAGTTTCTTGAGTTCTTTATATATTTTGGAGATCAGGCCTTTGTCTGATGAGGGATTGGTGAAGATCTTCTCCCAGTCCAAAGGTAGCCTTTTGTCTTACTGACAGTGTCCTTTGCTTTACAGAAGCTTCTCAGTTTCAGGAGATCCCATTTATTCATTGATTCACTTATTGTCTGTGCTAATGGGGTTCTACCTAGGAAGTGGTCTCCTGTGCCTATGTCTTGTAGACTACTTCCCACTTTCTCTTCTATCTGGTTCAAAGTGGTCAGATTAATGTTGAGGTCTTTAATCCATTTGGACTTGATTTTTGTGCATGGTGATAGATATGGATCTACTTTCATTCTTCTACAGGTTGACATCCAGTTATGCCAGCACCATTTGTTAAAGATGCTTTCCTTCTTCCATTGCATACCTTTAGCCCCCTTGTCGAAAATCAAGTGTTCATATGTTTGTGGGTTAATATCTGGGTCTTCTATTCAATTCCATAGGTCAACCTCTCTGTTCTTATGCCAGTACCAAGCTATTTTCAATACTGTAGCTGTGAAATAGAGTTTGAAGTCAGGGATGGTTATACCTCCAGAAGTTCCTTTATTATATAAGATTGTTTTGGCTATCCTGGGTTTTTTGTTTTGCCATATAAAATTAATTATTATTCTCTCAAGGTCTGTGAAGAAGTTTGATGGGATTTTGATGGGGATTGCATTGAATCTATAGATTGCTCTGGGTAGAATTGCTATTTTTACTATGTTGATCCTCCCAATTCAAGAGCAGGGGAGGTCTTTCCATTTTCTGGTATCCTCCTCAATTTCTTTCTTCAAAGACTTAAAGTTCTTATCAAATAGATCTTTCGCTTCCTTGGTCAGAGTTATCCCAAGATATATTATGCTATTTGTGGCTATCGTGAAAAGTGAAGTTTCTCTGATTTCCCTCTCTGCTTCTTTATCCTTTGTGTATAGGAGGGCAACCGATTTTTTGGAGTTGATCTTGTATCCTGCCACATTACTAAAGGTGTTTATCAACTGTAGGAGTTCTTTGGTAGAGTTTTTGGGGTCGCTCATGTATACTATCATATCGTCTGCAAATAACGAGAGTTTAACTTCTTCCTTTCCAATTCGAATCCCCTTGATCCCCTTATGTTGTCGTATTGCTATTGCTAGAACTTCTAGCACTATATTGAAGAGGTATGGGGAGAGTGGACAGCCTTGTCTTGTTCCTGATTTCAATGGAATGGCTTTGTGATGGAGGAGGGTTATCTGTTTATTGTGTTATTTTCATTGGTCAATAAAGAGACTGCCTTGGCCCCTTGATAGGACAGAAAATTAGGTAGGCTGAGTAAACAGAACAAAATGCTGGGAAGAGGGCTATGAGCCAGACGCCATGGAGCCAGCCACCAGGTCAGACATGCTGAATCTTTCCCGGTAAACCACACCTCGTGGGGCTATACAGATTATTAGAAATGGGTTAATATCAAGATATGAGAGTTAGTCAGTAATTAACTCTCTAGAGATAATGGGCCAGGCAGTGCTTAAATGAATACAATGTGTGTTGTTATTTCTGGGACTAAGCTAGCCATGCAGGAGCCGGGCAGGATGAAAAGCAGGCCTGCCCTGCAGCCCCTCACTACAGATGGCGCCAACGTGGATAACTGAATCCACAGAAAGCTTGAGAAAGTTTGGGAAAGAATAGAGTGAAGCATGTTTTCTTGGTGGCAGCAATTTCTCAGGTCTGCTCTGCTTGCTAGAGGCAAGCAATGCTCTCATTTAAGAGAGGCTTCCTGACTCAGCTTTAGCTGCAAAACTTTGTAGCTCATTAAGAGGTCCTGCCGCCAAACACTTAAATGGTATTGATGAAAAGCTGAACGCATGCTTTTCGGTTTTCAGTCGTAGCAGGAAAAACGCTGCGCTGTTTTAAAATGCCGGTTTTCTGGGCTGTCCTGCCAGGGCAAACTCTGACTCTTTCAGGCAGGCAGTCTGACTGAGTGTGGTCTGTGAGCAGAATGCTGCAGCTTGCTGGCAAGGACCTTGAAGCGCCATAGAGTTGTGGCAGTGAACACAGCTCTGGCTGGTACCTTAGCCACGAGGATTTAGCTGTCAAAGCCACGGTTTTCATCCTCTCTTTAAAGACTCCTGTAGTCAGAAAAAGAGAGATATATAGTAAAAGAAAGATTCGAAGTTGAAGAAAACCTCTAAATGGTTTACAGTGTGTTAAAAATATGTGCAGGCTAAAAGTTAAAGTTCTTAATGTAAAAAAAGGAAGAAAGAGAGTAGTTGGGTGTGGTGGTACACACCTTAAATCCCAATGCCTGGGAGTCAGGGACAGACAGATCTCTGTGAGTTCAAGCTGTGGTAGCATACACCTTTAATCCCGGCACTGGGGAGGCAGAGACAGGAGGATCTCTGTGAGTTCAAGGACAGCCTGGTCTACAGAGTTATTCCAGGACAAAGATATACAGAGAACTTGTCTCAAAAAGTAAAAGTAAAAATAGAAGAAATAGAGGTTAAAATAAAGATGGAAAATATACAGAGAATCTTGATACTGTATGCTATTATGCTCTCTTTGAATTGTTTGAATGCTGAGGAAGGAGCAACAGCTGATAAAAGACTTTTGTTTATAAATGCTGCTGAACTAATCCAAGATAGATATTTTGAAAATACCTTGACTTCAGAATTTGGATCTAAGGATATGATACTTTGGAAAGGAGGTTCTTCTTTTGTTTTCACAGAGGATGAGACCCTGTGGATTGCTTCTATCCAAATATGGTATGATAGACCACGTCCTCCTGAAAGGTTGCTGTGAACACCCTCAAGAAATTACTTCACTCAACTGCCAACTGAGATGAACCTGGCAGACAGGTTTTACCATGAAAGACCTGATTAACAGCGCCCCTATACAGCAGGAAGAAGTTTGGAGAGAAATAACTATGTCCATATTCCCAAATATTGCTTATAAATGTTCTTTTACATTTAAAGGGGGATATGATATAGATATGAATAATTTGCATTGGTATGGATTTTAAGGTCAATTTTGTTATATGTGTATATATTTCTGATTTTGATTGTGTAGTTCATATAAAAATGCAATGTATAATTAAAAATATAGGTTGTTAATGGATAATCATCGATAATAGTCAAGCTTATAGTAATGTTAGTCTGGTTTTCTAGAAGTGCATAGATATATTTCAGATAGACATTCATATCTTTCAAAGACTACAGGACATGGCATTTAATGTTTTAATAACTTAGGACTTTTCATGACAATGAGACACATCTGCTCCTGGCAGCACCAATCTACTTCAAGAGGAAGATGGGCATCAAAGAGGCTCCTTATGGAGTTTGATAGCCATTTTAGGCAAGAAACTGCTCTTGCCTGGACTGTTATATAAACTGGACACAGAGAACCCGCAGAGAGAGGACTGCTGAACTTGCCTAAAGGTGAGATGATCTTTCGGGATTCCTGATTCATGAAAGAGTCTGCGAGACATTCTGCAGGACACAGCAGATAGTGACTGAATTGCCTTTGAAATTTCCTGCTTCATGGAAATGTCTCTGAATATTATGGGCCTGAAGGCCGAAGATGGGTGCCCCAATGATACAGAGGAACTTTAGGTGACTGTCCAGGCAGCGAGATGTCTCTGTCATTTCTAGAGTTTTGGAAGTTGCTTACTTCTTGTTTACTTAGGTAATATATCCTTCTGGAGTCTTTGATGGAGTTAAAGAATGGATAGTCGTAGTTGTAGTTTTCCATTATTATGATAAAGATATAGTTATAAATATTGTGACTGTAATTCTTGCTTGATAACTGTTTTGTTATATGTAATTTTACTATGTTAAAATGAAAGCTTTTCTTTTTTGTTTAAACAGAAAAAGGGGAAATGATGGAGGAGGGTTATCTGTCTATTGTGTTATTTTCATTGGTCAATAAAGAGACTGCCTTGGCCCCTTGATAGGACAGAAAATTAGGTAGGCGGAGTAAACAGAACAAAATGCTGGGAAGAGGGCTATGAGCCAGACGCCATGGAGCCAGCCACCAGGTCAGACATGCTGAATCTTTCCCGGTAAACCACACCTCATGGTGTGATACAGATTATTAGAAATGGGTTAATATCAAGATATGAGAGTTAGTCAGTAACTAACTCTGTAGAGATAATGGGCCAGGCAGTGCTTAAATGAATACAATTTGTGTGTTGTTATTTCTGGGACTAAGCTAGCCATGCGGGAGCCGGGCAGGATGAAAAGCAGGCCTGCCCGCAATTCCCTACTACAGCTTTGAGTTTCTCTCCATTCAGTTTGATGTTAGCTGTCGGCTTGCTGTAAATAGCTTTTATTATATTTAGGTATGATCCTTGTATCCCCAATCTCTTCAACACTTTTATCATAAAGGGATGTTGGATTTTGTCAAATGCTTTTTCAGCATCTAACGAGATGATCATATGGTTTTTTTTCTTTCAGTTTATTTATATGATGGATTACATTAATAGATTTGCGTATGTTGAACCAGCCCTGCATCTCTGGAATGAAGCCTACTTGATCATAATGGATAATTTTTCTAAGGTGTTCTTGGATTCGGTTTGCCAGGATTTTGTTGAGAATTTTTACGTCAATGTTCATGAGTGAGATTGGCCTGTAATTCTCTTTCTTGGTTGTGTCTTTATGTAGTTTTGGTATCAGGGTAACTGTAGCTTCATAAAAAAAGGCTGGTAATGACTCTTCTGTTTCTACATTCTGAAATACCTTAAGGAGTATAAGTATCAGCTCTTCTTGGAAGATCTGGTAGAATTCCGCATTGAAACCATCTGGCCCTGGGCTTTTTTTTGGTCGGAAGGTTTTTGATAACAGCTTCTAATTCTTCGCGACTAACAGGCCTATTTAGATTGTTCACCTGGTCTTGATTTAACTTTGGAAAATGGTATTTATCTAAAAACCAATCCATTTCTTGTACATTTTCCAACTTTGGAAATGTTGGAATTTCCAAAATTCCATATAAACTTTCGTAGTAAGATCTAATGATTCTCTGAATTTCCTCTGTGTCTGTTGTTATGTCCCCCTTTTCATTTCTGTTCTTATTAATTTGAGTGTTCTCTCTCTGCCGTTTGATTAGTTTGGATAGGGGTTTGTCAATCTTGTTGATTTTCTCCAAGAACCAACTTTTTGTTTCGTTGATTTTTTGGATTGTTTTCTGTGTTTCTATTTTGTTGATTTCAGCCCTCAGTTTGATTATTTCCAGTCTTCTACTCCTCCTGGGAGAGTCTGCTTCTTTTTTTTCCAGTGCTTTCAGGTGTGCTATTAAGTCTCCAATATGTGCTTTCTCCGTGTTCTTCAATTGTGCACTTAGTGCTATGAACTTTCCTCTTAGCACTGCTTTCATTGTGTCCCATAGGTTTGAGTATGTTGTGTCTTTATTCTCATTAAATTCAAGGAAGACTTTAATTTCTTTCTTTATTTCTTCCTTGACCCAGGGATGATTCAGTAGTTGACTGCTCAATTTCCACGCATTTGTAGGCTTTCTGGTGTTTGAATTGTTATTGAATTCTACTTTTATTCTGTGGTGATCCGACAAGACACAGGTGGTTACTATTATTTTTTTGTATCTGTGGAAGTTTGCTTTGTTACCGAGTATGTGGTCAGTTTTCGAGAAAGTTCCATGAGCTGCAGAGAAGAAGGTATATTCTTTCCTTTTTGGGTGGAATGTTCTATAGATATCTGTTAAGTCCATTTGATTCATTACCTCTAGTAATTCTCTTATTTCTCTTGAGTTACTGTTTGATTTACCTGTCCATTGGTGAGAGAGGTGTGTTGAAGTCTCCTACTATTAGTGTGTGTGGTTTGATGACTGCCTTGAGTTCTAAAAGTTTTTCTTTTACATAAGTGGGTGCTTTTATATTGGGGGCATAGATATTCAGGATTGAGACTTCCTCCTGATGAATTGTTCCTGTTATGAGTATGAAATGTCCATCTCCATCTCTTCTGATTGATTTTAGTTTGAAGTCAATTTTGTTAGATATTAGAATGGTCACGCCCGCTTGTTTCTTAGGTCCGTTTGCTTGGAAAACCTTTTCCCAACCCTTTACTCTGAGTAGATGTCTATCTTTGTGGTTGAGGTGTGTTTCTTGTAAACAGCAGAATGTTGGATCCTGTTTTCGTATCCAATCTCTTAGTCTGTGCCTTTTTATAGGTGAGTTGAGTCCATTAATATTAAGTGATATTAATGACCAGTGGTTGTTGATTCCGGTTATTATTTTGTGTGTGTGTGTGTGTGTGTAGTAGAGTTTGTGTGTTTCTCTTCTTTGAGTTGTGGTTGTGAAGGGTCGCTAGATGTCTGGGTTATTGTAAGCAGTGATGGCAATGTTGGATTCCTTGGGTTGTGATTTTCCTTCTATTACTTTCTGTAAGGCTGGATTTGTGGCTACGAATTGTTTAAATTTATTTTTATCCTTGAATATTTTGTTTTCTCTGTTGATAGTGAATGATAGCTTGGCTGGATATAGTAGTCTGGGTTTGCATCCATGGTCTCTTAGTTTCTGCAGTACCTCTATCCAGGATCTTCTGGCTTTCATGGTTTCCATACAGAAGTCCGGTGTGAGCCTGATAGGTTTACCTTTATAAGTTACTTGACCTTTTTCCTTTGCAGCTCTTAATATTCTTTCTTTAATCTGAATGTTTTGTGTTTTGATTATTATATGGCGAGGGGATTTTTTTTTTTTGATCCAGTCTATTCGGTGTTCTGTATGCTTCTTGAACCTTCATAGGAATATCGTTCTTTAGATTGGGAAAGTTTTCTTCTATAATTTTGTTGAATATATTTTCTGGGCCTTTGATCTGCAGTTCTTGCCCTTCTTCAATCCCTATTATTCTTAGATTTGGTTTTTTTTATTGTGTCCCAGATTTCTTGAATGTATTGTGAAGAGAATTTGTTGGATTTGCCGTTTTCTTTGACCAGAGCATTTATTTTCTCTATGGTATCTTCAGAATCTGAGATTCGTTCTTCTATCTCTTGTATTCTATTGGCTATGCTTGATTCTGTAGTCTCTGTTCGTTTATCTAGGTTTTCCATATCCAGCCGGTTCTCGGTTTGTGTTTTCTTCATTGCCTCCATTTCAGTTTTCAATTCTTGAACTGTTTCTTTTACCTGTTTGATTGTTTTTTCTTGGTTTCTCAGGGTATCATTCACGGATTTACTTATTTATTCAAACTTTTTGTTATACATCTCATCCAATTCTTTAAGGGAGTTTTTCATATCCTGTTTAAGGGACTCTATTGCTTTCATAATGGCACTTTTTTCCACTTCTTCTGGATTAAGGTGTTCAAGTCCTTCTATTGTAGAGTCGTTGGGATCTGTTGTTTTCATGTTGTTTTTCAGATTATTGGACGAGATCTTGCCTTGGCGTCTGCCCATCTCTTCCTTCAAATGCTCTCTATTGGATCTTCTGTTACCAGGTCAGGTTCCCTGGATGGAAGCCCTCCCGATGGCCCTCTGCTGGGTGGAAGCTGGGATGGCAGGCGGGAGATCTTAGCAGAGTGGAGCCAGCACTGCAGGGTGACCTGGGAGTCTATGGGTCGGGGAAAGTCCGAGCTCCTCCTTGCTGGGCCCCTGCCACCGTGGGCCAGAAGCAAACTCACCCCTCTGATGGCCCTCTGGATGGAAGCTGGGATGGCAGGCGGGAGAGCTTAGCAGGGTGGAGCCAGCACTGCAGGGTGACCTGGGAGTCTATGGGGTCAGGGAAAGTCTGAGCTCCTCCTCGCCAGGCCCCTGCCGCCGCATATATATTTTATATCATACATGTATATATACATCACATATATATGTAAATAAGTTTAGTTACTGGTTCTAAAAGACATAATGTAGGTATCTGAAATGTTTGAACCTAAAAATTCTCTCATGTATTACCCATGCACACTTCACTTCAAACTTTCTGGCCCCTCCTGTGACTTCCTTTGGTTTCCAATCAAGTTCACTTCTAATTCCACGTAATACATACCTACATGATTACTTGTACTTACATTAAATCTTAGATCCTCAAATTAGAGCAAATGTGATTGCTGTCTTTCAGAGACTGGTTTCATTCACCTACTTTAATAGTCTCCTATTTGCCTAGTATTGGTATAATGGTATTTAAACATAAATTCATAAAATTGGTTTTACTTTGTAATTACACTCACTCTCCTTCACAGGAAATTGAGAAATACTACATTTATATTAAATATCACATATAATAAAGTTGCTTATTTCATGTGTCCCTCTTTGAAAATATATTATGACAAAGGTTGAAGAGACCCACAGTTAAGAGTATATTCTACTCTTTAAGAGGACCAAAGTTCATTTTCCAGCACAATGCTGTGTGACTCAAAACTCCTTGTAACTCTCTCTTCAGGACACCTGACATTCGCTTTTGGCCTATTCAAGTGCCTGCACAAACATGAACATATACCCCCCACAAGAAAACAGGCATGCCTGCATACAAGTAATTACAAATGTTTAAATATCTTCAAATATTTACTATCATTGGATGTTTCTTGGATATCAAATACTATATAGCACAACTTGCATATTTATTTAATTTTTTGCATTAATATTTCATATTCTTAATTATATAAATAATGTAACAAAGGCTTAGAAACACTGAGGTGGGACTGCTTATTCAACTATGCACCCTCACTTCTCTTCTGTCTATAAGTATATTTTCTCTGGATGTCCATGACCAGAATACAAAGTCAGAGGTCATGAGACCATAATAGATGTGAAATAGTGAACATATTTGATTATCTTCTACCAAAGGAAATTAATATATTTAGAGCCACCTCGTCAGCCTTTGACACAATATTTTTAATTGCCAAAGAAGGACACATGGAATAAAAAACTTCATTATTTGTGATTTTAATACAAACTTAGTATTTCTTAATTTCTTGAATATTTGCCTTCTAGCTGTGTCTAATATTTATTATAAAAATAGTAAACAGATATTTGCTCGAATGGTATTCAGAAGCTATATAAACCTTATTATTGACACTAATTTTCACAAAGTATCCTTGAGCATCTTTGAATGACTCACATTGGACTTTTTTTTATTTGCAGTTTGAGATCCTGAGATTAAATGACAAAATGGGGAAGAAAATGTAGGAACTGAGCCTGGCGGTGCTGGCACTTTTCTTTAATTTCAGCACTTGGTCGGCAGAGGCAGGTGGATCTCTGTGAGTTCAAGGCCAGTCTGGCATAGAAGAACTAGTTCCAGGGGAGGTTCCAAAGCTACAGAGAAACCCTGTCTCAAAAAACAAACCAAAAAAAAAAAAAAAAAGGAAGAAAGAAAACAAAAGAAAAATGTAGCAACTGTACTTAAGGAAATGTTACTCTCCACCCAGGGTTTGGCTATGGGTCTCTTTCTCTGCTCACAGCAGCCCCCAGCAGTAGCCTCTTTGATGGCAATTCAGGTAAGCACTGATTTATGAGTGACTAAGGATATCATTATTAATAATCTCATTGATTTTTTTCTTTCACAGGTCTCTGTGCTAGCTAGTGTCTTATGCCTGGTCATCCAGGCAATGTTCAGAACGGGCTCCCTCTCCTGGCATTGGCCTCAAATTAGACCCATCACTGAATGGTCACTATTTTGAGAAAAGATATCTATCAGAACATGCTTCTGAGGACTAACACTATAGCGCAAGCCAAATAATTTTTTTTCTTCACGAAAAGACAGAGTTCCATACTTGAAATGACTAGAAAAGATCAAAATACATTGTATTGATTTCATTTATAGCATGTCAGTTTCTTCTCATAAAACTGGAATTTATATTTTGAAGTTATTTCAATATTGAAAACTATTCATAATCATTTCTCAGCTAAAGGTGATAGAACTTCTCAATGATGTATGCTACTAAATTTTAAGACATGAAATCCAAATGAGAAACATTATAATGTTTTACAGTTCTTAGTGTACTAGATATGCATTTGTGTGTTATTCCAAAATTTTACACTTTTAATTCTTAAATACAACTGGTGGAAAAACATATTAAAAATCCATAAAATGTATAAAATACAAGATTTTGGATTATACACATGGAGATTATTTTGGAAAGACAGACAATTTCTAAAAGAAAAAGATGTAGAAAAATTAGCTAAGGATTGATACAAAAATGGTAAGGGAAGTTCAGAGACTGCACTGAGCACAAAGGCGGATTCATTGTGTCCACATAATTAGAAGTAGGAGGTAACAGTAGAGTTGGTGGGAACAGCAGTCCGTCATTGTTCCACATTAGTCTGTGGCTTAGGAATGTAGGTCATGCATCGTACAGGTAGCTGATAAAGTTAATATGAATAGAGAATACAGAAGAACTTGGCATGTTTTAAAGTAACACATTTTAATGATTTGTTTTATACAAGTTCTTGATGATGACCATTGAATATAAAATCCATGAAATTTTAGAGCAATGGTAAAATACATTTGTGAATGACAGTTCACATTCACATGCAAAGGTTCTTGATGTATGTGAATGTTCATCCCATATTTTCTTTATATAATCATGTTTCATTATTAAATGTAGGTTTTATGTTATTTTTAAACATGAATTATCTAACTTCTCACATCATTGGATTAAAAATACATAAATGTACTAAATTTTGAATAGAGGGAAGAAAGATTTATGACAGTAGCTTACATAGGTATCACAAAATTAATATTTTATAATTATTTTCTGTAAGTGTATTTCAAAGTTAATCACATCAGAATATACAGTACACTTTCCAGAATGGTTCAAATGTTTCAGAGTGTTTCATTAAACTTATATCTTTGATTCCATGAATGTATTCAGCAATCTAAATGCCCCACAAGACCATGACTTTCTCCCTTGCTTAGAGAATGCTTTCTATCCTTCAGACAGCATGTTCAACATTGATTTATATATTTTTTCCGTCATTGTTTTCACTGGAATGATAATATCCTTTCAAACCTTTACCTCTGTATTTTTTAGTTAATATGCTATTCTTTGTTGACACCGATATTATGTCTGCTCTTTTCTAAACAGAAACAGAGAAGGAGAGGATTCTGAAGGAAAAGAAAGATGAAGAAAGGGAATGGGATTAGAAGAGAGGGGGAAAACTAGGTCAGGTTGTAAAATAAATGATTCCATTTAATTATTAAAATGCAATTCCTTATTTTCTTTTTTCAGTTTATTTATTTTCTTTTTATTAAAAATTTCCAGCTCCTCCCCTCCTCCCATTTCCCTCCCCCTCCCTCCACTTCCCCTTTCCCTCCCTCTCCAGGCCAAAGAGTAGTCTGTTTTCCCTGCCCTGTGGGAAGTCCAAGGTCCTCCCCGCTCCAACCAGGTCTAGGAAGGTGAGCATCCAAACAAACCAGACTCCCACAAAGCCAGTACATGCAGTAGAATCAAAACCCAGTGCCATTGTCCTTGGCTTCTCAGTCAGTCCTCATTGTCAGCCACATTCAGAGAGTCCGGTTTGATCTCAAGCTCCATCAGTCCAGTCCAGCTGGCCTTGGTGAGCTCCCATGAGATCAGCCCCATCGTCTTAGTGGGTGGGCGCACCCCTCGTGGTCCTGACTTCCTTGCTCAAGCTCTCCTTCCTTCTGCTCCTCATTTGGACCTTGGGAGCCCAGTCCAGTGCTCCAATGTGGGTCTCTGTCTCTATCTCCATCCATCGCCAGATGAAGGTTCTATGGTGATATGCAAGATTCATCAGTGTGGCTATAGGATAGGGCCAGTTCAGGTGCCCTCTCCTCAGCTGCCCAAGGAACAAGCTGGGGACATCTCCTTGGACACCTGGGAACCCCTCTAGAGTCAAGTCTCTTGCCATCCCTAAAATGGCTCCCTTAATTAAGATATATACTTCCCTGCTCCCATATCCACCCTTCCTTCATCCCAACCACCCCATTCCCCCAAGCTCTCCCCATCCTTCCCTTATTTTCTTTAGTTTCTTTAATATCACACTTAACCAGAATGCAATAAGACAAATAATAAACCACCCAAACCTAACGTCTGAAATGTGCAGTATCTGTCACATGTGTAGTATCTGGTTTACAGATATGCACCATTCCCCCAGGCCTTCTTTTTTTCTGACTCACCTACAGGAGTTTCAGGATTACAGATGTGCAACACTGCACCTGGAATTTCCTGTCTCCATCTCACCAGCAGAGTGTCGGGATTACAGATGAGCACCACTGCACGTGGCCTTCCCTTTTTCCATCTACCTGCACGAGTGACAGGTTTACAGATGTGCACCACTGCACCTTGCCTTCCCTTTCTTCCTCTCACCTGCAGGAGTGTTTGCATTACATATGTGCACCAGTGCACCTTGCCTTCCCTGACTCCATCTCACTTGCAGGAGTGTCAGGATTACAGATGTGCACCACTGATCCTAGCCTTCCCTTTCTCCCACTCACCTGCAGGAGTGTCACGATTACAAATGTACACCACTGCACCTGGCCTTCCCTTTTTCCCCGTCACCTGCATCAGCTTATAAAGGTAGTAACAGTGAATAGAAAACGGAAAGTAACATTTTCTTTCTCATAAAGCTTCATATGTTTCTTGAGGGAAACTCACAATTCTATTAAGAAGCTAAATGCCCTTTCAAAGCAATGTGATTATCTTTTAAAGTAAGCATATAGAATGTAAGGGATCACTCCTTTTACTTCTAACAAAGCTTTGAACAGTTACACCTAGAATTCTTTTGAGGTATGCCATCTCAAATTCATTCTGCTACTGTATTGAGGAGCATTTCACTGTCCAGATTTCAGAGTTGTAAAGAAGACAGCTCAAGACAAACCTCTCATACACTTGTAATTTTCTGTTGTTATGTCTCTTGTTGACTAACCCTTTCCTAGTGCCCGGAATACAGCCCTCATTATTCCTACCCACCTCCTGACATCTGAAATAGTTTCCTCCTTTGAACTGAAGTTTTCTCCCAGACAGACAAAGTTGACTGTTTGCATAAAGTTCTGATTCTTTATGACAATGTTAAAATCCTTGTGCCCCCTTCCCAAGTGTTTTATCTCAGTCTGCTAAATGTTTACTTTCATACCCAAATTTTCACTTACTCCCACCACTCTATGAGCCCATAGCTCATTTGGACTTCCAGAAGTAGTACTGTGTCGTCAATGAAACACACCACCTATCTTCACACTTATCTCCTCATCCTCCAGGGCTCATGCTGTTATCAATTCCAGGAATATATTAAAGAGCAGTAGTGAAAGGACACATCCCTGCAACACTCCTATGATTGTCTAAAACTGATCACTTATTTCTCCTCAAACTGACTGATGCAAAGGTATCTTTATAGGCATTTTCTAGTAATCTTATAATTTTCTCTGGGTACTTGTAGAACCTCATTGTTTCCCAAAGTCCTTTCCTCTAAATGCTATTGAATGCCTTCCTGAATTCAATGTAACAGACATGTAAGTTTTTTCCAAATTCTTCATATTTACATACCTGTAAATGTCCGTATTATATCAATCAGATGTCAGACAATGACACATCCAGTAACTATCATACAGGTATGACAAACAGCAGAAGCAGAAAAGGATGTCATAAACAGTTTCTACACAGATCTACAGAGTGAGGTCAGCAGGGTGGAAAAGAATGACATACTAATTGTTATGGGTGACTTCAGTGCACGAGAGGGATTCAGAGAAAGAATGAACTATAGAGTCATGGGAACATATGGACTCGGACAAAGGAATGATAGAGGGGAAAGACTGCTTGACCTCTGCTATGTATGTACAAATCCAACACAAAATTCAAGCTGGCCAAACCATCAAGATGTTGGATATGGGAATCTCCTGACGAATGCACATCCAGCCAAATTGACTACATTTTGGTCAGCAGGAAACTTATATCTAGCATCCAAAACAGTCAATCATTTCCTAGTGCTAACTTAGGGGTAGATCACCAACTTATTATGGTCAACATTGAACTGAAACTTAGGAGAGAAATACCAGGCAAGACGAACCTGAAGATCGATCTAAACAACTGGTGAACCCAGCTGTACAAAGAGAGTATAAGAGAACTGCTGAAAAAAGATGAGGAAAATCATTAAACAACCCTTTACAAATACAGAAAGTGAATGGGAGAAAATCAAAAGAGGTATACACAGGACTTCAAAGGAGATGCTTGGTTATGCAAAAAGGGCAACACCAGTAGAATGGCTTACTGCAGAGATGATCAACCTGGTAGGAAGAAAGAAGGAAACTAAAAAGCAAATGAAGAGGCAGTCTGCAGGCATCAAAACACTGCAACTATCTGTTCAGGGAGGTTAAAAGAAGAACAAAGAAGTATAGAGAGCTGCTGCGGGAGCGCCTTCAGCTCCTTCAGCCAATAGCCGCTGAAATACTAGCCCACTGGGGTGTGGTATATTTCTCTTTAAAAAAGAGTGGCAAGCCTCAGCTCACACTCTCTTGGTTCCGGTGCTTGATTCCGGCTCCTGCTCCAGCGACTAGGCTCCTTTCCTGATGGTTGGTGTTTTGTAAGTTTTACTCCCCGAAACAAATATCCCTTTAAAATCTAACTGGTGTGGGATTGTTTCATGCATTATCTGGTGCCCAGCATTTGGTTTTTGAACCACCCCCCCCCATCCCCCAGCTCAGCTGCCTGCCTCTGGCTTGGCTGCCTGAAGCTAGCCCAGCTTGGTCAGCTTGGCTGGGCACAATCCTCCCTCAGTTGTAACCTCCATGCCACCTGGGATACACAGGTTTGGACCGTCTCTGCTGGCCTAATTTGATCTGTTCTGAGTGGATTTTTAAATTTTCCCATGCAACGTGAGTCACAGAGCTCGCAGTGCAAGCTCCCTTTGAAGTCCCAGCAACGCTGTTTGAAATCCCCGCCATCTGCCATAACTGATTGGGAGTACTGCAAGCAGCTTGACCCTTAATCTCAGCACATGGACACGGGGCCCACAGCACTCAGCCTCTTTAGCAAAAGAGCAGTGACTGTGTCACGACCCTCTGCATCGGGTTGAACAGAGCGGCAGGTAAGGAGAGTCCAGCCGGGGTAGGCCAGGCTGCCTTGTTTATTGACCACTAGAAGGTCTCTGACTTTTTGTGCTCTGTGCCTGGCCTCTGGATTTTCTCTCTGTGTACATCTGACCTCTCAATTGACTCATTTTCCCCAATTTTTAAACAAATAACAGAGCAGATTTTAAAACAGGATTTGTTGTGAGCCTGCAGTGGTTCCAGTCACAACTCGGAGACATCGCCATCTGGTAGCTGACAGGTGAAATGGCAGGTTTCTTTTTTAGTGGGACTCTAGCCGTGGCTTTTGCTGCCACTATAGGCCAATAGAGGTGTCTCGATTTACTGGTTAAAAGATTTTAGTTTCCTTCTTAATGTTATATCATTGTGGAAGTATGTGGCATTAATTAATAGGATTAATACCATGATAGACAAAATTGACTCCTTATCTAAGGATACTAGGAACTTACCTGAAAGAGTCCATGCTGTTGACTTTGACTTTGAGAAGTTATTACAAAGTCTTGATAAGGTAACAGACAGAATATACCTCCAGGATGGCAACTTGCATGATATCCAGGGGCAGTTCAAGGAGGAGATATTATCTTTAAAAGAATACATTAAGACCTTGGAATCAAAATGGGGACTAAAAAATTGATACCTTAGTGAAATCACTAGAAACACATGCAGGTAAGGAGATTCAGGATTTAAGAGAGACAATGATACAAAGATTTGAAATGATTGAAAAAATTATTGGAACTGATGAACCGAGTGAGAAGATACAAGGGCAGGATACAATGCCACCACCACCTGTTAGGACTGGCTTACCCAGAGTTTTAGCAACATACCCTGTAATTGATTCTGACAAAGCATCAACTTCAAAAGGCTCAAAGGGAGCTAAAGAAGCTAGATGGATGCCAGTAGGAATGAATGACCTAAAGGAAATTAAGCAAGCCGTTGTTAATTATGGCTTGCACTCTACATTTGTTAAGGAACTGATAAGGACTTGGGCTTCTCATGTCAAAGCCCCCACGAATTCTCACAGTTAGCTTCAGCAGCCCTCGAAATTGGAACTTCCTTGATGTTTGGAGTTTATTTCAGTGAAGAATCCAAACATATGGAACAGCAAGGAAGAGCAAAAGGTGTGGAGGTTTCACAGGATCAAAGTCTTGGTGTAGGAGCTTACGCTGATCCACAGGTCCAAGCTCTTTATGATGATGAAGTATTGTCTCTATGCCACAAGGCAGCTTTAAATGCCTGGGATAGATTACCAGAGCCAGGAAGAAAGGTAGAGTCATATACTAGGGTTAGGCAGGGACAGGGAGAACCCTATACTGACTGTTTGCAAAGATTAATTAAGGCTCTGAAAACAGAAGTAACAGATCCAGAAGATAGATGACTAATTCTTGAATCGCTGGCTTTTGAAAATGCAAACTTAGACTGCAAACTTAGACTTCAAAAAGATAATTGGGTCTTTAAGGTCTAGACCAGCACCTATGGATGAATGGATCCAGCATACCATGAATTTTCAGAACTTTAATTACAATGACGAATCTTGGGTAGGAGAAGCGATTTCCAAAGCAATGAGGAGACATCAGCCTGCCAAATGTTTTAATTGTGGTAAATTTGGACATCTAAAAAGGGATTGCAGGCAAGGTATTTGTAGGAATAACACTTCACTTGGGAATGGCAGGAATAGAAAACCTTGGCCTTCAGGTATATGTAGGAAGTGTGGTAAAGGACAACATTGGACGAAAGAATGCAGATCAACAAAAGACAGACAAGGCAACCCGATACCATTGGGAAACTCCCTGAGGGGCCTCTCGCAGGCCCCCAAGCCAAAGGTGGCCCAGTCATTCCCAGTAGCCATGGAGGACATGTCACACCTGGAAAATTAAAAACTCTAGAAGCTTCTGCACAAGATCATATGGTTCTATGTCCCGCGCTTTTCTGTGAAACCTCACTCTCCTGGCACAGGGCACGCTTCCTGTTCCAGGTTGACACGAGTCTGGATCATTATCCTAGGAGTTGAACGGACACACACACACACAGATTGGGTCATTTGCCCAAAGGGTAAATGTCAATCTTTATTTAGCACACATAGGCTTATATACTTGGAGGCAAGAGGACGAGAGCCCTCTCCCACCTGGGAGTTCGAAGAGGGGTGTTGACTGCTTGGCACCAGTGGCCTGAGCCTCCATGCAGGGGGTAACGAGCTGGGAACCCTGACAGACAGATGGGAGGAGATTTAGGGCGCCTGTGAGGACCTTCTTAGCAGGTGAAATTATCATAGCAATGACAGAAACAAGGCTTTTAACTAATTCCCTCCGGCTGCCAGAATGAGCAGGGGAAGCTAAGCTGGTTAGCGTAAACAATTCTTGCATACTGTGTTTTGGCCTCGAGGAACAGGGAAGACAGGGCCCTACAGTTCTAAATGATGCAAATTTGGAGAATAGGTCAGAAATTCAATTAGGAAATAAGAAACGTATATTTTGGCAAATTTCTATAAATGATCAGAGACCAAAGCTGAGAGTACATATAAATGGAATTGTGATTGTTGGCTTAATAGACACAGAAGCAGATGTGAGTATCATCACTACAGAATCTTGGCATCCAAATTGGCCTCTTCAAGAGGCAGATGTTCAATTACTATAAATTGGAACCATATCTCGAGTTAAACAAAGCACGAGATGGGTTGACTGTATTGGGCCAGAAGGTCAAAGATGAAAGTTAAGGCCATATGTAGCTGATATTGCAATAAATTTATGGGACTGTGACCTGCTACAACAATTGGATACTCAGATTAACATTCCTTCAGCCTCAGGAACTCATAATTCTGGGAAGGATGTAATAAAGTACTAAGCACAAAGGCCACCAGCCATTCAGGCTGTACAAGAACATAAAGCAACTAACAAACCTTTAGAGGTACCAACAGCCCTACCTTTAAAATGGCTAACTGAGAAGTCAATATGGGTTAAACATTGGCCTTTATCTGAAGATAAATTGCAGGCTTTAGAACAATTGGTACAGGAGCAATTGGATGCTCAACATATTGAGGAGTTCACTAGTCCTTGGAATTCTCCTGTGTTTGTTTTAAAAAAGAAATCTGGCAAATGGAGAATGGTGACAGATCTAAGGGCTGTCAACAAGGTAATTCAACATATGGGCCCTCTACAGTCTGGACTTCCTCTGCCCATAACAACAACTCCACTCAATTGATATGACGTCATGATACTGATAGTGCTACTACACGTCCTGTTTCGGGTATCAGCTGCACATATAATTCCAACTTGGTTAGCTGAAATGGTGCACATCTTGTACAACATTCTGGCCAGACCTCCACAAAAAATACTCAGAGACTGTTTGCAATTTTAAAAGACATTGATCTTGAAATTTAACCATCATTTTACTTTCACAGAATCCTCAGAAAGAACATCACTCCCATGACAGCTGGAACTAATTCTAGAGGACGATGTCCCCTCTTCCAGCAAAGTTTGTCCTCAGGTTTAGGGACAATATTTAGGAATTAATTATAATAAGTATATGGTTGAGGGTTGGGAAAGGAATTTTATAAGCTTGGGGATCTTTTTGAAAAAAAAGAGGGAAAATTGTATAAATAACAATGGTATTTGTGAGTTATTGTTTATAGATAATTACATTGGCATAGATTTTTTTAATATGGATACAAAGTTAAACTATATTGAATATTGTATGCTTGCATGCTTCTACCTCTGTTTAAAACATTTTTATGTATTGATATATATATTGTATTGATATACATATATTGCGGTGTACATTTCTACCTCTGATTAGGATACTTATATATTGTTTATGTATTGATATTCATTGTTTACATTTGGAGGTCATTGTCCTTATTTATTGCACAGTTGTTTATTCTCTTAGTCTTGAGAAGACCCCCGCTCATCTGCCCTTGCAGCTACCCCCGCCTGCTCCAAGGAATTTCTGTTGCGACTATAGTCCAAACCAGGCCAAGCTTTTCCCAGGCCAGTATAATCACCCTGAGACCAGATGGGTCCCTTATGATGGGACCCTTATGATGAGAAAACAGGATATCTGTCACCCTGAGACCAGATGGGTCCCTGATGATGAGAAAACAGGATATCTGTAGTCAGATACCTGGAGGTCAGCTTTCGGCAGATAGGAAGACAGAAAGGGAGCAGAAAGCCCAGAGTGGGCTGCCTTAACTTATTCCCATGTATTCAAGATGAATAGACAACCCGTCCCTGACCTGACCCCACCATTTTATCTGTAATAACCATTGAGAATGCATCTGCTTCTGCTGCTTCCCATAGTCATCTGAAATTACCATTGAGAATGCATCCGCTTCTGTAAGCTCGCTTCTTGCTATATAATCAGCCCCAAATTTAGCCCGACATGCTCAGTCACCCGAAAGCTGCAGCGTCCATGGGTGCCCATGTGAACAAATAAAAATACCTCTTGCTTTTGCATCCAGTGCGGACTGATCTTGGTTCTTGGGCGTCAGGGTCCCCAAAGGGAGGACATTCGAATTGGGGATCTTTCAGTCTTTAAGTTAGAAAGGTGTTAAGAATTGTAGATCAATAGTCATCTATGTCTGTCATATTTATGGTTAGACTAATCAGGTTCTTTAGATACATAGAGATTATATTCTGTATAAATAGTCTTCAACCTTTTCGAAGAGCTGTAGAAAATGGCATTTAATTTAATCTTAGAGTTCTGTGTAGTGAGACACAATCACTCCTGGCAACACCGACCTATTCCCGAGAGATTGTTGAGCACCAAAGACACTCCACTTGGAGCTTGTCTTCTTGACAAAACCGGCCTCTGGGCAAGGAACTGCCCGTACCTCAACTACTGACAAATACACAATATCCGGAAATAGATAAGCAGAACTGTCAAATCTTGCCAAGACAGGGTAAGACGGTTTTGAAAAATCTCTTGCTTGGTAAAACCCGGAAATGGATAAAATCTGGAAATGGATAAGCAGAACTGTCAAATCATGCCAAGACAGGGTAAGATGGTTTTGAAAAATCTCTTGCCTGTTAAAAATAATCTGTCAGTTATTCTAGGCCTTAGTCAAAGTTGGTTGCTTCAACGCTGCAAACATGACGACTTTGGTGATTGCCCAGGAAGCCAGTTGTCTCTGTGATTTGTTGCATGTTATGGAAGTTGTTTGATTGCACTTCCAATTACTCAGGTAACATTATTTCCCTTCTCAAATCTTCTATGGGGTTGAAAACTAGATAATTGTAGCTACTTTCCTCTCATGACTTGGCCAGGTTATTTATTATGCGAGACTTGGGCTAGTTAGGATAGGATATTTGTTCTTATTGTATATAATTTTGTAATAGGTTTAGAACTCTCTTAAACAAAAGAGGGAGGTGCTGCGGGAGCACCTCCCGCTCCTTCAGCCAATAGTCGCTGAAATACCAGCCCACTGGGGTATGGTATATTTCTCTTTAAAAAAGAGCGGCAAGCCTCGGCTTGCACTCTCTTGGTTCCAGCGCTTGGTTCTGGCTCCTGCTCCAGCGACGAGGCTCCTTTCCTGATGGTTGGTGTTTTGTAAGTTTTACCCCCCAAAACAAATACCCCTTTAAAACCTAACTGGTGTTGGATTGTTCCACGCATTAGAGAGCTGTATGTACAAGGTATATGCAAAGAGGCCAATGAGACTAGACTCCATAATAAAACATCTTGTCTACAAAGCTATCATCTGGATAACTGCCAAATACACTCCTCAGATTCAGGTGATAAAAGATGAGTAAGGTCATTTATTAACAGAACCAGGGGAAATAAAGTCAAGATAGAGACAATACTTTGACATCCTATACAATGACCCTAATGCTGTCAATGTAGACTACAACAAGAAACACTTCAGCAGCCACTCGAACACCAGAGACAATGAGGAAATATTAAATATTGATAGGAGTGAGACAATGGAAGCTATCAAAAGAGTAAAATACAGAAGACCCCAGGAGTGGATGACATCATGGTGGAGGAGCTGGAGGTGGCTCCAATAGGCTCAGGGGCCAAAGTGCTTCTCAGACTCTACAAAGAGATATAGAAACATGAAATGATTCCCACAGAATGGAAGCACTCAGTCACAATTTCCCCACACAAGGACAAGCCAGATTGCTCAAATTACAGGGGCATTAGTTTGTTGTGCCATAGCAGCAAGATCTTCTCCTCCATTATCCTGAAAAGGATCAAGGGCAGAACAGAGAAAATCCTAGCAGAGGCCCAGTGTGGATTCAGAGCCAACAGGAACACAATAGCTCAAATCTTCACTTGAGGCAACTGGCAGAAAAATACAAAGACTTTGGAGCACACAATTCTAAATGGGATATCTTCATCAAAGCCAGCCCCTAGAGGATGTGGGAAGATTGTAACAGCCAGAGGGGATGGAAGACTCCAAGGATACAGTGTTTTCTAGACACAAAGGACTGATGCAAATATGAACTCAAAGACTGTAAGAGCATGCAGAGGGCCTTCACAGATTCAAGTCAGACAAAATACCAGCACCGAGAAGAGAAAACAGACACTAGTTCTCAACCCTAACCAAGAAGCTAACTGCAATGGATACTGCTAATAAAGGTTTTTCTCCACTTGAAAGTCATTGGGTATATTGACCACACCTCAGAGTAGACCCCAAGTCCAGGAGTATTTGGCCAACACCAAACAAACTCCATGTTTTAGGGGGGAAAGAGATATGTTTTTTGTTTTGATTTGGTTTTGGTTGGGCATATTTTTGTTTTATTGGCCTTTTGCTTATTTGTTTTGATTTTTACTTTTGTGTTTTGTGGGTAGTATTTAGTTTGGGGGGTTGTTTTTTTACTTTTGAGAGAAAAAACATAAAGTTAGGTGGGTCAGGAGGTAGGGAAGATCTGGGAAGAGTTAGGGGAGGGGAAAGAGCATTATTAAAATATATTGTATAAAAAAAGTTTGGTTTTGAGATAGGAATTGTAAACTTCTGAGATTTTAGCATGTTCCCTTTTCAGTTTGGGAAGACTTTAGTCATATGGGAGTTTTATACATTACAAATTTTTGTACACTTCTTCCAAGAAAGTATTAGTAGCAGGTCCAAATAAAACAGTAAAAGTTCCAGAATACATTTACAGTAGATAAAAGTCATTTCAATCATTTCATAAAATAGCACTGCCTATAACTCCCCACATTGTATTATAAAAGGTGGCATGTCTATCTCCCATTTTGAGCTGGTGACAACCAGGCATGTTTTTCTATGGTGAGCGCTGCTCTTACTTGATTTGGAAGTATATGCTCTGATTCCTCTGATGAGTTCTCCTTGTAGGGCTTTCTATTTAGAAGCATCAAAGCTATTCCAGAGAAAGAGCAATGCATTATCAAAGACTGACTTCCAAGAAATTCAAGTTTCTCTCTGACTTTTCCTCAGATAGCTTTCTTGTCTAATTAAACATCACTAGCTCAATAATTTGTTAGGAAATAGAAAAACAAACCTTTCACCCATTTGGATGGTGTGTTCATCTATGAAAAAGGAAGTCAATGATAATTTCCTTACAAAATTTCCTAAGGATAAAAGAGAAAGTTATGAGAAAATTAACTAATAAGCTATAATTATCTATACACTGGATTTTTAATGATAGACAACAGCTTTTCTGTAGGACCAAATCTCATTATTTGCCAGCTAATCTGATTAACTTGAAAATGTGACAGATTTTAGCTTTATGCCTCTCTCTACACAGTGAGGCTGACTAAGAAATTAATGGTAACAATTCCAATAATTTCAGATGGTGAAGGATCTTCTGGGCTGGCTGGTCACTAGTATGCAGTACCAGCTGGGGTGAAAAACTCATGCTTGTGGTCCTCGTTCCTCCCAATCAGGAAACTGCAGCTCACATTATATGCTGTGTCATGACCATCCAAAACAACAGAAACAGTAAGATATCGCTCCTGTTTAGTCATCTCAGACATATTTATTCATTCTGCCCAAGACATGATTAATCTGACCAACACACTGCCACCCATGTGAAATACTTTGAGTTTTCGGGATAAAAGACAGCCAATCAAATGTTTCCATTTTGTTGCTCGAACTAACTCATGATTTGTCAAATCTAAATATTACTCTTAGTAGCGTCCTAAAGGCCCAGAATGAAATAATGAAGATCCTATTTCATCAAAAATGCTTCAAACTGCTGTGCTTGCAATACTGCATGGATCCCTAACAACTTATATTTACAAGATACTTTTTAAATTTTTATTGCTTTATAAATGATACCATTCAAAATTTCCACTTCCTCCCCTCCTCCCATTTCCTTCCTGCTCCCCTACTCACCCTCAACCTCCAGTCCGAAGAGAGAGCAGAGTACCCTGCCCTGTGGGAAGTCCAAGGCAATCCATCCAGGCCTAGGAAGGTGTGCATCCAAACAAACTTGGATCCCAAAAGGCGAGTACATGCAGTAGAGACAAATCCCAGTGCCATTATCACTGGCTTCTCAGTCAGCCCCCATTGTCAGCCACATTCAGAGAATCCGGTTTAATCACATGCTCGTTCAGTCCCAGCTGGCTTTGGTGAGCTCCCATTAAATCAGGCACACTATCTCAGTGGGTGGACCAACCCCTCGCGGTCTTGACTTCCTTGCTCATCTTCTCCCTCCTTCTGCTCTTCAACTGGACCTTGGGAGCTCAGTCCAGTGCTTCATTGTGGGTCTCTGTCTCTATCTCCATCCATTGCCACATGAAGATTTTTTTTTTGGTGATATTCAAGACATTCATCAGTGTGACTATGGGACAAGACCAGTTCAGGCACTCTATCCTCTACTGACCAAGGACCTAGCTGGGGACATCCCCATAGACACCTGGGAACCCCTCTAGAGCCAAGTCTCTTGCCAACCCTAAAATGGCTCCCTTAATTAAGATATCTTCTTCCCTGCTCCCATATCCACCCTTCCTCCATCTCAGTCATCCCACTCCCACTGGCCTGATCCCAGACTTGAGGCACCACCACCATTCTTTAGGCCACAACAACCTTGTCAAGGTGTGGGATGGGACTCTTGCGGTGAGAATTAATACTAGGTAGCAAAGTCTCTGGGGACAGCCTTCATTCTTGTTTTCCCTTTTGAATTTCTTAAATTTTTTGCCATGAATATATTATGCGATAAGCGGGGTTGGAAAGGTTACCAACTGCTGGCAAAAAGCACTTCCTTGTTGATTTGGGGGATTCTTGGTTGTTTTCCTGCCTTACACTGTACAATTGTTTCTTCAGCCTAGTGCTCTGGCTCCATCTAGTGGCAAGATCTAAAACTGTGGCCTTCAGCAGGATTTCTCCAGTTGTCAACTATCATAAAAGCCTAACATGTGGTCCCCACCACTTGAAGCCTTGCCTGCCTAGAAAAGATGGCAGGTTCAGACTGCCTCCATTACTACACCCTCATAAACTCCAGGAAGTTTCCATTGTTCTACATTTCCACATCATCCCTCAAATGCCCCCAAATTCCACACATTCTCTCCCCACACATCCCTTCTTTGCCACCTGATCCCTCCCACTACCATCCCCCCCCATCCCCAGTCCACCCGTATTTTCTATTCTATTTCCCTCCCAGGGAAATTCATGATTCTCCCCTATAGCTCTCCTTGATTGTCATTTACTTAACAGCTAGTATCCACTTCTGAGTGAGTACATACCGTACTTTTATTTCATGTCTGGGTTACCTCATCCAGGATGATTTTTTTTTTATAGTTGCATCCATTTGTGTAAATGCACCACATTTTCTTTATCCATTCTTCTGTTCAAGGACATCAAGGTTATTTCCAGTTTCTGGTTATTAAGAATAAAACTGCTAAGAACATAGTTGAGCATGTGTCCTTGTGGAATGCTTGAGCGTCCTTTGGAGTGGGTCCTGAGGTAGATTGATTCCAAATTTTCAGAGGAACCATCATATTTATTTCCATAGTGGTTGAACTAATCTGTACTCCCACCAGCAATGGAGAGTGTTCCCCTTGCTCCATATCCTCTCCAGGATGAGCTGTCACTTGTATTATTGATCTTATCCATTCTGACAGAGATAAGATGTAATCTCAACATAGTTTTGATTTGCATTTCTCAACATTCATCTGTGTTGTTGGTGGAGGAGGTCCCATAGAGATCCCTATACAATACAGGCTGATGCTAGGACAGAAGGTCACTCTCTGAAAACTGATAGTGGAGCCCAATTGCCAAGGACAACTTCCACAGAGCTCAGTGATGTGGAGGTCAAGCTGATGTACACTTGGAGACTTCGCCCCTACTTTCTAGTCTCTCTGGCACAAGAAGGTACTCTGCAGAATACAGAGAGAAGCCTAGACACCAACCCAGTCACAAAACCCTCCACCTATATAATCTGTCCTGCCTGCAAGATGTGCAGAACTTGTGGGAGTGGCCAATGTTTGGTTTAACTTAAGGCACATGCCATTAAAGGGAGCCCATAGCCTATATACTGCCTGGATGGTCAGAAACCAAAGACTGGGTAGAACCTAATACAACTGGAAAAAAATCAATGAAATGAAATTACTTTTAATGATATTCTGCTATGGTCATTGATATGTGGTTTGTCCAGTAGTCATTAGAGAGGCTTCCACCAGAAGCAGATGGGAGTAGGTACAAAATCCCACAGCCAGGCATAATTCAGAGAGAGAATCTAAATTGAAGTCTCTATCAAGACCCTCCACTTGGAGACTCAGTGAACTTCACAGAAGACAGGGGGGAAAGACTGTAGGATTCAGAGGCGATGGAGAACACGGCCCACTGAATCAACTAAGTAGGGTTCATGAGAGCTCGCAGAATCTGAAATGACAAGCAGGGGGCCTTCAGGGGTCTGCACAAGGTTCTCTGCATATTATATGGCCATTGGCTTGGTATTTTCATAAGACTCCTAACAGTGGGAGCAGATGCATCTCTGACTCCCCTGCCTACTCTGTGGACTCTCTTTCCTACCCATTGCCTTGTCCGCCTCCATATGAAGGCTTTTGCTTTGTCTTACTGTTTCTTGTTTGGTTCTGTTTGGCTGTTGTCTCTTGGAGGCCTGCTCTTTTTTGAAGAGGAAACAGAAGGAAAGTGGATTTGAGGCAGAGGGGAGGTGGAGGGAGGCTGCTAGGAGGAGTGGAGGGAGGGGAAACTATGGTTGGGCTGTATTTTATGAGAGAATTTATTTTCATTAAAAGAGGGAGGGTCTCAAGCAGTCCAAACTTGTTAGGTAGTTCCACCCTCCTCAGAGAATCACCTCCCAAAAGTCCCTACTCCAAAGGCTTCCAATGTGTGGAGGCGGGGGACACATGTACATATCATTATCTCCTAGACCATAGCTAAGCCAGACCAGAACAGCCTCCCATGAAGCTCAGTATATATACAGTGACCAGAACAAACATGACTCTATGCAGCTTAAAACTCTGATGGCTCCTGCCGCACACAGATCAACTCCCTGTCTCCTTACTCATGACTGAGTAAGCAGTGCTTCCTTACCAGCTAATTTCCAGAAAGCTTAGTTTCCCAACTACTCTTCAGATCGCCAAATCGTCTTCTGCTTCGGAATCTCAGCTACACCCTTCCTTCTTTCTACTCTTCTACCCTTTTTGACCCCTTAATTCAAAGCTGACTTGTTCTAGCCACAGTGTGTCAGCATATTCATGCTGAATTCTCTTTAATTTTCTGTCTTGTTCATAAGTCAAATTCCACACAAGAGATGTGTGGCTTGTCCACAAATGTACAACTCACTGCCATCATAACAGACATAAAACTGAAGTTGAATAGCCACCACTGCATTCTAGGCACATAAAGTACCTTATCATGTTACCACATCAAATTACAATATGCCAAAGTTTTGCCATCTTTTTTTCTCTTACTGAATATTGTTGCTTGAATGTGAAATGTCTCTCATAACTCGTGTGTTTGAGCACACCAGCACACCAGCTGATGGTTCTTGTTTGGTAAGGTAACCTTTTGGAAGAAGTGGTTGCCTATAACCTGGCCCTACTTCCTGCTCATGCTTTGGTTCTAGACTACTACTGCCATGATGACTGTCAGCTAAAACAAAGCCTTCTCCTCTGAAGCTGCTTCCAATCAGACATTTTGTGATGACACTGATAAACAACAAAATTACCTCAAGTAAGTACCAGGTCAGAGAGTTGATGGTCCGATAGCATCGGGGATCAAGGCAGGATTCCCACTTAGCTTGGATCTAAACTTGTTTGGCTTTGGCAAGAAGTCAACCCATGCCCTTCTGCGCAGACCCACGTCTTCAATAAAACAGTTCTGTACTCTTCACTCTCGTGACAAACTCAGCTCTCTGCCACCTAATACTGACTAAGAAAAAAGTTCTGTGGTCTTGACTCCTTCAGTTTAGGTTTGAGGTGCATTTAGGTGGAGGAAAAGCCCTGACTGCTCAGTGTTTGGACTGGTATGACTCTTGTATCACCATATATCCAGTATATCAGAAGCCAAACACTGTAGCCTCAGCCAGAGACTGAGGCTGTTTGGGTAACTACATTACCAGCGGTCCCAGGTTTGTGCTTTTCTGCCTAATCAGAAAAGTTATGAAAAAAGGAACCTTGAGTCAGTCAACTTGGACATACTAAAAGAAATCACATGCAAATTTTATTTCACGTTAAATGACTCAAAAATGTGCTGGGAATGATGATATATGCTTATTCCCAGGACTCATAAAATGGAGGCAAAAGGGTTAGAAATTCAAGGTCATAAGGAGTTTAAATTCAGTCTGGGCTACATGAGCTCCAGTCTCGAAAACAACAACAACAAAAATATTGTTTTATCAAGGGACACAAAAGATGAAATCACAATGGTTCTCAACTTGTGGGTCATAACTCCTCGGAGGTCGAATGATCCTTAGGCCACTACTATGGCCTAAGATCAACAGAAAAACACTAACATTCACATTACAATTCATAACATTATAGTAAAAAAGTAGCAACAAAAATAATTTTATGGGTGGGGCATCATTACATGAGGAATTTATTAAAAGGTCGCAGCATGAGGAGGGTTAATAACCAGCTGCCATAACAACCTGTCACCAAATTCCAATAATTATGAAATTTCCTAAACACCTCAACAAAAGACCCTCTAAGGTGAGCATACTCCTACCAAACTGAGAGTCACACCGTTAGGCCTGAACACCCACACAGCCACATCTTCTAACTCTCCTATCTTGAAGTATAAACCCATAGGACCTCAAAATGTGACTCTATTTGAAGAAGAGATCTAAGGAGGAATTAAGGTAAGACAAGATAGTGTGGAAAGGCCCTAAGCAGTACCACTAGAATCCTCAGACTGTATAAAAAAAAGATCATATGTGGGCAGAGAGAAGGCTAGCCTAGGGGAAAGATTACATGTGGGCAGAGAGACCAGACGAGAACCTGCCATCCTTGGACCTCTGACCTCTAGGTTTTAGAACTGTAAAAAGATGATTCTTTTGGCTTAAACCACCATCTGTGGTATCTGAAACAATGACCCTAGAAAACAATACGAAAAATTCCAGTGGCAATATGATTTTGTTAGGAATGCGCTGGTCGAATATAACAAATCAGTAAAGTGCTTGATACTTGGTAGAGACATAGAATAAGTGGGGTGGGGATAAAGGAAAGAAAGACTCAAAAGACATAATGTGTTGACATATTTATATTTGGTATTTGTAAGTCTTTAAAAAAGATTTTTCAGGCCATTTTTTTTCCTTTAAAAAAAAAGTAACCAACAGCAATACTCTGGCCAAGTATAACAGACATAGAAATGTGCATCATTCCACAATAGTTACAAGAAAAGTGCGGTTTAAAGTCCGCATCAACATTTCTGTGCCCCAGGAAGAAAACGCTAGTCGTTAAACACACAGTTGCTACATGGTAGTCTGAAAACACAGAATTCTGACTTTGTTTTGAGGTGAATCAACTTCTGTCAGCAGGCTTGTTTAGCTCAACAAGCACAAAGCACAATCAAGCATTACAAAAGACTGGGCTTCTCCATCCCAGAAAAGCGAGTATGACTGCATAGTTGACCCTTCCCTACCTCCTCCCCACTCCCACCCCCCAGAGCCTCCAACTTTCACAAAGCACAAATCCAGAGGGTCCACATGCCAAAGTCTACCTGGAGATCACAAAGTGGCCTCAGAGAACAGACACCAAATGTCCTTCTGGTGCCCATTGTCACTAGATTCAGCTCTGGAGGAAAAGTCTCTGTCTTAGAAGACATCAATAGCGCACATCCTCCACAGCAGCTAGCCACCAGTCTGTAGCCCTTTCACTGATGGTGAGTCCTACACCAGCTGCTTTGCTCTGTGGAGTCAATACATCTGAGCAGGGAGCTACATCATTTCAATTTTGCCACTCTTCAAATTTTGGTTCCCAGTTCCATTGAGAGCTTGGGGCATACAGAGAGAAGTACCCTCCCCTCACCTCTGACCAGCCTCAGCTTCTGTCATGCCGTCTTCTTACCAACATGCTAATCTTCCCTTTCCATTGACTGTGCCAGGCCAACCCCACCACAAAGCCCTCCTCTGGATGTGAAATGGCATGGTGACCTTCGTGTAACCTGCCTATTTGGAACTCCCCATCTCTCTGCCAACTATCCTTTTTCCTGGGCCTGGGAATGACATGTGAGTGGCTTGCTGGGGCTGGTGCCTAAGGACTTTCCAGACTCATACAGGCAGAAGCAGAGAAGATTTCTGTGTTTTGCATTTTTATACAATATGTTTATAATTATGTTGCTTTCATTTTTTAAGAGACTCCAATCTTTTACAGGACTTGGCTAGGGGCAAGTCCTTTCCTCTGCCTTTCCGATGGCAGTCGAGGCAAGGTTCAGGCACTGCACGAGATTTGACCCCCTGCTATTCATTACAGTGGCTCCTAACACAATGAGCAGGCCGGGTGATGGTGCACAGAAATATCACCAGACAGGTCCATCTGTATAGCACCCCAGAGTCAGCGCATGCTAGGGGTCAGATTAAATGGGATTTGGGGATAATAAGTCCACATTCAGCTTCACTCCTTCATACCTTGGGACAGCATGGCTTCCCTGATTCACAATTGCAATGTCAAACTCCCTGGTGAGGTGGAGTCAAGGGGCCCAACCTGCCCTGGCCAGTTCTTTCCTTGAAAGGCCTGACAGTAAATGGACATCAAAATGCAAAGGTATTAGCAAAAAGTGCAGTTTCCATTTGAGAAGCAAAATTCTCCCCCCAAATATGACGACATTCTGAGCCTTCCTTTCAATCCTCTCAGTACCTTGAAGGAAAGGGGGCCAGAACACATATAGCACTACAATTCTGACCACACCAAGGGTTTTAAGCGCACCATGGTTCACCCTCTATGACCCTCAAATACTCATGATCATGTACACACAGTCATCAAAGTGCTGGTGAGTGAAGTGCAGGGTACAGAATACCAGAAGGCTACCCCAGGGCCTACAGTGACCAGGACCTTGGAGAAGACCCCACTCTCATCTTCAACAGGAGACCATTGTCCCAAACGTACAGCAGAATGTGTCCCTGTGGAAAACAGCCCCAGGGCTCCAGGGACTTGGTGATTCCTTCATAAGACCTTATATACTTCACTGTCTACTAGAGAAACTTCCTCAAATATAACCTGAGCCACAAGATAAAATAAAAGACACAAATCTTGTCATGTTAATGCCTTGAGAAGTTTACAGATTATGTACCAATAAAATAATCCTCATAAATTCTAAAATTCTTGGTGAATACACACCTGAAGCAAACAAAGAATCTACATTTTCTTTAAAATTCAAAGTAATTACAGCAGCAGTGTAGTGAAAAGAGGTTTTAAAAATAATAATTACATCTTTGATACAAATCAAACTTTGTACACCTCAATTCATAGGAATGACTGGTGTAAGAGTTTAGTATTTATATATACAGTAGATACTGATGTGTGTCACTGCAGATAGAGTCTAAAGCCAGTGGACTTCGGGGGAAAAGGGGTTAATCTGAGTTCACACTGAAATGTTCACAGATCACTATGCTATAAAACACACACACACACATACACACACACACACACATACACACACACAAACACAGACACACGTAAAATGCCAACCTGAGTAAAACATTACTAAAAACCCAGAGCATCGTGAACCACTAAGTCACATATTGCACCTTTAAATAATCCTTCTTACCAAAGACAGAAATGAGAGAAAGTAGAAGACGGGATGGGAAGGGGTGTATGCCATGGTATGACAATTTCTTTCTCCCACCCCCACACCACCCCACCCCACAGAGAGTATCGTGGTGATATTTTAAATTTCTATTCTCAACCAAGCAATGGGATAAAAATGTCACCAACAGAAGTCTTTGAAGAAAACTGGGAGGGAAAAAAAGAAAAACAATGGAGCACAAATCTATGCAAAAAATGGGTCACAGAGAAAGCCTCCTCTAATCAAATGAGAACAGGAATGTTACTGAGAAGGCAAACCTCTGATACTAACTTACCATTTAAATATTCTGTATTCTCCAATTATGAGATTCAATATAAAAATAGAGATATCTACTGAGTTTTGCCTGTGGAAGCATAATTCAAAAAAGGCACATGTTCAAATAGAAGCCCATGCAGAAAAGGCACCACGTGCCCCTCTCTGCATGATAAACACCCACAGTCATGTATTTCCATCAGCTAGATTCCAAGATACAGCAGGTAAAAATAGACCTCTGATACTTAAAATATATCCAACCCAACATAATCCCGGCTTTAGCATGTGAATCATAGAAAAGTCCTAAAAAAATGAGAGAGAGAGAGAGAGAGAGAGAGAGAGAGAGAGAGAGAGAGAACACAAATCTATTTGGAAAAGAAAAATAAAATTGTAGCTCACTTTTCCTGGTTTTTCCACAATTCTCAAGGGGAAAAAAGTGAACCCAACCCATGGATAATCAGGAATGCAGCTGATTGATGTATCACCTGTCCCACAGCCCCTGACAGCCCTAACTCCCTGTCTGCCATGTTTTACACACACAGCCTCATGCCCTCCAAGGTAGTTAGTTCTAACAGAACAGAACAAAGAACTGAGAAATGAGACATATAAATACATGTCCACATCAGGGCATTTTCCTTCACTGTGGGTGTGACGGTCTGGTTAACTTCAGAAAGGGTTTGCTTTGGAACTAGGCGATGTAACCGTTAGTCTTTCCAAACATGCTCACTGGCTCGAGGTTTTCATAGATTGTCATTGCTGTTGTGTTCTGATAGATGAGATCAACTTTTGAGTCTTTCTGGGCTCTGATAATATCCAAAACACACTGATTGAGGAACACATACTGGTCCTGGGAGGAAAGACAAGGAGAGAGAACCGATAAGTATTGCTATCTCCCAAACCATGGCAAAATAAACTTCAGCACAGCAAGTTCAGAATCTAGAGGTAGCTGTTTAAAGACAAGAAACATAACCAGGTACTGTAAGAGAAAACCTCATAAGGAAGCATTATATGTAAAACATCATCCGATTTCCAAATAAATATTCCACATATGTATGTGTGCACATATTCACAGCATACAGAGTCCTGCAGCACCTGCTGTGTCAGGTGTGACCTGCTGCTACTATTACCAATTACCTGACAAGAAGCAATTTAAGGGAAGAAGGGTTTCTTCTGGCTCCCAGCCTAAGAAGGGACACAACCCATCATGATAGGGGGAGGATGGCAGCAGGAGCACCGTAAGCTGGTCACTTACACTGCATTCACAACCAGGAAGCAGAAGGCAGACAGGAAATGGTGCCCAGATACAAAACATTAAGGCCCACCTCTAGTGACCCTTCCATCAGCAAGGCTCTACTTCCTGAAGGTTCCACAGCCTTTCAAAGCGGCACCACCAATTGGGGCTCAAACCCAATTGGTTTGTGGGGATTCAAACCAAAGCACAATCTAAAGGTGAATATAGTCTTCCTGTAGGAAGTGGGTTAGAGAAATAAAAGAGAGGGGAAATGTATTCTGTGTAGTCCTACAATGCTAATTTTTCATATGTTATTTTTGAAATATGAGAAAGAGATCGGGTGCTGGAGGGGTGGATTGTGGTTAAAACATTTGCCATGCAGCAGCAGGATTAAATGGCAGATCCAAAAAACCCATGGAAATGTTGAGTGGGTGTGGCCTCAGAAAAAGAATGTGACCCCAGAGCAAGACAGCTAACTAAATCAGCCATATTTTCATGCTCTGGGTTGATTGTGAGACCCTCGATCACTGAATAAGGTGGAAAAGTAATCTAAGACAATTATACACACATGCATGCATGCACACACAAGTACACAAAAATGGAAAAAGAGAGATGAGAGAAGACTCTGCAGACAGATAGTAAGATTTCTATTCTAATTCTTTAAAAACTATAGCAGAAAAATGAAAATCTAACACAGAAGCAAAATTTCATTCTTTCTCTCACAATCATGCAACTCATCCAAAAGCACACAATGTATCCAGACCTCTAGAACACTCCCTACTAGACTCAAACACAGCACATATTCATAAGTTTCTAAATTGGTACAGGGTAACAGCCTGAAACAAAATGACTACTCTGCTCTCATCCTGGTCCAGGAATATCCACCTCTGAGGAAGCTCCTCCCCACCACACTGTGATGAGAACGTGCCTCAGATATGAGCTTACCAAGGACACCAAGAAGAGTAAATCCAGCAGCTTTACACACATCCCAGAGAACATGCACCCTCACACTGCTCGGCCACCTTGCTAGAGCTCTGAGAATCTTTAACATTCAAGGCTGTTCAAGGGTTGCTGCACTTGTGCTTCAGGGGCAATGTGCTATTTCCTACCATTAAGTGTGGTAGCTTAAAGATGGCCAGATCTTATTAGAAACAAAGACTAAAAACTATCAGTCTTACAAATCTAAAGTCTGGAAACCAAGCCAAAAGACTTATTTGAGGACTGGAGAGATGGCTCAGCAGTTAAGATCACCACAGAAGTCTTGAAGAAGACAAGGGTTTGATTCCCACCACCCATATGGCAGCTCCCAACTACCTATAGCTCCATTTTCAGGGAACTCAAAGTTCTCTCCTGGCCTCTAACAGCATATGATACACAGAAATACATACAAGCAAATCACCCACATACACATAATAAAAATAAGCAATCTCTTTATCTTTAAGAAGACTGTTTCAAAAGTCAGAAGCAGTAAAGACTCTCTATCTGCATGTGTGGTCCCACTGGTGCTACTGTGTCACGTGTGCTCCCACTGGTGCTACTGTGTCACGTGTGCTCCCACTAGTGCTACTGTCATGTGTGCTCCCACTGGTGCTACTGTGTCACGTGTGCTCCCACTGGTGCTACTGTGTCACGTGTACTCCCACTGGTGCTACTGTGTCACGTGTGCTCCCACTGGTGCTACTGTCACGTGTGCTCCCACTGGTGCTACTGTGTCACGTGTGCTCCCACTGGTGCTACTGTGTCATGTTTGCTCCCACTGGTGCTACTGTGTCACATTTGCTCCCACTGGTGTTACTGTGTCACGTTTGCTCTCACTGGTGCTACTGTGTCATGTTTGCTCCCACTGGTGCTACTGTCACGTGTGGTCCCACTGGTGCTACTGTCACGTGTGGTCCCACTGGTGCTACTGTATCATGTTTGCTCCCACTGGTGCTACTGTGTCACATGTGCTCCCACTGGTGCTACTGTGTCACATGTGCTCCCACTGGTGCTACTGTCACGTGTGCTCCCACTGGTGCTACTGTGTCAGGTGATTTAATTACAATTTAGATTAGAACCTGCAAAGAAATATACAACCAAGAGTCAAAAATATCTAGAAAAGTCCAATGCTTCAAGCCCAACATGTGACTCCATTTGATGTTTCAGAGACTGCAGATGGGGCCTCACCTCTGTCTGTACCATCAGAGGCCTGTGCATCCGAAGATCATAGACAATACCATACACATCCACGGTGTTCTCATTCTCTATCTGATAGATCAGACGATCGATAGCAATGAACGTGCCCGTCCTTCCGACTCCAGCACTAGAAAACAGAGACATGAGTCATCATTACCAGTTGCCTTCACCATGGATCTCTCAGTTCTCCCACCAGTACCCAAATCTCCA
The DNA here is from genome assembly GCF_982192425.1 of Myodes glareolus. NCBI lineage: Eukaryota > Metazoa > Chordata > Mammalia > Rodentia > Cricetidae > Myodes > Myodes glareolus. Next base: position 88,582,006 of record NC_142035.1, on the reverse strand, counting down.
TTATCACTGTTTGAAGCTAACACAAACTTTGTTGCTCAACTGCATCTTCAAGCAAGTTGGGGAACTCACTTGAGTTAAATGTCACAAACAAAACACCTTGCTAAACCATCTCATACTCCATGATACTCAATGGTCCTAAAGCCTAGGACAAAAAGTTACACTTATTTATGAAGCCCTATTGTAGGACTGTGTGCACTTTCTGTAAATGACCAGATGGCAAATATCTTCAGCTCAGCAGACCATGCCACTGCAGTATAAAAGCAATGCAAATGATATGTAAATCAGTGGGCATGACTATGTTCCAATGAGGTTTTATATATAAAAACAAGTTGCTAACCCTGTCTGGCCCACAGGCTATATAGCTTGCTAACTCCTTTTTACATACAGTCTCATGGCTCAGGGACTAAGTTCCTGGTACCCTCTTGCAGACTATCCTTGAGTTTCCAACTATCTATCGCATTTCCTCTTGGGTGTTGCTTTGAGGGGTGTTGCTCATAAATACCATTACATTTTAAGTTGTCACACATACATGAGCTGCCAACTAGGTATACCTGCAGTGCACCAGGATTGGTGATTCAGGAGGAATCTGCTTCATGTAGTCTCGGACCAAGTAACGAAAGTTGATGAGCAGGTCAGTGGTGTCAGGAACACCATGGTCAGGCCAGGAGGTGAAATGGAACTGTCGCATAGGATGACTCTCACTTGTCTGCATCTAGAAGCCAACAAAATGGGTTAGAGATCTAGACAGTAAGGGTACCCAGCAATACACAACAATGAGAGAAGTCAAGCAGTGCCGGTGAACTGTATCACACAAGCAGAACAACAGGCAGCCAGGCAGGAATGGTTCCAATAACCAATTTCAATTTGGTTATCCCCATTACCAAATCTTCATAACACAGCCAGGAAGGAAGGGCCTCATATGTCCCACTAAAGACATGCAGCGGAGGTTCAGAAAAAATGGGGGTGAGCCCCTGATAGTCACCCCACATGGAACAAAGACATCCAGCTCAATTTTGAGTTTATATCACTTCTGTTCTCAGCTAACAGTCAGTAAGAGCCCCATACCCACACACATGCTCCTCCTGGATGAGCCCCATTCTTCAGTCCACTTGGAAATGACATTTCCCTTAAATCCCAAAATCATTTCCCTAAGTATGGTCAGGAGGTGAGCACATGCTGGGCAAGAGACACCTGGTAAATCCTGGGCTTTCCAGATAATCTGTGTAATACAACCAGGAAACACTGAGCAAATATTTAGAACTAAAGGGGTCTACAAAAGGAACACACACACACACACACACACACACACACACACACACAAACTCACAGTCTGCCATTTCAACATCTGGCAGGCAGGAGACAGTATTTTAACAAATCTAACAATTACACCAGTTTGTATTCTACTTTAGACCAAGCATGTGCCTGGAATTATCAAAGATCTGCCTCTGGGGCCAGTCCTGTCCCTTCCTGTCCTTGATTCAACTATACTCATTTGTCTGTCAGACCTTACATATGTCCCCCACAGCTGGGCACTGGGCATCTCCATCACTGAAGCTAATTTTTAACGTTCATTCATTATAAAATCAATAAATTTATATTATTCAAAGATTGAGAAATAGGGGAGAGGACCCTGGGAAACCTCACCACAGATAACCAGCATCATAAATGTTATCATAAGGGTTTACTGAGAAAAGAAACCAGCTGCAAGGAGCAGGAAAGAGAGGAGATACAAAAAACAGTGGAAAGTAGAAGTTCTTGGGAGCAGTTCTGCAGAGGGGCAGGAGCAGGGGGCAGGGGCGAGGGACTCAGACTAGGGGTGGTAGTCAAAACAACAGAGCTCTGTCTGTAATGCTCTCATATATAGAAGGAAATGTATGTATGCATTTCACAAAATTACAAAACACTATTGTAGAAAATGCCATGTGAAAGCCTGTACTGGGTCCTAAAATAAGAAAAGACTTCAGTGGGAAGCATGAAATCTCTAGAATCTGTAGTTTCCTTGATATAAACACAATGAGAGCAACAGTATTTTCTTTAATCATTTTTGCCAACTCTATGCACAATTCCCCAGTGAACCCTAAGCAGAAGCAAATGTGGATAACAGATACGTCAGTCAACTTAAATGGGCAAAGGCTGCAGAAACAAGCACGACATACTTCAAAGGTTCCTCACTCACTGTGACCTTACTTACTGAGGTGGTCAGGCTATTATGTGCTCAACATCTCCAAAGAAGGACCTGAAATAATTCCTGTGACCAGAGTCTTTGAGAATCAGTAACTAGTAAGAAGTAGTATTTCATATACTTTGCCTTACCTATATCTTCAGGAATCTTTAAGGTTCATTCCTACAAACTAGGACCCAATATATCAGCCCCTGTTAAAATACAACACCACTGAATCTACTTCTAGGCATTTCTTTTATGCATCGTGTGTATGTGTATGTATACATACACATAATAAAAATATAAAAGTATATATATATATATATATATTCTTTTAATATATATGTTGCCCCAAGCTAAGTATGGCAACATAAACCTATACTTCCAGTACTGAGATTGAGGCAGAGGTTCATGAATTTAAGGCCAGCCTTGGCTACCTAGTAAGACACTACCTTAAAACTCTGTCTCTGTCTTAAAATACTGTCTCCTAGTATGAACCACTGACACTAGTTTTTCACATCTCCTCATGGTAATTACAGTCATTCCTCGGGATCCATGTGGATTGATCCCAGGAAAGTCTGTGAATGTTCAGGTTCTCAAAGTAATACAACCATGTGTGTATGCAACCTGCACACACAGTCATATACACTATACAGCCTAAGTGCATAGTAGGCTATACTATCCAGGGTTAAGTACAGTCCATGATGTTCACACAGACACATTCCCTAGAATACACCCCTGCCATTCAACATGTGACTATACTTTAGATCATTTCTAAACTGTATTACCTAGCACATTTTAATTTAAATAGTTATTATACTGTATGGCTTAGGGAATGATGGACCTGATTGAACATGTTAAATACAAACACTATGTTTATTCAATCCCAGGTTGGCTGAATTCACAGCTGAACAAAGCAGCAGGGGTAAAAGCCTGGCTGTATGTCACCTACATATATAGTATCTCTAAAAGCTGGATGGTGTTAACAGTATGCACATAAATCAGAGTTTAGTTATCCATTCTCCAAAAGCTATGTATGTGGTTTCCAAATTGTTCAACCACCACAAATAATGCTGATGAGGTGGGTATGATCTAAATGTACTGCAACTATGTATGAAATTATCAAAGAACATGTAATAATAAAATAGCAGACACTGGACATATACCCAAGAGAAATGAAAATAAACACAAAGCTTACTCATTTCCTAAAGGAGCTACTCCTTATAAATAACATTCTAAAAATAAACAATACTGAGATTGTGACTAATAATCAATAATAATAACTAGTAAACTAATAAACAATGCTCATCTGTAACTAATGAGTCCATGCCTGAATTTCACGTTATTTCTTTATGTCAGTGACTCAAATTTGAGCCGATCAGATTAAAAGGGATGAACACTTTCAGAGCCCTAATATGTTAAGCTCTAAAGTAGATATCTTTGTTGACTCAGAGCACTTTCTCTACTTTCAAACACTCTTTAAAAAAGAAAAATAAATTCAGTTCCTAGAATGTCTTATGATTTAAGCGGATTTGTTTTTTTAACTTTTGGAGGGAAGGGAGGACAGTGCATTTGCCCCAGAATCTGAACCTTGGAATTAGTAAGAACTATTCCTAGCAGCAAGCACCCACCCCAAAGCATATCACTGACACAGCCATGCTCATAAGACTCATTTAGTCAGGAAAGACACAAAAGTCCCCTCAAAATAATGAAGCTAGGGCTCCTCAGAGAGCATGTTGTTATGGGCATTTTAATTCTGTAAAGAAGAAGAAGCAAAAACACTTTCTCATTCATCAAATATTAGTTATTTTCAACATATATACCATTTCCAAATTCATATCCAATAATTTTCTCAGATCAATCTTGACTTACATTTTTTACCACGAAATCTCTGACGGTCCATTCCGGAAGAACAACCTCTGAGGTCATTGCCACAGTTATGTCCCCATAGTCCTGAGCCTGCTTGGAAGGCCAGTATTCTTCACATTTGGTCTAGAACACAGGATTGGTTGTATGAAAACACAGGAATCACACCCCCATCATCATCAAAGTTTCACGAGGAAGAGCAAGTCATGAGGCTGACATTGGGACTGTTTAGTTCCTCAGCTGGTTCTGTTTGACCCAAACACATATTTGCACCTGTACCAATAATTCCAAATAATATAAATGAATCTTTAAGAAAAATGAATCCTGTTTGTGAGATGGTTCAGCAGCAAAAAGCACTTGCTGCACAAGCCTGGAGGCCTGCATCTGGGACTCAGATCTCATTTCCAGAAACATCACATATGTGATCAAATCTGTGGTGACCTTTGACCACATATTTGCTGTGGCGTGTCCACTCTCCAACACACATATACACATCATACACAGAACATAATAAGAATCAATTTTAAGGAATTATGTCTAACAAGTTCCAGTTACCACCTAGGACAGCACCATTCACGTTGAACACCTGGCCACCAGCAGCCATAGCATTGAGCTGTCAGACTCCACTCTCAACAAGGAGGGCTGAGAGAGAAACACCCTGCAGATGACTCAGGTGCTAATTCTCACTCCTCAAGAAAAGAAACCACAAGAAAGAAAGAAAAAGAAAGAAAGAAAGAAAGAAAGAAAGAAAGAAAGAAAGAAAGAAGGAAAGAAAGAAAGAAAGAAAGAAAGGAGGGAGGGAGGGAGGGAGGGAGGGAGGGATTATCTTGCATATCACCATAGAACCTTCATCTGGCAAGGGATGGAGACAGAGACAGAGACCCACATTGGAGCACTGGACCAAGCTCCCAAAGTGCAGATGAAGAGCAGAAGGAAGGAGAATATAAGAAAGGAAGGCAGGACCGCAAGGGGTGTGTCCACCTACGGAGAATGTGGAACTGATGTAATGGGAGCTCACCAAGGCTAGCTGGACTGGGTCTGAACGAGCATGAGATCAAACCGAACTCTCTAAATGTGGCTGACAATGAGGGCGGACTGAGAAGCCAATGATAATGACACTAGATTTTGATTCTACTGCATGTACTGGCTTTTTGGGAGCCTAGTCTGTTTGGATGCATACCTTCCTAGGATGGAGGGGGGGCTTGGACTTCCCACAAGGCAGGTCACCCTGACTTCTCTTAGGACTGGAGAGCGAGGGGGAGAGGGAGTGGGGGGAGTGGGAGGGAAATGGGAGGATGGGAGGAGGTGGAAATTTTAAATAAATAAATTAATTAATTTAAAAAAAAGAAAGAAAGGAAGTAAGAAAAAGGAAGAAAGAAAGAAAAGAAAGAAAGAAAATACCTTATTCCAGCCATTAGGAGAATGAAGTTCAAGTCCAGCCTGGGCTAAGAGTGAAGCCCTGTCTCAGAAACAAACAAACAAACAGAACACAGAGCACAGAGAGCATAGCATGTGCTGAGGGAGGCCACGGCCCCGGGCAATCCCAACACTAAACACATAGCATGTGCTGAGGGAAGCCACGGCCCCGGGCAATCCCAACACTAAACAGAATTGCAATTAATAACCCTCCATGAAGTAACATTAATTTTCATTTTTCAGGTACACAATTTTTTAATTTAGCATGTTTTTCAACTCATCTCTATTTAGGGAAACATGAGACTTTATCCCTAGAAGAGATCATATCTGTGACAGAAATAACAGGAGGGTTCTAGACCACACAGGAAGAGAGAGGGTTGCTGGGACTTGCCCGGGCATAAGTCTGAAATTTTGTTTAATGTGTCAAAAACTAAGTTTGAGAATCAGAGATTTAGGAGCTGGTTGCTTAGAGACAGGGGAGGCAGGCTTTACAGGAGCCAAGCTGTATGGTCTCGGATACCTGGTTCCAAGCCCACCGTGTCCACTAACCCAGTTCCATCCACTCACTAACTCCAGCACAGATACAATCACAGACATTAATATGAGCTCACAGGGGAACACTGTAGAATGTATTTTCAAGACTTTTGTAAAACCTCTCTGAAAGCTAAAAATACAGAACATATTTTCTAAGAACAAAGGTGTTAACAAAGGGAAGAGTGTTCTTTTAAAAAACAAATGGATTTTAAAATACACTCGACAACAATAATTAATTTATATATTTTTTTCAAAAGATACTTACCCTTCCTTGTTCCACACATTTGGTCAACATAACAATGGCATATACGTTTTTCTCCCAAACCATACGCCAAAAATCTTTCAAAGTGTTGGGTAAAGGTCCTTGTGTGGCAATGAAATCTTTCTTGGAATGATAGCCCTAGAATAGAAAGCTCAGTCATCATTCAAGACACAGAAAGAAATGCTCTGATTCAGAGGAGTCACCGGGCAGAGCAGCCAGCACTTACAGGCACATAGTTGGCATTGATGTAGTCATCCGTCGAATGGGTCTGCACTGAAAGTCTGACTCGGGAAATATCATCTGTAGCATTAAAAGAAAGAAAGAGCCTCATTCTAAGCCAAGTTTCAGGAAAGCTGCACACAGGGAATTTTTTTTAAAAGTAAATTTTATTAAATTATAAAAGTTTCCATTTCCGCCCCTCTTCCCAACACCCTCCCACTCCCCCCACTCCCTCTCCTCCTCCCTCTTCGTCCCTTAGGGCAGTCAGGGTTTCCTGCCCCACACAGGGAATTTTTAGAAGTACCAACTGGCAGCCCTTGGCGGACACACTGCTTCACACTTCATTGTCCCTGCGGAGTCTGTGACTGCAGCGCAGAGACGCTGTGTAACAGCCTGAGCGTGAGAGCTAGGATGACCTAGGCAGCCTGGCAGCAAGGTCTACATTCTTACCACCTTCCCAGCAGCCTTGGGGGTCTGCTCTGAGCAGGACAGGTGCTGGGTAACCCTATCCACATCTCAAAACCACCTCATAAGCTTTCAAGATAAAGAAATCAGGAGTCTCAGAGATGAAGGGACATTTCCAAGTCCTTCTATGTGGGGAAACAACAGACAGAATTTGAACTCAGAGCCTATTCTAGTATGTCAGAAAAGACATCCGATAGATCAGGCATTTAAAGGGGCTTGCTGCCAAGCCTGATGACCTGAGTTTGATCCCCAAGGCCACATGGAGGGAAAGATCTGACTCCCATGGGTCGCTCTCTGACATCCACACACATCATGGCACGTGCACACCTGTACATATAAACAATCAATAAATTAAAGATGGATGGATGGATAGATGGATGGGTGGACAGGCAGGATAAAATTCTAAATTTGAAGTAACATACCATCATCATCACCCTAGTGCCCATCAGTAACCTCCATCATCAACACCCTAGTGCCCACACTGCACACCTATAATCCCTGCACTAGAGAAAAAGAAACAGGCTCCTTGGAGCTCCATGGCCAGCTAATCTAAGTGAATGAACAAGATCCAGGATAAATAATGACCCCTGTCTCAAAAATGGATGGGTGGGGAGATGTTGAGGATCTGGGGAGAGATGAGGGATAGAAAACTATAATCAGAATATATTGTATTTAAAAAGTATTTTCAATTAAAAAAAAAAGGCAGAGCAATTGAGGAAGACAACCCAGTGTCAACCTCTGGCCTCAATGTGTACACACACACATATACACACACTCACATGCACACACAAACCCCTCTAAATTTAAAACTAAACTGAATGCATAAAACTACTATGAATGGAGAGGTCTAAAATACCAACTTCACACATTTTCTCAATATCATTCTCATTTAAAAAGCATACACACAAACTTGCCCATGATAATAATGCCAGAGGTGATAATAACTGAGGAATTCCAAATGTCAGGATAAGTCATGGGTATCAAGGACAGCTCCCTGTCCCCACCGGATTCCACTGCCTGACCCTCCTGGGACAGAGTAGCACAGTAATAGTAAACCCAGTAGTGATGTGTGTGTCAAGAAAGGTTTTCTCAATAGAAACACCACCCAGACATCAAACCCCAGCCCTCACTCCAGATCCAAAGCTCTCCAATGGCAGGCCAGAGTTTTGAGTTAGTCTCAGGAGGGTAGAGGCATAGCAGCTCCCCCAGCATGGCTACAAAAGCACTTCTTTCCATTCAAGGCCAAGACCCACTGACAAGTATGAGGGAAGAAATGGAAAAAGAACCGACGACTTAAAAGACACTGAGTTTAAAATACAAGCTAATAGAAAAGCATGACTTCAAATTAAAACAATGAAATCATTAAATGGCTTGGTGCAAAAGCCACCCACAAAGCCAAGCACCAGACAGAGCATGGTTCAGACCCCCTGATACTCCTTTCTGTGTGCTAACTCTCACACCAACAGACTTCCTATAGTAGAGTTCACATTACTAACCCTTCTCTATTCTTCAGTTTGTTCTCACTTTGTTGGGTAATTGCTATTCTGGTTTCATTTCTTTTGCTGTGATAAACACCCTGACTAAAAGCAATATAAGAGAGGGAGTTTGCACAGCTTACAATTCCAGATCACATCAATCTTGACGAAGTTAAGGCAAGAACTTAAAGTATCATGTCCACAGGCAAGAGCAGAGAGAGAAGAAATGAACCTTTGCTTGCTTGCTCTCTCAGCAAGATTTCTCCTTTCTTAGACCATTCAAAACCTCCTGCCTACACAATGGTATTGCCCACAATAGGCTAGGTCAATTACCAATTATCAATCAAAATGCCCCCCAAACATGGGCTAACCTAAGCAATTCCTCACTAAGACTCTCCTTCCTAAGTGATTCTAGGTTAAGTCAAAACCAATCAGCACAAGTACAGACACAGGCAACTCTCAAAAGCAGGAAAGGGCTTCTTCTCCCTCGGCAGTGCAGGGATTATAGGTGTGCACTGTGGGCACTGGGGTGTTGAACTCAGGACCTCACGTCTAGACGGCAAGAACTTTACTGATAGAGCCATCTCCGCAACTCCAAATTTAGAATTTTACCCATCTGTCCATATGTACATCTGCGCGTCCTTCTGTCTGTCTATCTATCTATCATTTAGCTGTGGAACATGCCTATCCATCCATCTATCTGTCTGTCTGTCTATCTATCTATCTATCTATCTATCTATCTATCTATCTATCTATCTATCATCTAATCAAAGATCTGGGTAAGGAGAGAGTGTGACCCTGTACCTGCTTTCCTGTTGCCCCTTTCAGAACAAAACAAACTGAACATGAGAGGAATGCAACTCTGAATAAGTCACCTAACATGGAGGTTTATTTTCTTCACTTGTGAAATAAATATTCCACCACCTACTCTACAAACTGTGGTTGTAAGGATTAAATTAAATGTAATATCTCTTCATAGAGTACTTAGCTCATTCTAGGTAAATGGTTGTGGGACTATCTGGTACTGAATGGTGGTAAAAACAGCAAGTGGGTACTATTGATTCCCCATATCTCTACTGTTCAAGAGATGGCCAGTGACAAAGGGAAGACAGGAATAAAATCACTCACAAGGCAGGACATTGTTATAGCGATTCTTCCCCCTGTTCTCAGCTACCTCAGCTGTGTATTTAGGTAGACTTACTCCAATCAGCTTCAGATCCTGAAAACAAATAAGTGAGTTATATATTTAATCAGGCACAGGGTAGAAAAAATTAGGAATGCAGAGGCAGAATGGATTGACTACTGCTAAGTGCAAAGAGACATTGAGCATCTAACCTCCAACACCTATGAGTAGGCCATGGAAGAAGCAAGAAATCAAAATGAAGTCACACTGGAATACAGTGGGTCCTTAACCTAACATGGACAATGTTGTTATAATATGGGACACAGACACACAAGAGGAAACACAATATGGTAGTGATGGTAGTGGGTGACGGAAATGGAAGCCATGCTTCCCCCAAACCAAGAGACAATGGGGCCTTCCAGAAACTGAGAGAACCAGGGCAGGATCTCCCCTGGAGGTTAAGGGGGTGCAGGCCCTGCCGACACTGTGATTTTGAGCCTCTTGTTTCCTGAACAGTGAGATGGATATTTGTCCTTAGTTCCCCTGTTTATGGTACTTGATAGGGCAGCACTTAAACTAAATCAGAGATGGAAATGCAAGGAGAAAGAGGATTCTCGACTTCTGGGGCTGGACAGTCAGGAGTCACCAGCCTGACAAGGCAGAGTGAGGCATGCAGACTACAGAGGGAACTAGGCAGCATAAAGACAATCAATACACAGAGAACCTGAGGCCTGTGGGACCCGAGTGACGGGGGAGGACGGACTGTGTCGGAGTTGTGGGCAGGACTCTAGGAGTCCAAAAGTAGAATCTGCACCAGGGAGCACTTCTGAGTAAGGACGGTTCCTGGCCAGTCTGGGGGACAGAAAGTAGCAGAGTCTGCCAAGCCCCAGACCTCCGAATGGCCCATTTGGCTTTTCCATTGCTCGTGTAGCTTATTAATGACCCTAGTTAATGGTCCTCTAGCTTGAATTCCCCATTTCTGTCTCTCTCTGGACAATCTTCAGGTAGCCACAAGATTAAACACATATTCCACCAAAAATGAAGGTCTGTGTGAGCTTTCTAGCCAACAGCAGGGTGCCCCAGAGGAACAGGCATAATCTTCTCTCCCCTCTAGGCTGCCTCTCACCCAAAGTTTTACCACAATGCAAAACAGTTTGTGACCACGTGCCTCGTATTCCTCTGCAAACCCACAGTTGGAGTCAGCTTGCTGTTTCTTAAAGTAGGCCTCAAAATTCTCCACTCGAATTAACTTGGATCTAGGAAAACAAAACAACTTCTTGGGGTTTTCATTTTTGCTTATTTTTCATTCAGTTAAGTTCAAACTCAAAATATAAAATATAAATGAAAGAATATCAAAATGAAAGATATAAAAATGAAGCTACTCACTTTTTAGGTCTTCATCATGGAAAGGAAAAAAGGGGGAAATCAATTAGATGTACTCATTTTAGAAGTAAGTAAGCATCAACTCAAAAGAACAAAGCCAGACACAGTGAGAGGTATGGGTTGGAGATCAATGCAATGTTATTTTAAAAACCATTGAGATGCAAATCAGAAAAGCAGCCCTATCCTATAACTGACAATATCTGTGACTTGAAATAACTGTTTTTGCTTGGCTCTTGATAATCCACTCACTTTTGTAAAATATAGCAATTACCTTGTGCGGGTGCTGTGGAGATAGTTTAGTGGGTCAGAGTGCTTGCTACTCAAGTCCTCAGCACCCAAATAAAAACACCAGCATGGCCACATGCACCTATAACCCCAGTGCTGAACTTGGGTAGACAGGAGGATGGCAGAGGACTGCTGCTTCTTAGCAAGAACGCTGTCTCCAGGGAACTCAGCAAGTAGTGACAGAGCCACCCCCTTCTGGCCTCTGAGCACCTGTGGGGATGCATACCTACACACACAGGTACACCAGATACACACAGAGAATCCTATTTGTTAATAAAACTGAAGAGCATATGGGGAAACAAAAATAAAAGTAACTTCAGGAGGACAATAAAACAAAGAATCCTTGCAGAAAACAGCAAGAAATTCCAGAAGATTATGGCCAACCTGTCAATCAGGAAAAAATGCCAGCTATTTCTATCAAAAAAAAAAATGCTCTAGATAGTCACTGAACAGACTGGGAGACTGAGAATCTTAAAATAAATTTGTAACTCAGACTTACTTAATTTGAGAAAATGACACTTCATTATTCTTGGCATCTTTCCTATTTTGAAAGGGAAAAAAAGGCCCATTAGACAGACAAAGACCTTCATCCTGCCTGCTCTGTCACCTTTCACACATCCATGGATACCTTCTTCTCAGGCAGTAGTTCAGGTAAATGGAAGCCTGCTCACCAGTCCATAACCGCCAACAGAAACCTGTTCTCTGATACTCAACCTAACAGACCAAGCAGGGAATGTAAACTAAAAATCAGTACACTTACTCTTTCTTTTTATTGAAAAGAATCAAAAATCTATTCAAGCAATTTTTAGAAATTTTCGTGTGTGAGAGTGTGTGTAAATTAATGCAAAGAGGGGGAAAGCCCTGAAAGGAAGTCAAATCCAAAGCTGCCACTGTGAGCACCTGCACTGTTGACTCAGCTCCACCTGGTGCTGAAACAAACTGCAATTGAGCAGCATGTACCGAAATCGGAGGGAAAAAAGTATGCCCACTTACCCAGTAAATGTTCTATTTGGAATTTAGCCAGGGAAATAATCGTGAGCATGCCCAAAGGTTAGGTACAAGGACATGTAACTGTAGTCAAAAGTATTACAATATCCAGTAAAATGGATAAATAAATGATGGCAAATACCAGGCAGCTACTTAAAATGATACTGAAATGAAGCCCTCCATCATGTCTTATTAATGTATCTAAAAGGACTCGACTGGGGTGAGCATCATAATCACATGAAAATGGTAAGAGCAGGTTTGTTGTAATTATGGGTTACCGAATTTCTTTGCTTTTCTTGTGGGTATTTTCTTTACCACCATGGGTTTGAGTTTTGAGTTTGGTGGTGGTTTACAGGTTTTGAGACAGGTTCCACTGTGTGGTTCAGACCAACTCTTCCCATCAGCTTCTTACTAGGACCTCACTCCCTGTGCCCTATTGACTTGACTGTTGACATTCCAGCTTTTGAGCTAGGTTCTGATTCATTTTTTAGTAGAGTAAAAAAGATTTAAGTGATATGAAGAGAAGGGACACTGTGTGATTTATTGAGGGGGAGATAAAGCAACTACTGTTTTTTTGGAATAGGCTTGGGTAGCACACTCGGCAGAGGTGGAAGGACGAGGAATCCAAGGCTACCTCTGTTACATTTGAAATATCCCAAGATATTTTAATAGACTGTTTCAGGAAAAGGGAAAAAAAAAACAAAAACAGGAGGATGATGTTGAAAAAGCCAAATCCAAGGTGGGAGTTTCTAGCTAGAAGCACCTGGCAAGAAGTGAATTCCAACACAGGATTCCCACAGTCAGGCAAGAGAAAGTCCAAAGACCAAGTTCAAGTTCTTCTTTGGTGCTTCCAATACTGATTCTGCAACCCTAGAAGGGCTTTTAAGACTTGCCTGTTAGAGTCTTGGGAAGTCCATGAGGTAGAGGGCACCCAAAATGAAACTGCCGTACCACTAACTAACTACATCACAGGGTGGTGGTAGAAAACAATGGAGTAAGACATTTGTCAACCCTCCTCAGCACTCATTCCCATACCACAGAGGAAGAGGTTAAGGCTAAGCCACTTCCAACAGCTAGTCAGAGTGGAACTTAAGTTCAAACTTGGTCAACTCTAAAATCATATGAAATTCTTAACACATTCCTAGGATCCCGGCCTGAGAGCAGCATCCCGCACAGCATCCCGCACAGCATCCCACACAGTAGGTAGGTCTGATGTGGTTGGGGTGAGGTTCAGAATCAAATCACCCAACTGGAGTCAGAAAGGAAGTAAGTCTGGCCAGATGGCAAGAACTTTCAATTGTTCCTCCCGATTTTACAAATGGTTCCAATGCCTTACAATAAAAGGTTTTCTTAAACAACAGCACACGCCAACTAAATAAGCAGTATCACCTTTTCTTTCTCCAGAAGATGAAGCCCCCCACAGCCACAATGGCCAGGGCACCAAGGATACACCCGAACACTGCTCCACAGATGACACCTGGGGAAGGCCCAACAAGAGGCGTTTCAATTGGCATTCATGAAGGGCCATGTGCTACACCAACAACCAGCCCAGGACCCACACAGGATTCAGGGAGAAAGGGAGTGTGGTGCACATAGGGGGAAAGTAAATGTCTTTAGACATAAAATTACAACCAGCTTTCAAGAACTTGTTTCTTCACCCTGAGCCCACCATTATCAGGATGGTCCTGAGAATATCACAACCCCTGGCTGGTCTCAGTTCAGCTGCAAATTTAGTGACCTGAGAGAGATCAGTGTTTTTTCCCATTGCTTATGAGCAGAAGTACCTACAATAACACACACACACAGCATGGAAGCCCTTCCCCCTCCCCCCTCCCACCCCTACCCCTGCCATTTATATGGGCTGTTTAAAGGGAATCCCTGAATTTTGCTTCTGGGCTATCTGTTCTACTCATCAGTTATGACAAACAAATGAACAGACCAGTAAGTCATTGTTTCTCCATACTGACAGAAGAGGGGACCCTCACCTTGATCCCTGAAATTCCCATATATCTAGGTCTGTGATACTGGATAGAACGAGCACTTTACAAGGAGTCTAAGGCTAGAACTTCAGGCTTACATTTAAGTCACTGTGCAACACTGGGCCTTAGGAGCCTTATTTCTACACAGACGTAAGATAAGACAACTGCTATGGTACCTTCTAATATGAACATTCAAGGACTCTTTAAACTGAACATGTTTGTTGGCACATGGGCCCACAAGTGACTCTTAGAAAGCAAAGGACTAAGTAATCTGCAGATTAGAAGTGTGGCTGGTTTTAGAGAAGAAGTGGGGAGCACCTCTTTTAAGGATAGCAGAGTGGGGAGCTAAGCTAGCCCAAAGGCCAAGGGATATGTCAGTTTCTGAGAGGAGAAAACCAGCCACCTCCACCTTTATAGGTGCCTACGGAGACAATAGGCTTCTGCAGACACAAGGTGGAAAACCCACTGCATTGATGTTAGGGCTTTTGTCTCCCTCTACCTGGATCTTGAGGCAGGAACACAGCATCCGAATATTGACTGAAAGAAACATAGCTCTCATTCCCATTGATGAGTCCACCATTCTGAAGGTTGTAAGTAATATTGGTGAAGCCAGCAACACACACCCTATGGGGGACAATGGAGAAAATAAGGAAACTGAGATGTTTCTACCACCTTAGTATGTAGAATCTTAAATTCATGAGGCTCAGCACCCAACAGCAAGGACTCATATTACCGGTAGGAACCCAGAGGCTCCAGCCTTCCGTTGTAATAGCCGAAGGTGGTGGATTGGTTCCCCACATTGATTTCATATTTCAAGACATCAGACAAGCCCAGAGAGCGTCCCTTCTCTTCTACTCTTATGAGGTATGTCACATAAGTATCCGAGGCCCCCTTTTTGAAATCTCCATATGTGTACTTCAAAACATCTGCAGAAGGCTGGCCAGCTAAGGAACAAAGAGGCAAATCATGAATGACAGCAGCAAGACAAAAGTGTTTAAAAAAAAAAAACCCTCCGGAACAACACAGGTGCTGAGTAACGATGCCAGCAGCCCGTCTCTCAAACAGTTCTAGGAGCAGGTGAATCCTTAGTATTTGGCTTATATCACCTCATTCCTTCATCGTGAGTCTCCCACAAAAGCATATGATCCCTATTCTCAAGCAAGAAAAACAAAGAGCAGAGAGCTAGCAGAAACCTGACCAAAGCCACACTGCACATGCTGGGGGCTGGATTCCTAGCCCTGATCTCCTGGCCCAAGAACTGCTGGTGTTGAGTGGCCTGGGCAGCATGTAACAGGATCTTTTTCATTCAACATGGGTCTGAGTTTGAAATTGGTTGAAAACACATTCAATGACAAAGGGGTTAAAAACAGACTCAACATTTTAAAAGTCAGAGAAAGTGATCTCCACATTTTGTTTATATGTATTCATCAGGATGCAGGTACATGTGTGTGAGCTACTTTGTATGCATGTATGTCTGTGTGTGTGTGTGGAAGTCAGAGGACAACCTCAGCTATCATTCCTCAGGCACCTCCTACCTTTTGTGACTCAGGATTTCTCTCTAGCCTGGAACTTCATTCCAGGCTAAGCTGGCTGACCTGGGAGCTCAGGGATCCTCCTGTCTCTGCCTCCCCAGCTCCAGGATTACAAGGGCATATCACAATGCCCTTTCTGTAATGTAGCTCCCAAGGACTGAACTCAGGGTCTGTGCAAGGCAAGTACTTTATCAACTGAGCTATCTCCCTAGCCCTGGTTTTGGTAAAACACTCCCACACAGCTATCAGAGACACCATTCTAACTGGCACAGAAAAATCATCCTAGTTCACCTCCCCTCCCATCCAGTTGGTGCCCTTCACAGAGTCCACTAGCAAGTGCAATCTTTTTGTACTTGCTTTCAAGAGAAAATCATCCTAAATTGACTAGTGAGAGCCTATGGGCCAAATCTAGCCACTACCTGTGTGTAAACAGCTGTGGGGATGGGCACCCTCACCCTCATAAATTTTCCATACATGGTTTCACACCATTACAAAGATGTTAGATAGTTGTGACAGAGGCTGCAAGGCCATGAAAACTTAAAATACTTGCTATCTGATCATTTACAGCACCAAGCAAACAGCCAGCCTCCCTGTGAGTCTGCAGTACAGGCTACAGTACAGAGACACAATTTATTTATGTCACTAATGTGCCTGTGGGTTACAGCATTGCTCACAGTGGTGGTTCAACTCAGCCCCTCCAGGCTCAAACACTGGAACACTGGGTCCCCAGCTGGTGGAACTGTTTGGGAATAATTAGGACATATAGCTTTGTTGGAGGAGGTCTGTCATTAGGAGTGAGCTTTGAGGTTTCCGAAACCCCCACGCCTGCTTTACTTGTGGATCAAGATGTAAGCTCTCAGATGCTCCTGTCACTGCGCATTTACTCTACCGTCACGGACTCTGGCCCTCTGAAACCATAAACCCATTGAACACTTTCTTTCATAAGTTGATTGGGTCGTGGTGTTTTATCACAACAATAAGAAAGTAATCAGGATGGTTCTGTCACACAAGTTAACCCACATTGGCCCCTCCTTACCTTCTGCAGTGGTGAGAATGACAGCATAGGCTTTGATAGGTCCATGGCTGGCGTCAAAACCACTGAACTTAACTTTTACTGAATTGTGACTGACAGATGTAATATTAGGGGATTCATCTGGAGGAGGTGGGTCTAAAATATAAAACAGAAGACTCACCCAACATTTAAAATCAAAGGAGAAAATGTGCTCAAATGCTCTCTCCAAGACCCGCCCCTGTCCCGGAAGCTGTATGCAGAGAGGGTAGGCGGCAGGAAGGGAATAGGTTCTGTGCAGATACCTGGATTCTGAACAAGCCCAATGACAGTGACTCCATAGATGCCCCCACATTTACCATCAGCTCTCCCAGAATTTAGATGTCAGAAGGGATATCACACTTCCCACCTCAAGACTGGCAGCAGCACACTACGGCAGCTTTTCCACAACTCCAGAAACTCATTCCTTCTCTTTCCTCCTCTGGAATACTAAACTTACCTGCCCAACCCCATGACACACACACATCCCTTACCCTCAGCACACAGGAACTAAGCAACAAACCCGGCAAAGACTTTCACCCCAACTCTCCTTTTCTCCAATACTTCCCAATCGAGAGAAAATGCAATTTTGAATTTAACTGGTATTAAATACATAAATTTATAAATATTCATCTGTAAAAGCAAGATACCAGTTTTAAAAAACTGAGAATCGCTGAATAAAATAATATATGATCATATTTGTTCATCTTATTTTCCCCTTTTATGTTTAATTTTTATATAGCTTATGCTACCTTTGAACTCCCTATAATAACCAAGGATGACATCGAACTTTTGAGCTTCCTGACTCTACCTGCCATGTGTTGGGATTATAGGTATGTGCTACCACATGCAGTTTATGTAGTGTCAGAGACTGAACTCAAACTTCATGTCTGACCTAAGCAAGTGCTCTACCAACTGAACTACAGCCCCAAACCAGAGGTGTCTAGTTCTGATGAGCTTCTATGCTCTATGACAAGTGAGACTCAGCCATGGTCTCTATTCTTCAGCAGTTCATACAGAGATGGCAACATGAAAAGAGATGCTGAAAGGGGGAAATGAAATGTTCACTGTGCCCACTATGGTGTACAAAGCCGAAGTAGAGTGCACAGGCGGGTACCATGGTGTGCTGCACAGCTTTAGGGAGCCCCATGCATGCTGTTTTCGTGAGACTGTTTAGTACACAACCTGAGCAGCCATGTGTGTGGTCTTCCATGTGTAATATGCAGTACAGCAGTCCTGGAAGGTAAGTACTGTTTCTCCTTTTTACAACTGAGACGATTTGCAAGGTTAATTACCTTTTCTAAAGATCACGTGACTGGTAAAAAGGACAAATTGAACTCAAGCCAGGGTCCACCTATCTATTCTGAGCCTCTGTCTATAAAACACCTCAACCACTTTCCAAGTCGGGTCCCTAAAGTAAGAGGCCCTTTTAGAACAACCACTAGTTCTTTAGAAATTAGAAGAAATATCCTTAAGCCTTGAAGAATTTATCTAAGTCAAAAACCACAAAAGAAGATAGAACACCACCACTCCACTAGTTGAACTAAAACACAAATTAGGCAGAGACAGGAGCAATGGATAGATAAAATAAAATCAATTCTTTCCGAACAGAGGGGTGGGGGAGAAGGGAGAAAGGAGAGAAATGCATATGAAGGGTTCAGTGAGGAGAGCCCTGCAGAGCGCACGGTCTTTTCTTCCCCAGAGCAAGTGAGGCTCTTGTCAGCAGACCCTGACCACATGCACAATAACGGGGTTGCTTTCTAAGTCTTCTCCCATAAGCAGAGTTGTCATAGTAGTATGGCTACATTTGAAAGAAAAGAAGAAAGTCCTTATCTTGAAGTGATCCATGTGTAATATTTACAAACACAACCAATGGTCAAATCAGGTTTCGGAGTCACCCTTCCAATAACAGCTTAGAAGGAAGGCAGGGGCATAAATGTGCTGAGAGTGGCTGAATGCTGGCAAGTGTCCCAACAAGACATGAGTTTCATCCTATTGTCTGGACTTAGTATATATTTGAACAGTTCTATTAAAAATGCCTTTCTTAAATGCAATAAGGGAACTCCATACTATAAGAGAGGTGGAGGGGAGGGGAGGGGAGGGGAGGGGAGGGGAGGGGAGGGGAGGGGAGGGGAGGGGAGGGGAGGGGAGGGGAGGGGAGGGGAGGGGAGGGGAGGGGAGGGGAGGGGAGGAGAGGAGAGGAGAGGAGAGGAGAGGAGAGGAGAGGAGAGGAGAGGAGAGGAGAGGAGAGGAGAGGAGAGGAGAGGAGAGAGGAAGAGAGGAGAGAGGAAGAGAGGAAAGGAAGACAAAATGAAACATGGCAACAAGCTATTCTGTAAGGTCGCAGAACACAGAATCACTCAGGATGTAGAACACATATCTCTTACTCTGCAGTTTCCGGTTGGATTTCTGCAGAACAAGGTAAACAGTCCGCTGGTAAAAAATACTTTAAGGGAATGTAAACATCCTAAATGGATTTTTGGGCTGCAATACAATACCTGTGATGCTAGTGGTGCAGGTGCTCTGGGTGGGGAGTGCCATCTTTTCACAAGACAAGGTGACAATGCTAATGTTGTACGAGGTAGAAAACGTCAAATCTGGTACTTTTTTCTTGCATTCTGTGTCATTTTCTGAAGTGCAATTTTCCAGGAGTGCCGTATAGTTCCAAGTGTCATTCCTGACCCCTATCTTGAAGCCTTTATTCACGCCAGGGGGGCAGGGCCACTTCAGGACCAGAAATGGCTCCTTAGGGACCATCTCACAGTGGAAGAAGGCCACTGGTGCAGGTTCTACAAAGCAAAATACAGAGCAAGGTGAGGCTCACGGGAAGCAGAGGACCTGGCCCAGCACAAAAGGAGATAGCAAGGAGATAGTTGAGTGGACTAAGCGATAGCAGACCATGTGACCTTATTGCTCTGGGGTTCAGTGCAGACTGTCTGAGGATTAAAGGAAACATTAGTGTCAGTCACCATGCAGCATTCTTAGAAGAGGCTGGAGAGATGGCTTAGCAGGTGGAATGCTTGCTGCTCTTCTAGAAGAACCACATTCAGTTCCATCCATCCCAGCCATACTTGTTCATATGGGGTTTTCTCTTGCTTAAGGCTGAAATTGTAGGAAGCCCCAGAGACACTACTCAAACCACCAAGCAAGCAAGTAGATCAGGTGGGATGTATCTAACTGAACAAGGGTCACTTAAAGCCACAGAAGTATTTAACCACATCATAGGAAAATTTAGAGGCCAAGCATCAAGCTCTGATGCCTCCTGGCCCTCACTGTTGTCTTCAGCCTCAGGGCCTCTCACTGGCTGCTCCCCTGCCCATAATGCAGGGGTCAAAACCCTGTGATATTCATGTATTTGGCTCTTTACTCCCTCAGGTCTTTGCTCAGTCACCTTTCCATTTAACCTTTTCATGAGGCATCTCACATGACACCTTAATAAGAATACATTCCCCCTTCCCTAAGTTTTCCTTTTTCCTCTTTAGCCATAATCATCACCTAACTACCTGTTCATTTTATTTATTATCTGTTCTATTCACCAGGATAAATATTACAGAAATGGAGGAACCTCTCTAACATAGCAAGTGCTCAATAAACACATGCTGAACGAAGCAATGGTAACAGCATCCATGTGTTACACATACACACACACACACACACACACACACACACACACACACACACACACATGCTGTCTTGCAGTGCTCCATGCCACGGTTGCCCACTGCAGGCACAGTAACCCACAGGCTGGGAAAAGCTTCCTGAAAGTGAGCAAAACAAAGAGAAAAACAGGAACCATTAGGAACATGGGACTACTCACCCATACAGAACAACCTCCGGCCAGGTGATGCTGTAACATTCCCAATTTTTGCAAAGATCTCCACTTCGTAAGAGGAGCCAGGGATTAAGTCAGCGATTGTCACAGAAGTGATTCCAGTGTGTATGACCATCTTAGTTACATTGCTGTCATCTCCAGCCTTCAAGATAAGGCAGTAGGAAAACTTAGCAGGGGCTGGGTCCAGATACTTCCACCAGATGACTGCCACAGTGGCGTTGGTGCTTACTTCAATGTCAGACACATTGCTGGGCCCTTGGTTTAAAATTAAATAAACAAATAAAATGAACCACTTTGAATTTGATATATTTTATTTGCTAAATCCAAAAGCTGCCTGCCTTTTTTCAAGAAAGAGTTAATATAATTAATATGCATTGCTTCAAAAGATAATTACCCAAAAAGACAGTCATAAAATATGCATATTAAATATTCATATTAGGTGTTGGCACAGCACTTGGGAGGAAGAGGCAGGTGGGTCTCTGTGAGTTTGAGGCCAGCCTGGTCCACAGAGTGAATTCCAGGACAGCCAGGACTGTTTCACAGAGAAACCCTGTCTTGAAAAACCAAAATAATAATAATAATAATAATAATAATAATAAATTTAATATATGTTAAAATCTGAAAAAAATTTAAAATGTTCAGCTTCTTTTAAACTTAGCATGTATATTCCAATATTTTACTTCACAGAGAGAGGTGGGAAGTGAGGGAGAGAAGCAATAGAATTTCCAACCTCCTTTTGGAATCTGACCAATGAAGAAGGTAAAGCATATGATAAGATAACACTTCCACCATCTATCCCATCTGAATGCTAGGGAAGTCCCTCTCTTTCACGGTCACAAGACGAGACCCTCATGTGAGGGGTTCTTCCGTGCCGGCAGGACAGCGGCTCCCTAAAATGTTTCTGAGGAGTAGCCGGCCCTACAACATTCTCCGTTCTCATATGATGCTTCCAGAGAACAGTTCTGTGTTCACATGGCTCCAGCCACAGTGCTCACAAGAGCTGAGGAGCCTTTGTTGAAACTGATGTTTTTAAATTAAACAACTCTCACACCAGTCTAAAACCCAGAGGCATAATCCGCCCCTTCTCCATCCATTACTGTACTTCCTCCACATGAGAGACAGAAAAAGCACTCCCTCTGTCCACCCCCAGTCCCCACAAGACTCACGTGTGTACTGGGCAATAGAGCTGGAGTCACCTTGGACCTGCTCCAATTCTGGAGAGATTGTGACATTATATAAGGTGCCTGGGGTGAGGCCCTTTAGTGTGACGGCTTTCTGAGAAACGGTGGTCTTGTTGGTCTCGTGGGGGCTGTGTTCAGACACCAGAACTATGTGGTAGTTATACCCAGAAGTACCGTCTGTGTTCCCCCACTCCAGCTGCATCTCACTGGTGCCAACACTGATCACTCGGATGTCGATCACAGCACTGCGGTCTAGTCAGAGAAAAGAAAGAAAACTATATAATCATGATTCTAGCTTCATCTCAAAGTGTCTGTCAAATAACCAACTTTTTGTTAGCCAACTCTCCAATGAGTTCAGGTCCAGTGTACTAGAGGTCAGGGCTAGAGTGAAACCCTACTTAAAAAAAAAAAATAGTGAGTTCACAAATGTCAAACTGTGTGCCTGGTACCCATCAACGCCAGAAGAGGGGGACTGGATCCCCTGAACTGGAGTTAAAGGTGGCTGTGAGCATGCATGTGGGTTCTAGGAGCCAAACCCAAATCCTCTGGGAGATCATTCAGTGCTCTTAACAGCCATTTCTCCAGGTCTAAGGGATTCTGGTGTGTTTGACCTGTGATACTTTGTCAAGCTATGTACTGTGAATGGGTACACTTTTTATACCTATATTGTATCTCAATAAAGAGTGTGTCTGAAGATGGGTGGTGGTGATGCACGCCTTTAATCCAAGAACTCGGAAGGCAGAGGCAGGCAGATCTCTGTGAGTTCAAAGCCAGCCTGGTCTGGTCTATGCAGTGAGTTCCAGGACAGGCTCCAAAGCTACAGAAAAACCCTATTTCAAAAAAAAAAAGAAAAGAAAAGAAAAAAGTGTGTTTGAAATTGAGTGTGATGCACTCCTATCATCTCAATAATATCTACAAAGCTGAGGCAGGAGGATTTCAAGTTCAAGGTCAGTTTGAGCTCCATAGCATGACTCTGTCTAAATAAGTGTTGGTTTGCTTGCTCTTTGCCACTTACTCAAAAGAGTGTGCTCATATGAGCCGCCCGGCACACTAAGGAGGAAAACAAAGGAAGAACTATAAAGTAATAACATGCTTACATGATGGAACCTTTCTCTAAAAGCAGGAAGGCCATGCTAGCTATGGGGAGTATAGTATATACTATATAGTATATATACACCCAGAGCAAAACGTTCAAATAAAAAATAAAATCAGTTGTAAAATTATGACGATGTGGACAAAAGGTATGGCTGTGCACACAGACAGAAAAGAAATTCAATCATATGAGAGTGGTTAAGAGTTACATATGCTCCTTCCCTTTAGCATGGTAAATAACACAGCATATTATTTATCATTAACCATCTGTCAATGTGCATTTTGGCAGTGCTAAATATATTCCTAGTATTGCATAAACATTACCATTATCACACTCAAAATGTTTTCATCATTTTTCAACATAAAATCTGTACCTACTTTGCCCTACCATCCCATTCCCTCTACCCGAGTTCCTCTCTCTCTCTCTCTGAACCTGCCTATTCTAGACCCTGTGTACAAACTGAAGCATAAGTACCTGCCTTTTAGGGGTGTGATGACACATACCTTTAACCCCAGCATGCAGGAGACAAAGGCAGGAGGATCTCTGTAAGTTTGAGACAATCTATTCTGTATAACACATTGTAGGCCAGCTAGGGCTGCACATTAAGATCCGGTCATTAAATGTAATAACAAAATTATCTTTCTCTGTGTGACTTATTTCACTTTGTAAAGTATTCTTTGTGTGACTTATTTCACTTCTAATATGTAGGAGAATTGTCTGTAATCTGTCAATCATGTTTTAAATAAACGCTGATTGGCCAGGCAGGAAGTATAGGTAGGAAAACCAGACAGGAAGTAGAAGTGATGCAATGAGAACAGGAGAATTCTGGGAAGGAGGAAGCTGATTCCTCCCAGTCCAGACAGATCAATGAAGAAGCAGGATGTGATCTGCCAGCTGGAAAAGGTACTGAGCCATATGGCAAACATAGATCAGAATAATGGGTTAATATAAGTTACAAGAACTAATAAGAAGCCTAACTTATAGAGATCTCTGTGTGATTTTCTTTGGGGCTTGTCGGCTGTGGGGAACTGGGCAGGACAGAAAACCCCAACAAGCAGGACCTCATGTTACACTAATATTTACAAGATACATCTATGTTGCAGCATACATGAAGATTCACTCCCAAAGGCAGAATGATATTCTATTATGTAAAAACAAAGTCGTATTTTGTCTATCTGTGTGCCAGTGGGTACTGGGTGGTTTCTATCTCTGGGTTTCTGTGAGTGAACAATGATAAACAAACAGCTATCTGAGATCCTGCTTTCAATTCTTCCTGAGAGATACCGAAAAGTAGAAAACTAGATCAGGAAACATTTGTTTCCCTTTTTCTAGATTGCCTTTAACGCTGTTCAACTACACCCCGAGTAAGGACGACAGCGGTTCAATAACGGACAGTTACTCTAAGTGTCTGGGACTCTTGCCACCTATTCCAAGGAACCTACCACTAACCACACACAAATACAAGGCTGATTTTAAATTACGCCATAAAATAAACATTGCCAGACATATTGGCACATGCCTTTAATCTAACACTTGAGAAGCAGGCTGATCTCTGTAAATGCAAAGTCAGCCTGGTCTACAGAGACAAGGAGGTCCAGCCCAGCCAGAGCTACACAGTGAAACCTTGTTTCAATAAATAACAATAACAGGGAAAATAGTCATAATTCACAGATTAAGTGAGGAGAAAGCAGATTATAAAACCACACATGAGCCAAGACAGCAAGGTTTATAAAGGATAAATATGTATGTTTGTGTACATCTTAAAATAGTGTCAGGGAGCTGGCTATGGTAGCATGTGACTCTAATCTCAGCATTTGTGAGGTGGAGTTCAAGACCAATCTCAGTCGCATAGTAAGTCAGAAAACCACATAAGACCCTATCTCAAAAAGGGGTGAGATGCTGGTCAGATGGCTCAGTGAGTAAAAGCACTTGCCACACAAGTCTGACAACCTGAGTTCAAGTCCCAGAACCCAGAGTAGAAGAAAACCAACTCCTGGAAGTTACCCTCTGACCTTCACAATACAGTGTGGCACCTAACTGATAGGTTTACATATGATTCTTCGTCACTTTATTTTTGTATTGCTGCTATCACCACAGTCATGAAATGTTTTAAAATTCATTTACATAAAAAGAAAAATATATTTTGAAAACAAGACATCTATAAATTATGCTGGCTTCCTGTAAGAAACATCAATATCAGGATGCTTACCAGTTCTGACACCAACTGTTCTGGATGGCCCTTCAGTCCCATCTGGTCCTCGTGGAAATATTTCAAAATGATAATTGGTTCCAGGCTTTAATTTTTCGATGGTAAAGCTATTTCCAGTTGTATAATTTTCAATCTTCTCACCTCCCTCCTGCATGGTAAGGATCCTAAATGACTGTGAGTCTTTGCTTCTCCAAGTCAAACCAATTTCCCTTATGCTGACATTTGTCACTTGGAAGTCAGAAACCGGACCAGGGGCTATGGAAGACAGTGAGGAAGGTTAGATGAAGAACCTCCATCTCCAGGCATGGTACAGAAGTGGCACTGCCCACAATACCAGCACTTGAGACCATAAGACAGGAAGATCTCGAGTTCAAGACCAGCTTGGACTACAAAAACAAAAGTATAAAGTCTGTCTCCAGAGGACAGAGCAGCCAACCCTCATAAGAAACTGACCTGTTCTCCCTTTCGCTTTTCCTGGAGCACCAACTGCAGTATAAAGTCCCTTCAAAAACTGGTGCTTCTGGCTAAAGAAAGATCACTTGGCCACACAGAATGTAGATACCATGTCAGTCACCCACAGACAGTGACAGGAGGTAAGGATTCCCAAGCTCTGAGGATGAGTGCTGGCCATGGCTGGCTACTTTATCTTGAACATGTTACTCCAAAAGGTCTAATCTCACCTCTGTCAGGTCCCTGCTGAGATGCCAGAACACATTATCTCGATCATGGCTTCCACTTCCATAAAGTAAGACTAACACCAACCATACCACAAGGATGTCCAAGCTCTCAGTGACACAGTGCAAAAGCATCACTGAGCAAATGATTAGGGCCAATCAATGATCACTGTTATTACATCTCACACCCTGAAGGGCAAATGAGGCCCTGTGGCGCCATAGGCAGTGCTCAGCATTCCTCGCCTTGTACTGAGACCAGGCACACAACAAACCACAGGTAGGTAAGCTATAGAGTGCTAGCTAGTTTTTAATGTTAACTTGACAGAACCTAGAGTCACCTGAGAAAATGAAACCTCAGTTGTATAATTGCCCAGACTGGCCTATGGCCACATCTGCAAAAAATGGTCTTGATTGATGATTGATGTGGGCAGGCCCAGCACACTGTAGGTGTGCTGTATTTGGGAAGATGGGCGTGGGTTGTTGAAGAAAACCAGCTGAGCAGTCTGAAAGCAGCCACATTCCTCCATGGCTTGTGCTTCAGCTCTGCCTTGACTTCCCTAAGGAATGGATTGCTTGCTACCTAGCCATGTAACCTGAAGTGAACTGTTTCTTCCCCCCAAGTTTCTCTGGTCACAGAGTTTACCACTACCACAACAGAAAAGCAAACCAGACCAGATACCAAGGAGTGAACTTACAAGTATATACTTGGAGGAAGCCTGGTGTGCCCTCGATGTGACCCAGGAAAGGACGTACTGTGATGTTGTATAAGGTGCTCGAGCTGAGTCCATGGATGACGGCCTCAGTCTTGTTGACAGTTTGATTGAGAGAATTAGTCTCCCCAGCCACATGTATCTTGTAGGTGTAAGGAAAAGATAACCCATCATTATACTTGATCTTCCAGGTCAGGGTCATATTTGTGGCACTGATGTTCACAGCTCTGATGTCAAAAACCTGGCTGGAATCTTTGAAGACACAAGAGGAGTAAAAATAATCAGAATGGCCAAGTCAGAATGAGAAGAGAGTATCAATCGGGACCTGTCACGGGTCCTGCAGAACACATTTAGGGATTGGTCACCCTCATCATCACCTCACCATGACCAGAAATGTATGTGGGTCTCACCAAAGTTGGGTATCAGTGAAGAATACACAGCCTGGCCACCTCACAGATGCTCTGGATTCAGTTTGTGAGCAGACCTTGAAAGATACTAAGATTCCAGATCAAACAATAGTATGAACTTTCACATGTGCTGCCTGGGAGATGGGGGAGGATGAGCCAGAAAATTCCTGAAGTACACATTCACCCAAGAACAGACACTATTCATCATAAATTACAGGGAGCACACTAGATTCAAAGGCTATCTGGGCTCTACCAGTCAGTAGACTTTAGAAAAGCCACTGAGCTGCTTTCTCCTCTGTGACAGTTACCCACCCTAACCTTACAAAAAGACAACGTGAGAACCAGATGTCATCCAGTTACTGTGAAATAATCTCTTTGTACACTGTAAAGATGTGACTTTGCCAAAGTGTCTTCTGCTTGGTTTAATAAGGAGCTGACTGGCCAAAAGCTAGGCAGGAAGAGGTTAGGTGGAACTTTGGGGCAGAGAAAAAAGAAGAGATAAATCTAGGTGTGGGGGAGATGGCAGAGGAGATGGAAAGGAAGCAGGACATTCAAGAGAGGTAAAAGCCATGAGACATGTGGCAGCATGTAAAGTAATAAAAATGGGCTGTTATAAGAGCTAGTTAGAAACAAGCCTAAGCTAAGGTCAAGCTTTCATAATTAATGAGTCTCTGTGTCATTATTTGGGAGTTGGCTCGCAAGACAGAAAAAGACTTGTTACATCCAGTTATCCACTCTCCCAGCCCATCCTGCCTTTCTTCTGCCTGTCCTGTGCCTCAGGAGACTACACCCTACATATGGCATCACTGGAGACCTACCACATGGCCTATGAACACTCTCCACTAATGAATGAGATAGGCAGGATCCTGAGAGTTGGCTGACGAGAATAATCGGTCTTACATCCCACAGTTCCTTCTTTCACCAGGCTCCAGAAAAACTATCTGCTCCCTCACTCCAGCTCTGACGGTAGTTTTCCATCAGCCGCTTGTTTGAGTCCTAAATATACTCTGATAGTTTCCTTAATCCTGACCCACTTAACCAGTCACGTGAACAATATCAGATGATGTGTGTGCACACATGTGAATGTACACATGTGTTAGAGATTAGTATATATCCCCACCCCTATCACCTGTTAAAAATTCTAACTGCTGGGTTGATGCCATTCCAAGGTGGGCTTTGAGAAGGGTGGGTAGAACATCATGAATAGGGCCAGTGCCATCATTAAGAGGTCTAAAAGCAGCTCGTCTGTACTGTGACATTAGGGAAAAGGTCGGAAGCTTGGAAGGAGGCCCACAGCTGAAGACCAATTATCTCTAGCAGTTGACTTCACACTTCAATCCCCCAGAACTGTAAAATGTAAACGTCTGTCATATAAGCTGTCCAGTCTGTGGTAATTTGTCACATCAACCAGAACAAACTGACATACATGTACAAAACTCAAACACCGTATAAAGACCACATAGCTTCCATATTTATCAAATTGTGGGACAGTTCACTATAACCCAGGATATGTATGCATCCAAACCAACAATCTACAATACAAACACAGTAATTTCAGTTTTTCTCAAAGTACTTTTAAAAGCAGACATTCGGAACCTGACTACATGACGCCTCTCAGCAAGTTGGACAGACGTCCCTTCCTCTGGAGGAACCCAGCTCAGGAGGCCTAGTAAAGGACACAAGGACTAGATATGGACCAAGCTTCTCATGTGTAGGACAGCCTATCACCAGTAAAAGCATCTCTGGGCAACCCAGTCTCTTTAGCCAGTCTTCCTCATACTGAGTCTCAATGAGTCACTGTCACTAGACCACTGCGGACCGAAGTTAAGCAGCTGATCCAGGGCAGCCTCTTTCTTCCCCACCAAAATGTTATCACTTCCAGAAGAGGAAGAAAAAAAGACACAAGTTGCTCCTGCTTCAGCATGGATGCCAGGGGAAGCTGCATTCCTTATAGGCACAGCTTCTAACCAACGTCTCCTCTACATTTTCTAACCCTGGACACATCACACAATCTCACCAGGCATTGCTTGCAAATATTCCAAAGTATGCTGCTTCTTTCTCCCCTCTCTACTCACTAAAAAGGAGAGAATTCTCAAGATATACATGTAGTATCTTCCTAAGAGCTACACTAAACCTTCAAGAATGACCAGGATCTTCAAGATGTCTCCTCCTTTCCCTGCATCCCCTCATCCCAGGCTCTAGTCCTCATTTGCCAACAGCTGGGCTCCAGGTTGGCCCTCCTGGCTGGATCCTATCTAGTGCTTCTTGCTGCTCTACGCTATCTGCTGCTGTTCATACAGCCATTCTTCTGGACACTATCTTACCCAGTTGCCCCCACAGGAGAGGGGGCTTGTGATCCAGGGCTATCCTTTATAAATATTTTAACAGTTTTTAAAACAGAGTCATAAATCTAACAGACCCCATTGGGTGAGTAGCCTTGCCATCACCACTCCCACTATTCCCCTGCCTTCTGCCTTCATGTCCCGGGTCTGTCATCTGTATTTCTGATCAGGACATTTCAACTGAAGAGTCCTTCTCCCAAACTCCCCAGCTCCCCAGCTCCCCATCTACCCCGCCTCCATTTATCCAAGACCTACCATCCTCCCTGTAAGAGACCCTCCCTCAGGACTGAATGTTAAAACCGTGTTCTTGTCTCCCAATGTCCTCAGCATTTAGAGGACAGCAGAATGGGCAGTAGCCATGCACCACCTGTGCAGCAGCCCCACTCCCTTTCAAAGCAGCACCCAACATTCTTGGTGGTCAATATCTTCCTCACCCAGCACAGCCACTTATCAAACAGATACACAACATTTAACTGGGGACTTAGAATTCATCTAGGGTGGCCCCGCACTTCCTGGATGCCAGCTTGCCTTCTTTCCTTGCTCTTCCAGCCTTTATCCTCACCCACTTAAGTCTGCTGACCTTTCAAAATATATTCTGCTAAGACACCGCAAGTCAGTGCACACCAAGTCCCTGAGAGCTGCGGCTTGTTCCTGAGCTCAAAGGGTCCACAGGCAGGTGTTTCCATGCATGTTTATCTTAAACCCCCATCTATATGAAAAACCTCCAAGACCAGGAACCATACATCTCCTTATTCCATCATCAGTACCAATTGCAAAAGCTTCCAAATACTGAACTCAGGAGCGGGAGTGCCTATGAATCACAGCTAATGATAGCGATGTGAAGGCCAGCAGGTGTCTCGACAGGAAGTTCAATATGAATCCCAAAGGCAGGCCCAAACAGAAGTTCTCTGGCTAATCCACAGATACAGAGGTGAGGCGGCATCCCGCATCTACACCCCTGCTCAATGCTTTACTAAGTTTCACAACAGATACGTCATGGCCACAGAGGTAAGTAGAAACTCAGTGCATGGGACCTATCCAAAAATCTCTCTCAGAAAGATCCTGCTAATAACAGAACTAACTGCTAAGAGAAATAATCCAGAGAGAGGGAACTGCACAAGATAAAACTTTTTGTGAGAGGCTCAGGCTGAAGCCATTTTGCAAAATCCAACCTACTTGTTGTAAACACTTCTTCATTCCCAGGCTGTCCTTCTGTGCCATCTGCTGCTTGAGAATAAACGACGGCACTGTAGTCAGTGTCCGGCCTTAGCCCAGTGAGCAAGACCTCTAGGAGGGAGGGACCCTGAACAGAAGGTGGGTCTACGGAGTCGAGAAAGCTCCTGTGGAGTTGGGATAGGTTGGCCACTGGGCTTCTCTCGCTACCATTGGTATCTGTTTCAAACACAGAAGGCAAAGACATTAACAAGAAGAGAATACACCCCCCACCTTTCACCACCCCATTCCTTAGGATGACACATCTAACAAGCCCACAGTTGGTATTCCATAAATATCTGCTCTCTGCCTCCTCCTGAGAAAGATCCAATTCCCTGAAAAGAACCATTACCCCAGAAACACCATGGATATTTTGTATCTTTCTTTGAACTCTGGTAAGCTGGTCCATTCTCCTCTCTTTGGGACATGGTTTTCACAGACCACTCCATAACTCTGCCTTTGCTACCACAGGCCACGCCAGGACCACACCCGAGAGGGTGGCGAGGACAGCAGAGGATGAAACGGGAAAAGCTCATGACCCTGAAAAGCAACCTGGCACATAGACCAAAGCAGGAGGAGAGATGAGAGGGGTGCATCTTCTGAAGGCTTGACAACCTGTCAGGGCCATAAATTATCTTTCATTCCTAGCATTTAACATCTGGTTTCTGACCCTAATCCCCAATTTGTATCTCTGTTTCCTTGATGCAAAATGGAGATTGAGTCTCCGTCCCTCCTCATTTCACAGTTACTGAGGAATCCACTAGGAATATTACAAACTCTACAAATAACTCCTCCAAAGAAACTACAAAGAACATCTACTGTTTGCCTCCTAAAGCTCCCTCTTCTCGGTGAAGAAACTGCTTTGACCATCCTTAGGTTAGCACTTGGCATCTGTTCACCTGAAGAAAAATTGAAAAGAACTACCTACTTTCCTGAATTCCAAAATCCAAAAGTTTCCAGCCCCACCACCATACTGAGCCCCATGTTCACATGTAAAACATGAGCCCTCTTCCTTCTTCATAAATGTATGAGCTCAGACTACAGCCCTCCAGTGATTCTAAGACCCTACACAAAAACATGAACAATATGCTTTAAAATCCAGTCAATGATAAAATCAGAACCTGATGCACAATTTTGTAACACACCTTCTGTAACCTGTAAGTCATTCTGTGTCTCCTTTGATTCTGGGAAAGGACAGAAACTATGGGCCCCCAGCCCATATATTGAAATATTGATGGATGGATATGGAGTCAACTCTGGGGAGTTTCCAAAGCTTTTAAGAAGCATCCGGTAGGAGGCAGAGCCACTTGTGTTGCTCCAGGTGAGAAGGGCCTGTGTCACACCCATGAAGGCAACTCGGAGATCAGTCACCGGCAAAGGTTCTGTTTCAAAAACACAAAGTTGGTATTAGTGGAAGCGGTATCTGCAATCATCTTTCCTTACGTCGGTGACACTTCAAAGTGACCCATAGTCTAAACGTTCCCACGACATCACAGGGGCAGGGGACAAACACTATCTGAAAAGATGAGAAGGAATAAACCTTAAAATCAAAACTGCTTATGTTCTGTGTTACTGCTCAAGATTAACTCCAATAGGAACTTGAAATTCTTTAAAATACTCTCCCACACAGTGGCATTTAACTGTATTTATTTTAGACACTAAAAATAAAGCATATAAAATAACTGTTTCAAAATCTAGATGTCTCAGCTCAAAATAATGCAAACAATATGATTTTATAATGCCCAGATATTCTAACCCAGGAGACATTCAAAGCCAAGGAAATTTTCTAAAAGACTTGCCCAGTCCCTCCCATCACCTTATTTACTGAATGGGAACATGAATTAAACCATTTCACCATAAGGGACACACACCCCCTTCAGTTTTTGCGACTATTTTATTCCTTGATTAGTTGGTTTCACCATGTAGCCCAAGTTGGGCTTAAATGTGCAACAGCCTTCTCACCACTGCCTCATGAGCACCAGAACTAGAAGCGTCCCCTGACACCCGGCACTGCTCCCTTTACTTAGCGACAGAAGAGGGGCAGGACGCCGTGCTCAAGAGCACACACTGCTGCTGTGCTTGGTGGAGAGACCAGAATGCAGAGAAGCAGATAAGGCAAAAGTGATGGTGTTAAAGAGAAGTGCCCTGCCTGAGGTCTCAGGGGGCTGACTGCGAAGATCCGGCCCAAGCACTGCTAAGGCAGCTTCCAGCTGTGGCATGAGGTGACTGATCAGTTTTTTATCTGACCTCTCACATTAGATATCTCAGATGCAAAGATTTCTAAATCAGGTCACTGTGGGCTGCTTGGTGTTGTAGGGGATGACATGGTGGCCTCCGTGCCCACCCAGCACGTACCACGTGGGTGCCAAGGATCCAAACACTAATACCACTGAGCTACAACCTCCATTCTCTGTCTTTTATTATTAAAGAATTAAACACCAATAAACTAGACAATTTAATTATGTTGGTGGCTGTCTGGATCCCATGGTACTCTGACAGCTAGAATCAGGCTCTCCGGGTTCCAATTCAGTTGCTTACTATCCTGTATTAAGGAACCTTAGAAGAAACTTGACTCCTCCACACCACAGTTCTCACCTTCAGTCTCAGGATTTATGAGGACAAAATAATGTTTGTCACACACAGGGTCTGATGTGATCTCGTCCACAGAACCCTTTCCTGAGGACTCTAACGTGAATAAAGACATTTTCCTCCCCTTCCCATGTTACTGCTAGTATAGCCACCAGCTATGTTCCTTGTCCCTTACCTGTTGTGACATTTTTGTCCGTGGGGTCTCCAAAGGTCTGATTGGCTGCTACTGGAGTGATGGAGAATGTATAGGAAGTAGCTGGACTTAAGCCTGTGATGTTATATGACGTTGGGTTTTTATCAGTAGTAAACGTCAGATTCTTTTCCATCTTATTCTCTATTCTGTAAGTGTACTCTGAAACCGCTGAATCGTTGTGCTTCCATGTTAATTCCACGCTGGTTGGACTGGAAACAGCTTCAATGCCAAACACAGGGCTCGGAGCTAATTAAATATAGAAGAGAGAGAGAGATTAATTACATGTAATAAATATAAGAATAAAGCCTACCTTGTATGTCTACCTTTCAGAATTCAATTTTATTTCTCTTCATTGCCTCTTTGAAATAAAATACATCTAAGTACACATGTGCTCATGCACGAGAATATGTCCCTAAACTGAAGACAAAACAAATAGAAACTAGCCACGTTGGCTATGAGTTTAACATAGATTTAAATTTTGACATTAGCTGAGACAGAGAGATCTAAGATGCAAAATGAGTCTGGGAAACTGCCTATTCTACCAACTAACTGAGTGACTTGGAGTGATCCTCTTAAAACTACTCCATCTTAACTCTGAAGGGTTAGTAAGCCACCATGACAAAACAGACAAGACATTAAAGCCCCTGGTCATATAATTCTATTCAAAGTCATCTCAACTCTCAGGCTATCAGTTCCATCCTCGGTCCAATGCCAGGTTTGCAAATCCCAAACCAATGGAAGCCACATGGTTACTCACAGTAACACTATCAAGTGCATGCACCCTGGTTAAGTCCAAGATTGAAGAACAGTGCCCAGGAACAGCAAAACACAAGGTAAAGCCTCAATCTTAAGGTGTTGGGGAAACCACAGGTAACACCTCAGCATGAGTGGGATGGTGTGCCTCACCTCGGGGCAGGTGCAAAGTTATCCAGTTTATAGAAAGGACAGGAAGAGAAAGAGAAATGAAACACTGGAGGGATAATCTTCTGAGGCCCCTTCAGGCATGAGTTTTCTCTACAAAGTTCACATTAGCACTGGGTGCTGCCACTGCAATCAATGATAATGGGGATGAGAACCAAGTGGCAACAACTACAGCAGAGGAGGAAGTAAATCGGCAGCACTCGGCAGCAATTCCCGGACACGCTATCAGCCCACTTTCTCAGCTCACCTGCAAGAGCACAGCTACAGCGCCATTTTCAGTAGCAAAAAGACATGCTAAGAACCGAATTGTTTTCCTTCATACAGAGAATCTGAGCAACATGGGGAAATAGATGTCTACATTTCAATAGTCATGGGGTAGAAAGTACAGCTTTTTCAAATTTTGCTAAATGTTTCCTCTCCATTTATTGAAATAATACTGTGGCTTTTGTCTATTCTATTAATCCAACATATCAGGTACACTGCTTGCATATGCTGAACCATTCTTAAATCCCTGGGATGAATCTCACTTGATCACAATGAACAGTCTTCAATGTGTTGCTGAATTGGGTTTCTAATCTTTTATGGAGGAATTAACAAAACCATTCATTAATATAAACCTCCCTCTTAGGACATGTTTTTGTCATATCCTGTGTGTTTTGAAATATAGTCTTTCCATTTTTTCTCAAATGTTTTAATTCCTTTTTTCTTGCACTGTTGCTTATCTGAACGTGTGTTGCTAATTTCCAAACATCTATAAAGTTCCCAAAGTCCTTATTAACTTATTTCTAGTTTTCCTTGATTTTGAAAAATACTTGCAGAGCTCTCAGAATTCTTAAACTTGTAAGATATATTTTGTAGCCTAGCATAGGTCTATCCCAGACAGTGCTCAATCTCTAGTGTAGAAAACTGTGTATTTGCAGTCAATGGAGAAAATACCTGGATGTGTCTCTTAGGTCTCCTTGGTACACACTATAATTGGAACTCAGTCCTTCATCCTTACTTCAGGAGTGTGCGTAGTCAAGCTGGGGTTACACAACCATTACATCCTCTGTGGTGGTTTGAAAGAAAATGTCCCCCAAAGGAAGCAGCACTATTAGGAGGTGCAGCCTTGTTGGAGCAGGTGCGGTCTTGTAGGAGGAAGTGTGTCGCTGTGGGGGTGGACCTTGAGGTCTTTTTCTCAAGTTCAACTCAGTGTGACAGTCAGTCAGCTTTCTACTACTGCCTTCTAGTCAAAATGTAGCCAGCACCATGTCTTCCTGCACGCTACCATGCTCCCTGTAATGATGGTAATGGACGGAACCTTTGAACTGTAAGGCAGCCCCTCACTTAAATGTTTCCTTTGTAAGAATTGCTGTGGTCATGATGTCTTTTCACAACACTATAAATCCCAACTATATCTTCTGAATGTGGTGAAAACATCTTCTCAATTACTCACCCTGCTGCCTGTCACAGCGACTCTACAGATGGGTCGGGTCTACAACCTTAATCCAGAAATCAATTCTGGAGGCTGAGCCTAAATCTTGTATGTTATGGGCTAAACTGTATCATCCCCAAAAACCATACATTAAAATATTAAACATCAGTGCCTCCAAATATGTGTGTGCTTGCAAGACAGTGTGTATCAAGGGGTTAAGTTCAAGACAGGTCATAAGGGTGTGGCCTCTTGCAATAAAACGGATGCCCTCATATGTTACAAAATATTTGTATGCACTGTGAAGATGTGTCTCTGCCTAAGGCGCCTTCTGGTAGGTTTAATAAAAAGCTGAATGGTCAGTAGCTAGGCCGGAGAAAATAAGCAGGACTTCCAGGGAGGGAAGGAGGGAGGGAGAGAGCGAGGACGAGGACGAGGAGGAGACTTCTCCTCAGATGTCAGATGGGAGACTTCGCCAGCAGCAGACTCAGTCAAATGTGCAACACTAACAAGAGGTAACCAAGCCATGTGGCAGAACATAGATTTAAAGAAAGAAAGAGAGAAAGAGAGAGAGAGAGAGAGAGAGAGAGAGAGAGAGAGAGAGAGAGAAAGAAAGAAAGAAAGAAAGAAAGAAAGAAAGAAAGAAAGAAAGAAAGAAAGAAAAAGGTTAATTAAGTTATAAGAGCTGGTTGGGAAAAAGTCTAAGCTAAGGCCAAGCTTTCATAATTAATAATAAGTCTTCAGGTCATTATTTGCAGGCTGGTGATCCAAAGACAGTCCGACAAGAAAGCTTGCTAAACTTTTAAGAAGAGCACATTAGTATACAGGCACAGGGACTGGAGGAGTCCCATGATGACACAGGAGAAAGCAGCTGCCTGTGTGCAAAGAGAAACTCCTCAATTATAAGAAAATAAAATATGTACAGTGATCATGATGGCAGCCCTAGCAGACTAACACAGAGCCCTTCGGTGGACCCAGGGAAAGACATCTGGCTTGGAATAGCTCTGGGGATTGCTCCCTGCACTCCACCCTCTAAGCTGGGCTGCATTGGAGGGTCAGATTCTACAGACCAGTGGCTCCAGCTCCCTACTAGCTTATCTATAGACTGATTCACGGAAAAGATGCCTCCTGTGTGGGTTCCCCATTATTTGTAAAACCTCTGCATAATTCCTACTGTTAGCGAAGATTCGCCTTAGTAGAAGGTTCACTCTGCGTAGCGCTGAGAGCAATCTGATCATTTTATCTCAATGAACCCTAGGATCTAGGATTATTTTTTCCCAGTAAAAGGTGAAAGAATGTTCCTGAATTTTAGAGACAAACAAAAGCTACCAATTTTTTCCAAAAGAATATGTATTTTTATAATACTAACTACTATTATCCTTCTACAGAAACAGTAAGGTCTTTTTTAAAATAATTTATTTACTTTAATTTCATGTGCATTCTTGTTTTGCCTACATATATGTCTGTGTGAAGTTGTCAGATTCCTTGAAACTGAAATTACAGGCAGTTATGAGGTTCATGTGGGTGCTGGGAATTGAACCCAGGTCCTCTGGAAGAGCAGACAGTTTCTTAACCATCTTTCCAACCCCAACAGTAATGATTTGATCCCAGAACCGCTTTCAGATGGATGCATTTAGCTATAAAAACCATCATTACTAGATCATCAGAAAAGCATCATATTTATCTTGTCTTCCTATAGAGCAAGCAAAGAAAGCACCTAGCCATGGCTGGAGCTTGGTCCTCCACACCACACTGGGACTCGGGGAAGGGATTCTGTTCTACTTAACTGTTCTAAGGATGGAGCCCTGAACTCCATACATGCTGAAAAAGTACCCAGCCGTGGGCTACAGCCCCATCCCCAGGCTGATACTCAAAACCAGAGGAGGCTGTCTCTGCTTCTGAAGAGATTTTAAAATTCCACAACACCATATATTAAAGGTAGTAAAACAGTAACACAAAAGAAGTGCTTGCAGAATAACAGCACATGCAATAGAAAAATAACTACTGCAATTTTAATTCATTTCTCTCATCCATGGGGATAGACTGGCAAAAGAAAATCATAGAAAGCCCAATTTTTTATGAACGTGGTTTCACTGTGTCCTCCAGGCTTCTCTCAAACTCTCCAGCTCAAGAGACCTCCGGCCGAACAAAGTCTCCCAAGGAGTTGGAACATAGCTTAGAAAACACAGAGCTTTTATAGCTGTGGTTTAAGGAACTCTTTTCACTTGCTGCTTCTACTTTCACGTGGCTTCTAAGCAAAAACAGAAAGTAAGTGGATTTTAACACAGTTTTCTGTGATTCGTCCCCCACATTTGCCACTAATGTAGCATTATGACCACTAGGGGACAATAGCAAACAGCACAAGAATGGGAAGGAGTGAGGTACTCACCCGCACCTGCACCTGTGCACAGGACCTGTAATGGAAGAGAAAAAGGAAGTCAGCAGATTCACTCAGCCATGGAAATGCAAATCAGAAACAGAGCAGCTGGGGACCTGTTAATGGGAGTGGGCTTTGAATATGTGGAAGGATGGTGGCTGGTCAGAGTGTCTGGGACTTTAAAGACAGGGAGAGCTCAAGCCAATGACGCAGGATTAACCGGGTTTTATGGAGGCCATGAGGCTGCTGACTTCATAAACCCAGTGTTTCTCAGGGCTCCAAAAGCCAGTGCTCCCTCCTGCCTCTGTGAGATGAACTGAGGCAGACACAAAAGACAAGCCAAGTTTGTCTGAGCCAGAACAAATGGAAATGGGGCCCAAAGGCTCTTCCCACAACCAAGTCCAGGGCCAGAGGACTGGGTAAAGCTGGAAGTGGAAAGTCAGTGGACTTCGATCCTTCACCTTCTTCAGTCTGTCAGTTGAGGACAATCTTTTTTTTTTTTTTTTTAAATCATCTGGTATGCCGCTTTGAGAAAGAGTGAAATACGATTTAGTTGACGTCAATCTTCCATTTGGGGTAGAGAAAGTCCCTTTAGTGATATTCATTATCATCCATGTCATAAATCATTTCCCCAACATATAATGTAATTTGCAGTTGTATGTTTCATTGTTTCTTAAATACATGCTTTTGGAAATTGAAATTTCCAAAGAATGGTGATTGTGAAAAAGAAAATAATAAAAGAAGAGAAATGTCCTGCAACTTACCACCATCCTTAGAATTAAAGTCTGCCTTAACTACCCAGCAAGCTCTCTACTCTTGGTGACATTCACATTCTTGAAACTAATTTCCTCCTTAGA
Organism: Myodes glareolus; assembly: GCF_982192425.1. Classification (NCBI taxonomy): domain Eukaryota; kingdom Metazoa; phylum Chordata; class Mammalia; order Rodentia; family Cricetidae; genus Myodes; species Myodes glareolus. The sequence continues at coordinate 88,543,263 of NC_142035.1, read as the reverse complement.
ACCTTTACATATTTATTCCCTCTTGCAAAAGCACACTGCCAACAAAACTTTCTTTCTTCTTTCCTAGGGTCTGCCTAAGATGTCACCCATTCAGAAGTCTCTTCAGTAACCACAGGAAAACTCAGCACCCTCATCCTCCATCGCCACTGTCTCCTCCACATGAGCAGGAACACAGTTCATATTGCAGGTGCTGAACACAGGAAAGAACATGCAAGCTGAGGAGGAGGAAAGGCATTCCCAAGGTCCCCCAAAACTTCCCGCTGCCTTGTCTTTCAAGTTCCTGCCCCTCAAGTCACGCAATATGTCAATCAACGTATCTGTGATGGATTCCAGGAGAGGAAGGAAAATAGAGGAGTTCATGGCTAGCACAGTAAAGCAAGCATATTTTGCCCAGTACTTAAAAACAATCTTTAACTACAAAACCTCCACGCATTAGGAAGGTCAAGTCCTGGCACCTGCCCATGGTGCATTTCTCCTTGGTATCTATACGCTTTTGCCCCTCCTGGAATTCATTCATCTTAGGACCACCTGAAATCATCCAAGACCTGTATCCTGCCCTTCAACTGTTTGCTGGAAAGCAAGGGAAATAAGATAAGTCTAAAAGTAACTTGATACAGAGAGCACTATCACAACATGCCAACATGAAGCACCTACAAAGCCCTCCTCTGAAATTTCAGGGCTACAGCCAACAGCCTTGTTATCCCAGAGAAAAGGACAGAGGCAGCTGCGCCTTACGGGGACAGACAAATGGTAGACCTGACCTGGGAGCAATGTGATAGGGGATGTCAAACAAGGATGTATGCAAAAGCAGGGTGTGGAATTTCTAGGTCTGGGTCTTATGTACCTTAAGTCACTGGCACAGGTAAAATCACATGTTGAAGAAAAAGGAATGACAGCTGAGTCCCTGTGTGTTCAAGTCACAAAGTGCTGACTACTGGATATGTTCTAAACGGCTCTCCAACATTACTCAATGCTCCAAACAACTCATTAGTAAAAAGGTGAGTGTCAGGGCCTGGATTTGAAGTCTGGTGCTCAATTACAGAGGACCTGTGTATAACCACCAACTCTGCCACCTAAAGTGAGGAGAAATACACTAGGAATCAGTGAAGGTTTAAAAATTAATTATATTAATGATATTACATCAGCATGTTCCTTTCTAATCTTAATAAAAATAATAATAAAAAGAAAGAAAGGAAGGAAGGAGGGAGAGACAGACAGACAAGCAGAGTGAGCATGCTCTGTGCCTGGTGCTGAGGTAGGCTGGGCCGGGTTTCTGCTCTCCCTGTGCCACTACACCAATACTTACCACTCAGCTACCTGCTTTTGCACTGTCTGCTATAGCAAAGTCACACTTCTTCACACAACAGAGTGAGGTAAACTGACATTTGCCTCAACCTTCAACTGTACAGTAAAAATCCTGAAAGGCCCATTACTCTTCTCCTAGGATCAGTTCAGGTCAATGCTGTGCACAGCCAGGACCCCAGTTCAGGCCAGTCACACCCCAGCTTCTTCCACACACGAGATAAGAAGACACTTGTAAATATCATCTGCAAGACACCTGGCCAGGTGGGCACTTCACACATACTTTTAAAATGCCAGCAACAGAAAGGTCATCCTTCCAGAAGGAAGTAAAAGCCGGGTTATGCCTGGTGCTGAGATAATAGAAGACTGACATTCCCAGGCTCAAAAACAGCAGACCAAAGTTACCTGTAGAAAAAAGTGTCTGGACATGGTGAGGCCCACAGCTCCTGCTGTTCCTAGTGGAGGAGCCGAGGCTCTTCTCCCTCAGTCAGCCCCACATCAGTTTCCACCCCACAGGGAAAAGTAAGCATTCCTCAGGCCCCTTCGGAGTCCTCAGCCTGCCCAAGTAGCTGTGGTGGCAACAAAAATAAGAATCTCCACCCACATATAAGGATTCTGTGGTTCAGGTTACACAAGCCAAGATTACAGATACTAGCCCTGTCCCAGCTCAGGGAGACAAAAGAGAGCCTGAAAGACATGCTGCTTCCCTCTGGGCAGAAAGCAGGCCCTGAGGTGTGAACAGATAAGGGGCAAACTTCACGGGCATGCTCCCTTCTACTGGGAGCTTCCCCCTCCCCCAGCCCTTCCTTTCCCAGGGAGTTCAACCTAGGACTTAGGGCTTAAGGGTCACCAGAGAGCAGATGAAGGTGTTGCAGAAGTACTATCTACACAACCAAAAGTGCAAGTGGAACCACTGGCCACAGCACAGCCATACAACAGAAGAATCACTGGTCCACAAAGAGGAATGGGTACTGACTCCTGATACATGGCTGGATCTTAAAATGATGACAGAGGCCAGACACACAAGCCCACATAGTGTACGAGTTCACTTATATAAAATATCCACAGAAGCGGAACACAGGCAAGGGGTCACAGGAGCTGGAAAGGGAAGCTCAACCTGGGGGTTTCTTTGTGGGAATTCCAAGTGTGGAGAACCGACAAGAGATAAGAGCTGCACAAGAGGGTGAGTGCACTACACACAGCTGAAGTGCACTTCCAAATAGTCCCTCTTAGTGTGGAAGTTTTTCTCATTTTTTATAGATAGTATGCAGCAGGACTGTATAGTCTTGGCCGCTCCCCACCTTACTCAAGGGAGAAGAGAGAGGGAGCTTCCTGGAGAAAAAAAGAAAAGAATGAGGAGAAGAAAGAGGAAAGGAAGGAACTGAATTCTTCCTGCTCTACAAATAGTTCGCAGAGACTGCGCTTGGAGCATGAACCTAAAACTTGCAAATTCTTCCCAAATTTGCATGAAAGCACCACACACTAAAACAGACTCTTTTCCCCTCTCTCTCATATGACTGCCCAGTTGCCCTATCTCTCAGGCTATAAACTTTGAAAGCCCTGAATGCATGTGTGTGTGTGTGTGTGTGTGTGTGTGTGTGTGTGTGTGTGTGTGTGCACGCGCTCATGCACATGTGCAGGTACACACATGCACACACACAATTACACCCTTCTTCCTGGATCACCTAAGGCTGTCTCCACACCCATGATTCTCACCTCCCCACTTCTGTGATGTATTCTGTTCTCACAACCTGAGGTCCTGCAGAGCAGAGACAGCTGCATCATAGGTCTGCAAGGCTCAAACCTTTCTCTAAAGATCCCAAAACATCATCCATACACATAAAACTAACAAGAACCAGAACGGGTGATTATCTGCTGTGCTCTTTTTGTTTCTGTTCTGTAAGATTATGGCTGTGACTCTGTGCAGAATCCTCTATTTGGAACATAAAACAGACCAATGCCTAAGGTGGGGCCTTTTGTGAACACTGAAGGTGAATGAAACCTGACCCGATTCTCTCACTTATTTACCTTGCTGACACCTTCCTTTCTTAACCTGTGTGTCAGGACCTTCATCAGTGTGAAAATAAAGAGACCTTCAAGGTCTCTCTTCTTAAAATGTGCAGTATCTGCCAAAAGTCCAGAAGAGACAGGCGACATGCTCAGCCAGGGCAAGCAAGGGGGTCTTAAAAGGCTGTGGATGTTGCTGTGGGAAAGCAACAGGAAAGCAACAGGCATCCTGCAGCAGCACAACTCCAAAGAGGAGAAAAGCTTAGGGGGCTGCCTCTTCCGTCTCTGGCTGAAGTGCCCACTGGGCTATCCAAACAGGGAGGTGGAGGTCAAGGGCACCCCTGGCATAGAACACAGAGGTCAGCTCCTCTTGGGGTTTAGGCAGGTGGGCATGGAGAAGGCAGCGCAGGCCTGTCAATCTGGTGGGTGAGAGCCAAGAGTGGTCAAGAAGTTCAGTTCAAGCAGGGAATGGAGAGGGGGACTGACGCATCACAGCAGTTGGGAAGACTGAGGGAGATGATGTCTGTGTGTTCAAGGCCAGCCTGGTCTACATAGTGAGACCCTGTCTTCTAAAAAGGTCAGGTGAGGCTTGAGGGCCTCACAAAGTCATTCATTTCACCTATTATAAAATAATGGAAGGGCATCTTCAATATACATCCCTTATCTGTGTTCTCTCAAGATTCAAATACGGTAAAGTTCCTTGATTCCAGTCCTAACACCCTTCCTCCTCACCAAACCCCAATGATCCCTAAGAACCTTTTAGTCCATTCCACTCAACACACTGCCTCAAGCCTTGGCATGGTGCAGGTCAAAAAAGACAGAGGGCGCTCTTATGGTGGTCCAGACCCACTAAGATCTCTTTGGGAAAAACCCCCAAAGAGAATGCAGAGCAAGAGGACAAGGTAAGGGGTCTAGGCGAGCAGGTAAACCTTGCTCAAGGACCGAGGGAATGTGGATGGCAAAAGAAGGAGTCAGGAGATGGACATAACTTGTGAAAATGTGACCTGAGACTGCACTGCTGTAATCTTGATGACTCTCCTAGCCTCTCACCGAGCTGCAGGTGTTACACTGATCATCTAATTTAAAACTTCCAGAAACCATAAGCTATGTGTACCCCCATCTTATAGATGTTGACACCACACCTGGGAAAAATTAAGCTCCAGTTCCGATAACTATACAACTTACAGTTTAAGATTTAAGGTCTGCCTGACCCTGAAACCCGTGGCCTTAAGTCCAGAAAGCACTGAGCAGCCTGCCTCGTCTACTGGTAGGTCTCAATAGATTCCGAGAACCCACGGTCACCAATGCCAGGCCTTGCTAAGCCTGGCCTGCCTGAGGGATAGACAGGCTGTTTCAGCTTGTTGGAACTGACTGAATGAAGCAGCTTTTGCAAAAGAAGCAGAAACACAGAACAGCCTGAATTTTAGCAAGTGACAAAGCTGCAGGTTTTCTAGTCTACACAGTAAGCATTCCAGGGTGAGTAATGAGGACTGAACTAATTACACAATGGTAACAACAGACTCCTTATCCTTCTAAAGCCAAGCCCACACACCATACTACAATAGTTACTTTTACTTACTGGCATAATTAACCAATATGTGAACACTTCAAGAAATGTTTAAAATCAAACAGCATTTTATAGGGTTTGGAGCAAACTAAGTCCAATTCTGAATGGCCACCATTCTTCCTAGATATAGTTTATCTCCTTGTGAATATTACCCAGCAGCTCCCTGAAATACAGGCCACAGAAAGGCAAATCATTGACTTATGAAAAGGGTACACTGGCAGGACCTCCTGTCAAACACAGACAAAAAGCACCATGGCTGAAAATGCCCCAGAGGGAGGTATTACTTGGAGGACCTGTCTCAATACCTGGCATTAAATTCCATCTTGGAGCCTAAGACAGGACCTGAGCAGACAGCCGACAACGTGGCTAATGATCAATCACAGCAAGATGAGCACAGGCTGGCTTACTCCACCTCATCGCAAATAAATGACTCTTAATTTGAGCCTGTCAGCAACACCCATAGATCCACACCCTGAAGATTCAAGGTAAACCTTCAGGGGTTCAGTGGATGGGATGGGCACCACCCAGTTGAAAAGTCCAGCAGCCTTAGCTCTGCTCTGGAGGCAGCTGAAGGCATGATGACCTCCGCCATGGGCAGAGGAAGGCAGTCAGAAGATCTACCGCAGGGAGGCAGAGCTGGCTGTGGCTTTGGAAATCCTGGGCCAGAAGTTTCTATAAGTATTCTTAGCAGAGCTGAAGATTTTACCCCCAAGAAAGAAACTTACGAATAACATGTAAGAACATAATTCTACATTTCATATCTATATGTAAGGTCATATAAGTATCTATGCATACTAGATGAAAACAGCAACCTCAAGTGACTTTTGTACTTTTAGAGTAAGTATGTGCAACCAGGTGAAGCCACTGATGATCTCTACTGTATTCACATTCCACATATCAACACCCAGGATGCAGAGGCAGGAGGATGGCCCGTCCAGGATAGCCAAGGGAAGAGTGCCGCTTGTTTCACAAGATGAGACAGCTTTAATTTAAAATTTAATGCAATAGAAACTTGAGCAAATGTTTTCATTACAATCTCAAACACTCTCAAATTTGGAGAGCGTGGTCTGAGGAATTCTCTTTTAATGAAATACACACATTTATAGAACCTTTAAATGGACTACAGGGAACATAAGCTGAAACCTGGTGGCTTACCTCTCTGTGAACTTTATGAAAGTAGAGAGTAGAGCCCATATACTTTAGCAGCCCCACCATACCGCATGGCATTTGTAGGGCCTACAGGTCTACCCCGCCTCTCCTCTCAATGTTCATCTTGAGGACAGTTTCTGGCCAGACATCTATTGGCAATTTCTGGCTAAACATCCTGTTTGTTCCTGTGCTCCCTCTGACCCCCTGGTGGTTAGCTATAGGTGTAATGGTCTGTCCTATCTCTTTAAAGAGACAAGCCACGCCCACTCCCTCCCTCATCCACTGAGGCAGGCAGATCTTCCTTCCTCCTTATAGCCTGAGTCTCTTCCTTTTCCTTTTCGAAGAGGCAGCTTCAGTCTCTCTCTCTCTCTCTCTCTCTCTCTCTCTCTCTCTCTCTCTCCTCTTCTCTCCTTCTTCTTTCCCCCTCCATAATCCACTAAATAAATATCCAACCTCACTCTGCATGGCGTGCCTATCCATCTGTCTCTCACCCACCACTGGGAACCAGCCACCTTGGAGAGACCTGTGGCGTGGTCTCATGTGCTGCTAGGACTGGCTGCTTGGGGACCTGCTTCATGGTCTCATGGAATGCTGTAACCACTAGAGGATCCTGCAGCATTTTTAATTAATCCATTACAATAGGGCCATTGTTTTAGGCTTAGTAATTTCCCACCTGCCTGGGGGTAATTCCATTGTGCAGCAGTTAGGAATATAAGGGTTTTCCTAAACTTGAATAAATGGCATTCAGCATTCTCTCCTCACGAATGATCCCTGTCCCTTGTGTGTTCTTTATCTCCAGGTCATTGCCCAGCTCACGAATGGTACAGCAGCACACAGTACAGTAGCGTAAACTGTACCGTAGAGAGTAACACAGGCATTACAGTTGGAGATCCATCAGAGACCAAGAAGTAGAATACCCCTGAGAGATGGCCCTTGGAATGCTGGCCAGCAGGTAAGAAATTGATGGTGAGGGTGAACTGAAAATGGGTGCTAGTAATGCAGTATTGACGGGCCAATTGATAGTTCTTTTAGAAAGGCAAGGCAAGCAAGGCACCGGTATTAAAACTAAGACAGCACAAGAGTTCATTAGGACAGTTTTCTTTTGTGTAAGTTAGTTTATTGCCTAATTTTTTTGAGAGAGTATAGTCCCTGTTTCTACAAGCAGGGGACTTTAATATTCCTGACTGAGAGCATGTTTTAAAAAAGTATTAAAAGAGGGGGAGTCAAGGTGAAGCTAGATCAAGGACTTGTTTTCAACTGGACATTTCTAAAGGAATTGCCCAGCAGGTAAAGGGAAGGTCAGTCAGCCTAGGAAGGATCCAGGTGTTTGCCCACCCTCAAGGAGCTAGAATAGCTTAACCCGTGCTTTTGCCCTACTAAACAAGAAAGAGGGGACAAGGGGTTTGGCTCCACAAGATTCCCTGGAGCATTTTGGGTTTCTAGTTTAGAGAACCGCCCTACACTTACATTAACAATTAAAGGGAAAAGGTTACAAGGCCTTCCAGATACAGGGGCTGATTCTTCTGGGATTGCTAAAAAACACTGGCCTGAAGCCTGGCCTCTACGTTACAGGGTATAGGAACGGCCAGTTCTCCAGAGTGCAGTACCCAATATTTAGATTGAGAGGATGAAGAAGGCCATAAGGGCATTTTTTAACCATTTGTCCTGAAGCACCTTCCTCTCAATTTGTGTGGAAGAGATGTTTTGCAAACTATGGGAGCAATCCTGACCACGGAACCTGTGCAGTGCATGTTAACAGACCAGGACTTTGTTCCTGGGTGGGGGTTGGGCAAAGATCTGCAGGGAGACCCACAAATGTTACAAGACAAGAAAATTATACAACAGACACCTGGACAGCATGCAGGGTTGGGAAACTTTTCTTAGGGGCCATTGCAGAGCAGCCAGAAAGCATTCCCATAAAATGAAAAACTGAAAAACCTGTATGGTTAGAGCAATGGTCCCTAAGTAAAGAAAAATTACAGGCTGCTCATTCCCTGGTCTGTTCCCAGGAACAGCTAGAGGCAGGATGCATACTACCTTCCACTTCTCCCTGGAATATTCCTATCTTTGTTATTAAGAAAAAGTCTGGTAAATGGAGGCTGCTGCAAGATCTTATAGCAGTAAATGATTGTATGGAAATAATGGGGGCAACTCATTCTGGGTTGCCTCAGCCTGTGGGTATTCCTGTAGGAAACCATCTTTTAGTTATTGACCTGAAGGATTGTTTTTTCACCATTCCATTGCATCTAAAAGATTCTGATAAATTTGCTTTCGGTGTACCATCTATAAATTTCAAGGAACTATGTAGACACTACCAACAAGTAACATTATCCCAGGGTATGGCCAATAGTCCTATCATCTGCCAAATATTTGTGACCCAGGTTATTGCCCCGATAAGGCATAAGTGTTCTCAACTGTTTATCGTTCATTATATGGATGATATCCTATTAGCTGGACAAGACCCAGATATAGTCCTTGAGGCTTTTGCTGACTTGCAAGAATGCCTAGCACATGCGGGGTTGATGATTGCCTCCGAAAAGGTACAACAACAATTTCCGTATCAATACTTGGGGCATCAGCTGTTGCAGACAGGAGTAAAACCACAGAAAGTTACTCTTCACTTAGATAAACTACACACTTTGAATGATTTTCAAAAATTGCTTGGAGACCTCAATTGGATCCGGCCCAGTCTGGGAATTCCTATGGGAGTCTTAAAACCACTTTTTGACATCCTGCAGGGGAATTCAGATCCAACCTCCTTCAGTAAATTGACACCTCAGGCAAGGCAGGGTTTTAATTGAAGAAAAGCTTGCCTCTGCTCATATTCGTTATATTGACTATAGTCAGCCGCTGCTGTTGATAATTCTTCCCTGTCAGCATAGTCCTACAGTAGATTTTTGGCAGCAAGGACCCATCCTACAGGTACATAAACATGTGTCATCTGCAAAAATTGTTATCTCCTTTCTATCTGCTATGCATGTTATTCAGAAAGGATATCAACCTAGTTTGCAAACCTTTGGAATGTTACCTGATAAGACTATTATACCATATACCCAGGCAGAAATAACTTGGCTGCAAAATTTTGCTGAAGAATGAGTCTTGTTCTTATGTACTAATCCCTGCAGGTATGATAATCATTATCCTTCTGATAAGTTGGTCACCTTTTTCAAAAATCATCCGGTATACTTCCCTAAAGTTATTTCTTTACAACCTCTGACAGAGGCTCGGAATGTGTTTACTGATGGGTCTTCCACTGGGAGAGCTATGGTGGCCTCCTCTCCTGATTTTGATATTCAGCCTGTTGATGCTAACTCTGCTCAGGTGACTGAATTGATTGCTGTACAAATGGTCCTAGAGAAATATCCTGATATTCCATTTAATCTTTTTTTACTGACAGTCAATATGTAAGCAAAATTCTTGCACCTTTAGAAACTGCAGCTTATATTACCTCTGTATCTCAAGTTCAGATGCAGTTATTGGCTATTCAAACATTGCTTTTGGATCCGATCTGTTCCCATTTACGTAGGGCATTTGCAGGCTCATACTAACCTTCCTGGTCTCTTGAGCGAGCAGAATGCATTGGCTGATCAGCTTACTCGCCAAATTTGTGCAGTTAGTCAAGAATCTTATGAAGCTGCAGAAAAGGCTCATAATTGTTTTTATTTCAATGCTGGGTCTTTAAGATTTCATTTTAAGATATCTAGAGAGCAGGCCACTGATACTGTTTAAAAAAATGCTCTCTGTGTACAGAACTTTTAACTGTTCCCTATTTGGGAGTTAATCCTTGTGGGCTTGCTCCTTATGGCAAATGGATGTTACCCATGTTCCTTCTTTTGGGCATATGCAATATGGTCACGGAACCATGGATACATATTCTCATCTTATTTTTGTCTCAGCCCATACAGGAGAAAAATCATGGGATGTTAAAAGTCTCTATGTCCAGGCTTTCGCCTACATGGGAGTTCCAAAAACTGTGAAAACTGACAACAGACCAGCCTACACCAGCATTGGCTTTGCTAAATTTTGCTCTGAGTTCTCTATTTCTCATAAAATAGAAATACCTTATAATCCTCAATAAAAAGCTATAATGGAACATGCACATCGTATGCTCAAAGCCTATTTGCATAAAACAAAAAAGGGGGAATATGGTTCCACCACCAAAGACCATTTATCTTTTATTTTATACATTTTAAACTTTTTGACTGTTAATGTTCAATCTCGTACCGCTGCTGACCAGCGGCCAATTTCTTCGGGGATGCCTCATGTTAAATGGAAGGATCTAGCAGGTGGTACTTAGTGTGGTCCAGATTCAGTACTGGTGTGGGGGAGAGGGGTGGTTTGTATTTTCCCACAGGATGCCTGGTGCGTGCTATGGATTTTCCTGTCCAGAAGCCTGAGGATGGGACAGAGCCAAGAGATCAGATGGACCCCGGTAAACAATCCTCTGTCTCTGATGCCAATGGGATTGGATAGCCCTGTGTGGCCTTATTTCCCTTCTACCAATTTCAGCACAGGTAAACCCATTGTGCCTTTGGATACCAGTCAAAATATTATCACAGAAATTTTGAAAATTCCTCAGTTGTAGATACTTCTGTTAGCAGAATTTGCCCAGCTCTAGTCAGTCGCTACTGATCTGGGCCCTTAAGTTACGATTGGAGTCTTTCCATACTTTGGACTGAGTGCATTACCACCTCCCTCTGGACTCTTAAATCCCATAAAGCAAAAAATTGTACTTTATCATCCTGCTAATATTTCTGGAGTTTTAAAATGTTCTGAGCAGATTTGTCAACTAAAGAGTTGCTGGGGTTCTGAGGAGCTGGCTGTGGTGGTCTGAGTGTCAAGGATTGTTCCTCTACCAATCATCCTGCATCGAACAAAAAGAGATTTTGGCATTACAACAGCCATTATGGCGGCCATTGTTGTGGCTGCCACAGCGACTTTGCCTGCTGGATTTACCATTAGTCAGCCAGTTGCTTCTACTAGCACAATACCTTATAGGACAGGTTGTAAATGCCTTGGCCACTCAAAATGAATATTGCAGTTAAATTTGCAATTGGTTTTGGTTAAAGACCACTGCTTGGTTAAAACTTAATAGATACAGTGAAAATGTTTGATGCTGTTATTTATGAACCCTGGAGTGCACAATTTACAAATTGGCTCTTGAGATTATTCTAGTTAACTATACCAGGGTTCCTCCCATCAGCTTACTTAAAGGGCTCTAATTTATGGGCAGACTCATTAAGGATCGAGCAGGCACAGCCTCCTTAGGAGTGCTTATATGTGATGGAGCATCATCTTCATGTTTTCATGGTGCCAGAGTCAGAGACAAGCTCAGGTTGATATTGCCATTCGACAAGTTCTCTTAGTTATTGCCCCTGAGGATCTTTCAGAGCAAATCTGGCTGAACTTGGTGACAGGTGACTAGTGAGCCAATGACGGAAAAGGGTTTTAGGGGGCTGCCCCACCTAAGATAGGAAATGTGTTTTGACCTGGACGCTTTCCCATGACAGGTAAGGGGTGTTGCCTGACATCCAATGCCACCCAAGGCAGGCCTAGTCGTATAATTTATATAAAAAGGGCGCAGGGGTCTACCCCTCTTCCCGGGGTTCATCTTGAGAACAGTTTCTGGCCAGATGTTTTGTTGCATTTTCCAGCTAAACATCCTGTTTGTTCCTGTGCTCCCTCTGCCCCCCTGGTGGTTAGCTATAGGGCCATTGTTTACTCCATCTTGAACTTGGCAATTTCCCACCTGCCTGGGGGGAAGTCTATTGTACAGCAGCAAGGTATATACGTTTTTTTTTCTAAATTTATAATAAACGACATTAGGCATTCTTTTCTCATGAATGACCCGTGTCTCTTGTGTGTTCTTTTAATCTCCAGGCCCTGACCGGCTCATCAACTGTACCATAGAGAGTAATGCAGGCAATACAGGCTTTGACACTGAGCACAGATCCCCAAACCACTTGGAAGGGCTCAGTTTCCATCTGCAGAGAGGTTAAGATCCCAGCTCTTTGTCCCTTTATCCATTTATCATATGATAAATCGGGGTGCTAAATCAAGGCTTCATTGTTGAATCTAGTAGTATCTTTTATTTGGCCGACAATGTTTTGTTCATTTGTTTGTATGACAAACCGTGAACCATTTGTAGCCCAAGATGACCCCAAATGTGTGATGGGTTATCAGCATGAACTAGCATGCCCAGTTTTCTAGGATATTTCTTAAAATCTTTAAGAACAGGGAGAATTGGCATTGTTCTTTTTTTAATTATGGTGTTCAGCATCTAAAAATAAAAATGCTTTCTCATCTGGCCACATACAGATCTGGGTGACCCTCTCTGTGGGGGTGAGGGTTAAGCAAAAATGGCCACTGGCAGTGCTGTCATCCCAATGCTGAGGACGAGAGGCAGTTGCCAAGCAACATGGCACCCACACAGCTGGTTTCTCTATTAAGTGTGAGCATACAAAGGACTGGGAGAGGCTCTATGACTTTTCATGCTTTCACCTATTTCATTTATTTATGTTTCTAACTGCGTGAAGACATCTGAGTGTGTGTAGCCTTTGACAGTCATGTGCTTTGCAACCAGAGTACAAGGGTTATGACCACCAATGAACTGTTTACTTTCCAAATTCTTCTCTGAGGAAGAGCTTTCTGGGCAATGTCACTTGTCAGTAATGCCCACGCTGAGAATATACACTGTTCCCTACCTGTGCTACAACTCCACTCACAAACACCCCCACCACCAGCAAGGGAGCAAAATATTGAGTGAAGAGCTGCTGTTTCCAGATGAAGACTGGACTCCAAACCCTCAAGCTGGAATACTAAACCCACTCCCTGAGTCCAAACAATCCCCTCTAGAACTACCCATCTGCCCTAAAATCCGGATAAAAGAAGCCAAGAGATACTGTTCACTAGGGCCTGAGGTACTCAGGGCCGGCTGCCACAGCCCTGTCAGCTTCGTGCTATGACTTCCTGAGTCCCCTTCTCCATCTCCCTACCCCTTTTTCCCAAATGAGGAAAGAATATCCAGGTCTAGGTTCCAAGTTTATGAACTCTGCCTCTGACTGGCCACAACCAAGTGCTCAGGGGACAGTCTCTCACAGTCCACTCTGTCCAAAATCCTCCAGGGCTGATCCTGTCACAGAGGACACAGTGTGGGCAGCAGAGTCAACAAGCCTATTTGCTTTCCCAGAACTATTCTGAAGTCACTGCAGGTGCACGGATTAGCAGTTGTCATATACTAACAATCTCCCCATGGGTGTCCCCCATGGAGATCAATAGAACCTTGGCATCCAGCCTGTGTCTGAACACTGGCACCAACACTTGAGTCAGCAGAGGCCCACAATCTTTTCTATCTCGTGTGATTTGAGTGTGGTGCATCTCCACCAAAACTGCTGTTCAGACTCAAGGCGGAGATGAGCCAGTGTCAGGAGCTGAAGTCAAGCAGAAGCCCCAGCTCTCCTGAGAAGACGACTGCTGAAGCCAGGATTGGATTGATTGTTACCGCAAAAGCTGATGCTGTCATGAAGCAGGGTTCCCCAACATGAACCCAACACATCTCTTTGTCCTTCAATTCCTGCCATCACTTGAGGCAACATGGCTCCCTCACCACATACAGACACCCAATTCTAAATAGACAGAACATGAACCAAAAATAAAATCTTTTGTTTTTTTTATTTCCCAGTCTCTGGTATTCTGTTGCAGCAGGAGGAAATACTAAAATTACTTACAAATTATCACCTACTCTCCAAAGTTGGTGCTTGGCTCAATAATACACACCTGTGATCCCAGTGTTTGGGAGGCTGAGGTTGGAGGGTCATGAGTTTGAGGGCAATTTGGGCTACATAGTCTCAAAATAAAAAAAGACTTATTATTCAGCAGGCTTGACAAATATTAAGCAGCTGTGCCAACATGGCAGGACTCTCTGAATGACAGCAAACTCCTTGGGCCCTGTAAGAGGGTGTCACCCAGGCACTGTACAGGAATTAAGAAGACACACCTCAAGTCAACAATTACCAATAATGGTATCTAGCTATAGCAAGGGCAAGGAAAAGTATTAGTAAGTCTGAAAAAGGAGTATTTCAAACTCCATTTGTTTACACTTGCTAATTTTCACTACTTTAAGAAACCAGCTAGGGAGATGTGAGATAGCTCTGTAACTTCTAATTTTGTTGTTAAGCCTGGAACAAACAAAGAAATCTAAAACATTTTTAATGGTATGAACATTATTTACCTCACAGGGTAATTACTAAGTGATATGATCTACATGAAGCATTCATATCCATGGAATATACTATAAATATTAACTGTTATAATTACTGCCACCAACAGGGCCTCAGAAAGGATGAAGTAGACAAGGGAAGGGACATCTTATAAGACTAAGAAAATGTTGGCCAGGAATGGTGGCACAAACCTATAATAGCAGCAATCAGGAGCCTGAGGCAGGGGGATCTTGAGATCAAGGCTAGACTTGGCTACACATGGAGACCTTGTGTGAGAACGACAAAGAAAAAGTAAGACCTATGTGGTGATTTTGTCACTGCAAAAGACTGAACAGCAAAGACAGAAAATTAGAGTCTTGAGTTCATTTCCTGAAAGAACTTGAGCTAAAAATCTTCAGACAAACTAGTTATCGAAGTTCTCCTATTGCCCATCACAGCCACAATGACACTGAGTCCCCAACCAGGCTACCCTGCCTCAGCCCACCTTTTTGCAAAGCCACCATCTGATATAGATATGAATAATTTGCATTGGTATGGATTTTGCTTTATTGATATAAATTTAAGGTCAGTCTTGTTATATGTGTATTTCTGCTCTTGATTAAGGTATTGTGATTGTGTAGTTCATTTAAAATGTAATGTATAATTAAGAAATATAGGTTAATAGATAATCACCTATAATAGTCAAGTTTGTAGTCATGTTAGTTAGATTTTCTAGATGTGCATTTCAAATGGATAGGTGTTATTCATATCTTTCAAAGACTATAGAATATAGCATTTTAAATGTTTTAATAACTTAGGGCTTTTCATGACAATGAGACACGTCTGCTCCTGGTAGCACCATCTACTTCAAGAGGAAGATGGGCATCGAAGAGGCTCCTTATGGAGTTGGTTAGCCATTTGGGCAAGAATCTGCTCTTGCCTGGACTGATTCATAAACTGGAATGAAGAAACCGCAGAGAGAGGACTGCTGAACTTGCCTAAAGATGAGATGATCCTGTTTCATGAAAGAAAAATGTCCTGCGAGACATTCTGCAGAACACAGAAGAAAGTGACTAAACTGTCTTTAAAATTTTGTGCTTCATGGAAATGTCTGCTGGATACTATGGGCCTGTAGGCCAAAGATGGATGCCCCAACCCTACAGAAGAACTTTGGGTGACTGTACAGGCAGCGATATGTCTCTGTCATTTCTAGAGTTTTGGAAGTTGTTTATTTCTTGTTTACTTAGGTAATATATCCTTCTGGAGTCTTTTGATGGAGTTGAAGAATACATAGATAGCTATAGTTATAGTTATAGTTGTAGTAGTTATAGTTATAGTTTTCTGGAGACACTAGGTCAGACATGCTGAATCTTTCCCAGGCTGGCCACAACCTCGTGGTGATACACAGATTAAGAGAAATGGGCTAAATTGAGATGTAAGAATTAGCCAATAAGATGTTAGAACTAATGGGCCAGGCAGTGTTTAAATGAATACAGTTTCTGTGTGATTATTTCAGGTGTAAGCTAGCCAGACGGCCCGGACAAAGGGTCACCCTCTCTCAACAACCATCAGCCCCACTCTTCATATCTAGATGTTATTTGTCAGTTCTGACTAAGAACCAGCTATCTTGAGTCCCCCTCTTAACCGTGTGACAGAACAGTCTCATAAATGCCAGGTGTGGTAAAAGGTCACTTCTCAATTTTACTGCCTACAGCCTTTCATTTCAGTGAAAACCTGTATCATCCAAACATCTGGACAACACAGGAATGCCACATATCCTCCAATGAGCATGTAACAACAGCCTAAGTATAAGTACAACCATTGCCCAGCATAAGGTTTCAAGAGAAAACCCATCAGCTCTCCAAGAGACTGAGCTTTTGGTAAAAAGACACCTTAGCAAGTCACATCATGTGACACACGTGACTCGGAGAGGATACTATGACATTCAAACAACCAAACAAGAATGAGACCTAAATCTTCAAAGAATAGACAACTGGGAAGCTGGTAGAGCACAAGGAGGTGACTGATTACTCTTAACATGTCATTAAGTCTCATGAATACCATGAATCAGAGGCTCAGCTTCTATGAAAGGCCAGGCATTAACTATTTTATGTTCTGCAGGATACACAAGTCTTGTCTAGGTATAGTGTGAAGTCAGACACCATGACAGTATTCTAATAAAGTTTTATTTACAACTACATGGGTTTCATATACTTTTATATTATGAATTTTTTTCTTTGCTTTTTCTCTCAATTACTTAAAAACATAGAAGCTATTCTTACTTAGCTCATGGGTCATACAAAAACAAGCAGTGTCTACAGTGGAGTTGGCCCTGCCCTAAATTCCATGTTTGCTCCAGACAGAACCACAAGGAAAATCTTGTGGCAGTGCAGAATATGGGCCCTGTAGCCAGGTTCGAGCTCCACATCCTGGTTCTAACAATTATTACCTACACTGAGCTCAACCTTCTCAGGTGAAATCAGGGATCATGTCTACACAAAGCCTCCTCAAACACTTGAAAGAGTTCCATGGGATGCCATGGAGCACAAGGCACAATCAAGAAACAATGAATGCTATTACCATTGTCCCTGTCCCTTTACTCTGGGCTACATTTCAATCAGTTCAGTTTTTAAAAAGCACTCAGAATCTCTCAAGACTGGTCTAGGTTCCAAGTGTCTGATAAGAGATAGAAACCAACATCTTTCTTAATAAATACAGGGCATTTAGGAGATAAAATAACTTGAAATGAGCCTCTAGTGTCAGTAGAGATCAATGCTGATAATCAAGGGGGTGGGGGGAATCTATATAGCTGCTAACTCACAACAGCCCCACAGCATCCTGAACAACACACAGCATACTCCTGGTTCTAGAACAAACTCCCAGTGCCTCACTCACTGTCTCTCCTGAGACATACTCATTCTGCTCTGACTCTCCAAGCCCTAGGACAAAGATGATCTGGCCTTCCATGATGTAAAGCTGAACTAGGCATGTGTAAACTTCAGGGCCTTAAAGGCAACCTCAGTGATGAATGTGATCAGCCATACTGAAGAATCAAGCCTAGCCCAGCCTGCCCGTGTTTATAGGTTGAGGAAACAGAGGCCCAGGCAGGTCTAACACCTGAGTCTAAAACATATTTGTTCATCACCTGCAAGGTCCTTGACACAAAGGACACAGTAAAGGTTTCCTAGTCCCAAACTGCTTAAAGACCAGTGAAAGAAACAGAGAAATGCATGGTTATTTTGGTATCTCTTTCCTTGCCTCAGGTGGAATCCAGTGTTTTACACTCTTCCACTGTCTCTACTTGGTCCTCTGAACTTTTCAGCATGCTTTTCCCTATCAACAGATGGAATCAGTGTCTCTTTAGAGGAAAGTGAGTCATAAAATGAAGAGCTCACACATCACATGCCCCCTTCCACTATGCACGTTCCTCAAATTCCTCAGTAATACAGATGTCAGGCCCAACTCTGGCTCCAACTAGCCCTGCTGCCTAGAGAGTGGGAGATTCTGCTCTCTCCTCTCCTCAAGCCTGGCTCACTGTTCCATACAAGAGAACCTTTCCTGCATACACCAGCCCCTGGCACTTAGCCCTCACCACCAAGTACTGCCACTGACCTTCTGGTTGGAATCTTCTTGGTGGAGATGCAGTTATTCACATCTAGCACAGAACCTGCACTGGCTGGCAGACTGGTGAATGGACAGTAAGGAGGAAGGTGGGGTAAAAAATAAAGTGGAGAAAGGGTTCTGGCACCAGAATTGGATGGGACCTTGGCAACAGGAAAGAAGAGAGCAATTAAGTCAAGAAAAATGATGGGGGGGGGGGACACAAGAAAGTGCAGAAAGTGGGAGGTGTGTGCTTGGGAGAGGGTGGGGGCAGCAAGGAAGTACGGGAAGTGGGGGAGGGGTGCTTGGGAGAGGGTGAGGCAGAGGGGAAAGGAGGGAGGGAGGGAGGAGGAGGGGGGGTGGAGGAGGAGGAGGGAGGGAGGAAGAGAGGGAGGGAGGGAGGGAGGGAGGAAGGGAGGGATGGGTAGGCAGCAAGGAGTACAGGAAGTACAGGAAGTGGGGGGGGCACGTGGGAGAGGGTGAGGCTACAAGTGATTGCCATTGTGTGAAATGTTTATTTTTTCCTTCCTATCAAAGGCAGCTAGCCTGCCAAGGGCAATATTCTATAAATCTCTCCCAACCTTGTAAAACTTTTATGTAAATCTTTTAATCTACCCTACCTGGTAATGAAACCTTTTGCTTACACAAGGTATCCCCTACAGCTACTCACACACACACACACACACACACACACACACACACACACACACACACACACCCGGTAATCTGAAGGCCTAAAGCAGCCAACCACCCTTTCCTTCATTTCCTTTGCAGGATTCT
This sequence comes from Myodes glareolus, assembly GCF_982192425.1. Taxonomy (NCBI): domain Eukaryota; kingdom Metazoa; phylum Chordata; class Mammalia; order Rodentia; family Cricetidae; genus Myodes; species Myodes glareolus. Next base: position 88,524,660 of record NC_142035.1, on the reverse strand, counting down.
TTTAAAACTAGCCAATCAAAAAAGACTGTGAGGTTAGACACCAGTCAATAAGGAAAGGACAGAATCACCACCTGTGTTAAAGTAAAAACCAGCTGCATTTCCGTCCTGATGAGCACCTTAAGTTTGGGTTGTAGTGCAGTGCCGGGATTTTTTTTTTCTTTGCTTATGTAATCCTTTGTGTGACATTGAAGTTGTTTTGTTTTGTTTTATGTTTCTGTTTTTCGAGACAGGGTTTCTCTGTGTAGCTTTGGAGCTTGTCCTGGAACTGGCTCTGTAGACCAGGCTGGCCTAAACTCAGAGACCCACCTGCTTCTGCCTCCCAAGTGCTGGGATTAAAGGCGTGCACCACTACCGCCCGGCTGTTTGTTTCTAACACCATGAAAGTATGAGAGGACCTGAGTTCAGATCCTCAGAACCCACGTAAAAACTGTTCACTGCAGCACCATGGGCAATCTCAGCCGCTCTAGTCCTGAGGAGATAGACAGACAGACACCTGGTCTCACTGGCCAATCAGTCTAGCTCACTTAGTGAGACTCTGACTGTGGAAAGTAACAAAACCATCTGTGGCAAATGCAGCCTGAGAAAGAGTGATGCACTGAGGAAAGCCCCTGGGACCTGAAACAGTTACAACTCAGACACCCCCAGGATGATCTGACCAACCCAAAAGGCTGAGCTAGAACTTGCTATGACTTGAGGATAACTCAAATAGAATAAACTGAAAACACTTTTTAATGGTTTGAAAACAAAAGAAGAACCTAGTTCTCTGGAATGCAGGCTGAGTTTGCCCAATAGACTCCCAAAGACCCTCAATCAGGCTAGTCTTGGTTTTGGTTTTATGTGTATGAGTGTTTGCCTATGTGTATGTAAATGACTAGTTCCAAAAGAAGGCATCAGATCCCTATAGCTGGAGTTACAGACAATTGTGAGCCGCTGTGTGAATTCTGGAGATTGAATCCACGTTCTCCTCAAGAGTGGCAAGTGCTCATAACTTCTGAGCCATCTCCCCAGCCCCAACCAGGCCAGTCGTGAAGGAGGAAGGCCGAAGGGTGTGCTTCCATCAGTTATCCAGTCTACTCCTGAGCACCTCCCCGAGTTTCCCCTTCAACAAACCCAGTAAGCCAACACAGTTTAAGATATAATCCCATAGACCTGCATGGAATTGGGACCAAGACTGATTTTTCTTCCCTGACAAGAACTTGAAACATTACCATCACAAGGTCAAAAAGACCCATTCTCTACCACTCAGCATGCAGTAAATCCTCTTCCTGTCTGTGACTGGACTACCTGTCCACACAGCACATCACTGGCCACGTTCATGGACCTTCTGGTTTGCTTTGTGTGCTTTCAGGAAACAAAATCAACACTTAACAAGGCATAATGGATGTATACCTACCTATTTTATAAACTTCAATGAATTATGCCAAATTGAATGAGTCAGGATTTTACAGGAAAAAGGAACGGTCATGGAAGTCACTGTTGGGTATCTTTGCCCTGACTCTCATGGGCTACATAACACCAGGTGAGTCCCCAGTGCTCCTGAAAAGTCTGTGCATATTCAGAGGAACACTCCGGCCTGAATGCCCACATCCATGTCAAGCTAGAACCTAAGCAGACTCTTCATACATGCTAGCAGGCTCCAGGAAGGCTTACCCTTTCTTCAAAAGCAGCAATATTTAGCCTTGAACAAAAGGCAGCCCAGCAAAAGCTCACAATCATTTGCATGTGTATTCTCTCTCTCTCTCTCTCTCTCTCTCTCTCTCTCTCTCTCATGCGCGCACACACACACATTTTACCTAACCAAAGATAATTATTAACTACTAGTAATAATTGCCGAAGGTAATTATTAACTATTAGCAATAATTACTACATTGTACAAATAAATTGTATTACAGAGAGTCCCCCTCTTCCAACATCTGTATTAACAAAGAAAAAAGCTAAAATTCCCAAGTCCAGTCCATCTTTCTTCACCATCTAATAAAACACTTTTTATCTCCTTTCATGGGTTTAAACTTCACTAAAAGGCAGATTGTCTGGGAGCATGCTGCTGAGACAACAGGACTCTGTGTGTGCTCAAATAATCCCCTGTCCCAGTTGACTGTTTTCTATTTTTTCTGAATAGACACTGCACAGAATCAGGAATCAGAAACGGTCCTGTGATCTTGTTAATTGCATCCACAGACAAGTCCAAAATGGGTAAGATTTTTTAAAGGCACAACTGATTCCTCCTAAATGCTCCTCCAGGAGCTCCCAGCCTTCTCTCCCACAACGGCTTGCCCACTCCTCCCTGTCAACCTCACACCCCAGGGCTCGCAAGGATTCAAATGGCAGTCAGGGTTGCCCTCCAGACAAGACCCATCTCTGCCCAATAAAGGCCAAATCTTGGAAGAGGAAGGCCAGGAAGTTGAAGACAACATGTCCCTGGGCATCCATCTTCTCACTACCCTAAAGTTGACACAAAGTCTAATCCAAAATCTAGCATTTGGGACCAGTTGGATGACAAAGAACTTCCACAGGGGGGAAAAAAGAAAAAAAAAAAAAAAAGGCTCCTTACTGGCCACATGCGCTTCCCAACACACACATGCACTGTAGTAAATGCAGGGAGGGAGGGAAACACCTACCCTGTCCCAGATTTGACAGATCTCAAGACAGCCAGGGTCTAAACCTTCCTGAATTTATACCAGAATTCCACAAAATTTTTTATATTAAATCTACAAAGAAATAGTCAGGTCCCATTAATAAAAAGATTCAGCTGACAAGTTCAACAAAAAGCTAATGTTTCATCAGGAACAGCTCAAGGTCTGAATTCCCCCCGGGGTCGACAAGGGACAGGGTACTGCTGAGCCCAGTTATTTCCCCACTCAGGAAGCCACAGATACCACAGATATCTCACTATGACTAAGCTTGCTATTGATTGTTGATGTTTGTTCGAAACAGTAAGAAACCCCAGCAAGAATAGTTACACTCAGAAATCTGAAGAAATTTCCTACTCTTACAAGTTTTAACAAACTAAATAAAACTAAATATTAGAGATTTTTTTTAACTCGGTTCCTGCTGTTCAAAGAAAAATTTCCCTGTTCACAGTGTGGCTTCTGACATCCTGCGGACCTGCAGACTCTGAAATATAAATGGGATTAAAAGGATTAAGACAGAGAACGCTATTAACAGCTCTTCTACTGCAGGCATCTATCTATCTGACGCAGGAGCCAAGGGCCCACCTGCTCGGCATGGACAAGGGCAAGGACAACAGTTACTGCTGGGCTTTCTCCAACCACAGTCATGTATCTGTCTAAGGCCTGCACATAAACAAAGAGCACTCTACCACAGACAGCCAGGGCAACCAGTGGCTTCCCGTTTCCACTTCAGAATGGCAAAATCCTCTTGAGAAAGTGTATACTAAAACCCAAACAAGATTAGAGGACTGGGTACCAAAATTAGTAAATCTTAATTTGAACTCCTTGTTTATTTTGTAACAGGTGATATTCCTCAGTCAACATCCACCTTGGGATTGTTTGTTTTTCTCTTGGTTTTGTTTTGAGACAGTATCTCACTGTGTAGTCCTGGTTTGTCTGGAAATTGCTACAGAGATCAGGCTGGCCTCAAACTCACAGAGCTCCATCTGCCTCTGCCTCCCAAGCACTGTGGTTAAAAATCATGCTCTCCCACATTCAGCACACCTTGTTTTCTAAGAATGGGTCTCTCACCAGGTAGGCAAAACTAACTACGATGGAGCCCCAGGCTCTGCCTCCCTAGTGATGGGATCACAAGTGTATGCCACCATACCTGGATTTTTAACTGGGTGTCAAAGACACCCAGTTCTCAGGTTTGCAAAGCAAATACTTTTTCCAAAAGAACTACCAACTTAGCCCATAAAACTACAAATCTGTAGTATTTTGTTTCAGAGCATCCTCACTAGAAAACACTAAATATGGGACAATACATTCCGCCTGTTTCTGTATCTCATTTGGTTACACAAGATCAATAAAATTCTCCTTCACATAAATGTGCAACTGTAAATGATGAAAACTTAACAATTTCACAAGGTCTATTGACTAGCAAAGGTTCTACTCCTGAAGAGGGCATAAAGAGAAGTGGTGCTGGCAGGGAAAAGGAAAGCACAGAAGGCTGCCAACATTAAAAGTTTTACATAATAAAAATATATAAAGAATCAAATCAAAGATTTAATAGAGTTCCTGAAACAATCACAAAATATTTCCTTGAAAAAATTCTCTATTCATGCATACTCTAATCTACAACCCACTCTGCTTGCATATTTAGATATGAATTTTCCCCATTCTTTAGAGTATATATAATATAACCTCCATACCAAAGAAAGTACAAGAGATTAAAGGAAAGTTATGAATCCATCATTTTCATTATCACAGATGTGAAACTTCCAGAATTACATTAATAAAGAGAAATCTAGCAATGTACAAGGGCAACAGACTCACAGAACCTCAGGAACACATTGGTTTAAAAACAAAATATATACTACTAATCACAGCATTGGGGGAAAAAAGAAAAACCTTTAAGATTATCTGGAAGGTACAGAAAAGGTCCTACTCAGCGCATTCATGTGAGAAGACTCTTGAACTCAGACGATAACGTAACCTCCTTATTCAGTAATGGCAAACTCACACTGCAGCACTGTTCACAACAACCAAGATAGGAGGAAATAATCCAAGCACTGGTCAGTGAATAAATGAATAAAGAAACAGAGAATAAATGGCAAGAAAGAGATTAAGATTAGTGAGCCTTTAAGAAGGAGAGCTGGTTACTTGTAACAACACAGATGGAACTTGAAGACAGTATGTTAAATGAAACAAGTCTGGCAGAAAAACAAATATTAATCCCACTCTGTGTCATCTGATTCTTAAAAATGAGGATACATTCTGAGGGCAATGCTGTTATGCAATTTCACTGTTGTACAAACACCAAAAAGTGTCCTTATACAAATGTAGATGGAATAGGTCACACTTAATGTGGCCTCTCAATACAAGGAACACAGCAAACACAAGATTCAGAAAAGGTCACTTAGCCAATGTAAGACTACCTGTACTGTGTTCCAGGACCACAGCTATCACTGTGCAGTGACTGTTTGGCTGCATATGGAATCTAAAAACAAGTCAAAAGGCAAGGAGATGTTTCAGGGGCATCTTTTGGGTCAGGCGAAAAATCCTGCCTCAGTATACCAGAAGGAGATCAGTGAAGAAAGAAACTCAAAGTCAACTTCTGGCCTCCAGCCACACATGTACATGTGCCCACACACTTACGAACATTCACACACGCACATGCACATCACACACAAAGTATAATAAAAAACAAGTAAAATTCACAGAGTAGAACAGCAGCTTCTAGAGGAGGTAGTGTGAGGCATGGAGACATGTGGACCAATGCATCCAAGCTTGCAGTAGGCAGAATGAGCACATTTACAGTGCTAAGTAGAGCACGGGATTTATAGTCAGAATATGCACACACTGTTTGAAGTTATTGAGATTTTAGATGCTCCACACCCCACATACATACACACAATGGAATCTGTGTGTAAAGAGACTTGTAGAGTAATATATATCTCTTTATCCAACAGGCAAAAAAAATGAGAAAAATCCCACATTTCTCAGAAAATTTGCTAAAGTGCAAGAATTCTCATACCAATTGATGGTTTACACCATTGGAGATGAATACACTGCTACTACACAAACTGAATATCAGAAAACTGAGACTGGGTGTTGAAAGCACACCACAGAAAACTATGTGAAATTCTGCTTTAATAAGCAAAGTTAATTAACATGCTGCCTAGAGATACGTACAGATATGCTAAAAACAACTTAATGTGCAGACATGATGAACCCCAGCACAGTGGTGATCTGAAATCACTAGGGCATCTACTTACTTTGTTACTGTATTGTTAACACTTTTTTCTAATTATCAAATATTACACAACATAAATTTGTGAACCATGAACACAATCCGCTCTTGTCATCACCACACAGCTGACACTTGACAGAATGTCAGTTTGTCAGATCATTTCTCAGGAAGAAAAGCAAAAACCAAGTACCGCTCTGCTTCTACGGAGGAGCAGCTAGGGAAGTCAGGTGTCTTGCCCAGAGCAGCCCTGCCAGAACCTCCTCCCTCTTGGTTAGTGCTCTCTCTGTCTACCTATAAATATCTGTTTAGTATTGACCTTGTTTCCCCAGGTATACAGTAAGGCAAGGAATATATCTTATTGAACCTCCGCTCCCTTGAGCGTGCCTAGCATACAGTATGCACCTGTCATGGTTATGACCTGACAGGACCTAGAACAACCTAGGAGACAAGCCTTTGGGCATGTCTGTGAGTGCTTTCTAGGCTGGCTTGTTACCTAAGACCTACTCAGAATGTAGGCTGTACCATTCTATGGACTTGGGTCCCAGGCTGGATAAAAAGGAGACAGCAAGCTGAGTAGCATCTTCCATCTCTCTTTTTCCTATCTGAGAATACAATGTTCTCAGTTGCTTCTGCCACTATGCTTGTGAGAAACTGTAAACCTCTACACTATGAGACCACAGAGACCCTTCCTTCCTTCCTTCCATTGCTTTTGACAGGCATTGTCACATAAGAAAGCAAATACAGTGCCAAATAAATACCTGTGGGCTAGGGACTGGATGCCTATGTTCATGGTAACATGTTCTGTCAGTTAACGCAGATCCTTATCAATTGTCCCAGGGGCATCCACGAACAGCCTAAACCAGTTGCTTTCTCCAAAAATATACTAGTCCTCAGTTTCTAGAAAACCAGTTTCCAGCCTGCAATGTAGCTACAGAAAAGTGAGTTATCATTAATCATGAGAGATACCTTCCATCATTTGCCACTCAAAAATGGTTGGCTTGTCAAAGCTAAGCAAATCCAAGACTCTCTTCAAATGGTCAGCACCATATCCTTAACGAGAAGGATAAAGGATAAATTTATAAAAGGCCCACAAGCTTATGTGTGGAATGGGAGCTGGAAAGTGCCCAGAACCTAGACACTAGAGGACTGTGATGAGACAGAGAGACGGAAAGAGGCAAAAAGAATCAGAAAAATCGGGGAGAGGTGGCTGGTTGGCTGGTGGCTAGGCTAGGTCATAAAGTGACATGGTGTATCAGGTGGCTGGGATGAAAGGCCACCACCGCACTACCACAGCAGATCTAAACGCCGTCAGAGGAAGGATGTTTCTATTTGCCTGCAAACCCGCGCTACCTTGTACCATTGCTGTTTTCTCATTCCTGTCTCTTACTTTCTCAAAACTGTTTACACACCCTAACAGATGTTATATGCTGCTCTGCACACCTCAAACAATCTTCAGATATGACCATGTACTCTGCAGAAGTCCACATAAAGACAGTTGTCTGGAACTGCCTTCATCAGTTTGACAAATAACAAGCTCGCTTCAGCTGCACATACACTGAAGTCTGACAACCAACTCGTTGATCCACAATAGCACCTGATTTCTGATCAGGATCCACCCAGAAATATCAACGTATGTACTCAGAAACTACAACCTACAGGATGACTGGGAGGTTTAATGCTGCCCGCAGAACAATGCTCCAGGCTGCAGTCCAGCGCTCAGCAAAGCTGCCCATGAAAACAAGTTTTAGGCTGTCTGTTCTCTGGCTGAAGAAAAGGATCTAACTGCTAAGAATTCAGATCAGAAGACCTCACTCGCCCTGGTTCACTCAGCCCTGTCTGACCCAAATCGTGAGAAAGCAAATGACCTTGAGGAATTTTTCAATCACTTGAAGGCACAAAAAGGTCACAGTTGGAGCCCAAAGGGAAAGTTGTGACACAAACAACTCTGTTTTCCCTTAAAGGGGACCGGTCCAGACTTGTCTTTATGAAGAAGGCCACATGAGAACAAATGGGTGTGTGGCTTTTCCCAACACCACTACTACCCACAAGTGTGTAAAGAATTTTACTGTATGAGCACATTTGCACAGTTAACTCCTCACTAGGATGATCAAAACATGCAAATTTACACCTTAATGACAGTGGCATTGCTAAGAGAATAGCAATCTGAAAGCTCGTCTTGTATGCCAGGAGCCTTGTGTCAACCTCGTAAGAAATCACAGTAGCCTTTCTAGGGAATAGGGGATGCTTCTGGCTCCATTTTACCAATGGGGAGTATGAGGTACACACACACACACACACACACACAAAAAAACAGACCAAGGTCATGACCCTGCCTGCAGCTCTGAGGTGTCAACATTCCTGATACAACCCTCCTCCTTGAGCCATGACCCTCCCCTAAGGCCCCCACTCAGACAAGCCAGTGCCCTCTCAGCACTCTCTGGAACTCAGTGTTGTAGAATCCCAGGCTGCAGAAGCCCCACCACCACCAGATGTTTGCCTGCTGGAATAGGACAGACCCTGCAGTTTTCCTAAATTGCTGGAAGCCACAAGAGCAGAATCAGGACTTGGCCTGAATGATTCATACATGGAGATCACTGGCCACATGCCCAGGCAAACTAGATCAGGTGACTGACAGGTGACAGTTCCAGGAGGAAACCTCAAGACAAGGGAAGTCGTATTTGTACCACTTGGAACCCACAGGCTCTCAGAATAGTCCAGTGCACTCACGTCTCTGGAAGCACAGTGGACACACAGGCCAACCTGTGCACAAACGAGGAGAACCACTGGCCTCAGCTCTGGCCAGGAGCACAACACCAGGAGACAAGGCAGAAATGAACAACCAGCCAGTTCTTGTTAGGTCCTGGGAGCTTGAAGAAAGGCCCTTGTGAACCAAGAGTCTGGGAAAAAGAGACCACCCTTTCATCCCTCTGAAGCTGAGGTCATAAGTGGTTGAAGGAGAAAAAAGAGTACACCAGGAAGAAAGAAGACACAAGGTCTGTGAGGGTGAGCCTGAAGCAGATAAATGCTACATCTGTCCTGGGGGGAGAAGGAGAGCAGCTGCTCCCAAGCCATGGGGAACCTCGCAGCTCACTGGAAATTAAATTGTGCCCTTGATGGGGTACAGAGTCAGGATAGGATGGCTGCTTTGTTGAAAAATGTGTTTTCTCACATTTCTCTTGAGTGATAACAGCTAATGTGTTAAGGTAACCGTGTTCTACAGAGTCTGGGGTAGACTGTTCACTAAACCCTCACATTTTTCTGGGGAACGCTACAGCTATCCAGAGTATGGGTGAGGAAAGCAAGAAGGCATTGTTACTCACTAGCTAGCTGAAGACCCTGGGCAGGGCCATCTGCCTTCGAGCTCACTCACCCAACATCTGCCATAAAAATCCTCCCATGGCCTGTGAATAGCAGCGGCGGTGAGGGGAGCAGCATACAACACTCTCTACATCCCATGATCCTTACAATGGCATGCATCATCTCCATTTAAAAGTTCACACACAGCTAACATGGCATTAACTAAATTATTAACACAGTTTAGCTGAGTTGAGGCCAGTAAGACAGTCAGTTGCTAAAGCTGTCTGCTCCCAAATCAGAAGACCTGAGATCAATCCTCAAGTAGAAGTGTCCTCTAACCTCAAACAAGCATGTAATAGCATGTACATGTCCATGTGCCCACATACAAGAATATACTAAATTAACACACACTTTTCCTGGGGGGTTCCTACTCTAGATATGATTTCAATGACAAACCAAAGTACAATTTCACCAAAGTCCAATGTGTAGTTTCCTGGGGTTAGAGTAAGTCTAATATAGAGACACTACCAAAAAGTCTCTCACCCCAGAATAAAGGAAGACTTCCTCATGCTTGCATGGATGGCTCTACTTCAGTTAACCTTCCACATTCTATACACTCACACAGTCTTGCCCAACAATTTTCAACCCGTGGGTCTTGACATGATGGAGGAGGGTTATCTGTCTATTGTGTTATTTTCATTGGTCAATAAAGAGACTGCCTTGGCCCTTTGATAGGACAGAAAATTAGGTAGGCGGAGTAAACAGAACAGAATGCTGGGAAGAGGGCAATGAGGCAGACGCCATGGAGCCAGCCACCAGGTCAGACATGCTGAATCTTTCCCGGTAAGCCACACCTCGTGGTGTGATACAGATTATTAGAAATGGGTTAATCAAGATGTGAGAGTTAGCCAGTAACTAATTCTCTAGAGATAATGGGCCAGGCAGTATTTAAATGAATACAACTTATGTGTTATTATTTCTGGGACTAAGCTAGCCATGCAGGAGCCGGGTGAGGCGAAAAGCAGGCCTGCCCGAGCCCTCACTACATTGACACCTTTAAGGGGTCAAATGACCCTTTCACAGGGGATGCATATCAGATATTTACATTATGATTCACAAAAGTAGCAAATTACAGTCATGAAGCAACACAAAAATAATTTATGGCTTGGGAGGTCACTGCAACATAAGGAACTGTATTAAAGGGTCATAGCATTAGGGAGGTTGAGAGCCACTGCTCTAGTCCTACATGCAAAATACAGCTAACAGAAAGGTGCAGGAGGAGGGGCTAGAATGCCTCCTATGAAGGAATGTCAACTAGAGTAGTCATGACTTCTTCTGATGAAAATGGTAATAGTTGTTAGGTTCAGAGGACATTCCACAGCAGTGATGACACCGGTAGTCACAGAATTTGGGAAGCTAAAAACAGATGGATTACCATGAGCTTGAGGTAAGTCTGGGCTACAGAGAAACTCTCAAAAACAATAAAAAATAAAAAATAAAAAGATGTTGCCAAATCATTTCCAATGGTATCTCTAAGTGGTTACAGGTGTTGTTGACACAGGGCATGGCTTCCTTTTACAATTAAAACCAAAAAAAATGATATTTTATTTAATTCCATGTAACTCACATTTGGATATAAATAGTTTAAATAAAATATTCCAGTGTTCTTCAAGATAGTAGATATGGCAGGCTTTGTGGAGCACATCTTTAATTCCAGCACTCAGGAGGCAGAGGCAAGCCTCTATAAGTTTGAGGCCAACTTGGTCTGCATGGAGAGTTAAAAGGAAGCCAGGGCTACAATAGAGAGATACTATTGATGTAGGTGGGTCTTCTGTATTTCTGTTGCTTTCATTGGTTAATTAATAAAGAAACTGCTTGGCCTGATAGGTCAGAACATGGTACAGGAGAATTATCTGTATTCTGTCAATCATGTATTTTAATAAAACGCTGATTGGCCAGGCAGGAAGTATAGGCGGGTCAACCAGACAGGAAGTAGAGGCGGGGCGATGAGAACAGGAGAAGGCTAGGAAGGAGGAAGCTCCCTCTTCCATTCCTGCCCAGATCACTGAAGAAGCAACATGTGAGCTGACAGCTGGAAAAGGTACCAAGCCATATGGCTAACATAGATAATGATAATGGATTAATATAAGTTACAAGGACTAATAAGAAGCCTGACCTAATGGGCCAATCAGCTTTATAACTTATAGAGATCTCTGTGTGGTTGAGTCTCTGGGACTTGTCGGCTGTGGGGTACCGGGCAGGACAGAAACCCCAACAAGCCCGGCCCTCATGCTACAAGAACATAGGTAAGCGGGGAAGACAGAACAGAATTGTGGGAGAAAGAAAGCAGAGGCAGGCAGACGCCATAGCTCTGCTCTCTGAGATGGACGCTGGTTAGACTCGTCCCAGTAAGCCACAGTCAAGTGGCAATACGCATTAACAGAAATGGGTTGAATCAATACGTAAGAGCTAGCCAATAAGAGGTTATAATTAATGGGCCAGGCAGTGTTTAAATGAATACAGTTTCCGTGTAATTATTTCGAGTAAAGCTAGCCGGATGGCGGGAACGCAGCCCGCCATTCCTCCTGCAACATACTATCTTAAAAATAAAAGATAGTAGACATCCTTCCCTGCCACACAATCCCCTGACCAAGGATGGGGTAACACAAAAAATAAGTTACCTGAATAAATGAAAGATGATGAATTCTTCCCAAAAGACTAAAGCAAAGCATGCCACCCAACTTGACTCAAGGCAGTGCAACATCTGTTTCCCTCAGGGTTAGATAAGCCTGGATGGAAACTGTTTGCTAATATTCCCAGGAGCCAAGCCCAACATGCCTTAGCACAGAACCCACATGCTATTTCCTCCCTTCACCTTAAGCAGGAGAAAAGAAACATGCTGGCATACACACAGGCCCATACTGAGTGCCTAATTCATCCATCCTGAAGAACACACAAAAACATACTTTAATGGCAATAGCATGTAGAGACAGGCCTTGGGATCTGATCATAGTTGGGCATCCCAGTGGTGATGACCACACACTGGTTTGCAAAAACAAATGTGGGCATTTTCACACATCACCATGCCTGGGTCTCAAGATAATTCTATGGTATCAAGTCAGACAGATCTGGGGCCATGTGCCAAATCATCATGCATCATCTGTGAGCAGATTTAAGTCTCCAGGAGAGACTTACTGCACAATGTAGTTAAGGACCACAGCACAGCCCACAAAAATCATTCATGTTGGTTATACACAGTTTCAAGAGGGAGATGGGATGTCTCAAAAGCTGACAGTATGTCATGGTAATTTGTGCACCATAGCCACAACTATCTAAATTCTATTAAAAGGCTTCTGCTCAAGTCTCAGATGAGGAAGAAAATGCTATAACTGGATGCTATCATTGTTAATAATTTTGGGTCCTGAAAGAGAAAAAGGTCTTCTTAAGAAAGGGCAGAGACTGACTATGGGCAAGGCCTTTGCCGTTAACATATATTTTTATTTGCAAGGCAGAGGGGCAGGCAGGCAGACAGACAGATGTGTGTACAGATGTCCATGGAAAGCTGAAGAGGGTATTGGATCCCCTAGAGCTAGATTTAAATGTGGTTATGAAGCATCCAATGCAGATGCTATGCACTGAACTCAGATCCTCTGGAAGAGTAATATGTGCTCATGTGCTCTTAACCACTGAGCTCTCTCTTCAGCCCCAAGCAGTTTTTTATCCTCCCCTTCTAAGACATGTGCCTGGGAATAGAGATTGGAACAGCTGGAAAAGGCAATTTAGATCTCTGAAACCACTGAACAGAAAAAGTGCAAGATCATCAGCTGAGAGCTGAGAAACCGCACGGGCAACAGTGGAGGTTATTCAGAACATTAAGTAATAGATGTAGAAACTTTGCTAAAGAATGCGCTTCTGCTGAAATCCCTCACTGACTTATATATTAATGAGAAGGAGGAGGAAGAAAAAGAGAGTCTCCTTTGCTCTGGAGCCAAAATTTTTCCTGATCCAAATAATCTCATTAAATCACAGTGTGAAACCTCTCAGATAAGTACAGCAGTTTCACCTAATAAACACTAATCTGAACACAGGTATGGCTGACTCAAAACCAGTGCTTATAAGTGTCCTACCTGGGATCTGAGCATGACTTGCTGTGGATATAGTAGGCAAGCTTATACAAGTCGCACATCTTCTGTGTGTTCTCAGCTTCCTAATTCCTTGGGGCCCAGCTAGTTCTGACATTTTATAGTTTTAGGCCAGGGTTCTGGATTTCCCAGACAAAGGTTATTTCAGACATTACACAAACCAAAATGGTAAGGGCTGACACAGGGGTCACAAAGAGAAGCTATTAATATTCTTATGCAATAAAAAGTAAACACCTGCCCCTTACAAATACAGAAAGGCCACATTCTTTCTTAATATGTTTTACTAATTCTTTGCCAATTTCATAAAAGGTATTTTGATCATATTGATTCCCCACTTCTCCCTGTAACTCCCCCTCCTCAGGTCCACCCCTCCCAACTTTATATCCTCTGGGGGCTTTTAATAACCCCCAAAATCCAATTTGTGTTGTCCAAATAACCCAGGAGAATGGGACCATCCACTGGAATGTCCACATTCTACTAGCAGAAGGCCATATTCTGACTAAAAGACAGTCCTTTGAACCACAGCATTTACCTTCCTGAGAATTACAGTCAGTGTGTCTCTGTCTGTCTGTGTCTGTCCATGTCCCGCTCCATGACAGGGTCTCACTGGCAAAAAATTCACCTGCCTCCACCTCCTGAATATTGAAAACTTTTCACAAGCTATGCAGCAGTCTCAGATCAGTGTTTGGGAGCTCTTGTCACATGGGTTTCTAACCATGGTGAGTGGTTTGAAAAGAATGGCCCCTATATTCTCATATAGTTGAATGTTTAGTTACCAGGGAGTGGCACTATTTAAAAGAATTAAAAGGATTAAGCAGTGTGGCCTTGTGAGAGGTAGTGTCACTGGGGGGTGAACTTTGAGGTTTCCAAAGCCCAAGCCAGTCCCAGTCCACCTCTGTCTCTCCCTTTCCCTCTGTGTACGGGTGTGTGCATCTCTCTCTCTGTCTGTCTGCAGACGCCAGTATGTAGCCTCAGCTACTGCTCCAGTGTCATGTCTGCTGCCATGCTCCCTGCCATGATGATAACTCACTAAGTCTCTGTAACTATAAGCAAGCCCTTTAAGTGCTTTCCTTCATAAGAGCTGCCTTGGTCATAATGTCTCTTCACAGCAGCATGACAGTGGCTACAACACATTGTAATACTCACAAATGTACACAGGAAGAGCACATTCCATTTTAGCTGGAGGATGAACTTATGTAAAATGAGTTGTACAATCACCTATCAGTATTGTTTTATAGGAACAGCATTAATCATCAGAATAATACAAAAATCATAGTATTAATTAATAATAGTAATGATAATTAATAATGGTGCTCAGTGCACTGCAGGAATTGGCCCATTTAATTCTCCCAACCCAACTCCTCACCATTTTCTATCAAAGGTTTGCAAAATTGCCAGGAACACAATAATACTGAAATGGTTCCAGGTTAGAAATAAAACAGATTTCAGCATATGCCATGGCTCAGTGTGAAGAAACACACATACAGTCTTTTTAAAGCTCCATTGCTCTGCAAAGAGCAGAGGAAGTTACAAAGGACAAACTAAAATAAACACACAGTGTCATCTTGCAGACCAACTAGTCAGTCAGGGGAAGCAAGCGGCCCAAAGCCAAAGACCTAAGTGTAAAGTCATTGCTGCCACCCTATGCTATACAAGTTAAAAATGCCTTGGCCCAGAATGAACATACGAACTTTCACCAGTCACTGCCTTAGGTCTCAAAGACAGAACCTCAGTTTACCCATTAGCCAAATGCCAAGGTCTCCAAGAAGCTGCCATTCCAGGCAATCCTCATTTAGCTTCCACACTTCCCTTTCCCTGAACCCTGCTCTGTCTCGGTCATCCCAGATCCCTGTCAGAGGGGCAAGCAGAGGTAGGAGGTGAAGGTTCCAACGCTCCAATGTGAAGACATTAGAGATGGCAGAAACCATCACTGCCCCTGCCCCAGGCTGTTGCCCTGACTTTCAGCAAACATGGAGACAGCACTTGCCCAAACCTACAAGACTAGAAAGGCAGAGAGATCAGATATCTCCCAACATAGGGATGCCGGGAATAAGAGAAAACAAAATCAGTACCCACATAGAAAAGAATCGTCTACCATCTACAGTATCAGTGCAGTTCCCTCCACAATCCTTGTTCTTGTCCCCACTAGTATATCTTAAACACTTTAGCCTGGGAACCTCATGATGTTTAGGAAAATGGTTAGGTCTCCAAAAGCTTTTGCTTGTAAATAAACTTACCATGTTAGCATAAATAATTGTCTTACTAAACGTTATATTTTTCAATACCAAAAAAGCACATAATGGCAACATTAGATTTTTGCAAATCTCTTTTGTATCTTGTTTATACTCAAGGAATAGCCAGGTTTTCATATCTGCCTCTTCATTCACTGTTACAACCCAGTTGGGGGGTAAAAATATGAGCCAACCCTGGGTTCACACACACAGTTGGTGAAGAGGAGGGCCTCTGTGGGCTATTTGGTAAATACAGGTTGTTTTTCTTGATGCTACACTGTAACTCAACAAGTAAACCATTAGCTGTGTTGTGAAAACCAAACTGTGTCTATGGGTTTTGCATAGGTAAATTCACCATTCGCTGTATCTACTGCACTTTGAGTTTGGTGACATTAATAAATTTAAATTGCTTATTTTTATAGTGAACCAGTTGCACTTTGAAATGGTTCTTTACCCTACACAGCGTTGTCATCAAGCATTGGTTACTTGAAAAATACCAGTTCACTGAGATTTACACAGAGAGAAGGAGAAGAAGCAAAAAGCAGATTAGTATCATTCTGAAATACTTAGGCTCTTGCAGGCTCCCAAAAGGGTCTCAGGAACCCATTCCCATTCCCAAGTTTCCCATTCATTAATTCATCCCACCAAGATGCCACTACATGCCAGGTGCTAGGAATGCAACAGTGACCAGAGCAAAGCATTGTCATACAGAGGCTAACTGCACACAAACCAATGAGTAAATGTGCTCTTCCACATCAGGTGCTGAGTGAAAAAAAAAAAAAAAGAAGCACTGTTACTACACATTTGCACACAGGAGAGCGGGGTATTTCCTGGGAAACCAGCTCAGCCTGAGCTTTGCTAATTCAACAGTTTTACAATAAAATTGGGTTTGTCTTTGTAATACCAAAATACTCTGGACATGGGGTAGATCAGGATGACCTGCCTCTAGAAGGGGTGCAGCTCACTGCTGAGCCTGCACTCGGGCCCAGTTTCTCTGGAGGGGTAAAACCTCAGAGTCTCCTCTGGGCCAAGCGCACCCTCTCCTTTCACCCAGACATGCACTGCACAGCAGGCTCACATGCACTCGTGGTAGATACAAAACAATGGTGGTTATTGTTTTCCTGCTTTACAGAGGAAACTAAACCTGAATGAACTTTCTTAAGTTCATTTCTTAATAGGTTAGCCTGGAATCCCAGCAACTGGGAGGCTGAGGCAGGAGGATCACGGGTTCAAGGCCAGCCTCCGCTACAGATTAAGACTCTAAAAGAACAAAAGAAATGTATGGTAGCTCAAGACAGAGCTCTTGCTAAGTATATCTGGTCTGGGTTCAGTTTCAATCCTCAGCAGTACACAAGAGGACAAGGAAGAGAAGGAAGGAGGAGGAAATGCTGAAAACAAAGGTAGTTTGTTCTTCCAAAACCCTTGCTTCTCACACACCCTTCCTTACACATCAGGTCAAGCCCATAAAGGAGCAAAGAGAGGGCTGGGACTGGCACGTGGCAGTTGCTGCAGTTTGGCACTCTGAGCTCTGTAATTATTTAAGGAGACACCCCCCCCCAGCGGGGCTGGAAGGTCAAAGTCGTAAGGAGTTAAAATACCAAGAACTCAGTTTCTAGTGTTGCTGTTCTGGGGAGACAACTCCCATATCTGAACCAAGTGTGCCCTGAAAGAGTTCATCAACAGCATCTGACCAATGACACAGCCCTGGGCTCAGTCAGGACCCGGGCCTAGGCCAGGCAGTGGTGGCACACGCCTTTAACCCAGCACTCAGGAGGCAGAGGCAGGCGGATCTCTGTGAGTTCGAGACCAGCCTGGTCTACAAGAGCTAGTTTCAGGACAGACTCCAAAGCTACAGAGAAACCTGTCTCGAAAAAAAAAAAAAAAAAAAAAACAAGAACAAAAACAAACAAACAAAAAAATCTCCTTCAGAAGAACGAACTTTATTGCTCTGCCTCTTTGTACCACCTATTTTACAGATGGAAAAGTGAGCCCAGGGCCCAGAAGCCACACCTTCCAAATCTCCCAGTGAGTGGGTGGTGTGACAGAAGCCAATGCGCATCTTTTCCTGGAAGCCCTGACAGCAGCCCACCCCACCCTGCCATCCAGGAGCCTCCTGAACGGCAGCCACGTATCTGTGATTACCAACAACGTATAAGCCATTAGGAAAAGTAACTATTTAGAGAGGATGGGTGCATATATAGCAACGACCTGAGCAGTCACCCAAAGCACAAACCTTGGCCAACTCCAAGCCCCACATGGCACTTCCTCTCCTCCCCATTCACTGTGCCAACTCAGTTCCCACCAAGGTTAAAAAGAAGTGGAAGTTCCCCTCTGCCTGACTGGTTGGTGCATTCCACTGACTCAGAGTGTTCTGGACACCTTGGAGAAGACACCGTTCATTTTCCCTGAGCTGAAAACTGGCCCACATCCGGACCTGACAGTAGCAGGAGGGAGCCCTTGGCCACTGAGCATGGGAAGATGAATGGAGAGCTATTTTTTAATGTTCTGTTTCTGTCTTTATTCCAGAAGGCTTGGTACCTGTGCCAGAGTTGCTGTAAGTATGGTTTCCAGACCACTGCATCCAGAAACACACCTGGGCATGGACAGTCAGATGCAAGGGTCCCATCTCGGAGTCAGAGGAGTGAATCTTTAACAAGCTCCTCTTGCAGAATATAGTCTGAGAATCACTGGCAATCTGGGTTCGCATTCATCCCCACATTCATTCATTCATCCAACAGCTGCTGCATGTCTTCCACATAATAAAGCAGACATACAAAAATAAATGTCACTTGCTTAACACCTCAGGCAGGTAACACAGTGGTGAGTGCTAAAGATCACCAGGCCTCAACAGTGGGAGAGATTAAGTTGCCTACAGAGCAGCTTTACCAAAAAAAGGAACCATGGAGCTGAGATCAAGAGCATCATTTCTTAGCTTGGCTGGCTTTTAGCATTGCCTTTGGCTCAGTCAAAGCCAGACCCAACCTGTGCTCACCTAACCTAGTGCCCTCCTGTTTCCTCACCAACACTCACACATGTTTATGGATGCACAGAAAACCAGAGCAGGGCTCCGCTGATCACATGCCACAACGGTAGAATGCTTGCCTAGTATGAGTAAGGTCCTCAATTTGATTCCCAGCAAAATACACACACATGCACACGCACACACACACACACACACACACACACACACACACACACACACTCACAGGTGCAATGTAATTTGTTAAGAAAATAAATAATAACAAAAGGCTGAAGGCAAATCCAAACAGGTGTTAGTATCAGCAAGTGTACCCATCTCAAGCCTCTAGCCTCTCCCCACACAAGAGCTGCCTCTCTGAGAGTTCTTCTCACGGTTCCATCTTCTCTAAAGACTGTAGGAGCTGAAGCTGTGCACTGGCAGGACACTTCCCTCAGACCCATGGCACCGGAGATGCTTGCTCAGGACACTCACACTTTGTGACAGTCATGTCTTGCCCTGACTGGAGACAGGCCTCCTGATGCTTCACTGTCCCCATGGACTCCCATTACACCCTTGCTTCATCTTTGTATCTTTTCAGAAGGAATTCAGAGATAGTGACCCAAAGAGGCAGGCATGCGGGAGGTGAGGGAGCCTTCTCCCCACTCAGGGCTAAGTCATTCCCAAAGGCAGGGAAGAATTAACTCCAGCCAGAAACAGCGAGCTCCAACTTCTTAGGTCATGACAAACACACCCTTGAGAAGGCACAGCTGGGTGGAAGTCTCTTCCAGACTCCTAGACAGAAGACAGCTACCCACCCCAACCTCCCTCGGATGGACATTGCCTCTGAGTTTCACTCTTTGCCGGCAGTCAGCTAGCGGTTCTGCATCTTTGTCATGAGATGGGCATCTGACTCTGAACCAGACAGGTAATGGGGTTTCTCTGAGAGATCACATGCCACACTCTAGCATTGAGCCACTAGAATACCAACATCAAGACAAGAGAAGAAAAAACTCACATCATGCATTTCTTCTAAAACGTCCTTTGGCTCTGCCTGTTACTCCCTGCCTGTCCATACTCTCGCTCACCATAAATGTCAAGACCAGGAGTCAACAACTGGTTGGACAAAGAGCCAGTCAATACTTCAACCTCTGCAGGCCACAGGCCACAGACAAATCAAATGAGTAACTATGGCTGTGTTCCAATAAAACCTTATGGACAGTGATGTTTGAATTTCATATAATTTGATATGCCACAATATACAGTCTTTGGGTCTTATTTCAACCATTTAAAAAATGCAGAAACCACTTTCAGTTGAGGGCTTCACGAAAATGGAAAAGAAGCGCTAGTGACATGGTTTAGGTGAAGGAGCTTGCCACCGAACCTGAGGGCTTGGATTTAATACCCAGGATCCACGTGGTAGCAGAGAACTGATTCCTACGAAATGTCCTCTGACCTCCTAACACACACGGAAAGACACACACACACACACAGACACAGACATACACACTCTAAATGTAATTTCTTTAAGAAAATATAGTCTCAAGCCTTCATGTTCTCACCTACACAAGAGGCTTCCTCTTCAAAATCTCCCTCAGGTTGACCTCTGACTTCCACACATAAGGGCACACACAAGCACACACACATACAAATAAATATAATAATTACTGTAAGAGGTGGAACGTATGCTGCTCCCTAATCTACACCTTTGTCCCTTGTTCCTAAACTCCTTCACTCCCTGTTAAATCCATCCTGCTCCTCCCACTAAAACATCCACTAGAATCCTGCCTTTTTCTTCCTGTCTCTGGTGCTCCAGGACACAAGAACCACCGAAGCCTATGATCTTCAATTCTACTGTATGTGTCATTGCAAACTTGACCCAGAACTCATCCTTAAAAGTATTCCCTGCTCCCCCCAACCCCAACACAATCTCGATTCCTATAGCACTCTAGGCCACTCAGCTACCAAGGAACTTAAAATCTGCTATACAGCGAAAAACAGATAACTACATGGTGGGGAATCTTTGTCAACCAATTATCTTTAAGAGGTGGGACCAAGTTAGGGTGTGGCTTTCTGGGACCCGGAAGGAAAAAAAAAAAGCGGTGTGTGGCCCAGGCGCTCTCTCTGTGTGGTTTCCACATAGCACAGCTGAGCTTGGATTTCTCATTCCTGTTTCTTGAGTTTTCCCCTTATAACAAATAAAAATATAATTGTTTTATCTTTCAGCTAGCCTGGTTATTTCCCAAATGGAGCTAACTTCAAAAGCTACATAAGAATAGATTAGTTATAATGCTTGCTTACCGGATTATAAATAGTTCATTGCTATTTACAAAGCAATTAACTGAGGGAATGCCTCCATAAGGGTTTAACCCTGTAACCTGAATGCTGAATAAGAATCCATAGGCTACCAGCAGTCTGTGTTTGGAAGCAAATGAAGAGGTCTGTACACAGGCATGGAGTGGGCCAGGGGATATGTGCCTGGACAGCTGGCAAGATGACAACTATGTGGCATGCTCTATAACATGAGGAGCAACAAACAGGTCACAATAGGTCTCTAAGAAATATGTTTCGGGATAACCGTAAAAACTGGGAGGGATCTATGGCTCGTTCAGAAAGAATCACTCCCCAGCCTCAAAGATCAACATACAAGATCAACCAAGGACCCATGAGGATCATGGGTGTTTCATCTCCCAATCTCTCCTTCAGTCCATACCACAGCTCAAATGAGATCTGGGCACAGGGCTCACCCGTCCTGTTTTCTGCTACCTAACTCCACTTGACTCATTTTGAAAAATGCTGCACTCAAGTTACAGCTGTGATTCCATACTAAGTGCTATAATTAGAACATGGAAGAGCAAGCAATTTTTTTTAAAGAAAAAAGAAATGGTTTTTTCTTCCATTTATAAAATCACTTTCTTTTAAAAAAAATAATTTTTTCTGGCATTTCAATAGTTTATATTTAAGTTTTATAAAGAGGCAGATGTTTCTGTAATCCTCCCCTCCTTCCTTTAGGACTTTAAAAAGAGAACTCCAAGGAAAACTCTTAAACGCAACCACCACAGGGTCCTCCATTGATGCCAACTCCTACAGGCTTCAGTGGCCAGCATTTCTGTGCCAAAGAGACTTTGAAATCAACTCTTTGAAGTGAGTCTGCTGCTTTGTCAATGCTAAAAGTTAAAATGGAAGTTAAAAGATGAGGAAGATGACGATACACAAGCATGAAAGGGGGAAGAAGACCCATTTTACCCTTTATCATGGTTAACTCCAGGCCAGCTTGATTCACTATCAGCAAAACTTTATTTGTGCTCAAAGCACTATGCTTTCTAGAGAAACAGAGAAAGGACAAACCGTAACATAACAGCAAAAGTGAAATCCCCATTAGGGGGAGAGAAGAGGTCAGATGTCAGATGTCAACACTGAGCAAGAATCCACTACAGTCAAGTCCTCTACAGGTGTGAGCAATAATCCCCTGTGCAGGTATGACATCGACACCATCTCTAGCATCTCTGCGTAAGTTAGTAATCTACTGTCTCATTTCATGAGGCTCTGAGAACATGATACACAAACCCATATCATTCCTTAGCTAATAAGCAGATGGCAGAATCTGAACCACATCAAGTCTCTATGCTCTTCCCACAGGGCAGAGTCAATAAAAATATACCTGGATGTGGGCAGGGGACAGACCTTAGAAGGTTTCATGGACAAGAGGTCCTTCAAAATGCAGACTTCAAAATGTAGACTGGATAACCAGACTTTTAGAAGCTACAGCTTGGAAGGGAGAGCATTCCACGTTTTCTCAGAGGGAAAACTAGGAGCTGGTTAGCTCAACACGACTGTTGAGGGGTGTGAAGGCAGAAAGGGGGATCAAGGCACAAGATACAAAACGCCACCAACGGTTTCAGAGCAGGTAAAGAACACAACCCTACATCAAAACTGTGGGGAAACATCAAGAAGCTACAGTATGAACAGACGTAGTGGCACATGCCTTTAATCCCAGAACTCGGGAGGCAGAGGAAAGTGGGTCTCAGTGAGTTCGAGGCCAGCCTGGTCTACAAAGTGAATTCCAGGAAAGTCAAGGCTGATACACAAAGAAAAGTCCATCTTGGAGAGGGGTGAGTAGTCACACATTGAAGGATTGCCAAAGCGTAAAGGGTAGCTTGCGTTATACAATGAGTTCCAGGCCAGGCAGACAACTAGAAGAGAAGCTGAGCATGGCAGCAAACACCTCTAATCTCAGCATTCTGGAGGCAGAGACAGGAGAATTCAAGGCTATATAGGTCCAGGACAACCAGGGGTACCGTCCTGTTACTGTCAAGAAAAAAAAAAAATAAAGGAGGTGGATGAAAAAGAGAAAAAAAGGAAAGGGAGTTGTTAAAAAATAGAAAATCACAACAAATATCACTGCTTGTTGTACAACACCGACCAACAAAATGTTGGAAATTTAAGTTCTCAGTTATTTTCTGTGTTCTTCTGAAGCTAATACCCCATATGGAATACTCACTGGCTCCTCTATGATGTGGGATTCCCCTCTGTATGCTGTAAATGTGTTTTATTACCATTGGTTAATAAAGAAGCTTCTTTGGCCTATGGCAGGGCAGAACATAACCAGATTGGAAGAGAGAGAGAGAGTAGATGGAGTTAGAGAGACGCCATGGAGCTATCGAAGGAGGCAGGAGGAGGCAAACACCATGTAGCTAGCTGCCCAAGAGGCAAGAGGTAACAAACCATGAGCCTCGTGGTCAAGTATAAAATAATAAAAATGGGTTAATTTAAGGTGTAAGAGCTAGCTAGAAATATGCCTGAGACATCAGCCAAACAGTATTGTAATTAATTTAGTTCCTGTGTGATTATTTAAGTCAGGGCAGCTGGGAATTTACGCCTCTATTTGCAGAGGAAACCTCAACTTAACCAAGGGACTGGCAGCCATCACTCCTCCCTCACCGCACCGCCACTGAACTTCTGAACATGCAGCACCTACTCTGACTCCTCCCCCTTAGCTGGTGACACTCCATATCCTCTTCAACTATTTCAGCAAGTACTGAAATAACTCCCAAGAACCTTAAAAACAATGACACACTGCACGTTAGAGAACAACAAACATGAAAGTCAAAAGGCATGAAACAACAGAGAGTGGTCTCAGGGCTAAGCTTCACGGTCTCCATGACAGTCACGCTGACACTGAACCCCATGGATTCACCCAAAACTCTATGATGCAATAATCGAATTTTTTCACACCAACTTTACCATCTCCCCTCTTAATTACAAGAAAAATAAGGTTGAATTAATTTTAGACTAAGACTCACAAAGTCTGCATACAATGCCAGGATCGCAGAATGGGGAATGGGTAGGCATTCATCCTACCAAAATGATACCAGTTTACATCATGTATTGCCTAGAATCTAAAGTGTATATTAACTTAGGTCTTATGCTGGGTAATTAGAATTTGAGGCACGAAATTTCTTATTCTTATTAAGTAAAAGGATATAAATATATCCATGCACAAATTAATCCAATGTTCCAACGTGCTAATAGAGAAGACAGCTGAAATCATTATTTCTGGAGGGAGAAAAAACTTAGAACACAGAACAATGAAGATATTTAAGGTCATAAAGTACCTTACACGTTTTTATAAAGTTTTTTAATTCTTAGAAAAAAATTATCTAATGGATTTCAATAGAATTTAATATCATAAGTATAATTTTGTCACATGAAATATATGAAAACTCCTTAAGCTATCTTAAATATTCTACCCAGGTTATAACATGTGCCTGTAAACTCAGCATCAGAGAGGTGGGAACAAGAGGGTCACTGAGATCAAAACAAGCCTACAAATAAGGCATAGGACACAGAACATAAATAAAATAAACTTCAAAAACCCAAAATATGTAACACTAACATCCTGAAATTTTTCAGAGCATGAACGGGGTATGGTGAGAAACAAAGGCAAGCCCAGCACCTTAGCAGATGCAGGAGAACCAGGAGCTCAAGATCATACTTAGTTAACCATAAATTTGAGGTCAGTCTAACCTACATAAGATTCTGTCTCAAAAACTAAAAATTTGAAAATATATCTATTTGCAAAAATAAATGAGACAACAATAAATGCAAGAAAAAACTTTTAGACATGTACAATTATATAGGTTGGCTTTTATAAATCACATGAACATAATGTTATCTTTTTAACTTGTATGAGTGAGAGGTTTACACATATGCCCATGTCTGTGAGACATGTGCACATGAACATGGAAGCCTGGAGTCAGTGTTGGGTATCTTCTATTGATCTCCACCTAATCTGTGTGTGTATGTTATGTGTGTATTCCTGTGTTCAGGCATCAAGGGTGCATATGGAGGCCAAAGGTTAACATCTATGTATTCCTGTGTTCAGACATCAAGGGTGCATACGGAGGCCAGGGCTTAACATCTGTGTCTTCCTCTTATTACCTTCCACACTATTTTTTAGGACAGAGTTTCTCATTGAACCTGGAACTCAGCTGGCTAGTCATACAGTCCTTGGATCCTTCTGTCTCCACCTTGAAGAGCTGGGATTTCAGGCACACACTGCCTCACTTGGCTGCCTGCCCCCACCCCCGACAGTGATGCTGGGATCTGAACGAGGTCCTGACGCTTGCACAGCAAGCACTTTACCCACTGAGCCCTCTCTCTAGTCCCTGGACATAATTTATTTTAAAAAATTATTTTTTCCATCATGTAAGGGAGGAAAAAACAAAAAAAAAAACTAAAAAGTAAAAAAAAAAAAAAAAAATGGACCATCCCTTCCCCTGCCCCAATTTGGAAGGAAATTCTTATATGAAGGGGAAATTGGGAAAGGATCTTTTCACTATGAGGCAAAAAATTCTGGACATGTTTAGGTTACAGTGATTCACTCAAAATTAAGAAGACATGGATACCAGGTACACATCTTTAATGTCAGCATTTGAGAGGCAGAGGCAGATAGATCTCTGTGAGTTCAAGGACAAGCCTGTTCCACATAGAAAGTTCAAGGCCACCAAAGCTATAAAATGAGACCCTAGAAAAGGAGAAGGCAGCAAGAGCTGCCATTACCTCCATGACCAAAGAATATGACTCATTCTCACAAAGGCAAAAAGTAAGCATTGTTATGTGATGGAGGAGGGTTATCTGTCTATTGTGTTATTTTCATTGATCAATAAAGAGACTGCCTTGGCCCTTTGATAGGACAGAAAATTAGGTAGGCGGAGTAAACAGAATAGAATGCTGGGAAGAAGGGAAGTGAGGCAGACGCCATGGAGCCAGCCACCAGGTCAGACATGCTGAATCTTTCCCGGTAAGCCACACCTCGTGGTGTGATACAGATTATTAGAAATGGGTTAATCAAGATGTGAGAGTTAGCCAGTAACTAATTCTCTAGAGATAATGGGCCAGGCAGTATTTAAATGAATACAACTTATGTGTTGTTATTTTTGGGACTAAGCTAGCCATGCAGGAGCCGGGTGGGATGAAAAGCAGGCCTGCCCACAGCTCCTCACTACAGATGGCGCCCACGTGGATAACTGCATCCACAGAAAGCCTGAGAAAGTTTGGGAAAGAATGGAGTAAAGCATGTTTTCTTGGTGGCAGCAATTTCTCGGGTCTGCTCTGCTTGCTAGAGGCAAGCAAGGCTTTCATCTAAGAGAGGCTTCCTGACTCAGCTTTAGCTGCAAAACTTTGTGGCTCTTTTAAGAGGTCCTGCCACGAAACACTTAAACGTTGATGAAAAGCTGAATGCACGCTTTTCGGTTTTCAGCCATAGCAGGAAAAAAGCTGTGCTGCTTTAAAATGCCAGCTTTCTGGGCCGTCCTGCCAGGGCAAACTCTGACTCTTTCAGGCTGGCAGTCTGACTGAGAGTGGTCTGTGAGCAGAATGCTGCAGCTTGCTTGCTGACAAGGACCTTGAAACGCCATAGAGTTGTGGCAGTGAACACAGCTCTGGCTGGTACCTCTACCATGTGTCTGGAAAGCTAAGAAATGGACTGGGTCTAGCCATCAAAGCCACGGTTTTAGACTTATGTGGTCAGAAAAAGAGATATACAGTAAAAAAAAAGAGTCAAAGAGGAAGGAAAACCTCTAAATGGTTTACTATGAGTTAAAAATATATGTAGGCTAAAGGTTAAAGTTCTTAGGGTAAAAAAAGGAAGAAAGAGAGTAGTTGGGTGTGGTGATATACACCTTTAATCCCAACACAAGGGAGGCAGAGGTAGACTGACCTCTGTGACCTCAAGGTGTGGTAGTACACACCTTTAATTCAGTGCCTGGGAGGCAGAGACAGACAGATCTCTGTGAGTTCAAGGTGTGGTAGCATACACCTTTGAGCCCAACACTTGGGAGGCAGAGACAAGTGGATCTCTGTGAGTTCAAGGACAGCCTGGTCTACAGAGTTATTCCAGGACAAAGATATACAGAGAACCTGTGTCAAAAAGTAAAAGTAAAAATAAAAGAAATAGAGGTTAAAAATAAAGCTGCATAAAGATGAAAAATACACAGAGAATCTTGATACTGTATGTTATTATGCTCTCTTTGAATTGTTTGAATGCTGAGGAAGGAGCAACAGCTGCTAAAAGATATTTGTTTATAAATGCTGCTGAACTAATCCAAGATAGATATGTTGAAAATACCTTGACTTCTGAATTTGGATCTAAGGATTTGATACTTTGGAAAGGAGGTTCTTCTTTTGTTTTCACAGAGGATGAGACCCTGTGGATTGCTTCTATCCCAATATGGTATGATAGACCACGCCCTCCTGAAAGGTTTCTGTGAACACCCTCAAAAAATTTCTTCACTCAACTGCCGACTGAGATGAACCTGGCAGACAGGTTATACCATGAAAGACCTGATTAACAGCGCCCCTATACAGCAGGAAGAAGTTTGGAGAGAAATAACTACGTCCATATTCCCAAATATTGTTCATAAATGTTCTTTTACATTTAAAGGGGGATATGATATAGATATGAATAATTTCATTGGTATGGATTTTAAGGTCAATTTTGTTATATGTATATATATTTCTGATCTTGATTGATGTATTGTGATTGTATAGTTCATTTAAAAATGCAATGTATAATTAAAAATATAGGTTGTTAATGGATAATCATTGATAATAGTCAAGCTTGTAGTAATGTTAGTTTGATTATCTAGATGTGCATAGATATATTTCAGATATGCATTCTTCATATCTTTCAAAGACTACAGAACATGGCATTTAATGTTTTAATAACTTAGGACTTTTCATGACAATGAGACATGTCTGCTCCTGGCAGCACCAATCTACTTTAAGAGGAAGATGGGCATCGAAGAGGCTCCTTATGGGGTTGGTTAGCCATTTGGGCAAGAAACTGCTCTTGCCTGGACTGTTGTATAAACTGGACACAGAGAACCCCCAGAGAGAGGACTGCTGAACTTGCCTAAAGGTGAGATGATCTTTCGAGGTTCTTGATTCATGAAAGAGTCTGCGAGACATTCTGCAGGACACAACAGATAGTGACTGAACTGTCTTTGAAATTTCCTGCTTCATGGAAATGTCTCTGGATATTATGGGCCTGAAGGCCGAAAATGGATGCCCCAACGATACAGAGGAACTTTGGGTGACTGTCCAGGCAGCGAGATGTCTCTGTCATTTCTAGAGTTTTGGAAGTTGCTTACTTCTTGTTTACTTAGGTAATATATCCTTCTGGAGTCTTTGGAGTTGAAGAATGGATAGTCATAGTTATAGTTTTCCATTATTATGATAAAGATATAGTTATAAATATTGTGACTGTAATTCTTGCTTGATAACTGTTTTGTTATGTGTAATTTTACTATGTTAAAATGAAAGCCTTTCTTTTTTGTTTAAACAGAAAAAGGGGAAATGATGGAGGAGGGTTATCTGTCTATTGTGTTATTTTCATTGATCAATAAAGAGACTGCCTTGGCCCTTTGATAGGACAGAAAATTAGGTAGGCGGAGTAAACAGAATAGAATGCTGGGAAGAAGGGAAGTGAGGCAGACGCCATGGAGCCAGCCACCAGGTCAGACATGCTGAATCTTTCCCGGTAAGCCACACCTCGTGGTGTGATACAGATTATTAGAAATGGGTTAATCAAGATGTGAGAGTTAGCCAGTAACTAATTCTCTAGAGATAATGGGCCAGGCAGTATTTAAATGAATACAACTTATGTGTTGTTATTTTTGGGACTAAGCTAGCCATGCAGGAGCCGGGTGGGATGAAAAGCAGGCCTGCCCGCAGCTCCTCACTACAGTTATGTACTTTACATACATGTAAATGTATGTTCTTTATACACATCATCTCTTCATCTTACAGATAAGAAAACCAAGATTGAATAATGAGTGGGTAGGTGGATTGCCCTGCAAGGCTTGCTTAAGAAGGTGTCCATCATAGAAGCACCATTTCCAAAGATGCCAAGAAGAGAATGACCTCAGGTGGGATCCCCCTCATGAAGCTGGGTTGCCTCTTCAGCCTCCAGAGTACTGGAATTAGGGCCAAAATAGGGCAGAAATGATCAAGACGCATGGAGAATGGTTGGCATTGCTGGGGAGGTGTGATGGTTTGATTTTCATTACCAATTTAATGGGATTTAGAATAACCATAAAACAAATCTCTACACCCCAAGTATATAATAAAGTAGATATTCATCAACTTAGCGCCTCAAATCATCTCAAGCATCAGTAGCGACATAATCAACACTTTCTGCAACGCAGATCAGAAAAAGTCAAGAAACCAACCACAGGAGGGGAGGAAAGCTTGGTGGGTAAGTATTTGCCATGCATACATGGGAACCTGATTTCACATCTCCAGCACTCACAGAAAAACCAAGCACAATAGCACACCTCAGCTAGCATGGAGGAGGCAGAGACCAGCGGCAACTGGAGCTGGCAGCCACTTAGTCTAACCAAATTGGTGAGCTCCTGTCTCACAGTAACAATAACAATAGCAATAATAATGTTGATGATGTAGAGAATCAACTGAGAAAGGCACTCCTCCACTTGCATCCAACATGTACATATGCATGTACACACACACACATACACACCAATAAAAAAATAGTGAATGAATTAAAAAAAACAGTGGCTTTTGAATGAAACAATTCTGCATTTAAACTCCCCACTCTGTCTCCTCTCCAGCAAATCTATGGAGTTGTGTTCTCTGAGTCAGCTGCTTGTCACTGTGACAAGGCACCTGGCAGACAGCACCTTGGTGGTTACTATGGTGCATGATTCTGGGGAATACCAATCTATAGGACACAGGACTCTTCATTGGGATGACTGAAAAACTAAGTAATGTGTCAAGGATCTAGTTGTTTGTTGTTCCTAACAATAAAGCAATTAAGTGATGATGGTTGTTATTATTGATTATTATTATGAGCCATTAAGTCTGTTCTGGACCTTGTAAAAGGTTCCCTACAATGAAAGGCAGATGAGAGAGATGATATTTATCCCTTCTTTTAACTTGTGTGCAGTGCAGTGCAGTTCTAGTGAGTCAATAATTACACAATCCCAGGAAAATCAGACCTCTCTAGCACTCAGAAATCACTGATATACGTCTACAGCAATTGCAGTGAGAGCAGCCACATGACATTCCAACCAGCGAGGCCCTATCATATAACATCAAACTACCAGATTTCCTTCTACATTTGAAAATGTCAAAGTCACTTCTAATTAAAGAAAATAAGGAAGTTCTGCCTTTCCCAACAATAACAATAAATGATACTCACTGCTGCTGATAAATTGCCAGAGGGTAAATAATAAGACATATACTCAATAATCCCAATTAAGACATTTTCCACAAAGAATAATGCACAGAACAGAAACTCTTAGCAGTAGAATTCTGCTTAAAATCAGATCATCTGCCATAGCAAAATCAAAATGCCCATAATGGCGAATCCATCATTCAAACATATCAGTGGAGTGAGTTAAAGTATACCTACCAAAAGAGAGGAGAGCTATGAGAGAAAAACAAACCACAGAGCTGCTCCACCCACAATCTGGAGAGAGCCTGAGTTCACTGCCCAAATTCATGGCTCAATCGATAAGCTAGGCTCCCCTAGTATCATTCCTTACCATGAAAATAGGGATCCAATGTATAAGAATATGGATTTTCCATTCTATGCCAACTGTAAATATTTATCTGATGCTCAATCAAATATAATATACAGCACTTTTGGAACCCCCTAAAAATGACTTAGTGGACGGAAAGCTAGCTAAGAGGTGTGCGCTCCCCAATGTGGTAGACAAAAATTGTTTGTATACTCTGAGATGATTCAACAAATTATTTCTTCTCTTGTGATTTTACCTGAACCTCATCCTGCCACTTCACTTTGATCTGAAAATACGTAAAAACTGAGATGCAAAATCATCTACTTCAGATACACTTCTACCATCTATGTCCTTGAACATCAACTTAGCTCCAGTCAAAGTAAGTACTATACTGTCTAGGTGCACTTCCATCATCATCAGACAAGCATTCCGCTCAAATAACATAAATTTCCGATCAGCACACTCGCTATCACAATCGACTAGAATTGCCAAAAGGTGAAAATAGATGCACATCTTAGTCTCAACAGTCACCTCCTTTGTACCAGAAAGGCTGATCCCAGAACTGAGTTCAAAGATCATTTTCTCTTCAAAGCTGATCTGAGAGTCTCCCCGCTCCATGGGCTGATCTGGAGTGTAAAGGAGCCTACATAAGAATAGCGGCTGTCGGGGGCTGGAGAGATGGCTCAGTGGTTAAGACCATTCCCAGCAACCATATGGTGGCTCACAACCATCTGTAATGAGATCTGGTGCCCTCTGGCCTGCAGGCATACACGTAGGCAGATATTGTATGCATAATAAATGAGTAAATACTTAAAAAAAAAAAAAGAATAGCGGCTGTCAAAAACCACCAGACTTTGCAAGGCAGAATTTTCAGAAAAAAGTTGGGAGGAAAGAGTTTTCTTGTCCTTCATTTCACACGTGAGTCAAACGAGGATTAGAGGGAAAGGCGACTTAATATTTCTCAAGAAGGGACACACTGGATCCAATGCAAGGCAATTTCCTCTATGTGAGAAATTCTAATACAAATACAGACGACATGGATTCTCATCCTACTGAAGTTCAAATTTCATCTGAACAAGGTCCATTCAAGTCTTTTTAAGATTTTTTTAATTTTTATGTATATGTGTGTGTGTGTTTACACATGTGTGTGGGTACCCAAAGAATGTATAAAAGAATGTCAGATTTCCCAGAGTTACTGGAGAATTAGAACTTGGAGTTACTGCAGGTAACTGATAGGAACCAAATTAATCTTTATTAATCCATCATTACTCTTAACCAATAAACCATTTTTCCAGCCCTCCCATCTATGTCTCACCTGTTTGCAGAACCTGAGCAGTGGTTAGCCTGTATTGCCTATATTTAAAAAGTTCCTGATGCCTAAAGACCATCTGTTCAACTAACAGTGAGCCAATCAACACAGTCACTGACAACAAGGCTACTTTAGCCATGCCTCCTCTCCAAATGAGGAGTAAGTGATAGAGAGCTGGGTGCATGGTGCTGGCTTGTCTTCTGACACTGGGTATTCTGCCAGTCAGTTCTTAGCAGACTGCTCACACTGAGCTGGACTAATGTTTTCCAGGCCAGTAGCGTTTCAGACCTTGTAGGTAGAGACCACTTGTTTGTTCCTGGCTGCCCAAACCCAAAAGAATCACACAGAAACTATACTAATTGCAATACTGTTTAAACAATAGCTTAAGCATATTTCTAGCTAGCTCTTACATTTTAAATTAACCCATTTCTATTATTTTATGTTTTACCATGAGGCTCACAGTTTACTGGTACTGGTGAGCAGAAGTCTTCCTCCTCCAGTGACTACATGGCATTTCTTTGACTCCACCTACTCTCTCCTCCTCTATCAGCGCCGAGTTTCCACCTTGCCCTATTCTGCCCTGCAATAGGCCCAAAGCAGATTCTTTATTAACCAATGGTATTGACAGCATACAAAGGGGACTCCCACATCATGACCTTAAGCATCCTTAGAAACTCAGTATGTGCAGAGGTCCCTGGGTTGCAGAGGCACCTGAAGGCTTGCTTCTCCTTTTCAGTTCTTCCTGCCCTATCTGTACCTGGCTACATGTTCTCACTTCACACGCCTCTCCTACTTCTCTCACTTTCCTGCTTACCTAGATGGAAACTAGAAGAATTATACTTTTTGGACTGGTCTTTAAAAGTGAATAAAAGGACTCTTCCCTAAGAAAACCATCAATACATGCCTGGGAAGCTCTGTTCTTACTGCTTCTTGGGTTTGGTTTTTCCTTGTGGTTTCCCTTTGCTCTGGCTTGGCCAGTCAGATCTAGAACAAAGAGGACTCTCCCCTTAGAAGAAACCCTTCCCTTTTCATCTCCACATAAATTCAGACACTGAAGGGTCACCGGATCTAAGCTGAAACTTTCTTCCTGGACAATGGGCTAGAGAGAGAGCAACCATGTCTGACAGGCACAGCCTAGGGAGCTGCAGAGCACACACTTCAGGCACTCGCTGGTTATGGCCAGCGCCACCATTGGCAAAACCACAGCACTGTCTTTCTTTCCTTCCCACCATGTTTGCAGAATGGTATCTCCTGCAGGCCAGGGAGACAGCTTCCAAGCTGGAGGTTCTGTTAATTGCTCTAGGGGTATCATCAAAGGAAGGGTCTCCTTTCCAGGAGACTTCTACTCTGGTAATCTAAGGTCTCTGAGAGGACAGAGGGGACAGCAAAAAGAGAGTCCCTCTACTTCCCTCTCTTCTATAGCCCCACTACAAGTTTCAGACAGCCCAAACTAAAACTGAAGATCTGCATTCTTCTTTTTTTGTGTAAATTCCCCTTTTCATTGTGGCTCTGGCAGATGCCCAATGAAAGTCATTTAATTGTGATGTATTTAGTCACATTTCACTGTGACCCTGCAAGGTGTTTACAACTATTCAGAAGACCACCTGTCAACAACAGGATGGAGAATCCCCATGAAACTAGCCTACATCTAGCTCCTCAAGAGGAGGTTACAGTACAGTGAACTCTGAGTTCAAATCCAGACCCATCCCTTGCACCTATTCTCCTCTCACAGACCTAGCTCCTGAGACCCCACCCCATCAGCTCCAGGGCAATGGAGAGACCCTGTGCATAGAATTGAAGAGATGGCAGGGACCTCCCTTGTTAGTAATGAGGCCCTCTCAGCATTAGAGAAGCAGGCATTCTCACTTCCTTCTTTTCTCTGCAATGCATATTGTTTTCTAGTTTTGTTTTTCTAGAAACATATATATGGCAGGAATGATCAGATCAGTACGGTACAGAATACAGGATTCTAGAGGTCAATTGCCCAGGTAAATCCCATTTAGCAAAAGCATGGATCAAAAGTGTCATCAGAGGTTGGAGAGAGGACTCAGTACACAAGCATTCAAGGGTACCTGCATTCAGATTGCCCAGCTGAAACCAAAGTCAGGTACAGCCACACGCTTATGTCATCCCAGTGTTGGCGAGGTGCAGAGCCATGTGCAGGTAAACACCCTTGTCATAACAGCATGTAATGAGGTCTACAGGTACATCCTAGCAACTCAGAAGACACTTATAAAAGGTTCTAAAGTATAATAAATGACAAATAATTACAAGAGAGACAGAGACAGACAGACAGACTTTTAGATGTTTTCTGATACAAACCTGTATCAGAAGGGCAAGCTGATAGGACCCAGATATCAGGCAGACAAGAAGAAAGAGTAGAACATGGAGTCCTGAGAGGCCATTTTGAGGGCTCAGGGTTCATGGAGGACTAAATAACCAATGTACCTTGGGGAGTAAGGGAACAGGCCTATGATTGCAAGAAGTTCCGTCCCTGTTCACCGTCTACAATGAGAGGGAGCCAACACTAATAAGAAAAAAACCTCAGGTTCCCCGGGGAGGAATAGGGACCAAGGTGGGAGTCACGGCTTTCACTGCCTCCCTTAATCTCCAAAAAGAGTTATATACAAGAGGAAAAGGACAAATGTGCCCCACAGTGGCTGAAACAAAGAATGGAGAGGAAGGAAGAAGAGCACTGTCCTTTGAGAATACTAGTTCAACATTTGAGCAAAAAACAGGTCACACAAGCTGGAAGTGACTTAAAGGGGAGGCCTGAGATAGTTTTATTCTGTTTTATCTACTAATAAGTCTAATGACTTATTTTATGAATGTTTTGTTTGCATATATATAAATGTACCATATGCACACCTGGTGCCCTCAGGTTGTAAGTACATGTAAGCCACCATGTACTCTTAAGAGCCCAGCCAACTTTCCAGTCTAAGAAGATGGTTTGAAAGACGCCTTCCAAACTGAAACTGAGCGCCAAGTACCCACTTAAGAGCTAGCCTTTCACAGAATAGAAAATTCAACACACAAGCAGCAGGCTGTGTGTGTGTGTGTGTGTGTGTGTGTACAGATGTATGTATGCAAGTATGTATGTGTGGATGTGTGTGGATGTGTGCATGTATATGTATGTATGTGTGTATATATGTGTGAATGGGTATGTGTATATATGTGTGTATGTATGTATGAATGGGTATGTGTATATGTGTGTGTATGTGTGTATGTATGTGTGTAAACATGTGTATGTATATGTAGTTGTGTGTATGTATGAGTGTATATGCATGCATGTGCGTACATGTGTGTGTATGTACGTATGTGTGTGTGTATGTATGTATGCATCACTAAGGATGAAAACTAAAGCCAAAGCATGAACCTATCTTTAAAAACATCCACAGGAGCTGAGAAGTTTCTCCAACAAATACCAGATTCTCGCTTCAGAAATAGAAGCCTCTGGGTAAAATAAACAGAAGGGAAAAGCTTCCCTCACATGAGGCAGGGGAACCTCCTTCCTGCAGACCAAGGTCTGACCTTTATGTGAACTCGAAATAATTGGCTCATGATTTCGCAAATCGAGAGGAATGGCAAGCATTTTGAATGATGCTAAGCATCTTCACTTCTCTTCTGGCTTTGTGTTGGGAAGCCAAGTGTATCTGTCAGAGCAAAAGTAGCTAAAAGCATACAATGTCCTTCCGTCAGAAGCAGAAGGGAGGTGGCTGGCAAAAGGCACCTTCCTGGACACTGCCACTGGGTATGTGGAAACAGAACTTCAGTGGGAAGTGAGCAAGAGAAGCCAAGTTTCCTTCATTCAGCAAGTATGTTCTGAACACCCACTGTGCACCAGCCGCTGTTTCAGAGGGTGCACAGGACGGTCGGGACCCCGCCCTCCTGAGCTGCACTTTGTAAAATGGTGTTAGTTCTCTTAACTGCAGATTCTCATTTGTTCCCACACACAGGCCAATCCCAGTGCCCCTGCAGTCAGCAGTTGCTGACAAAAACAAACCTGTGTCGCGGGCTCCACTTCAGACCTACTGGCAAGGAGGACATGACGCAGGCAAATGTTAAGAAAGTGCTTCAGAAACAAAGCTGCCTGCGGACCAATCAGTCATCAGTCATGTTTATCTTCTTTCTTCACACGCTGCAGCACTTTGCCTGACCTTATTAGGCTATTTCCGTCTCCAAGTTCGCTGACATTGATTGACATATAGCTGGAGATCAATAGATTCTGAAATGCCTGCCACTGGATTATTGATGAGAATTCTATAATAACAACAGCACTCCATGTGATTCAGTTTTTAAGAAACTTATATGCTGGTGCCATTAATTTCATTTTATAAAAGAAAAGACCAAAATAAAGGAAGGCTAAAAGAGCATATCCAAAGGTCCACAGTGCAGAACATCTTGGCCCTTT
Organism: Myodes glareolus; assembly: GCF_982192425.1. Classification (NCBI taxonomy): domain Eukaryota; kingdom Metazoa; phylum Chordata; class Mammalia; order Rodentia; family Cricetidae; genus Myodes; species Myodes glareolus. Next base: position 88,488,405 of record NC_142035.1, on the reverse strand, counting down.
GTAACAAGAAAAGAAACTGGTTTTCTCAAACAGCATTTCATAATACAGGACCCCTGTAGCCATTCAAGGCTTCTTCCTGCTCACACCCTTCAGGATTGGGTTTGCACCCTGGCGAGAAGTGTGATGATATGTACATATGCATCTGACTCCAGACTGCCCTGCACTGGCCTACTGCATCTGCCTTAGCTTTCTCGTCTGTCCACTGGAGACAGTCACTGTACCTATCTTCCAGGTTAACTAACAATTCAACAAATTAACAAAAAGTACTTATAACAAAGTCAGGCGTAGAGGCAGAGGCAGATCAATCTCTGTGAGTTCTAGACCAGTCAGGGTTACAAAGTGAGACCCTGTCACAGCTACACTGTTCCTCTCGGTACTTCTCCCTCTCTGAAAGGACAGTAGTGTACGGGTAACAGGAGTAGCTCATCGAAACCCAGACTGCACACTGCTGTCACGTCTGAGCCATCCCCTGTACATGGTCCTCATAACTTCATTCATTTGCCAGGACAGGGTCACATGCCACTCCTGGTGCAAATGAAAACTAAGAGAAAGGTTTGAGTGAAGTAGGAGACTGGGAGACAAGAGTGACGGGTACTGGAGTTCCAGTGACGTCCGCCACAGAGATGACAGGAGGCTCTAAGCCGGGCCATGAGCACCTAGACTTCAAAAACCCATCAGCATATCATCCTGAAAGAGAGGGAATGAGGGAGAGACAGGAGCAGTTTTCCCTTGCTAATGAGCAGTGGGACTCTGCCTCTTTTTTTTTTTTTAATCCTTTTTTTCTATAAGAAATTGTTGAAGTGTTAGTTCTACTAAAACACCCATCAGTCTAGGAGTGTCTTCCGGACTTACTAAAATTAACAGGAGTCACTGTAGTGGAAGGAAGCTGGCATTACCTCACTGGCTTCCAACTTCTCCAGTTCTGCATCTTTCCAAGTCTGTGGGTGGGTAAAACAAATGTTGGCTCTTCAAATGTCCTGACTGACTTTGTTGCTTGTGTAGCAACATGAGCTTGGATTACATTAATTTAAAAAAAAATAGCTTTTGCTCCTCTAAGGTGTGGAGAGACAGCACCTCTGTCTTGGTTTAGAAGGAAGGGTTCTAGTACAGCTTGCTTTCAGGCTTCAAAGGGGGCTTCTCCACAATGATTCCAAACTGCACTCGAATGCTTCATTAAATGCAATTCTCAGTAACTGCAGAGCCCAGTTCCAGGGGATCTGATACCTTCTTCTGGTCTCCACAGGTACCAGGCATACACACGCAGGTAAAATCTCATACAAAGAAAATAATAGTAAATAAGTCATTTTTAAAAATGTATTTCATAGGAGCTGGAAAGATGTCTGAGGAATTAAACACACTAACTGCTCTTCCCGAGGACCCAGGTTCTTGGGTTCAGTTCCCAGCACCCGCATCAGGAGCTTCGCAACTGTGTAGGGAATCCAAAGCCCTCCTGTGGCCTCGTCAGACACAAACTCACAGGTACACACATATAAACATAAATAAATATTTTTTTAATCTACTTCACAGGCCTGGCATATCCTCATGCTTGAAAGCGATAGAGTGCTGGGAGCTGCGGCTCAGCTGGCAAAGGGCTTCCCTGGCAGACACAAAGTCCTGGTCCAATCCTCAGCACCACAAAACTGAAAATTGTAGTGAATGTCTATACTCCCAACACTTAAGAGGTGGAGGCAGGAGGGTTAGAAGTTCAAGGTCATTCTGAGGTAAACAGTGAAGCTGGCCTGGGTTACATGAACTTTCCCCCCCACCCCGCTTTTAAAAAAAAAGCATGCTGTTTAGGAGGCAATCATTCTTATATACAATACTTCAAACATTCTACCATAGAGCAGGCTTTTTTCAGGACCCTCAATCTCCAAAATACCTCATAAACTATGCTCAAAGTCCCTTAAAAAGCCCCAATCAAACTACATTCTTATCCTTATAAGAATAGGGTTTGAGCCAAGGGGGCAGAAGGAGCAGGGTTAAGAGTTTATAGGAGCATAGACTCTAGGCTAGGAGCAGTCACAGCAGACATGCAGTAGTGTAGTAATGCAACCTTACACTAATGACTGGTCCTTTCTCAGCCTGACCTCTGAAAGGGAAGTAATCAACAGGAACTACCTATTGCACAGGAAAAGCCATGCCACTGGATGCCTCCTTATCACACACACACACACACACACACACACACACACACACACACACACACCGCCAAAAGCAGACCCTGTGAAGACAGGGCACTGGGAACTCTTGCTCCAGCCCATGTAGACAGAGCACAATCTCCAATATCCAGCACAGGGCCTTGCTCTTAACCTCCTGTGCAGACACCTGTCTCCTCACCTAGGAAGGGGCAGCACTGTACAACAGAGGTGATCAGAGCTTTGGGTGAAAAACAGATCAAGGATAAGGAGAGATCAGGAATGCAAGGGAGCTATAAGAAAGTGAGGAAGGCAGCCAGGAAATGGCTGCCCCTTCACTTACAATGGGTTATGTCCAAACAAACCCATTGCAATCTAAAGTTGAAATGCACTAAAACAACTGTCCCACCACAGTGGGTAACACCTAAGACAAGGCTTCACTAGCTCTCGGACTGCTGAGAACTATGGGACACTACCCTATCCAGCAAAAAAAGTCTCCAACTGTATACTGCTAAGCTGGGAAAGAGCCACAAATCACAAACCACAAGTGCAGTTTCCTCTGAATGTGTATCACTGCAACAACACCATAAAACATTCTAAATTGGGAGCTGGTGAGATGGCTCAGTGGGTTAAGCACTCACAACCAAACCTAATGGCCTCAGTTCCAAGATCCACACAGTAGGACAAAATCAACAGTCACAAGCTGTACTCTACACATGCATCATGGCTCATGAAAATGCTCACACAAATCACTTTTCTTAATTCTAAATTGAAACCAGATGTAATAGCACATGCTTGTAATCCTAGCACTGGGGAGTTAGAAACTGGATCAGAAGTTCAAGGACACAGCAAGGTCGAGGCCAGCTTGGGCTACAAGAAACCCTGTCTTAAAGCCCCTCCTCCTGAAAAAAAAACTAAATTAAACTGTTGCAAGTTAAGTATTAACTGTACTTTGGGAGGATGTTCTGAGCAGTCCCGAGGTACTGAGAAGACACATAGTCTAGGAAGTACTGGGGCCACTGGCTACCATTCAGAGAAGAGAAGAATGGAGGAAGCAAGGGTGACAGGGACAGGCTGCAGCAGGCTTCATGCGGTCTTTCTCCACTGGAGAGATCAGGGAAGAATATGAGTGATCCAGCTTCAGTTCTTTAAAAGGGCCATTCTGGTTGCATCACAAACACAGACACAAAGGGTCTATGGCAGGAGAGCAGTGGGGCACCTCTAGAGTTATTTGGATGTAAGCAGTAGCCAAATGGTATAAGAAGTGGTCAGATTCTGTATTTGCTTTGTAGGTCAAGCCCACAGTCAGGCAGGTGAGCTGGATACAGGGTTCAGATGACAGACCTCAAGGAAGATCCAAAGCTTTGATTATGAGCAACTAGAAGAACAGAATGGCCAAGAACTGGTAGGGAAAGCAAGCTGGACCCAAAGATACAGATTGTTTCTGTTCTCAAGGGGGCCAATAGGAACCTCCCTTTACACATTTAGCATCTTCTGGTTTCCAAATAGAATGACTTTCCCACAAACTTCCCAGCTTTCACGTGTCTCTCTGCCCCACCCTGCTCCATTCTTTCAGAAAGCAAAAGTGAGTTATCTCCTTTGTAAATGTCTACTTGTGACTGTCACTGCCACCATCAGTCCCAGCACTCATACAGGGAAGTCCCTGGGCACCCAGGCTGCCCATGACTGGTGTGTGAATGTACTGAGGCTCAGATTCATACCATGAAGCCTATGCTGCCCACATTTAAGCCACATCCTCCACTCGAGCCTCTACCAGCAATAAAGATGGTGTTTTGGTCTCTCCGTTCTTTTACACTGTGCCTGTCAGGTGGTTGAGAAATAGGAGGGAGATACTGTTTAAACTCCAGCAATAAACCCCTCAAGAGCACTGAAAATAACACCTTCCTTGACTTGTATAGCTCTCTGGAACCTCATAATCATCTCCCTAGTCAGCCAATCAGCAAATGAGGTCTAAGCACCTACGATTAAACAGCACTGGACAATGAAGGCTAATGGTAAAGGAGGATCTGTATTGTGAGTCTCATTTGATGGTTAAATACTTCATGGTTGGTAACCCCATGAGGGGATGGCATGCAACTGGGCCAGCCACAGATACACTGATTTTAAAGGCCATGTTCTGTTTCTATTCATCAGCCGGGTGCTGACATCATTTACTTCCTTGGGTTACTGTGAGGATTAAATTGCTAATTGATACAAAGTACTCCGAAGAACAGCTAACATGCTGGATAACTGTCATCAACAGCGCTATCACCGTCACCACCATACCCACTGCCTCTCTAATTATTAGGAGAAAAGCTACCACTACCAAACTGCTCTGTGGCAAGACCTGTACACTGACTGCTTTACAGGCAATAATTCACTAAAACCTTGTAACTATGAGTTTTGCCCTGTTTTTTTTAACATGAAGTTCAAAGAGCAATGCTCAGTATATTGGTAAGAGCTCACACAGCTAGCAAAGAAACATCAAAGTCATGATTTGAACTTGCATCTTACAAAATTTGAGGCAGAAATAAATTAATTATATACAATAAAGTGAATATTTGTGCTTCTGCCTGCTAGTCAAGTGTTAAAAATACTCACAGAATCGAGGGCACCTCCCCAACACACAAAGCTCCCTTTGAGGCATGTCAGCCCAAAAGTACAAAGTGGGGGAGCTCCCCAGTCCTGGTTAACCTTATCCTCTGTGTGCAGTACCAATCACACAGACCACATCCTATTCCCACCACAACCTGAAAACCCACTTCCTCCCCAGAACACATCCCAGGAAGCAAAAGTCACCATTAGACTTTGGCGTCTCCAAGAACACCTTGTATATTGACTTATGTGTGCCAGCGAGTAACCAAGCTGGAAAAACAGCCTTGAAAAGCCTGGAATGGAATCAGAGTGCCCTGGCACACTTTCAACACTGCTGGATAGTTCCAGCATTAGCAGGGCTGAGCCAAGCAGAGTCCTGAAAAATCCCCAAATCAATGGCAGGGGCCAGAGATAAGATGGTGTTTCCTAGACCTGACCCTGAAGCCTGAATGTGGAATGATACCCTCAGAACTCACCACCCCTGGCTTTCCTGACCCCATCTACATGTAGAATGGCAGAGAGGCACTGTGTATCAGCCTGCCTGGGAAGCTGGCCTCCTTGAAGTAGAGTGTCTATGGGTCCTTCTGAAGACTTTGAATTTGGGGGATGTTCTTCTTCACATGTCAGTCGTAACATCGGCCCTTGAGACTCCCCAGACCAGAATTCATATCCGAAATATTTTATGGAGGATGTGATTATCACACTGGCAGAGGTAGAAGGGAAAAGAATAGAGGATAAGAAAGCAAGCAGGAGAGTAGTGTATGTTAACATGAAACTCAGCAGGAGATTGGGAGCTTTAAAGACATGCAAAATTACTGTTCCCTGCTCACAGGCAATCACCCAGGAAGAAACATAATCCATACTACTTCAAAACACACCTCAGTAGGGTGTATGTTGAGTCCCTACATGTACCAGGTCCATAGTGGGGTATGGACAGATAGTAGATAGACCTACTCCCTTCATTTCATCCTCCCAAACACCTTATGAGACATGAGAAGTGATCTGATTTTACCAGTAAAGACATTCACATTCAGAGTTATTAACTTGTTTTGGTGTGAAACAGACTCTATGAAAACACAGAATCAAAATCAGTCTGACTCAGCGCTCACACAACAGTCTTCATAAAAGGGCATCATCAAGGCAACATCAGGAGGTCCAGTGTACGCCACAAGCCCACAGAGAGGGCAAACACTCGGGGGACAAAAGTCAGGCAGGTCCTGGCATCTCCAAGTCTCATTCTTCACCTGAGATAAGGTGTGGCAGAGATGACTCACTAAAATGTCATTTCTCAAGTGCAGCTTGTTAGAGCAACTGATGTTCAAGGAACAAAACAGAAAGCCTGCCACCTGCATGGTCACTGAAGTCGTCCACCATTGTGCTCATGTTCATCCTCAAGGCTCTGACTCCTGAGTCTCAATGTCCTACTCACACTCACCATGGTATTTATGGTGTGACTATCATCTCTCTACTTAGAAGAAAAGAAAATGATGCTAGAGTCTGAGCGGACGGAAGGATGCATACCTGGGGATTCTAACTCCAGAATGCATGTTCATGATGCCAGAGAAGCATTTCCTAATCTCTAACCTCAAAAACTTTAGCTACTTGGTCCCAGATGATAAAACTAAAAAGAGGTCACACTCCCATGCATACTTGTTCCCACTCCCATATGGCTGCCTCCTGCTTCCCATAGAGTCTCTCACCCCGCAACTGTAGAAGTCCTATGCACTGTAGGACTCTTAGCAGCATCACTGACCACAGTCCAATAGCACCCTCAGGAGGTCGCCCGGCATGAAATGCCCCATGAGGTATAAAATCACCTGCAGTTAGAACTCTACATAGAACTGCTCCATAAACGGAGCAGAACATGCACAAACTTACAGAGCGCCATGGGCATGCGCTGGGCCTTGAATCCCAGTCCTATTATGGAATAACTTCTCCTCTGTAAGATGAGAATGATTATACGTGGTCCTCACGGGGCTGCTATGAGGAGCAGAAGGGTCCCCTAAGCGCTGCGCTCAGGGGCTGCCTCACACAAACAGGAACAATACCCTGAAAGCCACTAGGAAAACAAGGAGCACAATTTTCCACTTTTACAGGTTAACATAGCCATCAGGAAAAAAGTAGTTTTCTGTACTTCTTTCTGCTGTGAGAGTGGAAAGAATATAATTAAGTAACTTTCTCTAAATCAAAAAAAAAAAATCTCAAGTAGCTTGACCTAGAAACCAAATGTAAGAATCTTCCAGCTCTAGCTTGGATCACAACATCCCATTACAGAGCCTTGATGCTCAACCACAGTACATACATATGTGCATACATGCCCACACATATGCACACACATAACCTTTTAGGAAAATCACAAAATGCAGAGTAGTGAGATAGGTAAACAAAAAATTTCACCATATGTTCTAGACTGTTAGCCACTAAAAACAGCTTATAAGAAAAGAGATATAATAGGAGAAGGAATTCATAATAGGGTACCAGTGAAAAAGATTTGTGCCATACGATCAATTCAGAAACAGTATATGATCATTTCTGTAATGTGCTGAGGGGTTAAGCTCTAAGAAAGAGAACAAAAAATGTGGACAGTGTTCGTCTGCAGATTGTAGATTAGGGGCTTTTCATTTCTCCACTAACATCTTCCTTTGTTTTCTAAGTTCTTTATCTTCAACAATGACCTAGGGGGTAATGAGGGTCTTGGGGGTAAGTGAAGGCTGAACCCCAGTTCCACCACCTACCTGAGGTGACTTTGTGCTGAGTAGTTAACTTTTCCCAGTTAACAGCCTTTCTAAATGTAGCCCTGGATGGCACCTATTCCTATTAAACCCTGGGAATAAAGATAACAAGTACCACAGAATCAAAAATGTCATCAGTCAGCTGGCCATTTCCCTAGACAGTTGTGGTATACTGATGAGAACACAGGAATACAGGAACAGCCACTGGCAAAACCCTGTGTTAGACTTACCAAGACTCACTGGAGGACTATACCCACAAGCTATACCAAAAGTCAGAGCAAGAAGATGCCTTCTAAAAAGACTGCTTACTGCAGCAGGAAGCACAGCAGAGCCTGGTTCAGACCTAACCAGAGAGAGTGCTGCTTCACTAAATTCAAAAAATGAGCTTGTCATCAAAAGTCAGTAAGTTCTCCGTTTTTAGTGCTGCATCTGAAGCTTTCATAAATTACATTTTCTCAGCACATGCCATCATCTTATCCCATCACATCCGCTGATGTTTAATTAACTTTCCAAATAAATGCTCACAGGCTCAAATACAGCCTGGTACAGAGCAAGCACTGAGGCGTTCTGACAAATGGATATGAGAGCCAACATGGGCCCTGACGTCACTCAGGATAAAGAATTCACCATCTCAGGCCACCATGCCCCTGTCCAAAGCCGCAGGAAGCACACTGCTGACGTGAGCCATAATGTAAGCTGGGGAGCCATGCGGAGGAACTGTAAATGTGTAGGTTCAAGGAGGAGATGTGAAATTTCTTCTACTTAATTCTGCTGTGAGCCTAAAACCGCTCTTAGAAATGACGTCACTCGGCACAGTGGAGCACAGTGGAAATGTCAGCACTTTGTAAAGAGACCGATGGGTAAAGGCAGGTCTGTTAGAGAATGGTTTGAAGGTCATCTGGGCACAGGAAATCTTGGGAAGATAGCTGTCTACAAAGTGCTTGCAGCCTCAGCATGAGGACCTAAACTCAGCACACCACCATATGACTGTAATCCGACACAAAAATAGCAGAGACAGGAGGATCCCTGGGGCTTGCTGGCCACCTAATCCAGCAGATTCATTGAAAGAAACCTGTCTTGACAAATAATGTGGAGGGCAGCACAAGACGACACCCAACATCAACCTGTTTGCCACACACACATATACACACATACCACACCAAAACAATAAAAACAGACTATTTAGAAAGCAACCACAGTTGATAAAACACAGCAGGCTTTAACAGTTCTGTACAAAAACCAGTTCACACATATGTCTATGCACATGCCACAAAAGCATGTACACTCAGGCCACCTGACTACAGAGCCTACGAAAGCAGAAAAGCAAGCTTGCCAGGGCACTCACTACAGAAAGCACAGGGATGCTCAGCTCGCTGCGCAGTTCCTGAGTGTCAGGGGACTCAAAGGAAGACATTCTAGTTTTTAGTTGGCCCTTTAACAAAAAAGCACTTTTATTCACAAAGCTTCAATAAATCTAAAGCTATGATTTTTTTTTCTTCCAGAAAGGAAATATTTGTAGGGAACCTCATAGATAAGGCCTCCAAAGGCAGGTTCTGCTACAATTTAATTTTTATTATAAAAGGTCAACCTCACAAAAAGTCTAAGTCAAGCTGCCTTCATAGAGCCTTAAAGCAATAGGGTCTCTCAAGTTTCTTAAGTCAGTCTCCATATCAAATGTACTACACTATATATCCCAGTGTAGGGATTGGTATGGTTGCAATGACTCAGTGGTACTCAACTGAGTGAGATTTTGCCTACTGCGAATATCTGGCAATGTCTGCAAACACTCAGCTAATTGTAATTGGGCAGGGTAGAAAAGAGGTGCCCTGACATCCATTAGGCAGAGGCTTAGGACGCTCTCAGGAGCATCCCACCACCCAACAAAGCATTATCCAGTGCTACACATTACCAGTACCGTTTGAGCCCTGTCGAAATGAAGGACTCTGAAATAAAACTTTTGACTCTGAAAGTCAAGAAAACTTTCATCAATGAAAGTTTACTACAAGCAATGAATGCTTTTGGGGAGGAGAGCCTTTAACATTGCCCAGGCAATGACTGACTTTATTGAGCTGTCGGGGATTGTTGCTGTTGTTGATGATGATGACAATGATTTTTTTTGTTTGTTTTTACTTTGTTTAGAGACCAAAAATATCAACTGTGTGAATGTGCAGACATTTGTGCTCATGTGGGTGCATAAGGATAAGGAAGCCAGAGCAAGACATCAGGCATCCTCTGTCTCCCTCTGCCTTTTTTTTTCTTTTTTTTTTTTCTTTTTTGCCTTGAGACAGGGTCTCTAACTTGTTTTTTTCAGGGAGGGTCATCATTTGTTGTTTTGACATGCATCAGACTACTATCTATGTACTGTCTCACCTGGCTCTTGTTTATTGATTATTTGGGATTTTGCTTTTCATTTTCTGTTCCAGGTATTTCTTTTCCCTGTAAGTTTAATAAAATTTTACAGCAGCCACAACTGGGATGTGCATGAAAGATGGCTGAACGCATTTCATCAGACAGAGATTCCCACCCCCACTCCCAACCACAGACAACCCAGACTCTTCAGACATAGGGCTTCCATTTGGCTTGTTAGCAAAGTTGAACAGTTGTGTTTGTGGTGGTGCAAATTAAGCCTAGTGTGTCACACATGCTAGGCAAACACTCTACTACTAAGGGATACCGTAAACTACCACAGCTACAATTTCTTTCCTCCTCTCTTTCTTCTTTCTTCCTTTCTTCTTCCTTTCTGGTGTGTGTGTGTGTGTGTGTGTGTGTGTGTGTGTGTGTGCTGTGATCATGTCCTGCATGCCAGAGCTCTACATTAGGTATCTTCCTCAGTCAATCCCTACTTTTTAATAAGATTTTTTTTCAATGTGTGTATTCTGACTGCCAGTATACATGACCACCATATGTGTACAGTGCCTATGGGGGGCAGAAGAGGGTGTCAGCACCTCTAGAACTGGAGGGACAGGTAACTGTCAGCTGCTATGTATATTCTGAGAACTGATCTCTGCCCTCTGTAAGAGTAGAAAGTGACCAAAAGCAATATACAGATTGAATGCAATGCCCATCAGAATCCCAGCAAAATTCTTCATAGACCTCAAAAGAAAAATACCCAACTTTATATGGGAAAGCAAAAATCCCAGGATAGCCAAAACAATCCTGTACAATAAAAGAACTTCTGAGATCTCAATCTCTGACTTCAAACTCTACTACAGAGCTACAGTACTCAAAACAGCCTGGTATTGGCATAAGGACAGGAGGACCAACGGAACCGAATAGAAGACCCAGATATCAATCCACACATCTTCGAACACCTAATTTTTGATAAAGAAGCAAAAAAAAAATATCAAATGGAAAAAAGAAAGCATGTTTAACAAGTGGTTAAACTGGATATCAACATGTAAAAGAATGACTATAGACCCATATCTATCACCATACACAAAACTCAAGTCCAAATGGATCAAAGACCTCAACATTAAAGTCAACCACACTGAACCTCATAGAAGAGAAAGTAGGAAATACACTTGAACGCATTGGCACAGGAGACCACTTCCTAAATATAACCCCAGCAGCACAGACACTGAGAGAAACAATGAATAAATGGGACCTCCTGAAACTGAAAAGTTTCTGTAAAGCAAAGAACGTGATCAACAAGACAAAACGACAGAATGGGAAAAGATCTTCACTAACCCCACATCAGACAGAGGTCTGATCTCCAAAACATACAAAGAACTCAAGAAATTGGTAACCAAAAGAGTACATAATCCAATAGAAAAATAGAGTACAGACCTAAACAGAGAACTCTCAACAAAGAAAACTAAAATAGCTGAAAGACACTTAAGGAAATGTTCAACATCCTTAGTCATCAGAGAAATACAAATCAAAACAACTCTGAGATTCCATCTCACACCTGTAAGAATGACCAAGATCAAAAACACTCATGACAACTTATGCTAAAGAGGTTGTGGGGAAAAGGGAACACTTCTTCATTGCTGGTGGGAATGCAAGCTGATTCAACCCCTTTGGATGTTAGTGTGGCGATTTCTCAGAAAATTAGGAAACAGCCTTCCTACAGACCCAGTAATACCACTTTTGGGTATATACCCAAAGGATGCTCAATCTTGTCACAAGGACATGTGCTCAGCTATGTTCATAGCAGCTTTGTTTGTCATAGTCAGAACCTGGAAACAACCTAAATGCCCCTCGACCGAAGAATGGATAAGGAAAATGTGGTACATTTACACAATGGAGTACTACACAGCAGAAAAAAAAAACGACATCTTGAATTTTGCAGGAAAATGGATAGAGATAGAAAACATTATTTTGAGTGAGGTAGCCCAGACACAGAAAGACAATTATCACATGTTTTTAAACATAAAGCAAAGAATACCAGCCTACAAACCACAATCACAATCACAGAGAACTTAGACAACAATGAGGACACTAAGAGAAACTTACATAGATCTAATCTACATGGGAAGTAGAAAAAGACAAGATCCCCTGAGTAAATTGGGAGCATGGGGACCTTGGGGGAGGTTTGAAGGGGGTAGTGGAGAGGCAGGGAGGGGAGCAGAGAAAAATGTAAAGCTCAATAAAAATCAATTTTAAAAAAAAAAAGAGTAGAAAGTTATCTTAATCACTAAACCATTTCTCCAGTCTATCTTCCCCTTAATGTTTGAGACAGGGTCTCTCACAAAACCTGGAGCTCACTAATGGCTAGACTGGTTGGCCAGCAAGCTCTAGGAATCTGCCTGTCTCTACCCCTCAGCACTAGAGTTATAGAAACATCATGTCTGTCTTGAGGATCCTGATTGCAATTTCCAATCTTTATATTTGGAAGCAAGCACTTCACCAACTGAACAACTGTCCCATTATTACCCCAGTCCCTTCTTTGCTTTCTCTTTTGAGGTAGGATCATGATAAAATGTCTAGGTAATCTTAAACTTGCTTTGTCTTCTAGCCTCCTGCCTCAGCATCCTGAGCAGCTGGGACTACAAGCTTCACCACCAGGCCAGGTACAAGTTTTTTTAAAGTGTGCTTGAGGACTCACAAAGGCAGCCCTCAGCCCTAAATTCTCAGCTCTTTGAAACCAGGGGGCCTGTCACTCTCGTCCACCAAGGCCAAACTGAAGCCAGAGTTCAACACACAGTAGACACTCAATAATTCCCTGTGGAATGTATGAATGCAAGTGGCCCTTAGAACAAAGAGCTCTATTATCCACTTCCTCAACTGTAAAACAGAGACTTGACTCAATTCTCTTAGCATGAGGATTAAATGAGCTACTGGATGGGCCGTGCCAGCCCTGGGCCTCCACACAGTGCTTCCTGAGCAGAGCAGGGCTGTGGTCGGCAGAAAGGAGCTGATGAGGATAAAGGGGCACAGCAAGAGTCCAAGAAGTGGGTTCCACACTCAAAGAGCAGAGTCACCCAACTCAGATGCTCCAGCACATCCTCACCTTCACCATCAGGCAGAGAAGAGGAGAGCAAAGGAAAGGGGAACAAACTCAAACCTCCTAAGAAAAATCTCTACGAGCTGCGACCATTTTGAGCAGGCAGCACCAGGTTTCTACTTGGACAGAAGGCAGTAAAAAGAAGCTTGCTACCAGGCTCCATGCAGTAGAAGCTAGAAAACCTTACATCTCAGAAGATACACTGGTCACTGCACCGGTTCACAGTGCAGGGCCACCTTCTGGGCAGAGAAGGCACTTCAGTAAAGAAGCAAGTTCAAAGCCTGCAAGAGCACAGCTCCCAAAGCCTCTCATCTGTACCAGACATGTGGTCACAGTCCGGGCTGACCCTGCAAGGCAAAGGGAGCTGTACACAGACCGTCATCAGCTGTGAAGACTTCTGTTTCACCATGGCTGTGTACCATTTCCACTCCACGACCTCAGAGTTTGTTCACTAACGTCATGATGACTTGGCCTGGTATCCACACCCCGGTTTTGACAGAGTTGCAGAAGGGGCGCCAGTTCATGATCTTGCACCATCTCCGTTTCCTCACTGGCTTCTTTTGAAACCTCAAATCTAGCTGAATTAGTCTTCTGTCCACCTTCATAGCAAGTCAAGCAGCATTGGAGATGGGTTACAACCCCACAGTTGCAGCCTGGATCCAGACACTGCAATTCCTCCTTGGGCCTTTGCCACCCAATAAATCTGATCTTAGAGCAGCTGTGAATGTGCCCAACTGTACAGTGGCCCTCACTCGAGGACACACCTCCCACCTTCCAGGTGGGACCCACTGAGGCAGTCAACCCTACATCCAGCTGGGCAAAGAACTAGTTTGAACCCATGGAATGGAGGAGGGGAGGGGTAAATCTTGAAATAAACACAAGTGGAAGGCCAAAGGACAGCTCACTATTTCAGGAAAGATTTTGAGGGCTGAGGCAAAACTCTACAACCCTATGACAGGCTTCCCTCAAGCCCAGTTCCTTTGGAAGAAGAAACCCATCTAGTGCTACAGAAATCCTCGGAGCAAACTAACCACCTAGGACTGGAATTTCCCAGTGTCAAAACACTGGTGAGGGTTTGCACCTCTCTTCAGAGAACAATGATCCTTCTCAAGACATCAAGGTTTGCTGCCACTATCCAGCCAGTCAGCATGGACTTCAGAGCCACTCAAAAATGGAAAGATATTGGCAGAGTTGCTCACACTCCGAGGCCCCCAGGTCCTTATCCTCCACCCACAGGAGGACACAGGATTGGGTATGATGCCAGTACTTAATGAGTAGAAGCCATTAGCCCACTGTAACTGAACCCCTCCAAGAATTCCCACCTTGTCCCCAAGGACCTGTCTCATCAGATCTCGCCAGTCTTGAACTATCCCTATTGCTGGGGTATAAATGGGTTGAACAACTCAAGAAAGGGTAAAATAGAACCTCAACTATTTCCTTCCCTGTTCTGCTGGGAACACCCACCATCTCATACAGGTGGTACTTGTTCTACTTAACTGAACATTGAATTTATTTTCTAAAAACAAAAGCTACTGCTTTTGACTGCACTAAAGTTGATTCCCAACTCCCTCCACCCTCAAAGCCAAGAGGCACTAGTCTCCACAGGCCTCTTCCTGGGTCTTTCCGGCCTGAGGTGTGGCCTCTGGGGGTGGGGGAAGCTAACTAAATGTAACCTCATTGCTAAATAGGGGGCCAAAAGAGAAAGTCCTACCTAAAAGGAAGATAATCAAAAGCTGTGAAGACCACTGTCTGTGTATGGACCAGGTTCCAGGTCTGACCTATTTTGTAGGAGTGTGCTCTTTCTCCTAAGAAAGCCCCTCAACCACATATATTCTTTTAGAAGATTTTTCATACAGAGTAACAGATCAAAGGTGAACCTGATTCCATGGCTCAACGCAAGTATTATGCATGAGTCTTACATTTTAGGAAGCTCTGTTCTATTCTGAACATACCCAGCCCTCTCCTCACCTCTCCCTACCTCTCTCCTTTTCCTTCTCTCCCTTCTCTTCTGCCTCATCATCACAATAACACACACACACACACACACACACACACACACACACACACCACAGGGTTACAGATTTATCCTTTCAAATTTCTCTAAACCCCATTGTTCTCAGCCGCTATCCCCAGCATGGAATATCTCAGATCTCTCCAGGACATACCACTGGCTTTACATATTTATTTCTACTTAAGTTTGTTAAGGTCACTCTTATCTAGGCATTGTAACACACACTTTTAATCCTGCAGGAGCAAGCAGATCTCCATGAATTCTAGACCAACCTAGTCTACATAGTGAGCTCTAAGCCAGCCAGCTAGGGTTACATGCTGAGATCCTCCTGTTCTTCAATTAAAAAAAGAAAAAAACAAAACAGAAAAAAAAAACTACTCTTGTAATTCAAAACAAACATTCTCATGCTTGAGACAAGGGAATGGTGCTTTCCATGACACACAAATCTTTACTTTGATCACCCCAAAATGAGAAAGCCTACTGGTTCAATGTTACGAAAATACATCATGTGCCAGCCCTGGTAAGCAACGATTCAGAATACAGAGTGTCCTATTCATGAGAAAAACATAAGAGAGATGTTTTCTTCTATTCAGTCTCAGTCATGTCCTACTGGGCACATAAAACTCACATGACCAAGAAGACACTGAAGAAGCCCTTATAACATAATTCCCCATCGTCACAATGCCCCATCCATCTCTCACAAACAGGAAACTCAGTCCAATAAGGACATCAAATCCTGACAGCTTCAAAACATCCTGACATATTCAAAGTGATAGATCATTACTGATTCACTAAACACTTCCTACTTGGCCTTCATATAAATCCAAACCAAACCTCTCCAGAGTGAGTGTGCATGCGCGTGAGCCTGTACACAGGAACAGATGAGCACCCCAAGCTTTTCATCTTTGTGATATAACTAGGAATAGCAGTGTGCATCTAGGCATACCGTGAGGATTAATGATAAACTAAGTCATTCAGTAAGTGGTGGTTACGGCACAAACCTGAAAGAAACACTCACTATTTCACACAATCTTTCACTGAGCTCTTACTATATACAAGGCACTGGGGTAGAGACAGAAGAGAAGAAGTTAAGATGCCTGCCTTCAAGAGGTAAGTAATCTAGCTGGGAGACAGAGACACAAAACACAGCACAGTCGAGTGACAGGCCCAGGACGGATCTGATCTGCCTAACTCCCTGGTAGATGTAAAGAATTGGGAAAAAGCAGTTAGTATAAGAAAGTACTCAAAACTCAAGGTTATTATGAGTCACTTAATAAATGAAAAGGCTGTCCTTCCTAGAGAACTAAATAGAGGGGAAAGTTGACTGCATAGAAACTGGCATCTCCACTCTCTACACTGCTGTTGAGCTCTCCTGCCACTAGGAGGGTGCCATCTTGGGCATGATGAACAGAGTTCACTACAAACTTCCTAGGGGCACAGCAGCCTCCATTGTAGAGATGAAGTCAAAATGGCATGGCATGCCAAACAGAAAAGGGTTCCACATGCCAGATACAGAGAGCAGCCTGCAGAGATCCCCAGAGACCAGGAAGAGGAGAAGTGTGCAGGAACAGCAGGGATGCAGCCATTCAAGAAACATGTGAGGACTTGCGTTCCACATGCTGCTTAGGCCACTGGGCATCTGCCTGTGTTCTGCATCACCCACTGGCTTCAACAAACTCAAGTCTTCCTAACTGGACCATCTCTCTGTGCTGTCAGGAGCTTTAGAAATCACTGGACTCCAGAGCTTTTCCCAGCTGACCTATTTCTAAGCTAATACAGTTTAGAAAGACTATTGTGGCCGCCAAGACTATATGGTAGAAGTCTATGAGCTGGAGGTAACTTGGTGATAGTGTCTGCCTAGCATGTTTGAGTCCCTGAGTTCCATCCCTAGAAAAAAGAAGAGGAGGGAAGGAGGGAGAGAGGGAGAAGGAAGGGCTATTTTACATACTATAAATATAGAAAATATGTCATTTGATTGACCATAACTGGTAACTGATGCTTCTTGACGGTAATGCTACAGGTTACATTATAAACATCAAATTTGAGACAGCCTTCCAACCATATTTTGTTCTTTTTGTTTGGTTGGTTTGTTGTTGTTGTTGTTGTTTTGTTTTGTTTTGTTTTTGTTTTTCAAGACAGGGTTTCTTTATGTAGTTTTAGAGTCTGTCCTGGAACTCGTTCAGCAGACTAGTCTGGCCTTGAACTCACAGACATCTGCCTCCAGAATACTGGGATTAAAGGCATGTGCCACCACCACCCAGTCTGTATTTCCTCTTAGATGTAATTTTTTCCAAACACTATGATAGTCCTTTAACATGGGATGCTTGAAGCATCCTATGTAAGACTTCCTGTCCTCATGTAAGGTGAGGAACAGCCTCATCTAGCCCTGTCCTTGAGAACAACTGGCCGTGGAAAACAGAAGAGAACTTCGGCGGCGACCCGCCCCAAACCTCCCAAGTAAGACGCGCTCACTCATCAAGAGCAATATGACCCGGTTTTGCTAGGAAGATTCTGGAACTCTGACAGGAGATAAAATACCACAAGAGATAGCACTGGATTTGAAGGCAAGCAGATTTGGGGTTAAATCCTCAGTTCCAGGCTGGAGGGAGGTCTCTAAACAGGTGAATGATTTGCTATGCAAACATGAGGAGAACTCACATAAAGCTGACAGGTATCTTGTATCTATCATCCCAGCACCTCCTCCACAAAAAGGGAGGCTGAGGCAAGAAGATCTCCAGAAACTCCCAGGCCACCACACCTGGCACTGTCTCAAACCAGGTAGAAGGGGAGGCCCAACACTCAAGGCTGTCCTCTGACCGCTACAACTGCTGATGCATTGGAATTTGCAGTAACAAAAGGGGGAATCCCACAGGTGAATGGCTAAGCAGTGACACACGTGAACTGCAAAGCTTCCATGCAAGAGAACTATTTCACAGGGCAGGGTTTCATGATGATAATTATATTTAAAATTCAGGTGATATTAAAGGAGAGAAGTATATTGCACAGATATGACACTGGTAATATGAAATTTATAAACAAAAGAAAGGAGAGAAAGGGATGTATTACATTTACCACCAGGATTGCCTCAAAGAGCAAAACTCTGCGATTAAAGCAAAGCAAAGAAGTCAGTAGACAAAACCCGAGAGCATCAGTCTGGGTCCTACTTTAGCTCCCTGGAAGGTGGTGTGTGCTAGGAATGCTGAGCCAGGCAGAGCTGAGATAGGCTCTTCTATCTGTTCCAGCCATGATGTAGGTCAGTGTGTCACTTCTTCAAAGAGGTGAATCGGGATCAGAGGAGCCAATAATTCAAAGGCAGGAGACACAGAGCTAAATTAAAGAGGCCCCTCCAGAGAACCAAGAACTCCCCTCAGACTTCAATCTCAGTGCCATTTTTTATGCTGCTATCGACTGAGAAGAATGCACTATTAAACAGACCAAGTCTCCAACTGTCCTATAAATTGGTCCTGTGTTTCCCAGCACTAAAAAGGGTAGCAACTCATAAGAGAGCAAAATGCCAACAGTACAAATTTAGAAGATGGGTTAAAAAATATTCTGATCAAACTCCCTAGTGACAACCCTGAAGCAACAGAGGGGCAAGAGCAATAGCCTTCTCTCTGAAACTTAATTCTATGTTCTAATTCAGAGCAGTATAATTAACCCCGAGTTTCACTGCTAACACTGAAGGTTTTCAGCCTGATGAGAATATCATTTAGTATCCTGCAATCGACAATAATAGCAATATGACACAATGGTGCCTATTGAGGCTCTATAATCAGGGCACATAGTCATTTACATAGAACATTTTCTGTGACTCTCTGTAATACAATGCCACAAAGACTCAATTGAGACGCAAGGTTCCTTTTCCCATAAACAAAAAGGGGGGGGGGGTGAAGAAAGAAAAAAAGAGAAAAGGAAAAGAAACCCACGATTTCCTTTACAAGAGCGCACAGATGGCCCCCACCCTTGCTGAGGGCTTACACCACCCAGGCACTTCACAGGAAACCTGCCCTGCCCTGATGCCAGCCAGAAACTGAACGCTGGCACTTGGTCTGTCCATCTGCCCGACCCCTGTGCAGAAAGAGGACATCTATAATGCTCTAGGGAAATCTCAGGCACAAAACAGAATGAGGGCTGCTTGGATGACTCATGTCAGGCCTGAGAAATGTGGTCACTACTCCCCTATGGCTCTACTCGGAGCTGTGGGACATGAGGTGGTCTGGGAAGAAAGTGTAACAGCTCTGCAGGGCTCAGAAGGTAGGCAGGTAAGGTTTGAATCCCACATCCACCCACTAGCTTTAGACTCAAAACAAAGTACTTAAGGGCTCTGAGTCTTGATGGTCTTCTATATAAACACATCTAATGCCCTATAGGTCTGAAATATCCAACACAATGCACAGTATATAAAGAACAACTATTATTATGGTCCCGGTCATTCTTTTTAAAGACAGGTTCTCAGTTGACAAGTTCTAGCTTAAAGTTTAGGCTTTCTAGCCAGGGTGACCTTGAACTTCTGATCCTCCTGCCTCTACCTACCAAGTGCTGGGATCACAGGCTTACACCACCACCGTGGCCACTTCAAGTATTACTAGGCATTGAATCCAAGGGTTCTGTGCATGTGAGGCAAACACCCTACCAACTGCTACATCCCCAGGCCCATATCACTATTCATTAGTAAAGAAACTCGCAGGCATTAGAATATAAAGCTGAAGAGCATAGATCCAAAGCCCAGTTCAAACTCTCATTCTGTCTCTTGCTAATTGGGTGATCTGTGTTTAATCTCTCTGCCCCTGTTTCTTCATCTGTAAACTGCGCAAACTCGCAGTTTCTACTGCCTAGAGCCACTATGGTGATGTGTGCCTGGTTTGCACAGTAGTATACATAATCACACGCCAGGTACTATTCTAATATATGTTATTTAAATAAAAATAAGATAATCCCTTTAACCCCAACAGGAGGCAGAGGCAGAAGGATCTCCATAAATCCAAGGCCATCCTGGTCTACAATGGAGCTCCAGGAAAAAAAAAGGGGGGGGGCTCAGCAAGGGATCTAAGGAACAAAAGTAGTAATGCAACTGTAGTGACAGCCCACTAACACCTACCACTAGGTTTTATCACTGCGTCATTTCATCTTTAAGAGAAACTTAGGGAAAACAGAATCAAGGTGATGTGAAATCAAGGCCTAAGTACCCTGCTTTCTTACAGGCCAAGAGGGGAAACAGCCCAGCACTGAATGGGGAGCACTGAATGAATCATCATTTGTTCTTTTTCTGCCCCAGCCTCTGCCTATGCAGCCAAGTTCTTCTGGACATTCACACCAAGATGAGACAGACATGAAAGGGGAGATTTCTATTCAGGCCAAGTTTGAAGGTTGCTTTCCACCAGGGAAAAATGGCTGTATCAACACCCTGGGGTTCAAAGTTGAAGCACTCACAAGTTGTTCCCCAGTGTGCTTTGAAGAGAAGCCAGCTAGCAGGCAGAGCATCTGCATCACACTAAGCTGCTACCACAGTCAAATACCACTGTCTGGTCTGCAGAAATGTAGAATAGTATTGCCCCGCCCTTCCCTACTGCTGATCCAAACCATCCCTCCTTTCCCTCCTTCAAAACCTCAAGTCCTTGAAGGCCACAGCAATGGGTCCAGATCTCCAGCACAGGCTCACACATCTGTGGTTATCTGCCATGCTGCGGCTCCTTGTCACATCCTTCTAAGGTATTTACACACCAATCCACAACTATGCTGGAAGGACTCAACTACTAATCACTGGTCACTCTGCCGAGATTCAGGTCCAAGGTCAGTGACATAGATAATGCTGGCAGCCTGGACACCAGGTGGCCAGTACCACCTCTCTGATATGGTAATCTCATCCCATTCCATGGTTCCACACAGTTAACGCTCTCCAAGTTTATAATTCCAACCTCAATGTCCTGCCTGAATGCCAGGCTCATGCCACACCAGATTGCATAAGAATTCCATGAAGATAGCCAATAGGCATCCAGAATTCAAAAGTCCTCTTTCAACCCATTCAACATCCCTACAATCTGCTGTTTACTATTCCATGGACAAGCCAACTGGTCTTGCCTCAGACCTTCTCTGCTGCCGCTGCAGCCACTGATGTCACCACCTCCTGAGAAACAACTCTTTGGCCAACAGCATATAAAAATGGACCTACTCACCCTCTTCATACTAGATCCCTTTATCCTATGTTAGTTTTCTTCACAGCTGCAAAGTCTATCCACCATTACACTTTTATTAATACCTTATCTATCTCCCCACCAAGGATGAGAGGCAGGAGCTGGTCAGTTTGAGTTTTCAATATCCATAGCACAATGCAGTACACAGAATAAAGTTAGTGTGAAATAAATCATATATGTTGAATAAATCAGTTAGTTCATTAATTTTTTGAGGCCAGGGTAAACAAAGAGAGGATCAAAGAAATAATACGGGATCTGAGGCCTAAGAGAAAGGATTAAGTACTTTTTCTGATTTTATGATTTATTATAAAGCTACTATAATCAAGACAGTATGGCACTGACAGATAATGGAACAAAATGGAGAGTCCCACACTTATGGTCATTTGACGATAACAATGTGTGTGTATATTTATATGTATGTGCATGTGTGAAGGTCAGAGGAGGAGTTTTAGACATCGGTTCCCTCCTTCCACCTGTTGAGCCAGGAGCTCTCTTTTCTGAAATGATAAGTCTAAATGTTGGTGTCCAGCTTAGCAACCGCCTGTAGCTCTCAGTAATCACACTTAAGTGAGGCTTCTCGGCTTCTCTCAGCTCCTTCTCCTACCTATGTTTCATTTACTGATGTTTTCAAACCAAAGTTGTCTGTAAAGTTGGTGAGAAGCAGAACTGGAGAGCCAGTGCTGCTCTTGCAGAGGACCCAAGCTCAATCCTCAATACCCACACTGGACAGTTCACAACCACCTGCAACTCCAGCTCCAGGGGAGGTCTCTTCTTGGCCTCTGTGAATACTGCACTCATGTGAAGACACCCACACAGATACACACATGGACATAATTTTAAAAATAATAAAAATAAATATTTTATTTTTAAAAAACAGAAGAGTTCAGGATTCTGAACCTGGGGACCGAGAAAACTTCCATTTCACCAAAGATCATGCGGCCCCAACCCCACAGGTGGAGATCCCATGTCACAGGGAGTTTTACAGATCTGCTGGAAGCACTTGGATATAGTAGAGTACCGATGATCTGGACAACATGTCCTATCAGGGCCTTCCACAACACTGAGTTGGTGAAGTCACACAGCAGGCCTAAGAGGTGGTTTGATACCCTGTCTTATTGACAAAAGTTCACCAGGTTCCAGTGAAGACCCCAGCTTGACCCAAGTCTTTTGGCATCCAGGTCCCTGGCTCATCTGCAACTCCATACAATTCACTCTGTGTTAATTTGATGTGGGAGGTTCTTCTGCTGGGAGAAAGGAGACAGAGTTGGGGAGATGCCATGGAGTCGCCAGAGTCAGACATGCTGAAACTTAAGCCGGTAAACCATGAGGCGAAACACAGATTAACAGAAATGGGTTAGTTTAGGATATGAATTAGCCAGAAATACACTTAAGCTATTGGTCAAACAGTACTGCAAATAATATAGTTTCTGTGTGATTATTTTGTGGCTGGGAGGCTGGCAACCAATGAGTGGTGCCCTCCTCCAACATTAGTTTATCTTTGGTTCCTCTTCTCTAGGTGCCTTTCATCCCTCCCCCCACTTCCATACACAAAGTCAATACAATAAGCAACTGATAGGTCATGATCACTTTACAGAACAATTAGGTGGTTTGGGCTAGAAACAGGCAGAAGAGGAGGAAGGACTTCAGCATCCAAGTTCTGATGCCTGCTGCTGTATTTTGCAAACACAGTTTGCTGCCTACAAAATCTCTTTTCTTCCTCTTTGTTGAAAGGTGGTTTGATTTTCATGTTGGACATCCCACCGTAGACTAAGGCTGTATTCCTACCCTCCCTTGCTGCTAACTGAGTGTACTGACTCTGGGAGGACCAGTAAGACGCAGCAGAAATGTTTCATGGGACTTCCAGGAAGGTTGGTAAGGGGGAACTGCCTGACCTCCTGCCAACACTCAGACATGACAGCTGGAGCTCAGATGCCAGCCCAGACTGAGAAGTGACAAAGCTGTGTCAAGGTGGAAGATGACAGCCTTGGTTGTCAAGAGTCCTGAACTGCTGCTTCCATGATAGTAGAAGGAAGTCAGTTTCCATCACTTAAGTCTGTTAAATTACTATTAACCAAGCTTATTGGTAAAAAGCTAATCCCACCTAAGGCCAAAGCAAGATTAAACCATGAGCAAAACCCTGCCCCCACCTTCTCTTCCTTCCAAACAACTCTATAAAGAGCAAAACATCTGTCCAGATAAAAATCCAACATTCCTGCAAATTAATCTGCTTTACATTTTAAGTGTTCAGGACTTCCTATATTCTCACCTCTATCACTGGCCCCAAACAAGGTGCAACCAAGAGACCCTGTGCCCTTTCCTTGTTAAGAGAAGAATGTCCCCCACCCCCAGTCTTACTATGAGTAACCCAACAGGGACTTTCATGAAATTGAAGGAGAGTTGGGGAGGGGGTTACAGGAAGCATTTTCAACCTACCACATGGAGGAGAAAAGAGCAAAGCAGAGCTTCAAGCTGGAAATGCAGCGCTCATCTCTCCAGCTTTTCTCCTTTGCTAAGGTGTTCCCCACTGGAGCCGTCAGTTCCCCAAACCTCACAGATCTGACTCCCATGCTTTCACATCAATCACAAAGGGATCACTACAGAAATCCCGAATAAAGGAAAGTCCCACAAACACGATTTGTGTGTGCACAGGGTTGGGAGACTTTGTATCAAATCATTTTATCCACATTAAAAAAAAGTAATAATATGAATAAGGTTTTTGTTAAAAGTACTGGGAAGAAGAGAGGGGAACGAGACTAAGTAATCCCCTTTTGTCTTCCATCTGTCTATTCTGATTTTGTGTATGTATTATGTGCTGATGAGAATCAAACTAGGTGCTTGTGCTGATAACCAAATGCTATGTCACTGAGTTACATCCCCAGCCCCTTAAATTGTATATATGTGCATTAGTTTTATCATTTAATATTTCCCTTTATGTATTAATAATTCTTTATTGCTCTGGAAGTAACTAGACCAATAGTCAGTGAAATCATGATACACAATTAACACGCCTGGCCCAGGAAGATGAGCCCACATCTTAAGCCATGAATGAAGACACTCAGAGGCTGACAGGCAGGTGGTGTCCACCACAAGCCACACACCATGTACAGCTCCCAGCAGAGGGCCTGGCCCACCATCAGCATTCAAAGCCATGGTACCTGTGCCACAGAATCAGCATATGAACGCAGAGAGAGATATGAAATCAGTATCACTCATAATTAAAAACTGTGCTCTAAGTTCAATTCCACTCATTGGAGTCCTTGTTTATAGCTTAACTTCCCTCTCCACTATGAAACTAAACACAGGCCAGGAATTAGGGACCCCAGAGCTAAGTCAGGTTTACAATGAGTTCGGTTCCCTCACACCATAGTTTAAAACAAAATAAACCTAAGCCTCTTTAAACAATTAAGATATTTTACATTCAAAGTCTAGATCTCAGGCTTGGGATGTAACACAATTGCTGAGGGTTTACCTAGCATACATGAAGTTTTGGGGTCAACCCCCAGCACAGTCTACAATTCGAGCACCTGGGAGGTAAAGGCAGAAGAACCAGAAATTCAAGGTCAACCTGAGCTATAGAGCAAATTCACCTGAGCCTGGGATATATGAAGCCTCCTGGTCTAAAAAACAGTTCAGATTTCCAGCTTTTCATGAATTAGATAATGGCACACTAGGTACACAGACTCAGCCTGGACCCTGAGAGAGGACAGTGCATTAAGGAGACAGAACCCACACTTCAGTTCTGCTTCTGCACTGTAAGAAAGACATGACTCAGGATCCACGCCACTATCAGAAGTACAAAATGGATGAATAAACCACATATAACTCAGTAAAGGAAGGTTTCCTCTGTGTCTCCCAGGGAAGCCCAGGCAGCTATGAAGGTCTACTGACACTGGGCACCCTTTTCCTTCCAGCTGCAGAGCTAAACGGTGAGAGCTTTAGTTATCTGTGAGTTCAAGGCCAGCCAAGGCGACAGTGAGACCCTGTCTCACAACAAGTCTTGTGAGTAAAGCTGCAAACTTGTCAGTTCCCACAATCTCAGGGCATAGGTCTCACCCACCCCATTTTTACAGATGGAGAAACAAAGTTTGGGAAGTCAGCTTGTCAAAGGTCATCATCAGTAAGACAGCAGCCTACAAGACACTGACTTTGGAGACTGATGTGAAAAAATACATGATGGTTTTTTCCTTTCCATGGAAAACTGGGATATATACACACACACAGTTAAAAAAAAGTTTAAGAAACTGGGCCAGGCTTTCAAACAGATCTAAGAAGATAAAAATAGTACCCAGTACCACCGACATTTATTCACTTACCAAAATAGATCCACTAAAGCCCCAGAGTCAAAGACCCCTGGAAGGGTCATAAAAGAAATACCTTCCTTATGCCTTACAGCGGACACTTAGCCTATGTCCCAAATTCTCAACAACTTGACCTGGTCTGTTTTGTTCTTGAGGAAACAGGAATCCTGATAGAAACAGCATCAGGATTACACTGTGCATGCTGCCTCATGGCCTGTTCTTTCATGGGAACACTTTTGCCCATGAAAAATCTTACCCTCTCTCAACTCTTTCTATTTCAAAGGGATTCTGAAACTCACCTACATTTGGTGTGGGAGAATTATCTGTATTCTGTCAGTCATGTATTTTAATAAAACGCTGATTGGCCAGGCAGGAAGTATAGGCGGGTCAACCAGACAGGAAGTATAGGCGGGGCGATGAGAACAGGAGAAGGCTAGGAAGGAGGAAGTCCATTCCTCCATTCCTGCCCAGACCACCGAAGAAGCAACATGTGAGCTGACAGCTGGATAAGGTACCAAGCCATATGGCTAACATAGATCAGAATAATGGGTTAATATAAACTACAAGAGTTAACAAGAAGCCTGAGCTAATGGGTCAATCAGTTTATAACCTAATGTAGACTTTGTGTGATTTTCTTTGGGACTTGCCGGCCGTGGGGTACTGGGCAGGATAGAAACCCCAACAAGCCAGCCCCTCATGTTACAACATTTGACCATGTTCCTGAAATCTCACGCTAACTTTTGGGTGGGTACATGTTTTATATACTAGGAAACGGAGTTTGCAAACATGGGTTTACAAGCCTACAGTGATGACAACCTAATCCTGAGTCATGCATGTGTCGTCAGAGCCCAAAAGGATCCAAGCAATCACCTAGGCCAGTTGAGGAAATAAATCCTAAGCTGAGAGTCTCACTAAAAGTCATCAGCTAGAAGAGATAGATCTAGTGCTAGAATCTAATTTTCTAGGTTCTCAACCAGGGGCCTTGTGATAACATGCTGTAGTGGCATTTCAACTGTATTTTAATAAATAAAGACTGCCTGAAGATCTGAGAGTAGAACAGTCGCACTGGTCAGCCTTACTGACCAGGTTATGGTAACACACACCTTTAATCCCAGCAGCCATAATGACACACACCTGTAATCCCAGTAGGCACACGAGTTGCCATAGAAATCGGGTGGTGTATGCCTTTAATCACAGTGATACATGCCCTTAATCCCAGTCCTAGAGAGGAATATAAACTGGGGGAAGACAGCTCTCAGACACAGTCTCCTTCTGAGATTCCTGGAGGCAGGACCGCCATTTCGGTCTGAGGTTGAGGTAAGAGCCACTGGCCAGCTGTTTTGCTTTTCGGATCTTCAGGATGAACCCCAATTTCTGACCCTGACTTTTTATTAATCATGCTTCAACATGCTGCTGCTTCTCTTTGCCTCTGGGGGTGCTCAAGCCTAGGCTAGCCCTACCCTCTCACCACCTTAGAAAGCATACAGACACCACCATGGTGAGTGTACACACTGGTGGAAATTAGAAGGAAACCTAACACATCTGTGGAACCCATTCCAGCTGAGTCAAGGGTAGACCGGTTTGCTTGGTTCTGTCCCTGCCTCCAGTTCCCTATAGGTGACAAGTACAGAACTAAAATCCCAGCTGTCAGACCCTTAAGAACAGAGATGTGACAAGAGCCACGCAGTAGAGAGATGGGCAGTGCTGACTGTTGCCATAGGCTGAAGCAAAGTTAGATTCCCTCTACCTTTCTCCTCACACCACCCCTTGCTCATGCTCCTCCGTAGACCTTCCACAGCTTCCTCTTGAGAGTCAGTCCTCTATTACCCAACATCAAGCATCTAACTAAAAAAAAAATAAAATAATGAAAAAAATTTCATTGCCAATTAACAAATTCTGAGGGGCCATGTAATGAGTGAGATGTGAGCTTCCATGATCACCATATCAGCTAGGAAGACCTCGGGCCTCTGAAGAGCCATGATGTAAGTATTATGCTATAGACGCAGGCAAGTGCCTTGGAAAATCAAGACTGAGTGAAGAGGGCAGCTGGGTTCTCAGAAAATGTACCTTTGTGTTGAGCCTTCTGAAGGCAGAGCTGAGGGGAGAATTTCCATAAAATGAGGTGGGTGTGTTCCAGGAAGATGGGACATGTCTCAGAACACCCACTGGTCTACGGCAGCTGAAGCCTTGGATGTCTGGAAAGACTTTAGGGAAAACACTGGAGTGGGAGCTCAAGGCCACACAGTGAAGCCAAAGTATCGCTCATATTATATGCGTCCTACAAAACAAAGAAGTCCTAAGACTCTAAGGCAGGGAAATTCAAACTTGCAACAAGAACGAGGAGGTAACACTAGAAACACAGGGGAGGATGTAGAACTTAGAAGGCTTTCTCACACGCATGTTCGTTCGCAGATGACTTCTAGTCTTTACAAGTCCCATCCCCAGCTCAGAGGCCAGCAGGCATGTGGTTGAATTGATCAGCAGTTTTGAAACAAGAGACATCACACTGAGAACTTGGATTTTCTGGGGCTAAACTTCTTTATAACAACAAAGAAGTTAACTGGCAGATGTTCCCTCCATTCCGCACTACACTATCTCTTTGGAACATTCAAGATTGAGAACCAATATCCACTAGTCACTTGGCATCTTTCCACACTCTAAAAGATTTGCAAACTCCTGCCACATTTAGCTTAGATTATCAGCCCACTAAAGTTCTGATCCTCGCAGTTCTGGGTGTCCACGCCTCCTTCAGATCCTATCACCCACCACTTCCTCTGCGTAGCTTCAGGCCCTGCCAGATGGCACTGCTAAGGGCAATCAGAAGGCCCCTCCAGGAGAGACTGGGCAGCAAGCCTTGGAGAGACCTAATACATCCTTGTTCACCCTTTTCATATCGCAGGACTCTGCACACCAGGCTCTTCCTGCTATCTACTGTGTGTCAGACCTTCCTAGCAGGGCTCAAAAAAACAGCTGAATGAGAAAGTTCTGCCAGACTTGAGAAAACTGCAGGTAGCCCAGGCTTAGATGCCACATGGAATACAGGAGATGACAGCACAGCTCATGCGTGAAGCCTCCACACACATTGTGTCACCAAATGTTCAATCCTTTACGGCTAGGATTCCAGGCAGCAGGCACAGCGTTCCACAACAAGGAATAAGGACAGTATGCTTACTCCTATTAGCACCAGCCATTTGTGACACATTCAAGAACGGACTTCACCGCTCTGATGCCCAGTTAAAGAAAAAGTTGAACAGGGTATAAAAAAATGTAACTGTGGCTCCTGTCTGCAGTGAGCAAACAGCCTCACTGGAGAACAAAACAGCAAACCCTAGACACAGAAAGCCAGTAATGAGGGTGTGGGAAGAATGGGATCACGGGCAGGCTAGGGTTGGAGGCCTGCTGAATGAACCCGTTGGCCTGTGTTTGAAAGAGGGCTTTGGGGCAGGCAGGGGGGTGACTTAGAGTATAAAGTGCTTGCCACATACACCTGACAATCTGAGCTCAAATCCCACATAAAAAGGGGGGTGCACAAGGGATGTCTATAATCCTTGTACTCCTGTGGGAAAGACAGAGAAGCAGAGAAATATCACTCCCCAAACTCTCAGGCCAGCAAGCTGTGCCAAGCAAGGAGGAAGGCAAGGACGGACACCTGAGGTTGTCCTCTGAGCTGCACAAAGGCACTGTGGTATACATGTACCTGCACTTACACATGTAAACATACACACTGGGTCAGGGTGGTGGGGAGCCTTTGGGACATATGATGTGACCCAGAAGGGTACAAATGACCAAAATTTTTGTTGTAACCAAAAAATGTACAGGATCATCACAACTGAAAACACTGTAAGGAATATCATATTCCACTTTATTGTACTTATTTATTTTGCAGTGGACAAAGGGTGCATGCACCACAGCATGGGGAGGTCAGAGGACAACTTTCAGGAATCAGTTCTCTCCTTCTACCATGTAGGTCCTGGGGATCGAACCTAAGTACTCAGGCTTGGTGGCAAATGCCTTCGCCCACTGAACCAGCTAAGCCAAATTCCACTTTAATGAGTCCAAAGTTCTAAAGTCCAGGAAATAATCTGACTCAAAGGCACAAATTTAGCCTGTGGGTGGTTTTCCACTTGGCAAGTCAACTCCTCATTTCTGTGTAGTAATGTCAGTGAGTGAATGGGCAGCTGGTTTGAGGGTAGTCCTAGTGATTATAAGACTGGAAAGGGAAGAAAGGGCAAGGGGGGAGCAAGAGGAACTGCTGGCCATGCGTCCACCTGACTGTTCTGTTCAAATGGGGAGAATGCCTGCAAGCTGAGTTTCGTTCTCAGTTTTCTTTGTGTTTTTGTGTGCTTCCCCGCCACTCTGATCTCTCCCCTGAAACTCTGGTCCCCTTATACAAATGAAAAACCTGACACCTTAATATGAGATATTTGTGTCTCTATAGTGAGAAAATCACCTCCTAACCTTTCACACAAACTGCTAGCAGCAGCCACCACTCTCTTCCATACCATATTTAGCTGTAAGCCAAATCATGTGATCTTAGGTCTTATTCCTCTCCCCAAGAAACACCTACCAACTCATACCTACCAGCCTCCCCTTGATGCACCCACACCCTCCTGGATCATCTCCACACAGGGTCCTTGGGTCATCTTACTAAGCCACTTCCACTCCACACTCTGTTTTACTATAGCACACAGGAAGACAGACAGACAAACAGACACACACACAAGAGAAAGAACTTTTTACCTCTCTAGCCAAAATCCATTAAGTAAAATAAACCTTCTAATTATAGCAGGCACAGAAGTCTAGAAGTTTCTCTCACGTGGCTCTTTATTTACCATTACTATGGAGTCTAAGAAAAGTACCATTCAAGTCAAATTCCATGTTACAGGAGTGAAATCAGAATTTTAGGCCTGGCCACAGACACACCTAAGACAGACAAAGCCAGGCTGCAGACTCGCGGACCAGCGCTATTCTCACTGTCCTACGGTGCATGGAGAAAACCTACCATGTGCCCTGAACTCCTCTTCGCTCGCATCACAACAACCTGACGGCAGACATTCTGCTCTCCCCATTTTACAGAGTAGGAAACTGAGGCACAGGAAGGTTAGATAACTCAGCCAATGTCAACAGGGACAGGGGAGCAAGTGTCTGAGCTCAGCAGCCTGCCTGGCTCTGTGGCCAGGGCTCTCAAGTCATCTCACGGAAGGCAACACTTGCTACCTTCAGGCAGAAATAGAAATAGATTCAGACTGTTTGATAAGTGAAATTTATTCAAGAATTTCACTTGAAAACTCAGCAAAGAATTGTAAAACTGAAAACCAAACCAAATGGACACTGGAATTTCAAAGGAAGGCTGAACGTGCCGGACTCACAGGAAAGGGCCTTTGTGGCTTCCTTTAGCAAGTGATAGCTGCCTGGGGTGTGGAGTAAGCTGTGCACATTCATCCAAACAGTGGCCTAAATATTATCATCTAGTCCTTATATAGCCTTATCCATTCTTCAGATGTGCCCACTGTCAGCTTCATTTCTACATCCAATGGCCCCCATGAACGTTTCTGGAAAGGGACTAGGCACAAAGCCTTACCATTTATTAACACTTCTGTGCTGTGGCCAGCCTCAGCTCCCATCGCAGAACAATAGATGCCTACTCATACTTAAAAAAAAAAAAAAGTTACCAGAAGACAGTCTGCCCATTGGGAATCATTCTGCCATTCTGCACCCATCTCTGGTATGTGTGATTCAAAATAAAACCAGGTGACTTAGCCAAGTCCCTTGGTTTGTCATTGTTTGATTCACTGTCCCCACACCGCTGAGCTCAAACACCTCCACACCAAGAAGACTCTGGAGCTAAGATATAGCTCAGTGGTGCTTCTGTAAGCACCAAGCTGGAAGCTGGCAATTGTGGGGAAAATCTGCAGGGCAGTTTTCAGATTGTGAAACCAGTGCCTGCTCAGCTGCTCCCATATCCAGCACTGAAACATGATCAGCTGCAACATGGGCACTTGCTCTGCAGCCAACAGCACCAAGTTCAGTTACAACACATCTAGATGTGAGCTTTGTGGAAGCAGGTATACAAGACTCCCAAAGCACTGAAAACTCAAATACCTAGATATGAGCTTTGTGGAAGCAGGTATACAAGACTCCCAAAGCACTGAAAACTCAAATACCTAGATGTGAGCTTTGTGGATTCCCACCACCCTGGGAACCCCAAATGACTTTATAAGAGAATGGAGCATGCCAACAAGGTAATGGAAAGACAAGTGAAGTCCTCACAAGAGCAAGAAACAAAACATCTGCACTTGCCAGGTCAGCGCCATCCATCACCACCACCAGTCTACGGTGTGTCACGCCAAAAGCTAAGGAACTGACTCAAATCTGTCTACCCCAACATTTGCATAATGGGTGTTGCCTTTTGGCTGCCATTTAATGGTCACCAAGTAAGGCACTGGGTGGAGACCTTCCCACAAAGCAGTATTTATTGTCTTTGGAGAGCTACTGGCTGAACCCTTCTGAAATATTACTAAACTCAGCTCAGTGAAACAAAGGAAAAAGAACACTGTTATAAATGAAAATTCAACCAAGATCTCGGGACATGTCCGGACTCTGTATTCTCTAATGTCTATATAAATATTGGAGCAGTGCAGAAACACGGTGATCTCAGAAATAATGTGCCTTTGATAGCCACAAAACTCAATTATTTACTTCACTTTATTTTATTCCTTATCTCAAATACACAGTTCCTTTTCCTTTAACAGAAAAAAAATCCCTCTTTTAAACAGTATGTAAGGCAAAGCAAATGTAACAGAGTACCAAAACAAACCTTTCCTGCAAAATTTACGGTTCCTTTTCTGTCCCTAGCTGCACACATCACCCACTCCCCGTACTACTGCTGTGTACTCACACAGAGGCCGCTGACTCTGCACAGCCATGTCAAGTTCCCAACTGCGTACAGTGTGAGCTTGCTTACACACTGAGTTAATTTTTGTTTTATTTTCTTCCCCCAGATATGTTGCCTAAACTGGCCTCAAACTTTCAATCCTCCTTTCTTGATTTTTTTGTTTGTTTGTTTGTTTGGTATTGTTTTGTTTTTTATGACAGATTCTCTCTATGTAGCCCTGGCTGACCTGAAACTCAGTACATAGGCTAACTTTTCTCAAATTGTTAAGAAACAAGCAAGAGCCAGACACTGTGGTGCACACCTTTACTGCCAGCAGAGCTCTGTGAGTTCAAGGCCAGCCTGGCGTACATATCTAGTTTCAGGTCAACCAGGGTTACATAGTAGGACTCTTGTCTCTAAAAAAGAGTAAGAGGGGAATGACTCTAATAACATTCAATACTGGGGGAGAGGGGTGTAAATAAATGTACCTTTGGGAAGAGATAAAACACAGTGTTCGCACCCTGGCAAAATGTCCATCGCAACCTTGTTTCATTCTTTAATCCTGGTCACTCTATTTTAGAATTGGGCAAGAGTTTACTAAACAATCCCTTCCTGAGGTTTGTCACTCTGTAACAGACTTCTCCAGCTTAGGGAAGGAATTAGGGTTACAGGGTAGCAGGTAGGTTCTAGACAGATTAAGAAGCGAAAGGAATGGCCATATACCCAGAAAGAGGGAGAACAAGCAGGCAGGACAGTTCCTCTGATGCCATCACACAAGCGAAGGGCCCTCCTCGCTCTCCTCAACCATCCCTGTGTTCCCACCCAAAGCTTGTCCCAATGCAGGACCAGGGTAACACCTAGTCTCCCAGGGCCTTCTCTCCTCTCTCCTTCCCACTCCCATCTCCCCTTCTCACTTCCACCTCCCAGGTAACCTGACTCCCCTGGCCCCATGGATGGTAAGTCATCCAGGGCATGGGGGATGGGGGAAGAAGAAAAGTCCCTGCTCCATGCTCAGAGGACACCTGCGAATTGTATGAATAAAGACTAGTCAGTCTGTACCAGGGAATGGAAAAAAACAGTTAAAAATAGAGGCTGACACTCAAACCCAAACCTCATCAAGAGTAAAGGGAGCCACCATTCAGATGCCCATGGATTACCCGCCCCTCACTGGCTGGCACTGCCTCAGGGCCCTGTTCTCACTAAACCTGTTTCTCCTGCACTCTTTCTAACCTACAAGGGCAACATGGTTATTTCTGCTTAGCTGCTGCTACCCACACGTGACAGTCAGACGACAACTACGGGAGTCACTTCTCTCCCTCCACCATGTTTGTTGTTTGTTTTCAGGAGACTGAGCTCAGGTCACTAACTAGGCAGAAAGCACCCTTACCCACTAAGCCATCTCAGCAGCCCTAGTATCTTTATTTTTAAGATTTTCCCCCCCAACTGTATCAAAGAGCCTCAGCAGCGCTTCCTACCTCTCACGGTCCCCCAGGCTGATGGTCGCACCACAGGGCAGCACCCTGGATGTGTGACTTGTGCTCAGCACTGAGTCAGGCAGGACTCTACTAAATAAACTCTCGGTAAACTGGCTGAAAAGGGGAAAATGCAGAATAGCTTCCATAACACACTAATCAACTATCTTCCTTACAGCACTGAGTGGAGCTTGTAATCCTACACCTCAGTAGCCTGAAGCAGAAGGATCACAACTTTGAAACCAGCCTGGGCTGAACACCAAGCCCCTGATTTGGGGTTGTTACTTGTTTTGTGTTGTTTTTATTAAAAAAAAAAAAAAGACTGGAAGGATTTTCACATTAACTGATATGACTACTTAGAATTACAGGTGCTTTAATGTCTAGTTTTATTCTTCCCTCTCTTCGGCAAAACCCACATAAATACATAAATACATATAAAGTATTTTTATAATCACATTCATGCTTGCATACTTTCATCTCTCTGCTCCAATATGGCAGATCTATCTATTTGTATGCATTTTGGTTTTGTTCCTGTCAGTATGGGGAGGGAGCAGGATGCAGCTCTAAATCACTTTAGAGTATAGAAAACACTCTTAAAATTGCACAGCGTGGAAGGCAATGATGGCTGACATCTGTAATCAAAGCACTCAGGAAGTAGCGACAGGACTGCCACAAACTCTAGACTAGCCTGGTCTACAGAAGGAGACTCAATCTCAAAACAATATCCAAAGTCCACATCCAGTGGTTCTGGCTTCTGGCTTCCTGACAACCTAGTGTCACCTTCCAGAGCTGTGTATCAATTGCAACACACTAAGCTGCCCCTTGTCCGTCCCTACACAGGACAGATAGCCGACAAGTAGATGGTGGGCCTTGGGCAGCTGTATAAGGTGCTCTTTTCTAGTGCACACAGCCAAAGCAGACGCACCCAGTTAAGGGCCAAAAGGCTGCATTTCTCTCACAGACAAGAACTTTGAGGATCATGTGGTTTGTTTAATGGACCTAGAAACTCAGGTTCTTGCCCCCAGAGATAAGCTAATGCTGTATATTGGAGATGATGTGGCCATTCTAACCAATTTAACAGTTACTATGTGTATTTTTAGGTTATAACTCTAAATCACAGGTATTTCAGAGAAACACATAAGTATCTCTGCATCCTCAATTCCACTCCCCTCACAAGGCACACCGTATCATATTGCCGTGTTACAGTGGCAAAGCACAGAGATCTATCCAGCACCTCAAGGCTCTTGGCCAACCAAGTTCCAGGTGCTCAAACCCTTCCTGACTCATTATAGTCTCTGAGCCCCTACTAGACCACTATACACACATAACCATAAAAAACAGACTCATGTTGTTTCCTATGTGGCCATATAACAACACAGTAGGGTCAGCTGCCTGGGAAAACCATGGCTCTGCTACCTAATGTCTCTGACCTAGACCTAGCTGCTTTACCTTCTTTAGTGTGTGTAAACAGGACTCCTCCCAGCAGTGCTTGGACAATGACAGGGCAGGAATTCAAGCACACATTTTATTTTAGAGAGGGACATCACTGACCCACACATAGAAGTGGACAGCACTTGGGACAGCAGTTCATCTAACTCCCAAGTCATAAATTCTTCCCATGCTTCTTATATGTTCTCTCTCTCTCTCTCTCTCTCTCTCTCTCTCTCTCTCTCTCTCTCTCTCTCTCTCCTCCTCTCTCCCTCTTCCCCCCCCTCTCTAAAGGTTCACTGGGGCTGCCTGGCTTAGCAACTGCCAGGTGCTGAGGCACTATACCAGGCCTGCTTCTTCATCAATACCTTCGTTCCCCACCCCTCTACCAGCGCTGCTGAGGACTATGAACGGACAGAGCTGAAGTGCCATATGGTACTGGTCCCCACATAGAGGCTGATGCCCTGCAAGCAATCGTTAGAAGTCACCATGTCTTCCCTGTTTGCTTTCTATTGCTATGATAGGCCATGACTAAAAGCAACCTGGAAAGAAAAGGGCTTACTTCATCTAACAGCTTGTAGTTCGCATGAAGGGGGAATCTTACAGTTCTCTCTTCCCAGATGACCATAGCCTGTGTCAACTTTGACACATTAACCAGCACAGTGTCTTTCCTGGCTGAGGCTGAACAGCCCTTACTGAGAAAGAAGCTACATCCCAGAGCCACCTTCCAGGCATGCATGTGACATTCAGGTCAATTTAAACTACTAAAGACCTCCACTACAGCCAGACCAGCTTCCTTTGGAACCCACAAAAAGAACTGCAAAGGCCAAACAGACTAGCTCCCACTACAAAGGAACCTGGAGTTTCTGACTGGGAAATGGACAGAGCCTGGACAGCTAGCTCTGTTGGAACCCAGTTCCCTATACTCTAATCAACTTATCATTACATTAAACTTTAGATAGATTCAGCTCTTTTCTATCAAGTATTTACAGTGTGTAGTGCAAACTACTCTCTCTCTCTCTCTCTCTCTCTCTCTCTCTCTCTCTCTCTCTCACACACACACACACACACACACAATCAAATAAACAGTCAAAGGAATTAAGCCAGAAGAAGATGGGGACAGGGAAAATAATAAGGCCAGAGGGAGGATTAGCACCTAGACATGAGTGCCATATGCTCTCTTCCTGCAGAAGTGTCAAGATGGGCAACAAATCTAGTTCTGAGGTCCTTAATAAACACAGTCAGTGAGAAACATGATCAATCACAAGATACTACTTCCTGGAACATGAAAACAACCTGGTAGTTCTGGAGAAACATGGCTTTCTCCACTTGATTCAGGGTCTGGGGAAACTTCTCCATCAGACCTCATAAAGGGACACAGTGGGTTAATAGCATTATGGCCTGTGACATCCCTACACCAGACCCTACAGCCTCCCCAAAGTGTTGTCTCATCACCAAATCTAACAATTTTTGCATAAGGCAAAAAGAATAAGTCAGCCAAAACAGACAAGCCCAGACTCCTCAGGGTCTGTTGTCAAAGCTTTATAACGGTGTCTGTGCGGC
Organism: Myodes glareolus; assembly: GCF_982192425.1. NCBI lineage: Eukaryota > Metazoa > Chordata > Mammalia > Rodentia > Cricetidae > Myodes > Myodes glareolus. The sequence goes on along the minus strand of NC_142035.1, from coordinate 88,451,660 downwards.
TAGGAAGATGCTTTGACAGTTAAGAGTGCATAGTGGTCTTGCAGGGATCCAATCTCAGTTCCCAGCACTCACATGGCAGCTCACAACCACCTGTAACTCCAGCTCCAGGGAATCTGATGCCCTCATCTGGCCTCCACTGGCACCTTGACTCATGCGCACATACCCACACACAAACATTTAATTAAAAAGATTTTAAAATGGTGCGTGTATTTCACCAAGTTATATGAGGCTCAAGCAAGAGACCTGGGGACTCCTGAACACATGGTAGGTTGCCCCTCCTACTAGAGTGAATGTAAGTTCCTCCAGGACAAGGATATTGGTCTCAACTAATCACTGTAGTAGCCAGGCCTCTAAAGCAGTCATTAGCACATAGTGGATGTTCAATAAATATTTGAGGACTATAAATTCTTTTTTTTAAACTTTATTTAACTTTATTTCAGGTGCACTGGTATAATGAGAAGTATATATTTCCAGTTCCTGGAAACATGAACAATACAATAAGATAAAAGCATAGAGACATGTTTTTTAACTCCAAGTCATTAGCATAATGAGTCTTACAGGCCCCACAAGGAAAACATTTCCGACTTTGTTTGACAAAGATTCTCCAATCTTCCCTGACCACAATACTCCTTTTCCCTCAAAGAATGAGATAGATCCAAATAGTTCTTCAACTGCAGGGGACTCTAAATAGTCCTAAGGAGGGAAGGGAACCCCTACCCAAAGACAACAACCATCACACAGCAGCACAAGAACAAAGAGAATCCCCTCCCTACATCAGCCGCTCCACCACCACAACCGCCCCCATGAACTCTGAGACACAAATGAAAGGAATCCTTCCAACCTAAGTGTCCATCTGGACAGCTGGACAATAGGCTGCCCTTTAACATTGCTGGCTTAGCCCAATACAGCAAAGTCAACTCCCAGCCCCATGATCCAGGTCACTTGAATATGAAGAGACATCCCAACCCTGCGCAGACCACCGAAGAGGCAGGATGTGATCTGCCCAGCTGTGAAAGGTATCCCTGTTCCAGTGCTGAGGAGTTTCATCCAGACGGAAGCTTCATCTGGTGATGGATGGAGATAGAGACAGAGACCCACACTGGAGCACTGGACTGAGCTCCCAAGGTCCTAACAAGGAGCAGAAGGAAGGAGAACATGAGCAAGGAAGTCAGGACCGCGAGGGGTGCATCCACCCACTGAGATGGTGGGACAGACCTAATGAGAGATCACCAAGGTCAGTTGGAATGGGACTCATGGAGCACGTGATCAAACCGGACTCTCTGAATGTGGCTGACAGTGGAGGCTGACTGAGAAGCCAAGGACAATGGCGCTGGGCTTTGATTCTACTGCATGGATGGGCTTTGTGGGAGCCTTGTCTGTTTGGATGCTCACCTTCCTGGACCTGGGGGGAGCGGGGATGACCTTGGACTTCCCATAGGGTAGGGAACCCTGACTGCTCTTTGGCCTGGAGAAAGAGAGGGAGGGTGAGTGGGAGGAGGGGAGGGGAGGGAAGTGGGAGGAGGGGAGGAGGTAGAAATTTTTAATTAAAAAAAAATAAAAATAAAAGAGCTAATAAGTAGCCTGAGCTAATGGGCCAATCAGTTTATGATCTAAAAAAAAAAGGAAAAAAAAAAGAAACATCCCAACTCACAAGCCAAGATCTCAGATACTGGGAGCCCGATCACCCCTGGTTGGAAGGTACTTTCTTTGAAGTGGGTAGGGCAGGAGGTACTGGGTGCACGGTCTTAGAGTTCCTGCCCACGGGATCTGTCACATGGTTCTGTTTAGTTTACTAAGCCCAGAGGTGCCTGGCAACTGGTTCTCTCCCTATGTTACAGCTTATTTACCCACACAGCTGCCCATACTCTCTGCTGCCCATCACCACTGCAGCCACTACTCAGGCCACACAAATGATGAGCATGGCACCTGCATACACACTAAGTACAGAGCTACTCCTCGGCCCACTATGGACCTTTACCAGGAAGGAAATGATTGACAAGTACTTACCAAACACTGGGGAGAGGGGCAGAGCCTCACCTCCCTAGTTGCCCTGTGAGTTCTCAGGCCCACTCACTGCGGTACACTTAGTAACCGCCCTTGCTCCTGCACTACCCAAGTTCTTATCAGAATTCAGCCTTTACCTCTAACCCCTGGATGCTACAGGGCTTAGGTTTGCAGTCTTATCTAAGGAGAATCAATCCTACATAGCAACCAGATCCATGGTACTACTACCACTAGTTCTACGTGTCCAGCCCATGGTTTTGAAGGAAATGAAGGCAGCCTGTAGGCAGATGTGATGAACTCATATGGAGCTTGACCTTCCATTGCAGGCCCCAGGGAAGGTTCCAGGCTCACCTCCCAAGAACTCCTCCACAGTAACTCCTATCTCTCACTACTTAGACAAGTTATCTAAGTGTGCTGTCTTTGCAGCCTACAACATCCTTCCTCAAAGTCTACCCCTGCTGTGAGCAGATGAGTAGGTGACCACTTGCAGACCTTCACATACAAGCCCTCTGGATTATGAGAGCTGACCGTGGAGGGGCACTGTCCTGCAGCTTCAACTCCCTGGTATTAGATGAGGACAGCATAGGGCATAGTCACGGAAATCCTGTTGGATCAGTAGGCATAGTGCTCAGCATCTGGGCAAACAGCTTCCCACATGCCAGCTCTAAACCATGACCTTGGAGTTGTGACTTAATTCAATTAGCACCATTTAGTGAGTATGGATACAAACAAAGTGTTCTGCGAAGGTGCTTCTTGAAAGTATTCACAGAAGAGAAAAGAGGAAAAAAAAAAAAGGGCAGGAGTTAGCACCTCAGCAACCACAGAAGCCCATACTTAAAGATCCCCTCCTGAAGTCATGGGAAACACACACAGAGCCACCCAAATCACGTATGGAAGGGGACAAATGTTCTCTGTCACTTCAGCTGAGCTGCCCTAAAACCTTCCTAATTGCACTTTCTTTTTCTGGGTTTTTGTTTTATTTTGGAAATACAGCATCTCTCTATACAGTTCAGGTTGGCCTCAGACTCCCAAGTGCTGAGGTTATAGCCATGTACCACCAAGACTGCCTTCAGTGCTTAACTAAAATCAAGGACCCCAGCAAAATGGCTCAGCAGATAAAGGCACTTGTTACCTAACAATGCAAATCTGATGACCTGAATTCAATCCCCAGAACTCACATAAAGATGAAAAAAGGAGAGCAAAGCAAACACACACACAAACACACACACACACACAAAACAATAAATTTAAGAAAAAACCTAAAATCAGTTATCACCTTCCCATATAGGAAAAAGAATAATGAGGGGCTTGTCAGGGTCTCAGACTCAAGTTCAAACGTGAGGCCCTCCATCCTAGTGTGAGCCCAGTCATCACTAGACTTCCCCGAGTCTTGGTTTCCACATCTGTAAAATGAAACAGCCCAACACAGCTTTCGAATTGCCTTGAATGTTTCTCAGAAGGAAAATGAAGAAGTAATTGGCAGGGTACCTGGGCACCAGTTAGATTAACAGACATCCATCCTAGGCTCTTCATGGGAACTTCATAGCTGGGCCCAACCAAAGACAAAAATAAGTACTGACTCAAGCAGGGGGTGGGAGTGCACACACTTTTAAACCCAGCACTTGGGAGGCAGAGGCAGGCAGATCTCTGAGTTCGAGGCCAGTCTAGTCAGCAGAGGCAGTTCCAGGACAGCCAGGGTTACAAAGAGAAACCAAACAGAACAACAACAACAACAACAACAAAGGCTGACTGTTGGCCCATATTTCCAGACTTCAAGGCCATAGTTTGCACCTGCCACACAGGAGGTGGTCACCTCCCGAACAAAGGGTCAGGACATGCTAATGCTGTTCTGCTCCCCCTCTTTGTAACTCGGAGGGTGCCTGAAAAAGAGATGCTAATTCAGCCTACATGACAGAGCTGGCATAGGTAGATGTGTGAGCATAACCACAGCCATTCACCTGGTTACCTAGGGAACAGAATGCAAATGAATTTCCCCCTCAGTTTATGCTTTGGAATATAAGGCTATTTGGAGAATAAACACAGAGGAATTTTCAGGATGTGAATTTAGGATTTCTTGAGGGATCACTGAAAATCTCCCTCCTGATAAAGCCATGTGAGTTGTGTCTTTAATCCCACATCTCCCCTCTGGTCCAGAGAAATAATTTAGGGTCTGGACTGGCACCAGACCCCGACAACTGACTCCAACTGATCCAGTAAAATTGTTGGGGCCAGAAGACAACTTCTCCAATAAAGGCTGAGTAGAGTCTACAAGTTTTTTTTTTCATTTTCCATTTTTTCATGTATGTGTTCATGCTCACACATTTGCACACACTGTGTGGTTATAGGTGCTTGTGGGTGCACATCTGTGAATACATGGAGAGGTCTGAGATTGAAATCAGGAATCCTCCTCAATTGTTCTTCCAACTTATTTACTGAGAAAGGGTCTCTTAATCAAACCCAGAGCACACTGATATGTTCAGTCTGTTCTGGAGATCCCCTTATTTCTGCCTTCTGAGGCTAGAATTATAGGCAGGCCTCCACTCACCAAGCATTTACATGGGTTTTCCAGTCTTCATGCTTGCAAAGCAAGTACATAACCACTAAGCTATTTCCTCACACCCACAAATGTTTTTGCTGGGTTGAGTCAATAGTATTTTAAAAATAGGAGATTTGTATTCCCAAGCAGACACTGTGCCCCAATCCCACAGCAGGTTGGACTTCCATGGCTGGTGTTCCTCCTTCTTGAACAGACATATCCAGTGCAGACAGAAGACTGAAGGGCATGACCATGATGTAAGCTCCTGCACTACATCTCAGACAAGGCCATTGATAAGACAACTGGAAAAGTGGATATGTCCTATAGATGGGTTTATTATACTTCATCAATACTACCCTGGTTTTGATTATTTTGCATATTGTGTAATTTGGGGAAGTTACACAAAAGTCATTTAGGAACTGCTATTTTTGCAAATTTGAGAAATTATTTCAAATTTTAAAGTTAAAAGCATTTTAATGAAGTCTTAATTTTTAGGGGTGTTATTTTTTATGTACATGAGTGCTTTTTGTTCATGTATTCATGTTTACCATACACATGCCTGGTACCCACAGGGATCAAAACTCGGATCCCCTGAAACTAGAGTTACAGATGGTTATGCGCCACCATGTGGGTGCTGAGAACTAAACACAGGTCTTCTGCAAGAGCAGCCAAGTGCTCTCTAACTGGCGAACCATCTCTTTAGTCTTAATTTTAAAAGCAAACTAGAGACATGGCTTAGCAGTAGAGCATGTGTACGTACAAGATCCCATATTTAATCTCTAGCACTGAAAAAAATTAAGATTTAACATTTTTTAATCTATATTTTCTGCTTTCCTAGAGGACAGGGGGAACAAAAGGAAAAGGAACATGAAGAAAAGAATCACTGGCCACCCTGTGAGTCAGAACCCAGCTCTGATATTGTCCACCCTGGGTCCCCAAGGGTTAGAATCCAGCCCTGTCACTATTTGGCCTTTGGCAATTTGCTTAGCATGCCAGATTCCTCAATTCACAAAGGGAAATTTTAAAGTGTGGATTCCTCATCAGTTTGGAGCAAGGATTAAATTAGTATTAAAAAAAAAAAAAAAAGCACATGTTCAGGGGCTGGAGAGATGGCCCAGCAGTTACGAGCACTGACTGCTCTTCCAGAGGACCTGAGTTCAATTTCCAGCACCTACATGGCAGCTCACAACTGTCTCTAACTTCAAGATCTGAAACCCTCACACAGACATACATACAGGCAAAGCACCAATGCACATAAAAATTTTTTTAAGAAAGTATATGTGCATACACACACACACACACACACAGTAAGCATAGGGCAATGTAAATGCAAAAGAAAGATAAGAAAAATCTAATGTAGTGAGCCTCGTGGCATGTTTATGGGAATTTGTGTGTGACAACCAGAAGGGAGCCTTCCTAGGTTTAGAGCAGCAGACAGGACTTAGTCTGGTCTGATCAGAGCTACAGTGCAGTGACTAGATCCCAGAGTAGTCACAAAACCCTTCCTCTGAAAGGCTAGATGTATCAAAGGGAGAAGGCACCATGTTCATTTGACAGATGAGAAGCCTAGCCTTGGGAAGATAGAGTGCAGTGGCTCTCAACCCTCCTACTAAAACCTTTAATACAGTTCCTCATGTTATGGTGACTCTGCCCCAACCATTTTTGTTGCTACTTAAAGCTATAATTTTGCTACTGTTATGAATTGTAATATAAATATCTGTTTCCCAAGGGTCTTAGGAGACCCAGTGAAAGGGTCATTTGACCCCCCCCCCTCCAAAGGGGTCTCAACCCAAAGGTTGAGAACCACTGGTCTTGGGAGTTGCCATAAGTGTTTGTGTGGTAAAGTTCAGGCTCAACCAGGTCTGCCTCACTTGCTCCAATCACTATACTGGAGAATGCGTGCACACCAGAGCAATAATCACATATGCATTCCAAACACATTGTCAAGTTCGCTGTCTCATCATTTTCTTTATGTTTTAGTGAACATCTTTAAATTTCTCATAAGCATATCCTTGTGTCTTTCAACAGTCCTTCAAGGGAGGTGTGAGAACTGGGCATCAGTCCCCTGTTTTATGGGTGCTGCTGACTCCATTACATGAAACATTTGTTTGTTTGCTTTGGTCTTGTTTTTGAAGTGCTGGGGACGAAAGTCAGGTTTTCGTGCCTGTTAGGCAAGCTCTGTACCCCTAATCTACACTCCCACCTCAGCTTCTTTTCTAACTGGCAAACCAATCCTAGCTCATCCCAATTTATCCTCACAGGGGGGAAACACTGCACCTCTGATACCACCCATGGTGTGACCTATCTCGGCCAAGGATGAATAGGACAATGACTTTCAATATTATGTCAGCAAATTTTAATATAGAAGGAACTATTTTTCTTCCCTAATCTACCTCCTAAACTCAACTTCCCCATTTTGCCAGCAAAAGTTCATCCACTGATTGAGTTGATTTCTATGCTGAAAGCATAGACTGGCATGGCCAGTCTGAAGCTGGAAAGGGAATGGTACCCTCTTTAGAATTCAACAGACTCCTTCAATCTTCTCCCCAAAGGAATGGCACACAACAGAATTCAACTCCAGAGCTCAATTCAGCATCTCTCGAAAACATGTCAGAGGTAAGTATATTCCCTGAGCAAGCTGTACATATACTATAAGAACTTTAGTACCTGAGAGAACAGAAAAGAAGGAATGAGTGGCTGAAAGCGGAGGACTAAAAAGCACACTTGGAGAAGTCCTGTGGCCTTAGGCAAGTCACTTGCCTCTCTAGGTCCTAAGGTCAACATTTGTAAGATAAATCATCAAGGCCCCTCTGTCTGGTGTGGGGGCCCTGAGCGGAATTCGGAAAACACAAAAGAGCAATTGCACTCTGATTCAGGTGCAGGGCCAGAATTCCGCCTTTGTGTTTTAAAAAGCATCTAATTTGCATCACATTTTTCTCGCTTTTCATATTAAGACAAATGTGTTCATCATACTTTAAAAAACAACAAAAGTGACTGATTCATAACAACCTGCAAAATAGTGAAGTCAGAACAAAGCCAGTCATCACGACACACACCCCCCCAAGGAGAGACTTCTGTCTCTATTTTCTGACAAGTTTTTTGCAAATCCAGGGAAGCTGCAAGTCAGTGATAAAGGCCAAAGTCAGTCACTGAACAGAGAGGCAGCCCAGATAGGTCAGGCCACCATGGGGGAGGTGGACAGCACTGAAGGCTGTGCTCTTCTCAGAGACAAAGGCTCACTAGCAAGAGCCTTGGCAGACTGCAGAACCCCCAAGTGGGCACCGGATGGCTTCGCAAACCAACAGGCCACCTGCCCACACCCGCTACAATTCCTCCCTAGCTGCCCTCCTGCCCCCTGGACCACCACTGAGCTTGGCAGGTTCCTGTAAGTTCCTATTCCACCTCCCTCCCCAGCCCTTTCTTCCACCTGCCTTTCACCACCACAACCACCACCCTCTGTCTCTCTCTCTCTCTCCTTCTTCCCTCCCTCTCCCACTCCTTCATTCATGCCAGCCTCAGGGCTGACAGGAAGCCAGGATAAAAACCACAGGTTCCAGATGAGGAAAAGTGATGTTCAAAGGATGGATTATCCAATTTGCAAAGGTTATCCTAAGAATACAACCTCTATCGTGGTTCTAAAGTTGGGTACTTTGTCCAGCCACAACTACACAGGAAGTCATGCTGGGGAATCCTCCCTCTCCTTACTCAACAACCAGTCCTAACAACACATGCATGCCTGGCCCACTTGCTGGCTCGGCATCAGGCTTCTCTGGGCCCCTGGGGTTGGGCAGCTACGGAAAGTCCACTAGTTAAGCAGGGTCTGCTTCAGCTGTTTTCTAACTGTGCAGGTTAGGCAACCTCCTACAGGCTTAGTGGTCCCATCTGCAAAGAAGTTAAGATCAGACTCTGCCTCAGGAGGCCGTTTAAAAGTAGGCAGGGCACAAAGGCCCCAGGTGCTTTCTCTGACTTTCCAAACCTAAATCTTCCTATACTGAAAATCTATATCTAGGGCTGGGGAGATGGTTCAGCCAGTAAAGCACCTGCTATGTAAGCATTAAGAACTGAGTTCAGATCCCCAGGACCCAGATAAAGCCAGACACAGTCTTATGGATCTATAATCCCAGTGTTCCTATAGCAAGATGGGAAGCAGAGACCAGAGAATGGCCAGACACGCTCAGGCCAGCTAGCTTCAAAAACATATAAACAATGTGCAAGAGGATAGGACTAACGCCACAAGTTCTCTGACTCTACACATGTGCTATAACATACACTCATGTGTTCATATGCACACATATATACACACACCACATAGCATACAATGTACACAAAAAGATTTTTAAAAGAAATAAAAACTTGCAAAAGAGTTCGCAATGGTTTCAGTTTTAAGAGCCAAATAGCCAAAAACAAGTATCCACCAATTCTAAAAAGGATCAATTCTGTTTACACAAATACAGATTAGGCACACTCAGAAGAATGAAAACCTAAATGAGTAGCTGGGAAGAGGAGAAAGAAATCAGGAGTGACTCTGAAGGGATTTCCTTGAGGGTAATGAGAAAACTTCACAATTTGGCAGTGATGATGGTTATACAGTCCTAAATATGATAAAAAAATAAATGCAACTGTACACTTCAAAAGGCTGACTTTTATTGTTCATGAATTAGAAATGGATGAAACTAGATTTTCAATGGCCATTAAAAATAAAACAAATGACTACTATGTACAACATAATAAAAAAGAACACTCCCATGATGCCTCTGTGAGGCAATCTAAATCACACAGGTACCTGATACCTGAGTCCAGCGTTGCCAAGTACTGTTCCCCAAATGAGCTCTGCGCTCCTAGTATTCACCCAGAGCAACAGCAATGGTAGCCATGACCGCTACTGACTTACCCACTCTTGACTCAGTGCCCTTGGAGATCACACCAGCTCCGAGCTGAAGGTGTCTGGTACCAGCTCAGTTTATCTCTCCAGCTAAACTGGAACCTGCTACTGAAAAGGAATACAAACTAGCCCTTTTTCCACTCCTCATGCCATAGGTTAAGTCAATAACAACAGCTGTGCACAGGACTTTCCGTGCTAAATCCTTGATAACGCAATGTCCTCACAGGTGGGAAAGTTAAAGCTGGTACTGGAAGAAGGTGCAGAAGACAGGAAGGGCAAAGATGGAATCTGACCTCAGTATTCTCTTCCACTCTGGGAGTAGAGGCTGTCCTCTGGAGATTCAGCCAGGGAGGCCAAAACAGACACTGGCCAATCACATCATTTGAAAGCTAGATGCTGCATAACAGGGCCCCTCATCCAAATTCTGAAAATGAGCTGGGCACACCTGATGAACTCTGCAGCCAGGAAACAAAAGCCCTCGATCCATCTGACTCTGATTTCACTGAGAACTTTTCTAGGTGCCCCAGACAAATGCAGAGCATATTCTTTTGTTTTTTTTTAAACAGACATTTTCCATGAGCATTTAAAACAAGAAGAAAGAAAAGGTTAAAGTTCAAATCCCAGAACCCATGAGTAGCAATATGCATCTGTAATCCCAATGCTGTGAGGTGAAGAGATTTGACCCAGGGGTTTTATAGCTAATCTAGCAAAACTAACAAGTTCCAAGTTTAGTAAAAGACCCTGTCTCAAAAAATAAGTGTCTCTATACAGGCAAATATACATGTATGCAGAAACATGCATATGCAACAAATGCATGCTAGAAAATTAAAACAGAATCCTTCATCTACTCCTCCCCCAGAAAAAGATCACACAAAATAGAAAAACTGGTTCTATATGAGTCATGCATGGTCAGAAAATAATGTGAAACAGTCACCACACAGCTGGCATGTCTGAATATGTGAATATTAAATTTAAATTTTTTTTCAAATTGTTAAATTTGAAAGTCAGTGCCAGTGTAGGCGTCACAGATACAGGCAGTCCCATGTACTCTGACGGTCACGTAAACAAAGTGTCTCTCTTGGGAATCTGTTTGGCGAGTAGAGTCAAATCTTAGGAAGATATCTGGAAACTAATTCCGAGTAATCTCTACTTCACAAGAAAGGCCAGAAGGCCTGAAGCTCTACATCCCTGCACTACTAAAAATGGTGAAATTTTGGCTGCTGCTTAACTGTCAACAGGGGAAAGTTAAGCAAATTCAAGCACATCTACTCTGCAGTATACTACAGCTGTTAGAATCATGGGCAGGGACTGGGAGATATGGTATGCGAGCAGGAAGGCCTAAATTTAATTCCCAGAATACACGTTCTTAAGAAAGCCAGGTGTGAGCCAGTGAAGTGGCTCTTTCAGCCAAGCCTGACAATCTGAGTTTGATCCCCAAGATCCACAGTAGCAGAGTACAGACTCCAACAAGTTATCCTCTGACTTCCACACAGGTGCCACCATAGCACACACAACAAACAGCAAGGGGTGGGGGGGAGAGAGAGAGAGAGAAAGAGAGAGAGAGAGAGGGAGGGAGGGAGGGAGGGAGGGGGAGGGAGAGAGAGAGAGAGAGAGAGAGAGAGAGAGAGAGAGATTGGTTTTTTGAATTTCAGCCTCGAGAAAGTGACCTTTCTTTCACAGTCTTTAGCAATGAGGAACTCATTCTCCCTAAAGGAAATGCATTCTTTATTTATTTATTTACTTCTTTATTTGAGGTTCTGGAGATTGAGCCCAAGACCTCAAGCACTGGGCCACTAAGCTAGATTCCCTGTTCCACACTGGGGGGGGGGGGGGGGGATTCCTAAGATGTTATAATTATACTACTGAGTGGACAAGACTTCAGAGCCCCTTTTGGTGGGTTCTTCTTAACTATGACTCCATGTGGGTTCTAGAAGGTTCCATTTTGATGCCCTATATAAAACCCAACTGAATCTGGATATCTGGGTTTCTCAAAATCTTTATGTGATATTAGTAAGTAATCGAGACTGAGAGTCATGGAGGCCAAATCTCTTTCAGAAACAAGATTCAGATAGGAGCATAGCAAAGGTCAACTTGAGAGACTCAGAACTAAACATCACACATTTATCAGGTACTAACTAGGCCTCAGTCCTTCCTTCCCTTGGACTTCCATCGCCTGCTCAGTTGTGGCTGAAGTGGCCTGTCTCCCTCAGGACCTGTGACTTGCTGCAGTGTTCTTCTTTAGAGCTCCTGGCTCTTTGCCACTCAGTCCCCTCTATCTCATTATCCCGCTACATTTTCTCAGCTTTATTAATTGCCCAGATTAGCCTCAAACTCAAAATTCTCCTGCCTCAACTTTGCAAGTCCTAGAATTACAGGCACAAGCCACTGTGCCCAACATAAACTGGACATTCCCAGACAATTCCTTAAAAAATAGGATAGTTACAATTTTGTGATTTGGTGGATGACTATTTAGAGGGCAAGTCTTGGACATCAACTATAACCAAATTCAACAAACAGGAGTGCCACCCTGTTCCTTCCCTGTGGCCATAACAGACATGACTAATCAATACTAGCATTTTCTTGTTCTGAAGCAGGAAAGCCCAGAGAGTTTAAAAATCCCTTCTATTCAGGGGCCAAGCTATCACTATCAACCATTTCAAGATGGACACAAACTAGGAACCATCTGTTTTCCCTAGCTTCATGTTCCCAAGATTTTTTTCCAACTCGGACATTCTTTGACTAGGAATCATTAACTACCCACTTGCTTGGCAATGAGCTCAGCCCGTGTGAGGCTGATCAGACCATGAGATCACATGTTCTATCCCGGAGGGCATGCTTTGCCTGATTTCCTGAATCTTGGGCTCTTTGTCCTTTCCACTTTACCCACCCCCACCCCACCCCTTGGCAGCTTCACCTCCAACATTTAATGACCTGACCTGAGATAGAACATAGAATTAGGGCAAGGCAAAGCCTTACTGTGTTCCTGGAAACCTGCATCAAAGCAGGTGCCTCTGCCATCGCTGGTATTTACAACAACAATGGGAACAGCTGACATTAATGGGACACTTTCCTGTGTGCTAGGGGTTCACACGTTTTCTCATGGAATGTAGATCACAATCCTCTGAGATGTTTTTTAGTCCCATTTGGCCCGTGAGAAAATTTAGGCTTTGAAAGCTAAATTGCTACTGATGAGTAAGTAACAGAAGAAGAGATTACACAAGAGCCTTAAAGCTGGCTCTGGGCTACCTCCTTCGCCTCTGGGCACCTCATCTCTAAAATGGACACAATAACAGTAAAGAGAAACAAGAAGCCAGCATAGCCCATGGCAGTTAGGTGGATACCACAGATCGGTCTTCTGGAATCTGGGTGGTGCCCTGATCAAATCCGTCCAGTGTTAAGCTAGGAAGTCTCTTGGATAAATCCTGTGAACACTGAGTTCTCAGAAAGCCAACCCAGCTTTGCTGGCAGGCAGCACATTTTAAGTGGGTTCTCCTCCTGCCACATTCCTGCCATCCTCCAGTGTCACAGGCTTTGAAAGCATTCTCTCCTATTTTATGCTTTGAGGCCCCTAAACACTCTAAAAGCTGAACAGGGAGCTGATGTGGAGAACACTTGGCAATGAAGTTCTTTGTAATGGAATCTCCCTTTAACAGCGTCTATCTCCTGTGTGGAACTTGGCACTGCTGACCTCACAGCTCCTGGTAACTATGGGCCTCCCCTTCACCCCCAGCTGCCCACAGCAGAGCTCAAATACATCCTATCATATTGACACAGGCTTCCTGACCCACCCCAAGCAAGGTAGAGAAAGTATCAGTCATCCCCACTTAGCAGAGGAGGAAATTGAGGCTGGGAAGACACGGGAAAATGGAGTAGAAGCATCCAACACCAAGTGCCAAGACTCCCACGCTGGACTCACTACAAGACACTCCCTTGAAGGAGCGTGGTGCAGAGGGGAAGCCCCATGAATAAGCTCTTACTAGTTAGGCTGTTGTCCTACTGGAGGGAAAGCAAGTTGATCTTCCAGCAATGGAGAAACAGACATGCCCCAGTAGGACCATCTTACCAGGACTTCAGAACACAGTTCTCCACCAGGATGGTCCCTCCCTCCTCAGCAGACATTGTCCATAATCTCTATAAACATTCACTGTTAGTTGTCACAACTAAGGAAGGGACACTACCAGCATCCAGAAGGCAGAAACCTGAAATGCCACCTCCTATCCTAGCTGCATGAGATAGTCTTCTGAAACAAACTGTCTAACCCAAAGTGGGAATAGTGCTAAGGTTAAGGAGCTCTGAGCTAAAGGAAAAGAAGCCACTGTCACTCACCTAAACCACAGGGCTGAGCAAGGACAAAGCCTGCTCCAAAGAAAACCAAAATCAAAAAAAAAAAAAAAAATCCTAAGCTAACATCCCATGGGCCTCTTCCTGGAGAAGTTGAAGGCTGAGTCTCTCCCACACCCTCATGTCACCTCATGCTCCCCAGCCCTGTCGCTGGCCACCTCCAATACCTGCTCCCCACACAGCAGGATCTGGTAGTCTCTCTAGCTAGTAAGTGCTAAGGCTGGTAGAAGTTGCTGAACACACCTCGGGAGCAGGACAGCCCTCAGCAAGTCTTCTGTGTCGTGCAACAGTCCTAGGTGTTGTGCAACAGAGGACTAAGGAGAGGTACGTATATAAGACCTCGCCTTCAGAGGAAGGCACCATGCATGACCCTCTCGTTTGACCCTAATATCTCTGTGGCCTGCTACTTCCTACCTTTTCCAAATGAAGTCACATGTTCTGGGAGTTACAGTATTTGAGCAAATGGCAAGGTCACATAGCTACAAGAAAAACGTGTGCCTGGATCCATGCTGCTCTCAGCACTGAAGCTCCTCCCATGTACCTCTGGGACATCCTGAAGTCATGTCGTCTGTGTCGACATTCAAGCTCTATAAAATTCAAGTTCATTCACAACAGGAAGGCTGAGAATCATACACAACGCCACTATGCCATTCATTTGATCAGAACCAAGGTCCCCAAAAGTGAGACAGCCTTTACCTGCTTCTAGCTCCAAGATCTAAAATCCACAGCAAAGATACCCTTGTCTTCTGTGGTTTGGGGAAGCGTGTCTCTCCTTTCATGTGCTTAGAGCACTGAACATGAGCTCACCATCTACCTGTGGCATGACCATTAAACCCAGCTGTCCTCCTAGGAGACTCAGGCAGACCCTAGTCTATGTAGACGCCCCTGCCCAGCTCACCTCTGTGCCCTAAAAGAAGTCACAGTGGAGATATGAGCCTCAGCTTCCACTCTGTGCCCACATAAAGGATTAAATGAGTCAACATGTACAAAATGCTGACAATACTTCTTATCAAATATAGTATGTGGTGACTATGTATCAGAGGTCTGTTTATCTGAGTAATGTTCTGCGTGGCAAAAAGTACTCAGAAACAAACTGAATGCTCGATCACAGGGACTAAGTAGATAAACGAGATGTAATCACTAAGTTATCCACAAGAAGACTACTCCCTGGCAAGGAGAGTCAACACTGCATAAGCCGGCACAAAGCACCCTAAAGAACAGCTGTGAACTTGTCCCTGAGGGTCAGCAGAGGAAGCATTTCTTTGCTTCTCTTCCAGCTACACACACACACACACACACACACACACACACACACACATACATTTAGAATCTACCCTATAACATAGTCATGTTTTTTTTCACAAGATTTCCAAAATGCTTTCCACTCAGTAGCAGTGACTCTTCCGGAAAAAGCCTTGTGTTTGTCTTGTGGCTTCATGGGGTACCCCTAAGGAGGCATCTGCTCTAATTGCTTTAAAAATTAAAAAAAGGTGGAAAACGTAAGTCACAGCACATTATGGTTAGGAGGTTACTCCATCTGAGTAAAGCAGGGTGTGCACTGGAAACACAAAGCTCACCCTGCAAAGCTGGGCTGTGATTAACACGAGGAGAGCAAAAGCTGCAGCGGATTTTGTTTTTTTTCTACTTATCATATTAAAAAACAAATAAAACAATTCTGTGTATGTATGTCTTTCAAGACAGAGTTTCTCTGTGTGGTCCTGGCTGTCCTGGAACTCGTTCTCAGAGATCTGCCTGCCTCTGCCTCTCAAGTGATGTGATTAAAGGTGTGCACCACCACTGCCTTACCAAAAAATTAAAAGTGAAATTTTAAAAAACTGAACTGGGATAAGGAAGAAAACCACAAAAGCAAACTTTGCTCAAATATATCAATGGTACCAATTATATTCTGGTTTTTTAAAAAAAATAAAAACATAGGAGCTGAAGAGATGGCTCAGCAGTCAAGAGCACTGGCTGCTCTTTCAAAGAACCTGTGTTTGATTCCCAGCACCCACATGGTGGCTCATAAAACCATCCACAACTCCAGTTCCAGGAGACCCAACACCCACTGCTGGCCTCTGCAGGCATGCATTTGATGCTCAGACATACATGCAAACAAAATATCCATACATATAAGATAAAAATTAAATTAAAAATAACAAAATTTAATATCTACAAGTAAATGAACTAGCATGTGACTGGAACCAACTTGGGAAGTGGGGTTAAACAGCCACCAGACATTTAGATGGCTGTGGCTGAGGGAAGCAGACCCAGTGGATGGTGGGAGCTTCCTAGACCCTCAGCCACACAGTGCTGGTCACAGGCTCTCAAGATGCTGCTCAGTTCCAGCACTAGCCCAGCATGTGTGAGGCCCTGGATTTGATCCTTGGTATCAAAAAAAGGGGATAAACAAAATTTAAACCAAAGAAGCAAGTAGGAACTGTAGTTCTCTACCAAACACAGTTGCCAAAATGCCAACACTGACCCACGGTGTCTTCCTCCAATATTCTCTGGCAGCACTAAACACAGGCTTTACTGGGACTCCCAACCCTGAGCCTACCTCAGCCCCTCTCTAGAACTTAGTCCTTCCTGCCCCAGCGTCACATGAAACAATGATACGAGTAAATGAGAACCTTACACAGGTTCCTCACTGGGAACACACTCTACCTCCTTCCCTCACAGAGCACCTCCCACAGTTCACACACTAACAGCTGGGTTTGGAGATCTGGAAATTTTCTGGGAAACAACTGAACTGATGGCTAAACAAAATTTTTTTACAAGCAACGTACACATACATATGCGCATGTGTGTGCATGCTTTCAACCACCTGCAGCAGCAGCTTCACAATGCAGTGCTTACCAGTAAACTCAAGGTTAAAACTCATTAAATTCGTTTTTATATTCAGTTTTAAATACACTGCCTTTGGTTTTCTTCTTTCTTTTTAGGGGCTAGGAGCATTAGGCCTGTATCTCACTCTGTAGCCCAGGCTGACTCCTGATTCAGTTTCCAGGCGCGATGAGCACAGGTGTCAGCCACTATGCTTTTTTTCCACGCCAGGGCCTGGCACGTGTGGGGCAAGTTCTACTACTGAAGTACATCACCAGGCCTTACCCTTTGTGTCCTTATGTCTTGTTAAGTCCGGATCTAAGCAAGCCCTGGTTAATTCACTATGTAGACCAGGCTGGTCCTAAACTCAGCCTACCGCTGTCTCCAAATGCTCAGCCTGCCTATGGTTTTTGAAACTTCACTATACATGTTCTGGAAGGAATTAGCTTCAAACCACACACACACCTAGAATAACAGTAGCAAACTCAAAGAGATGCTGAGTGGTTGTGGTCTGAACAGGAATGACTCACAGACTCATGTGTTTCACAGACTCATGTGTTTGGCCCATAGGAAGTGGCATTATTAGGAGGTGTGGCCCTGTTGGAGTATGTGTGACTTAGAGGAAGTGTGTCACTGTGGAGGCGGGCTTTGAGGTCTCAGACTCTCAAGCTAGGCCAAGTGTGGCCACCTCAGTTCCTCTCCAGCACAATGTCAGACTGCATACTGCCATGCTTCTCACCATGATGATAATGGACTGAACCTCCGAACTATAAGTCAGCCCCAATTAAATGTCTTCCTTTATAAGAGTTGTCGTCCTCATGGTGTCTCTTCACAGTGACCTAGGAAATGCTATTAGGTTTAATGAGTTCAGGTGTATATAAAACCACCTATAAACTATAATTTTCTTTTTTAATTTTAAATAGTAAGTGATGATAATGTCTCCGCAAAATAAAATAATCCAACAGCAATGAATATCCAAGGATGGATGAGGTGCTGAACATTAGAGGAGACAGCCCAATGTCACACAGCTAGAAGGAAGAGTGAAGCTGACCCCAAAGGCTGTGAACTGAGTTCTTGGCAGCAGCTCCCTCAATATCCCAAGTAATCTGCACACAGAACTGCCAGCAGTCTGCTCAGAAGACCCCATGACACAGTGATGGCTCCCCAGCGGGCTACAGGAAATGCACTGTACCCTGGCGGCCTCTGTGGAAACAGGTGGTATAGTTGGAGTAGACGGTCACGGCCACCCATCTCCCAGCAGTTAAAGCCAAGGATTATGCCTTTACACTTTTCACTGGTAGCTTAAAATAACTCCTCTTGACTCCACAGAAAACGTAGCCAGTGACAGGAGGTGGGCACAGCTAGAACTGGCCCAGTCACAAGGTAAAGAGAAATGCTTAAACCAAGGCAAAGGGAATCCTAGTTTTTTTAATGGACACAATATCCCTCTGTTCCCTTTTGAGCCAGGATCATATTGGTCATTCCTTAATTATATCTCAAGGTCACTTACCCCATATTAATTCAAATATACACACTTATCAAAAGGGAAATATAATTTAAATGGCGCTCTCAACCTTCAGTACTCCACACTTCACACTTTAATCCATTCATGGGGAATATGAATATGCACAGAACACACACAATCTATGGTAGATTTAATCTCTTTTTATTGATGTTTTGGTTTGGTTTTGTAGCCCTGGCTGTTCTGGAACTCACTCTGTAGACCAGGCTGGCCTCAAACTCACAAAGATCCACCTGCCTCTGCCTCCCCAATGCCGGGATTAAAAGCATGAGCCACCACCACCTAGCTGAATTTAATCTCTTAAATCTAAATTAAAAGATTCTACAGCATAATTTTGTTCCATCATTATGATGTTTCCTTTAACTTTAGAATCTATGTTTTGAGTAAGCACCTCAGTATTTTGTAAAATGTTGTTCTTCTAATTCTGTCCATTTTCAAGGCAGACTGTGATCTCACTTACACAACAGTCCCGAGTGAGTAGCACTGCTGTGACCACTGCTGCAGCTTTGGAGCCTGTCCTGAAACTCGCTCTGTAGCCCAGGCTGGCCTCGAACTCACAGAGATCCACCTGCCTCTGCCTCCTGAGTGCTGGGATTAAAGGCGTGCGCCACCACCACCCGGCTTACAAATTATTTTCATGATAAAATTTTTCACTTCTCAGACTTATGCATACTTAGAAGTTTAACATTCCTCAACCCAAGACAAGGGTATGGAGAAACAAGCCTCTTCAAACCTGCATGTGTGGGTCCAACTGGGCAAAAGTTTAGAAATCCATTCAACAGCTCTAAGTTTAAAAGAACGTCCACTTCTTCCAACTCAGCAATCCTAGTACCAGAACTGTACCAGCAGACAACACTTCAAACTATTTACCACCTCTGCAATATTCCTAACAACCACCTCATGCTTCCAAAATTTCTAATTTGTTTTGTTTTGCTGTGAAGGATACAAGAGATAAACATCAGGGGCATTCCAGGAAGAACTGCCCGTGAGGGGGAGTCAGACCGTGACAACAGGGGCACGTGGTCTGCACACCAGGCAGTGAGTCAGAAAAGTGGGCTTATACAGGTACAAAAACAGCAGAATCGTCAAAATAACCGAATAAATGTAAAAGGTTAAGTACAGAGCATGACATAAACATAATATGTCCTATAAGTAGTTTTTAATGGGTCAGCAAGACAGATCAGTAGGTAAAGGCACTTGCCGCCAAGCCTGATGATCTGAGTTTGAGCCCCAGTACTCATATGAGAAAGAAACAATTCTAACTGTCACATATGCTCCATGGTAAACCCACACACACATACACATCTCGCGTTCATGCCCTCTCTCTCTAACACATGTACACACTTAAATAAAAATGTAGTGGTTTGGGGCTGGAGAGATGGCTCAGTGGTTAAGAGCATTGCCTGCTCTTCCAAAGGTCCTGAGTTCAATTCCCGGCAACCACATGGTGGCTCACAACCATCTGTAATGAGGTCTGGTGCCCTCTTCTGGCCTGCAGGCATACACACAGACAGAATATTGTATGCATAATAAATAAATAAATAAATATTTTTAAAAAAATGTAGTGGTTTTAGGGAGATGCTGGGGCTCAAACCCAGGACCTGCTGTGGTAGGCAAAGGCCCTAGCACTAAGCTGCATCTCCAGCCCATGAAGCAATTTCTAGAAGTCAGCATGAGACAGGGCATGTAGTTCAGCCAGTCCCAAACTCACTATCTGGCTGAGGATGAAGAACTTCTGATCAATCTGCCTCTCCACACTTTGTTCGTCACAAGAAACCACTTTTTCCCTACAAGAATATCCATCTCTGGTCGGGCATGTAGTGCACACCTTTAAACCCAGCGCTCCAGAAGTTAAGGCAGGGACACATCTGTGAATTCAAGGCCAGACAGAGCTACACAGTGAGACTGCACCTCAAAAAGAAAACTTCATTTTTGAAAAGGACTGATAGTTTTCTAAGCTTATAGTGGTCCCAGGTTACCATGGAGGAGACATTCCGAGACTCCCAGTAGAAGCCTCAAACCACGAACAGCACTGACCTCCACATGTATTATATATAATGTTCTTTCCTATCTGACATACCTATGATCAAATCTGATTTATAGATAGATGCAGTAAGATATTAGCAACTAATAAAAAATAGAAAGTTATAACAATACATCCTAACAAGAATTATGTGAATGTGGTTGTTCTCTTAAAATATTCTATTTACTATTTCTAGCCTCAGTTGAGCACAGGTAACTGAAACCTTAGAAACCACAGACACTATACGCAGGCTTACACTGGAGGCTCTTTGACCTGGGCTTCAGAGGTGATTTTTAAGAGTCCAAGGGTTAGAGATGTAGCTCAGAGGAGAGTGCTTGCTCGATACACCAGAGGCCCTGGGTTCCACCCCAGCACCACAAAAAGGGGGAAAATCCACTCTGAAGAGTTCACTTGAAGCTGGGTGTGCGAGGATGGCTGGGTGTGCGAGGATGGCTGGGTGTGCGAGGATGGCTGGGTGTGCGAGGATGGCTGGGTGTGCAAGGATGGCTGGGTGTGCGAGGATGGCTGGGTGTGCGAGGATGGCTGGTGCACCCTTAATTCCCAGCACGACGGAGGCAGAAGTGTACATATCTTTATGAGTTCAAGACCAGCCTGGTTACACAGTAAATTCCAGGCTAATAAAGGCTACATTGTAAGACCCTGTCTGAAAAACAGAAAAAGAAAAGAGTCTGGGCATGGTGGTGTGCACCTATAAACCTCCGCTAAAGGCCTGCACCAAGAGGGGCGGTGGAAGGCTCCTCACACTGCGCACACTAGGATGCACCGTGAGATCTGGTTTCAAAAACCTACTAAAGGGTCGACAAAACTTCTCAAATTTTGACGAAAAATTCCCCCATGTACTCATTCCTTTAGGAAAGAGATTCTTCCCTTCTACTAAGAGCCTTATTACCTGTCACCAAAAATGACAAAGAATATTGCTCTAAAGCCCACGCAGTGCTAACTTTTAATATTTACTCAGCTACTTAGAAGGCATGAAATTATACTGGGCTGGCCCCTGGCACATCTACCCAGAAAAACAAGCACCCCACTCCTGCCCTGGAGAAGCAGCTAGTTTGTGACATAATAACGGCATTGTCTGCCCAAGCCTCAGAAATGGCAGCAGGACAGCTTCCCTCTAAGAGGAAGAAGGAAAAGTGGAACTGAAAATTATTTGCATGTCTAAAATTAGATCTTCTGTGGGGGCTGCATGCCCTCCTGCCACCAATACCACCAACCCCAGCATTTCCATGCCATGGAAAGTCTGAGACAATAGGATGGCTACAGCTGTCACTAATAAGGAAGTAATAACAAGTTTCCTACAGCTCCTGTCCTCTGAGGGGTCACTAGAAAAGTCACCGGAAAGCCAGCCCTACTACATGGTGATAAACCCACTGTAGACTTTGCTGGTCAGAGATTTCTGACGCTTCCAGGGGCCTCCACCCAGTGACTCTCTGCCCCTTCTCACCATTCCCTCTCTGGTCCATCCAGCGCCAGTTCTTTCTCCGAAGGAAAACCGGGACAACACAGGGCCAGCACCACCACTGTGGCTAGATACCTGATGGCAAGCGAAACCATTTCCCACCTTCACAGTTCATAAGACAGCAGGCTCTTCTTCCCCAGGAATGCTTTACTCAGGGACTGGCCCCCAAATTAAGCATTTGTCACCTGTGTAATTTCACAAAAACCACCTCAGACTTACATGATCATTTATTCAGACTGCTTCCTCAGGTTCACTGTTATATTTAAGCTCCATATGCAGCCTAGTCTGACTAGAAACATGGGCTTGATACAGTTACAAATACTGTTTCACTAACTAAAATAATTGCTAACATATTAAAAACAAAAAACTTCTTCAGAAACATTTGACAAATATTTGTTCTAGAAACTAATGACTTGAAGCCCCCTTTCTTCCCTTCCCATACTGCACCACCACCACCCCCATACAACAGCAGCAGCCACTGCCGGCAAACGGTCAGCTTTAGGTTTTACTTGACAGTCTTTCCTTCTATCTTACTTGACTCCTCCACCACCCAGCTAGGCAGGAAGTATTAGTTCCACTTCCCAGATAAGGAAATGAAGAGTTGTACTGGTGACTGGCTTGCCTAGAGTTCCGGAGTGGCAGAGTGAAGCCCATACCCAGGCTCACCCATTTCAGTTTGTTCACACCAAGGCAGGGGTGCCTTTGCATACATACTCAGACTCCAAAGAAACCCAAGTAGTCAAGAGGACCTGAAGGTGTTAATTCGACATGATTTGGAACACAAAGAATACAAAATAACTCTCAGCCCTATCAAGACTGAGGGCCCACAAGCCTGTCTCTTGCCTCAGGAGTCTGGCATAGGTGCTCAGTTCCGTACTGGAAACCTTGAAGGCACATGCTTTCCACAGCACAGGACAGTAAACTGGGACAATGCAGACCTGGCTCTACTTAGGACTCTGGAAGCTGGGAGCTTCAGCTTTCTCACAATAAAATAAGAACACGAGCAACAGCCACCACCAGAACTTCTGAAATGTCAAATGAGATAACGCATTAAAAATGCCCAAACGCAGCACCTGCCACACCTAATGCTAACTATTAATTATAATATTATCGGGGGCATGATGTTAGAAGGGAAATACACAGAAAATTGCATCTTATCCGGCACTCAAAATAATTCCCCTGGCCAAGAAGTGAATGAGCTAAGAAGCAATTACTTATGATGCATTGGCAAAAGTCAGGTTAGAGCCATCCAGAAACTCGGCCTCAGCCTCAAGCATTACTTTTAGGAGCTAAATAACCTCTTTGCTGACCAAAATTGCTCACTCTGGAGCCAGGATTCTCTCTGCTCAGGAAAGTATGGTTATTCCTGGTCATCTTTGTCCTGGGACTGAACTTGAATTGAGCCCAAAGTCACAGACTAACCATAAACCAATTTGCTCAGTTTCCTTAAACTGTCTGCAAACAAAACAGACTTTGGGTTTCCCTTTGTTGTTCTGAAGCAAGAGGAAAATAAAATCACTCCTGTGAGAAGTTCAAAAACAGTTTTAAGAGGAGCCAAAATATTTAGTGTGTGTGCTCTGGTTAAAGCAGGAAAGAAACCAGGCTGGTGGATTAGCCACAATACATAAAGATATAAACTTATCATCCATCAGGAAGCAAGAAAACAAGACAAAACAAAAGGGAACCCTGGAAGACCAACCAAGTGGCTACCAGTTGTTTTTGTTTTGTTTCCATTATTATTATTATTATTACTACTGCTGCTACTAATACTGTACTACTATTTTGAAGTAGACTGCTGTCGAACAGGGCTCTATGAAACAGAACTATATGTCTCAAGAGGGAAAGGAGAGCTCACTTTCCCACATTGCCTAACATATACATAAACCAAAACTGTGTGTAAAAATGCACTCAGAAAGGGATGGTTAACATAGCACCACCACGGACGTCCTCGCCCTAGAGTCTTGGACTGCTCTTCCTGTTTTGGAGAGAGGAGTGAAACGCCGGTTTCAAAAATGGCTTTTCTGGACCTACTAAGTACTGAGCCTTCTGGCATCTCCGTTCTCCCGTTTCCACGCACTGTCCTCATTAGTCTCCAAAAAAAAAGCTGCGTCTTTTCTGCAATCTCTCTTTTTTCCTCCACTTTAATAAGAATAAAAACAATCAACTATTAGAGAGGTCTTCAAATATATTCCCTCTTATTTCCTACACAAATGATTTCAAAAATATCTCAAATCTGACTGACTTTTAAAAGATTTATTATTTTTATTTTATTGATGTGTATGTGTGTCTAACTATCGGACTGTCTGCCAGTATGTGTGGGTGCCCGTGGATATCAAAAGGGAAAGTCAGACAGAGCCCCTGGAGCTGGAGATGGTTGAAAGCCTGGTCTAAAGGACTTTTAAACTCAATCTGTAAGCAGTCTGGGGCATACACAGCAATACAGCACTGCACCCACAATGAAAACACAGCCAAAAATACTAGGCACAGGTTGTCACTCAACCTGTGGAGGAGTTTGAGCTGCTTTCAAAGCCTGGAGGTAACACCAAGCATGGTGATGCACAACTTTAATCTCAAAACTAGAGAGGCAGAGGCAGGTGGATTTCTATGAGTTCAAGGACAACCTAGTCGGTATAATGAGTTCTACCAGAGAGGGGCTGGGTACATATATATATTTTTCAATAGGTATACTGAAAATGATGTGTCTCAAAAAAGCTTATCTTTTTAAAAGAAATGGGGACTGAGGATAACTGTGAATATGTCTATCAGAGTAATACACACACGTATGGATGCATACACTGTACTCACACTGAGCCTTCTGACCTATCAATCACTCCATCAGACAGGGTGGTAGCCAGCAAGCCCCACTGAATCTACTTGTGTCCACTTCCCACAGTATGAGGGTCCCTGGCACACATGACCACAAGCCACATTTCAGAGTGCCAAGAATTTGAACTCAAGTCCTCACACTTGTGCAGCAAGAGCTCTGACTCAAGGACCCATCGTCCCAGCCCAGGACACTGTCTTTGCGTCAGTTCTAAAGGGCATTGACTTGGAACTGAAAATGCAACTCAGTGGCAGAGCACATACAAGCACAACCCCAACACCACAAGAGAAGGAGGGTACCAATTCCCTATCAAAATGAGACTGCTGAGTGTGAGCTTTCGGAGTACTTCTTCATAAAACCTTTTACATTTCCTATTTTGCAATAAATCCAAAAGCGAGAATATGAAGACAGTACTCTTGAGTTTCTACAGAACAAACTACAGAGGAAGGAAATAACCAAATACAAGGCAAGGAGAGAGTAGCAACATGCTAATGAAACACAAGGAAGGACTGAGCAAGAAATAAATTTCCCCAAGATACTTTTTGCTAATTCAAAGCACAGCTTATAATTTCTATAGTTGAAACAAAAGTAACATATATACCAAATTTAAAGGGAAGTGTAGATCAAATGTTTCTATAGCATCAACTTTAGTATAAGAGAATATCAGGACAGGGATCCCTAAGAGGCAGGGGCAAACAAATCTCAATGAGGCTCAAGTCACCCTGTTCTACATCCTGAATTCCTGGGAAAGGAGGGCTGGGGAGCACTTCAAGTATAAATCAGTTCTTTTTCTTTAATCTCAAAGGCTGTTGCACATGAACTTCTTACAGGGACAGGATGAAGACAGCCCATACACACTGTTCCTAATGCTAATTCCATCTGGTAAAATATTATCTGAAAAGTAAATTTCTGATGTTTGCAAAAATCTTTCAGCCACTATCCAATTGAAGCCCTACAAACAATTCTACCAAGCAATGGCGTGACCCCCTCCCCATTTCCATTCTACAGAGGCTTTTCACTGAAGATGAAAGGAAGGGGAAAGGGGAGCAAATTCAACTTTGATGCTTCATTAGACACTGGCACTCATCTCACACCCACTCCAGGAAAGAATTATTTGCTAGGGGTCATGCCACCTTCCAGACCTCCTTGGGACCTGTGCAAATCCTGCTAGAAACTATTAGTGACTTGCTGAGAGTGAGGGCAGCCCCCAGAGTCAGGCTCCGTTCTTCTGCCTGCCTGTTCTGCTGCGTATGTTTCCTCTCAGACAATCCTGCATGTGTTCATGCAAAGTTTTCCCTTGAAGCCTGGTTCCATCCCCAGTCAATACTTAATTTGTGTTTCACTGTCTGGTTGCAGCTGGTATCTATAAAGTTAGTGAGATTTTCATTAGCAAAACGCAAGACAAGAGCATCCTTCAGGTCACTTTCCACTGCAGAGTTCAAGACCACAGCCAGTTCCCAGAAGGCTGTGAGGCAGAACTCGCTTGCTCAGCTCCCGAAGCACCCGCTGGGTGATTCCACTCTTTCACTTCTCTTCCTCAGTTCCCTATCTGCTAAATGGGAATATCCCCCAACTACCCTGCATCACATCCCCGCACCACTACCCCCCCCCACCCCGCCATGGAATTACCACAGAAAGAAGAGATCCCATATTCCAGGCGCAACATTATCGAAAGAGTGAAACGAGGAAAAAAAAAATAGTTCAGAGTGTAGGGGGTTAGCTAGCCCCCACAAAGCAAGTTACACAACTAGAAAAGCCAGTACCATCTCCGGCGTGATGATGAGAACAAGGCCGGCAGCGTCAAGAAACGCCTTTGAGCGGCCACCCTGGCAGGGCTAGGAACTTGCACCACAAACAGCGCCCTCCACCCTGAGGTCCCGCGCTTCGCCCACCGCCAGGCTGCCCTGCGCCAGGCCCTGTCCCCGAGCACCGGGCCACCGCCACTGCCCTTCCGCCCAAGCCCTCTGGCCCCTCCAAGGCAGGTCGGAGGTCGGCCTCGGTTCGGCCAGGCCGGCCCTGCTCCGCGTCCACAGCCCTCCGCAAACACGCCCCCTCCGGCCGCCTCGGGCGCGCGAGCTGGGCCCCGCGCTGGCCAGATGTGACCAGCTCTAGCAAAGGCCGGGCCACTGCCGCCTGCAGCCCACGCAGGGGCTTCCACAGAGAGTCCACCGGGCACCGCGGGGACACCCGGGGGGCCCAGGATCCCGCCCTCCCCCTGGCACCCGGCAGCAGGGGAAGGGGCTCGGTGGCGGGAGCGGGAGGCCGGCCAAGAACCCCACCAGCCCCCTCCAGGAGGAGGACTCCCAGCACCGCGATCCACAACACCCTACCGGTTAATCCTCGAGCGGGTGACACATGGGCAGGTGCAGGAGATGCCAGTCCGGCCCGCGTCCTCCCACTACACGCCCAGGCCCACCCGAAGGCTTACCTGGCCCAGGCGTAGCAATAGCAGCAGCGGCAGCAGCGCCCAGCGGAGCCCGGGTGAGCGCGGGGGTGGCCGCGTCTCCAGCGCCGCGGGCTTCATGCCCTGCGCACCCTGGAACGTGCCCTGGACGCGCCCCGCCGTGTGCCCGAAGCCGGGCGTCCTCGTCTCCGCCTCCAGCCGCCGCCTCCGCCTCCTTCTCCGCCAGCCAGTCCGCCTAGTCCCCGCTCCGCCCGCCCCGGGCTTCCCCGGGGACATGGCAGCGGCGGCGGCGGCGGCGGCCACACGGCGTAGCCTAGCGCGCCTGGCGCGGAGCAGCCGCGGCCCTAGACACTCCGGGGCTTCGCGGGGCGGAGCAAACGATGCCCACCCCCCGCGCGTGGCGCCCGACTCGCGGCTCCCGCGGCCCCGGCTGCTCCCTCTGCCTCCTCCGCGCGTCACGCGGCTTGGGCTGCAGGGAGCCGCGCCGAGCGCTCGGCCCCCTCTCCTCCCCTCCCCCTCTGAATATTCATCGCTTCCTCCAGCTTGGGCGAGCCGGACGGCTGCCGTGCTCCACGGCCCCTCGCCGCCCTCTCGCCGTGGCCCCCGCCCCCAGCGAGCTGGCGGCGGGCGGGGAGTGGGCGGTGGCGGGCCCGGTACACGCTCTAGCGTCTCCCCTCCAGCGGCCAGAGGAAGCGCCCCCTCCCTGCCCGCCTAGCCCTCCCACATTCCTGGGACTCGGGACCCGGGACGCTGCTCCACAGTTCCAGAGCCACTAGCCAAAGCTTATGGGTAACTACGGAGTTCCCAGGCTAGGACTCGCTCCTTGGCCCAGGTTAAGTGTGCCTCTTGCCCAGGTGACAGCCATGCTTGCTTTTAGACTGCAATCCGGTGAAGCCTGGCCCGTGGCTGGGTTTTGGGAGAAGTACTGGGTGAACCCTGAAACTATTGGAAGCACACCATGCATTCTGTTCTCTCCCCAGACACTGGGCCGACACAGAAGCTGGTACAGTGATTAAAGCCCCAGCTGTGGCATATGGCAAGCCCAGCTGTGCTATATCTACTAGCTTTGTAATCTTAGTTGTGTGACCTGGAGAGAGATGCTTCACCTCTCTGGACCACCCTTTGCTCCTGTATACAATGAAGATACTTCTGGTACCTGTCTACAGAGACTTGGTTAGCGATTTAATGAGATCATGGGTAAAGTCCCAAAGAGGGTGGGATACAAAATGAACCCATCTAGCAGCTGTCATCACAAAACCTGATCTGAAAGGAGTTACAGAGTACCACGAATATTGCTACTGTGCCCAGGTTCACAAGAGGAAACTGAAGAGCCCAATCGACTGCACCAAGAAGTAATGAGGCAATAGCAAACCAAGGCATGCTATCAAGCGAACAGTTGATTCCAACCAAGACAAGAGGTGACACTTGAGCTGGGCTTTGAAGGGTGTTGGGTTTCACCAGGCAGATAGAGGGGAGCAGTGTGGCAGGAAGTGGGAGCAACTTGGTGGGGGAGCGAGTGCAGATGCTTCAACCATGGCCTTCTAAGAAACAGCAATAGGAGGCTGAGCATTCTATTTGGAGAAACTTGAGTGACAGAGATAATAAAATGAGTCTAGTCGGAGAACTGGAGTGTAGACCACCAGGTGTCCAGTCTATCTCCCGGCATTCCTTGGGTCCCAACTGCAAAGTGGAAACAGCTCCACACAGAGAGACAGGTGAAAGAGGAAAGTGGACGGCACCTGTCCTTTTGTGCGTTGCATCTGATTAAATTTTACCTGATTATCACTCTCAGGAGGAATTATGTTCCTCCCTGTCTCACCCTTCTTGGGGCAGAAACAAGTGTCTTTTAAAAGCACTGGTGCTAAGCCTGGCAATGGTGGCCCACATCTTTAATCCCAGCACTCGGGAGGCAGAGGCAGACAGATCTCTGTGAGTTTGAGGCCAGTTGAGAGCTAGTTCCAGGACAGACTCGAAAGTTACAGAGAAACCCTGTCTCAAAAAACCAAAATACATAAATAAATAAAGGCACTAGTGTCAGATGGACTCACACTTTTAATTCCAACACTCAGGAGACAGAGGCAGGTGGAACTAAATTTGAGGTCGGCCTGGTCTACACAATGAGTTTTGGGACAGCCAGGGCGACATTATAGAGAGAGCCTGTCTCAAAAACAAACAGAAAAGCCTTCATGTCCATGGTGCACAGAGCAAAGGAAATTCTAGTGATACTAGGTCTGTGTGCTATCCCTGATCCTCCCAGTCTCTGTACACCCATCTCAGTTGCCACTGAGTCACATCTTGAATCTTCAAAGAGCTGAGTGAACTCCCGCATGCACTGTGATTTCCTCCTGGGTAAAATGTATGCCCCCACTTTACAGGTAGTCACCTCTTGAGAGTGAACAACCTTTTCAGAGAAGTTAATCTATGCATAATAAATGAATCGCAATGAACTGATGCTCTGAGAAATGAACCCTGAACAGTGATAGTTGTAAATTCTGTGTAGGCAGGATCTCATCTCCTCTATCTACTCCACACCATCTTGTTCAGTGCTCTGCCCTCAGCAGGTGCTGAATCTTTGTGCAAATGTGTAGTTACCTGGTGGGAACATGGATTCTCTGCAAAGACAAACTAGGAAACAAAATCATTCCCTCCACAAAAGGATTTCACATGACTGGTCTATTAAGCAGCTGGAATATTCCAGTTTATGTGGTCTGTACTTTTCTTCAGTGAACCATAGCTTTCTATGCTTAACTCTATTTAACTAAAGTTTTGTGCTTGTGGAGTTGTTTAGTTTTGTAAAAAGGTCTCCTGTAGCCCAAACTGTCCCTAAACTCCATATATACCTGAGGATGGCCTTGAACTTCTGATTTTCCTCCCTCTACCTCTTGAGTGCTAGCTAGGATTATAGACATGCACCACCACACACCATCTATGCAGTGCTGAGGATTGAGCCCACAGCTTCATGCATGCTAGGCAAGCACCCTACAGACTGAGCTAGATCCCCTCGTTTATTTGATTGCCTTCCTCACGGAGTCTAAGTAAGCCACTCAAAGACAGAACCTGTGTCTTATCCATCACTATATTCATTGCATATAGCAGTCATTCCAGTTATATTTACTTACTTAAAATAGGTATGTGCCTTTGAATAGCAAAATAAGACACGAATTATATACCTTTACCACACACACACAAAGATTATATTTGTAAAATAGCTTTTCAGGAATAAATCTACTATACAAAGCTCAATATACATTTGCCTCAAGAATATACAATATAATAATATTTGACCTTTTTTTTTATCAATTCTCCACACAAAAGTTAAACTTCTATTGAATATAGGGACAGGCACACAAAAATGCCAAAAAAAAAAAAAAAAAAAAAAGGGCTACATCCCCAAGTTGCCTGATAGGAGTCATGGTGGGGCCCCAGGGTGGGTGTGCCTGGGTCTTTCCTTAAACTGTAAAGGATGATACCAGGAGTCCATATTCTCAGCCAGCTATTTGGGCAATTCTTGCTGTCAAACATGCTTAGACAATTCTATTAAGTTACCTATGTCATGTCTCTGATAATTATATACAAAGAGATATATAGATTGATAATAGATAACTAGATAGAAGTTCGGTTACCACGCAGCTGCATATGATAAAACCAGGAACTAAAACCATTTCTTGGCACTCTGCCATAGTACTTTACCTCTTGATATTTGCAGCTAAGAGTTGACGTCAAGTGCTCATGCATTGTCTGTAACTGTTTATTACATTCTCAAACCTCGCTTTCCCACCAATTTTAGAATAAGAGACAGAATCCATGACTCTCCACTTCACACACACACACATACACACACACACACACACACACACACACACACACACACACACACACACACACACACCAAGAACTGGGCAGAGGAAGAGAAGTCTTTACTGCAAGTCTACCTCCCAGCAGGAGGCAGGCCTGCTGGGCACCAGCCTCAAACCAGCTCACCAGCCCCATAGGGAGTCCATCCAGACTGGCAACCCTCTGTGTACTTTAAAAGCCACCATGAGCAAACCATTCTCCAAGGCCCTCCTAAGCGGAATGGAATGTTTCTTGAGACTCTGATTAGCTAATGCTGCAGGCATGGCTGCCCTGAGACCTTCCTGCCTCACTAACTTGAATGGGAAAGGAGACTTAAAAAAAAAAATCTTTGTAAAAGAGGAAAAAAAGGGGGTGGGGAAAAGCAGCACTTTATCTTCATAATAGTAGCAGGATGTTTCTATGGACTAACAACTGGACTGTGGTTAGAATGCCAGTTTGTCCATCAGACCTCAGTTCCTCCCTCAATAAAGCCTGAATCACCTGCCCAGGCTTATAACCTGAGAGTGCCCTGATGACCTCTGACTTCAAGCGTTTGCGTCATTAAGCATTTTCCTAATTCTTTACTCAAGCACAACCTTCCCCCTCCGTGTGTGTGTGTGTGTGTGTGCGTGCGTGCGTGCGTGCGTGTGTGTGTGCGTGTGTGTGGTATAAAAAACAAAGTTTGACTTCCAAAGAGATATACTTTTCAGTGCAACCCCCTAAGGGTGTTGGAGAGACAGCTGTTGCTTTCAAGGGTCCTAGCACTTCCATGACAGATACCCACCATGATTAGCCCACTTGCTTCTCTGCCCCCAGTCCACCTCCAAAGCTAGCAGGACCCACCTTAAGCTCCTACTGAGCCCAGGACCTTCATGTTTTGGCAGGAGAGACTCAAGGTTCATGGTTTTGGTATTCCTAGAAAGAGGAAGTAACAAGAAAACTCAGAGCCTAAAGGACAAGTACCTTTTTTGTCCAAGGTTTGTGTGGTGGTTTGAGTAAGAATGGCCCTATAGATTTGAATACCAGGTGTTACTGGAGGTTTCTTGTCTTGCCTGGTCCCACAGTCACTTTTAGAATAACCATTAGATGCTTAATATTACATACTATTTGGCTTATTAGCTCAGGCTTATTATTAACTAGCCCTTACAACTTAAATTAACTTATTTCTACTATATTTTACCATGAGATTCATTGCTTGTTACCTCACATCTTGCTTTTCTGGTGGCTCCTGGCATCTCCCTCGACTCCGCCTTCTTTCTCCTTGTATCTGTTTGAATTTCCCACCTATCTATATTCTCCCCTACCATGGGCCAAAGAAGCTTCTTTATTAACCAATAGTAATAAAACATATTCACAGTATACAGAGAGGGATCCCACGTCAACCAAGGGATCTCACTTTTTAAAATAATTAGAAGGTGTGTCTTTGTTGGAGGAAGTGTGTCACTGGGGGTGGGGAGGGGGGCTTTGAGGTTTCAAAAACCCACACCAAGCCCATGATGTCTTTTTCTTCCTGCTACCTTCAGATCGGGATGTAGAACTCTCAGCTACCATGTTTGCCTGTGTGCTGCCATGCTTCCTGCCATTGACAACAACAGACTAAACCTGAAACTTTAAATGCTTTCCTTTATAAGAGTTGCTGTGGTCATGGTGCCTCTTCACAGCAATAGCACACTAAGATAACTTGAGAACTGACTACACATGCTCAGAAGTAGCAGGCAGACAGAGGAATGCGCAGGAACTTACTTGAGGAATATTCCCTCAAACAAAGGAAGACCTAAGAGATGTAAAGACTAGAAAAGGTGAGTGGGTTCAGGTCCAGAAGTCTCCCACTCCCCTTTTTTCCAAGTTGAAAATAAAATATAATCACATTGTGCTAGATATGCAGGATATCTAGATCTCAAAAATCAGGATAAAAAATAATCTGCAATAATTACTGATAGAGAAGTACCCTACAAACTAAAAAAAATAAAGATAGATAGACAATAGATAGAGAGATGATAGGTATAATACAGCTCAATTATACATATAAATTATATAATTAGACAGAAAGACAGACAAACTGACAGATAGATATATAGACTTTGCCTTTAGGAACCAAATACAGTAGATACAGGCATTAATTCTTGCAAAGAGTCAGCTGTTTATTTCAAATTCTGCCATGTCTGGTGCGGGAGAATTGTCTGTATTCTGTCAATCATTTTTTAAATAAAACGCTGATTGGCCAGGCAGGAGGTGTAGGCAGGAAAACCAGACAGGAAGTGGAAATGATGCAAGGACAGCAGGAGAATTCTGGAGAGGAGGAAGTTGATTCCTCCCACTCCTGCCCAGACCACCGAAGTAGCAGGATATGAGCTGCCCCACTGAAAAAGGTACTGAGCCACATGGCTAACATAGATCAGAAAAATGGGTTAATCGAGATGTGAGAGTTAGCTAATAAGTAGCCTGACCTAATGGGCCAATCAGCACTATAACTTAGAGAGATCTCAGTGTGATTTTTCTCTGGGACTAAACAGCTGGGGGGCCGGGCAGGACAGAAACACAAACAAACAGGCCCCCTCATGTTACAGAATGGCGCCCACGTGGATAACTGCATCCACAGAAAGCCTTAGAAAGCTTGGGAAAGACTAGAGTAAAGCATTTTGGTTTTCAGCCGTAGCAGGAAAAAAGCTGCGCTGTTTTAAAATGTTGGCTTTCTGGGCCTTCCTGCCAGGGAAAACTCTGACTCTTTCAAGCAGGCAGTCCAGACTATGGAAACAATGTTACAGCTTGCTTCCTGGCAAGTACCTTGTAAAGCCTTAAGAGCTTTTGACTTGTTTTCTCCATATTCCTTAGCAAATTAAAGACCCACATGGTCAGAAAGAGAGAGATATACAGTAAAGAGAGATTCAAAGAGTAAGAAAGCCTTTAAGTGGTTTACAGTGTGTTAAAAATATATGCAGGCTTGAAAGGAAAAAGGTTTAAAGCCTTAAAATAAAAAAGAAAGAAAGAGAATAGTTGGGTGTGGTGGTACACACCTTTAATCCCAGCACTGGGGAGGCAGAGACAGACGGATCTCTGGGAGTTCAAGGATAACTTGGTCTACAGAGGGAGTTCCAGGACAAAGATATGTAGAGAACCTGTCTCAAAAAGCCAAAAGTTAAAAGTAAAAATAAAAGAAATAGAGGTTAAAATACTGTATGCTATTATGCTCTCTTTGAATTGTTTAAATGCTGAGGAAGGAACAACAGCTGCTAAAATTTATTTGCTTATAAATGCTGCAGAATTAATCCGAGATAGGTATTTTGAAAATACCTTGGCTTCAAAATTGAAGTCAAAAGGTATGTTACTTTGGAGAAGAGATTTTGCTTTTGTTTCCACAGAAAACGAGAGGCTCTGGATTTATTCAGAGTTAAGAAAAATCATCTTTGACCAAGGGAGACCACCTGAGCAATCTCCAGTAGGAACAGATGGCCCAGATGTCTGAGTTCTACATCCAGAACAGATTCAAGACTGCTGCCTGAGATGATCAAGACTCACAGGATACTTCAGTCAGGACTTGATCATAACTCTAAATTTTCTTTAGGCCCCCATAAGATTATCAGCGCCCCCAACCAGCAGGAAGTAGCCTGGAATACTATGCCCACATTCCCAAAAAATGGACTATGGATATTTTCCTTTGTTTTTTTAAAAAAAGAGGGGGAAGTGGTGCGGGAAAATTGTCTGTATTCTGTCAATCATGTTTTAAATAAAACGCTGATTGGCCAGGCAGGAGGTGTAGGCAGGAAAACCAGACAGGAAGTGGAAATGATGCAAGGACAGCAGGAGAATTCTGGAGAGGAGAAAGTTGATTCCTCCCACTCCTGCCCAGATCACCAAAGCAGCAGGATGTGAGCTGCCCCACTGAAAAAGGTACTGAGCCACATGGCTAACATAGATCAGAAAAATGGGTTAATCGAGATGTGAGAGTTAGCCAGTAAGAAGCCTGACCTAATGGGCCAATCAGCATTATAACTTATAGAGATCTCAGTGTGATTTTTCTCTGGGACTAAACAGCTGGGGGGCCGGGCAGGACAGAAACACAAACAAACAGGCCCCCTCATGTTACACTCAGTCATGTAATTCTTGGCACATTCTTTGCTCCAATATCTTTATCTATCAGTGAGGATGCTGGTGTTGATAATCCCTCTTCTTCAGAATTGCATTAAAATAGCTAAAGCACTTATAATGTTTCCTGGAATAAAGTAAGTACCATAAACCTTAAAATCTCTTTTTTGGAAGATCTGGAGCAGATAATACGGTAAGAAGAATGTGTCTTTTGGACCAGATGGACCTAGTTCAAATGCTATATATTGATCACAAATGGTACACACCCAAACTCCCAGCACTCAGGAGGCAGAGACAAGTGAATCTCTCAGAATTGTAAGCCGGCCATGTCTACAAAGTGAGTTCCAAGCCAGCCAGGGATACACAATAAGATCCTGTCTTGAGGGGGATCAGGGGAGAATCAGTAAAGATGGGCTAAGTTATACTGTAGCAACAAACAACCTCCCAAATCTCAAGACAATAAGCATAATGTCTTATCTTGATGACATGTTCACCTTGGGTCGACTGAGGGTCACTCTTCATGTCATCCTCCCTCGGCTCAGGCCCCGCCTGCTCAGGCGGTCATTATCTGGAACATTGCCAATTGCTCCAGCAAAGGGACAGAGAGGCTTAGAGGGTCTTATGGTTTGGCTCTTATATGTTCTTCAAAGGCTAAATGACTGCACACCAGCCTGTGTTGTTCTTGAGAGATGTAGACCTTTACAAGATGGAGCCTAGTGACTAGAGTAAGGACACTGGGACATGCCATCAAAGGGAACACTGAAATTTTTGATGCCATGAGATGAATACGTTTCCTTCACCTCATACTCAGTCATATCATGTTACTTGGCCCTGCCACAAGCCCAAAACAAAAAGGCCAAGTGACTATAGACTAGAACCTCTGCAACTGAAAGCCAAAATGTGCCTGACCTCCCTGTAAGCTGATTATTTCACTGTCATGACCACAGAAAGCAGACTAAACTCAAACAAACCGAGTCAGCAATCAAGTGCTATCTCCTGGAGTGACATCTATTTCACTCACAAGAACCAGTCCTGAAAGTACTGGTTCTTTCCCCCAGAAAGCAGAGGTGGAGATGTCCTGAGAGCAGGAATAGAGCCTCTGATCAACGCTTGGACAAGTCCTAGAAATCTATCAAAATCCACTTTAACAAGCTACATAGTTGGTTTGATATATATGTTTTAACTAGAGTTTATGTGCATTGGTGTAAAGGTATACAGACAGTTGTGAGCTACCACTGGTGGCAGGGCATCACCATGCCTAGGCTGTGTCTCCTAGGTCTTGTGACCCTTCAGTTAACATGCCCCGTGGACAGTGAGCTCAGAGCCCCGCACTGAGGAGCACACCACACAGGTGGCACTGGTACAGTTACCTCCCCCACTCACATTCTGGGAAATACTGAGTTATTTCTCTCTGGAGGTTTCAGGAGTTGTTTGGGTGGTTGTTTTGTTTTGAGACAGGTTCTCTGTAGCTCAGGCTGACCTAGAACTCATTCTATACACTAGGACAGCTTCAAACTCATGGCAATCCTCTTGAATGCCCAGCTTGGAAGGTTTTATGTTCGTGTGTGTATGGGTGTATATACATGTTCAGGTGCATGTGCACATGAATGCGTATTCCAGTAGAGGCAAAAGGGCAATCTCAGATGTC
Organism: Myodes glareolus; assembly: GCF_982192425.1. Lineage (NCBI taxonomy): Eukaryota > Metazoa > Chordata > Mammalia > Rodentia > Cricetidae > Myodes > Myodes glareolus. The sequence continues at coordinate 88,415,256 of NC_142035.1, read as the reverse complement.
ATTTTTTCTCAGGAGTCATTGATCTGATTTTTTGAGACAGAGTCTCTTAGTGGCCTAGGACTCACCACGTAGGCTAGACTGGCTGGCCAGTGAGCCCCAGGAATCTTCAGGTCTCTACCTCAGATTTGGATTACAAATGTGTGCCATCATATCATACTTTTTACACAAATTCAAATTTTCATGCTTGCATAGTGAACACTTTGCTGACTGACCTATTCCACGCCACTGTTTGTGAAGTTGTGCTTTTCACATTTATTTATGTATTCGGTATATATGGGAGGCAGGAGGCAGCTGTGCCTCAGCACATGTACAGATAGGACAACTTGTGGGAGGCAGTTCTCTCTTTCTACCATGTAAGTGGGAATGAACTCAGGCCAACAGTCTGGGTGGTAAGCTCCTTTATCCACTGATATCCACCTTGCTGACCCCTTCTTGTGCTTTTTGGAGATGAGCCCTACTGTCCTGCAGACTAGCCTCAAACTCTGTAGCTGAGAATGACCTTGAACTCTTTATTCTCCCCTGTCACCTCCAGGTGCTAGGAGTCTAGGTGTGCACTCCCAAAACAGGCTTAAGCAAAAATAATTTGAAAGGCTGAATTTCAACTAAAAAGAACAACTTAGTGACTGTCCATCTGCCTGGATGAAACTATAATCAAAAGACAGGAAAAGGGTGACCACTGTGTACCAGGCTCACCTGATCTCATTAACTCCTTATCCCAAAACCTATATCCAGAAGGGCCATCATGATCCCAGCACTCAGGAGGCAAAGGCATCTGTAAGTTTGAGGCTAGCCTGGTCTAGAGAACAAGCTCCAGGACAGCCAGGGCTATTACACAGAGAAACCCTGTCTTGAAAAACAAACAAAACAAAACAAACAAACAAAAACACAAAACAAAAATAAAATCTATACTTGTTTGAAAGCCACAAAAAAGGTTCAAGCAAAAAGTGGGGAGACTTGCTTATTAGAACAGCAAGGCATAGAGGCAAAAGGGCCTCCCTGTGGCCAACCACCAAGTGTTCAGTCCCACTGTGGCTCTGCATATCTGCTTGCAGGCCTTCCTTCTCTGTATCACTCTATATTCTACCCATTTGTCTCTACCTGTTTATTGTTGTTACTTTGTGTTCATTTCCGAGACATGATCTCCCAGTTAGCTTCCTGAATCTGTTTCTGGTTCTTACAGCATCTCCTAATCCATCTCAAATCTCACTCAAGGAATGGGATTAGCCCTATCAGTCTCTAGTCTAACCAATGTGACTGAGTTATGCTATGTAAAAATGGCCACCAAAGATCATTTCTATTAGAAACAGATGCACAGCCAGAAGTGACACTGAACTGGACACATGTCCCAAACATTACTCTACTATTGTCATACATGCAGAAACAAAGTTCTCCTCTAGTACCCAGACTCTCAGAACAGGATTCTGTGATCCCTCTATTTCCACCATCCAAATACATGGCTGCTAAACATATAAGAATTCTCAGAAACCAGAATCATCGCTGTTTGGAAAAAGGCTTAGGCCAAGGGCTGAGGTTTACTGACAGCCGTGGCTAGCTTCCTGTGTGTAGATCAAGGGAGACCCCCCCCCCCGTTGGTGTAGGAAGTCCTTTTATATATATGTTGCTTTTATTGGTTAATGAATAAATCTGCTTTCAGCCAATGGCTTAACAGAGTAAAGCCAGGCAGGAAATCTAAACAGGGATGTAGAGAGAGAGTAGGCAGAGTTGGGGAGAAGCCATGTAACCGCCACAGGAGACAGACATCTCCACCAGTAGGCCATGACCTTGTGGTGATGCACAGATTAATGGAGATGAGTTAGTTTAAGATAAAGATCTAGCTAGAAAGACGCTTAGCTATTGGCCAAGCAGTATTGCAAATAATATAATTTCTGTGTGATTATTTTGGGTCTGAGCAGCCAGGAATGAATGAACAGCCTCTGACAACAGATTAGTGTCAACGTGGTCAAATATCCATGTAAAACCGAGAGATCTTGATAAAAATTCTAGACACAAAACAATTTAATGCAGTTTCTTGGTAGCCACATTTTTTTTCCTGATGGACCCACAGCAAGCAGGGATGCAGCAGCTCCTTTGAGAGAGGTGTAGTAAAAACCGTGTGGCTTCTTTATGAAATGGAAGCTTTCTGGTTTGTGCTACCAGCATGAACTCTGGCTCTTTCAGGAGGACAAGCATTTGAATAGGGTTTGCGGACAGCATGCTGCTTGGTGGCAGCATGGGCCAACTGCTTACTAGAGTTGAGATGGTGAGCGTGGCTTCTACCTGGCAGTCTCAGAGGCAGTGACCAGACCTCTGCCATGTTGGACTAGGAGGAACCAAAAGGCAAAGAAGCATTAGTCCTAACAATGCTGCTTAACATTTTAAGAGGCAGTCCTGGTCGGTCAGAAAAGGATTACCAATACACAACAGGACAGATTCAGACATAAAAGACCTCTAAATGAAACTAGACACAGTGTGTTTAAAAATGTATGAAGGCTTGGAAGAGAGAAGAAAAAGAGTATAGAGAGTTATAAAAAGAAGTAAATGGTTTAGAAAAATGAAACAAAGTCTTTAGGAAGACAGAGTACTGACAGTCATAGGTTAAAGGAGTAATAGGGTAAGAAAAGTAACACATAAAGATGGAAAATACACAGAGGGTCTGGGTATTATTGTATTTTCTTTGAATTTTTTGACTGTGATTGAGCTAAGTACAGAGAGACATTTCATTGTACAGGCTGCTAAGCAAAATCAATATATATATTTCAAAGGTATCTTGACTTCAAAATTTGGGTCTAAAGATAGGTTGCTTTAGAAAAGAGGTTCTTCTTTTGTTTCCACAGAGGATGAGAACCTGTGGATTCCTTCCAGACTAATGTGGTTTGATGAACCAAGACCCTCTAAAAGGTCTCTGTGAACCCCAAAATTACTTAACCCAATGTAGTTGGAAGGCTGCTAGTTCATTTCCTGACTACTTAGCAGCTCAGACCCCAAATACCCACACAGAAACTGTATTAATTAAATCACTGCTTGGCCCATTAGCTCTAGCTTCTTATTTGGCTAACTCTTTTTTTTCTGACTAAAACATTTAATTAACAAAAAATATTACAATAGCAGAGAAAATAATAATAATAACAACAACAACAACAACAATAAAAAGAAATTAGAAGTGGGTATCAGGGTGAAAAATGCAGAGGACTTAGTTCCTAAGAGACCAGCACTCCTGCTGAGCTGGACTTCACCCCAGTCCCTTCTGAGTTCTCCCTGGCTGCTGGCTTCTCGTCTTCCCCCATAAGACGAATGTTGTACTTTTCCAGAAATTCACTGAGTTCTTTCCCCTTTGTCTGAAGCTGCTGTGACAGTGTCTCAATGATCTTCTGAATCTGCTCTTTGTTACCCTCCAAGGCAGGCAGCACTTCTTTGACTGTCCACTCCACCAGCACACCTCCAACCATTCGGTAGCACTTGCAGGTTTCGTCCACTTCCTTCAGGGTATCAATCACTAGGCTGTGCTCATTCAGTTCCATCTCCAGCTCAGCTGCTTTGGATGCCAAGCCTCTCTGCTCCTGCCAAAGGCGATTAAAGCCAGTAATTGCCTGTTCTGCCGACATTGCTCCCTTCCCCATGCTGTTCCCGCTGCTCTTGCTCACACGACTGCCGCTGTCTGCCATCTTCACCACCTGCATTTGGCTAACTCTTATATCTTAATTTAACCCATTTATATTAATCTGTGTACCACCATGTGGCTGTGGCTTACCAGCAAGGTTCTGACATGTCTGTTCCCAATGGTGGCTACATGGTGTCTCTTTACTCCACCTTCTTTCTCCCAGCATTCAGTTTAGTTTTTTCCACCTAGCTCTACTATGCCCTATCATAGACCAATGTAGATTTTTTTATTAATTAACCAATAAAAGCAACACATATACAAAGGGGCTTCCTACACCAGCCCAATAAACAGCAGGAAGTAGTTCAGAGAACTATGCCCAAATTCCCAAATATTGTTTATAATTTTTTTTGCATTTAAAGGGGGATATGCTATAGAAATGAATACTTTGCATTGGTATGGATCTTGGTTTGTTGATACAAATTTAAGGTCAATTTTGTTATATGTATATTTCTGCTCTTGATTAAAGTATTGTGTTTGTACAGCTCATTCAAAAATGTAATGTGTAATTTAAAAATGCAGGTTATTAGATAGTCATCTATAATAGTCAACCTTGTAGTCAGAATATATATATATATATATATAATAGATAATCTCCAAAACTTTCAAAAACCTACAGAATATGGCATTTAAAATGTTTTAATAACTTAGGATTTTTCATGACAATGAGACTCATCTTTTCCTGGCAGCACCAATCTACTTCAAGAGGAATATGGACATTGAAGAGGCTCCTTATGGAGTTGGTTAGCCATTTAGGCAAAAAATTGCTCTTGCCTAGACTGCTTTATATGCTGTATGAACTGAACATGCAGGACTCACAGAAAAATGACTGCTGAACTTGCCTAAAGGTGAGATGGTCCTTTGGGGCTCCTGCTTCATGAAAGAGTCTGCCAGACATTCTGCAGGACACAGAAGAAAGCAACTGATGGACTTTGCCATTACAAGGCAGAACAGATCTTCAAATTTCCTGCTTCCTGGAAAAGTCTACTGGAGTCTATGGACCTGTGGGCTGAAGATTGGATGCCCCAATGTTACAGAAGAACTTTGGGTGACTGTCTGGGCAGCAAGATGTCTCTGTCAATTCTAGAGTTTTGGAAGTTGCTTACAGTGCTGTTAACTTAGGTAATATTATATCCTTCTGGGATCTTTGATGGAGTTGAAGAATAGATAGTTATAATTATAGTTTTACTTAGTTATTATAAAAGATAAAATAGATTTAATATTGTAACTATAATTCTTGCTTGATATCTGTTTTGTTATATGTAATTTTACTATGTTAAAGTTAAACCCTTTCTTTTTCTTTAAACAGAAAAGGGGGAATGGTGTGGGAAGTCCTTCTGTATATGTGTTGCTTTTATTGGTTAATGAATAAAGCTGCTTTCAGTCAATGGCTTAACAGAGTAAAGTCAGGTGCAAAATCCAAAAAGAGATGTAGAGAGAGAGAGTAGGCGGAGTTGGGGAGAAGCCGTGTAGCTGCCGCAGGAGAAAGATGCCTCCACTGGAGCTCACCAAACCTTTGCCAGTAGGTTGATGGTGATGCACAGATTAATGGAGATGGGTTAGTTTAGGATATAAGAACTAATTAGAAATATCCTTAGGCTATTGGCCAAACAGTATTGCAAATAATATAGTCTCTGTGTGATTATTTCAGGTCTGAGCAGCTAGGAATGAATGAACAGCCGCTGACAAAATCCCATTAGTTCTTGGAGGTATTAATGAGGAAGAGAGAGGCAAAGGAATGATAAAACCTTCCTTCAGCCTCAGAGCCCCAGAAGCCTACGAGCTTCTTGTTCTGAAGGCCAGTGTGTGGTGCTGACCCTGTAAGGAGCACTGCATGGGGCCAGAGCCAGGGAGAGAATATCTGCGGGGAATGTCAAAATTAAAGGCTGATCAGTGCCAAAGGGGAAGCCAGGATCAGTGAGCCAGAGCCTGGCAGCACAGCTGATACCAAAAGGCAGGGGTGTGACCAAGAGAAGAACTCAGGTGGGGAGACAGTGAGTAGGGACTGGATACCCAATACACAGCAAAACATGCTGCAGAGGCCCCTAGATCTGGCTTCAATGACAATGGTTTGCACAGCGACCATAGGAAACTCACACTCTGCAGGTGGGAATAGAAACCCATCTCTTTCCTCTGGAGGCAGTCACTCATATACATTAAAAGCCAATGAAGCTGGGAGTGCTGGTACATGCCTTTAGTCCCTGCACTTGGGAGGCAGAGGCAGGCAGATCTCCGTGAGTTCAAGGCCAGTCTGGTCTACAGAGTGAGACCCAGGACAGCCAAGGCTGCACAGAGAAACCCTGTCTTGGAAAAGGAAAGGAAAGGAGAGGAGAGGAGAGGAGGGGAGGGGAGGGGAGGGGAGGGAAGGGAGGGAGGGGAAGGAGGGAGGGAGGGAGGGAGGGAGGGAGGGGAGGGGAGGGGAGGGGAGGGGAAGGGGAGGGGAGGGGAGGGGAGGGGAGGGGAGGGAAGGGAAGGGAAGGGAAGGGAAGGGAAGGGAAGGGAAGGGAAGGGAAGGGAAGGAAAGGAGGAAAGAAGGAAGGAAGGAGGGAAGGAAGGAAGGAAGGAAGGAAGGAAGGAAGGAAGGAAGGAAGGGGAAAGGGGAAGGGAAGGGAAGGGAAGGAAAGGAAGGGAAGGGAAGGGAAGGGAAGGGAAGGGAAGGGAAGGGAAGGGAAGGGAAGGGAAGGGAAGGGAAGGAAAGGAGGAAAGAAGGAAGGAAGGAGGGAAGGAAGGAAGGAAGGAAGGAAGGAAGGAAGGAAGGAAGGAAGGAAGGAAGGGGAAAGGGGAAGGGAAGGGAAGGGAAGGGAAGGAAGGGAAGGGAAGGGAAGGGAAGGGAAGGGAAGGGAAGGGAAGGGAAGGGAAGGGAAGGGAAGGGAAGGGAAGGAAAGGAAAGGAAAGGAAAGGAAAGGAAAGGAAAGGAAAGGAAAGGAAAGGAAAGGAAAGGAAAGGAAAGGAAAGGGCCACTGAGGAAATCCAGGCATGATACCCACACCTACTTGGAAGGCTGCAGTAGAAGGATCACCTGAATCTCAAGTTAAAGACTAGCCTTGGCAATATGGCAGGCATGACACCCATCTTGTTGTTGTTGTTATCTTTAGTTTTTGGGGTTTGTTTTTGTTTTTTGAGACAGGGTTTCTCTGTGTAGCCTTGACTGTCCTGGAACTCACTTTGTAGACCAGGCTGGCCTCAAACTCACAGAGATCCCCTGCTTCTGCCTCCTGAGTGCTGGGATTAAAGGTGTGTGCCATCACTACCCAGTGATACTCATCCTTAAAAAGAAGAAAAAACAATAATAATGGTGGTGATGGTGATGCTGGTGATAATGATACTTCTACTACCAGGCTCCACTGCTGTTTCTCTAGCTCCTAGAAAAGAACCTGATAAGGGGGACCCAACTTAAAAAAAGAACAAAACAAACCTGTTGAATGAATGATAAGCGAACAAGCAGATATATGTATGAGGATGTTTGGCATAATAATGAATTAGGAATAACCTAAGGGACATCCAATATAGAAATAAGAAAATTATGGCATTGTAAGTAAAGAGAATCATAGTAAGTAAAGAGAATAAAATGTTAAAGTATGTGTATGTGTTCAGGTGCGTGCACTTGGGTTTATGTGCATGTGTCTGTACATGTGTGAGTCTATGTGTTTGAGGGATATGTGAGTCTGTATATGCATGTGTGTGAGTGTTGTATATCAGTATGTATGAGAGTATATGTGTATATGTGTGCATTCGGGGGTGTAAATCTGTATATGCATGTGTATGTATCTTTAAGCATGTGTGTAGTGCATGTTTATGTGCCTCTGTGTGTGTATGTGTGTGTGCCAGAGGTCAGCCTTGGGTGTCATAGCTCAGAAGCCACCTGCTTTGTTTTTTAAGCCAGCATCTTTCCTGGGTCCTGGGGGGCTCTCCATTTAAGCTAGGCTAAGTCAGGGATCTTTTTGTCTCTACTTCCCCGGTACTAAGATGACCAATAAAGCATCACACCCAGCTTTTTACAAAGAACCTGGAAGTCAAACTCAATTCCTCATTCTCAAATGGAAAGAACTGTTTGAACTGGACTATCTCCCAAGCTCAGGCATTTCTCATCAAGAAAGAAAAAGAACGCCCATATTTCCAAATATTGTTTATAAATTTTCTTTTACATTTAAAGGGGGATATGATATAGATATGAATAATTTGCATTGGTATGGAATTTAAGGTCAATTTTGTTATATGTATATGTATTTCTGATCTTGATTAAGGTATTGTGATTGTGTAGTTCATTTAAAAATGTAATGTATAATTAGGAAATATAGGTTGTTAATGGATAATTATCAATAATAGTCAATCTTATAGTCATGTTAGTTAGATTTTCTAGATATATAGAGATATATTTCAGTTAGATAGGTATTCATATCTTTCAAAGACTTCAAAATATGGCATTTAATGTTTTAATAACTTAGGGCTCTTCATGACAATGAGACACGTCTGCTCCTGGCAGCACCAATCTACTTCAAGAGGAAGATGGGCATCGGAGAGGCCCCTTATGGAGTTTGATAGCCATTTGGGCAAGAAACTGCTCTTGCCTGGACTGATGCATAAATTGGACACAAAGAACCCGCAGAGAGAGGACTGCTGAACTTGCCTAAAGGTGAGATGGTCTTTCGGGGTTCCTGATTCATGAAAGAGTCTGCAAGACATTCTGCAGGACACAGCAGATAGTGACTGAACTGTCTTTGAAGTTTCCTATTTCATGGAAAAGTCTGCTGGAAACTATGGGCCTGAAGGCTGAAGATGGATGTCCCAACGATACAGAGAAACTTTGGATGACTGTACAGGCAGCGAGATGTCTCTGTCATTTCTAGAGTTTGGAAGTTGCTTATTTCTTGTTTGCTTAGGTAATATTATATCCTTCTGGAGTCTTTGATGGAGTTGAAGAGCGATTAGTTATAGTTTTCTTTAGTTATGATAAAAGATAAAGTAGATATAAGTATTATAACTGTAATTCTTGCTTGATAACTGTTATGTTATATACAATTTTACTATGTTAAAATGAAAGCCTTTCTTTTTTGTTTAAACAGAAAAAGGGGAAATGATGGAGAAGGGTCATATTACTTTTATTGGTTAATAAAGAGACTGCCTTGGCCTTTTTGATAGGCCAGCCCTTAGGTGGGTGGAGTAGACAGAATAGAATTGTGGGAGAAAGAAAGCAGAGGCAGGTTGTCTCTATGACTCGCCTCTCCGAGACAGCTGCAGGTTAGAATCCTCCTGGTAAGCCACCACCTCGTGGTGCTACACATATTATTAGAAATGGGTTAGATCAATATGTAAGAGTTAGCTAATAAGAGGCTACAGATAATGGGCCAAGCAGTGTTTAAAAGAATACAGTTTCCGTGTAATTATTTTGGGTAAAGTTAGCAGGGCGGGCGGTGGGAAGCGGCCCGCAGCTCCTTCTACAGTTGGAGCAAGAGTCCAATCTGTTAGCGATCAACAAACCAAATGATTTCTGAATGCTGGTGTCTTGCAGCAGCCAATGCTTCAGCAGGGCAGTGGCAGCAAATCACAGGTGGGGGAGACATGAAGCTGCTGGGCTCCGGCTTACATGGTGGTCCACAAGCCTGACAAGAATGTGGCCTGGGACAGAGTAAGACAGAGCAAGTTGAGGACAAAGTGAAGCAAAGCCAGGATGACCTACCAGTGCCACTACATTGCTGGGAATTCAATTTATTAGAAAAACAATTTTAATTTAAAAGCACTGTGCTAGGTATCAGACATCCATCCCTAACCCTGGAGCAGCCTCCAATTGATAGCCACTTGAAAATGAAATTTTCTCCAGGGCAGTCTTACTGGGGAAACAAACCAGCCATGAGAGTAGGTCCATGCCCGACAGTGGATGGCCAACACAACACAAACTCAGTGGCATCTTTGGAGGATTTTTGTCTCATAATTTTAAGGGAATTTTGTTCTTTAACCTTACAGATTCTTTGTCTAGTTATTATAGCTTCCAGTTTTGTGGGGAAGGGGTGTTTTGTTTTGTTGATTTTCCAAGACAGTGTTTTTCTGTGTAGCACTTGTTGTCCTGGAACTCACTTTGTAGACCAAGTTGACCTTGACACACAGAGATCTGTGTGCCCCTGCCTCCTGAGTGTTGAGATTAAAGGAATGCACCACCACCACCCAGCTTCCGGTTCTGTGATTTTTATGAGATTTCTGTGTGTGCAAATGCATGTGTTTCTACATTTATATGTGTTTCTTGTGCATTTTATTTGACTCTTTTTCTTATTTGGTTGTTTTGTCCTATTCTGATTTGCTTGTTTTTGTTATATTTGTTATATTTGATTTGATTTGATTTGACTTTGCTTTATTTTATTATCATTGTTCCTTAGATGCCTCCTTGTTTTCTGACATGAGACAGAAAGGGTATGGATCTAGCACTCAGGCCAGAGAAGCAGGCAAGCTAACTGCAGATTTTCATTTCTTCCTCCTCTCCTCTAAGTCCAATCCCTCAGTCTCATCCCCAACTCTGTAGCAGACCATCTGCTATGACCTTTCCTTCCTCTGTGTCACCATTATATTGATCTATCCTGTCCCTTTAAGAGACAAGCCATGCCCACTCCCTCCCTTGTCTGCAGAGGCAAGTTGATCTTCAGCTTCCAGCCTGAGTCCCTTCCTTTTCCATCTCCCTCTTGAAGAAGCAGCTTATGCCTCTCCCCACTTCTCCCCTTCCCTTCCTTCTCTCTCTCTCTCTCTCTCTCTCTCTCTCTCTCTCTCTCTCTCTCTCTCTCTCTCTTTCTGTTTCTCTCTGTTCTTCTCCCTTTTTCCCTTACCCCTCTCCCCTTCCCTTCCATAACCCACCCATGTCTCTGTCTCTCTCCCACCACATGGCTCCCTGCCTGGGACCAACCGCCTTCAGAGACTTGCGCCATGCTTGTCTGTCTGCCTCTCCTCATGAGACTGGCTGCCCCATCAGAGTCTCTCACCCACCACACAGGTCCCTTCTTTGGGTTTGTGAAAACAGGAGATTTAGACATATACATTGTATGAACAGTAGCATATTTATGTCAGAATGACAGATATTTTTGCATAATGAAAAGTATCTTTAAGACTGTAGCGTGCACTTGTTCTCACACCTTAATAACTTGTATTTGTAATTTACTGAAATTTGTTTGGTGAGGTTGTCCTTTTAAACTGACAAAACCTCTCAACTGTCAAACTGCATCAGAGATCTTTGAGGATAAAATTTTACTTGAGTTACTGATTAAAAAACGACAGAGAACTTAGTTGGTTGGCACCTAGGGTCCTCCATGTTCACTGAAGGTCATATTTGCCTTTTGCTGTTTAGCGCAGGGCCTAGAAGGCTCTAGAAGATACTGTGGGCTAAGAAATCTGTAGGAAGACAAGCCTACCTTGACCTGAGCAGCAGGCTGTCGATTCCAGTGATTCTGTCCACATCTGGAGATCTTCAGTTTAGATGAAAGGCAGTTTTGCCAAGTGTTCAGCACTTGGCAGTTGAAGTGAATTGTGGATGGACGTTGTTCTATGCCCATTTGTCTTCTGTCTTCTTTGGAGAAAGTAGAGTGCTGATGCTAGGAGCCAACCTGTCTCTTTTTGTTATGAAAAGCCTTTTAATAATTAAAATTTAAATTTAAATGCCATATTCCCCAGATTTCTAAGCAGTTGAGGGCTCTTTATCAGGTATAGTTACAGTATAGAATCTGCCTGGAGGGCTGGGTCTGAGCTTGACTGTACTGGCTCTCAACTTAACAGGTAAAGCAGAGTTGGAGTAAATATAAATTATAAAATATAAATATTTAAATTAAATATAAATATTTAAATGCCATATTCCCCAGATCTCTGAGCAATTGAGGGCTGTTTATCAGGTACAGCTATAGTATAGAATCTGTCTGGAGAACTGGGTCCAAGCTTGGCATTCAACTTAACAGGTAAAGCAGAGCTGGATTAAATATAAAGCATTTTTGTAAGAGACTTAAAAGTACATACCAATTTAAAACATGGGGCTTATTATTTGAAATGAGATACAATAACAGACAATTATAACATTTAACAGTAAACATGGGTGCATTTAAGTTACATGTATGAACACATACACACACACACACACACACACACACACACACACACACACACATAGAGTGAACAGGAATTGGGTGAAGTGGATGCTCTTGGTGGGCCCTACCTAAGGCACGCCACTGCAGAAAACACACATGCAACAGAGTCAACAAGAGGAATTTAGAGACAAAAACATAAGTAAATCAGGGGACCAAGCAGGGTATACTTCAGTAAAGATGGTGGGACTTGGCCATCTGACCTGGCTCTCAGTTAAGATGGCAGTAAAGTCACCCATGTAACAGAACTAACACTGGAGAACCAGGCAGGGAATACCTCAGTAAAGAGGGCAGAACTTGGTCTCCTGACCAGGTTCTCAGTCAAGATGGCAGCAAAGTCACCTGACCTCAGTTAAGATGGCAGTAAGGTCACCTGACCTCAGTCAAAATGGCAGCTCTGCTTTCCTCCCTTCAAGGACCCCCCTCAGACTCTTCCTAGTACCCCCATCTCTATCCCTAAGTGTCAGCTGAAACTCCCAGTGGCCACACCTTTCAGGATGTCAGAAGGATGTTCTACCAGGCAACACACAGTCACCACACTCTCTAAGAACCAGAGAGGAAAACAAAGAATAAAACACCCACCTAACAAAGATAAGACAAGACATCAGCACCTAGAATTACAATCTTCCCAAACCCAGATGCCTAGACACTAGTATAAACACACAATAACAGTCAAGACACTGTCTCCTCTAGAGTCCAGCAACCCTACCACTGCAGGCCCTGAGTATTCCAATGTAACTGAAGCACAAGAAGAAGGCTTTAAAGTACCCTTCATGATACATAGAGGTCCTTAAAGAGAAAAATGAATAAACCTCCTAAGAAAATCTGTAAAAACACAAACTGCTGCTGGGACGAAAAAGTGGAAGGAAATGAATAAAACAGTTCAATATGTGAAACCAGACAAAGAGGCAATAAGGAAAACCCAACTAAGAGAAATCTATAAACAAAAAATTGAGGAAGTCAAATGGTAACCTCAAGGTAGGCCTCACCAACAGGATATAAGAAATGGAAGAGAGAATCTCAGATATTAAAGAAAAAATGGATACCTCAGTCAGAGAAAACATTAAATCTAAAAAATTCCAGGTACAGAACATCTATGGTATAGAACACTATGAAAAGGCCAAATCTAGGAATAATAAAAAAAAAATAGAAGAAAGAAAAAAAACCCAAGTGGAATGCACAAAAAGTATTTTCAACAAAATCATAGAAGAAAATTTCCCTAAATTAAAAAAAAAATGCTGCCTAACAAGGTACAAGAAGCTTACAGAACACAAAATAGGCTGGACCTGAAAAGAAATTCTTAAACAATCAAAACACTAAACATAAGAAAAAGAATGTTAAAAGCTTCAAGGGGGAAAAAGCCAAATAACATATAAAGGCGGACTGATAGAATGACTTCTGAATGGAGACTCTAAAAGCCAGTAGGGCCCGGAGAGATGTTCTACAGACTCTGAGAGACCACAGATGCCAGCCCAGACTACTATACCCAGCAAAGCTTTCAATTATAATAGATGGAGACAATAAGACATTCCACCCTAAAACCAACATACACACACACTCCACCACTACCACCACCACCAACAACAACAACAGCAACAAATTAGGAATCAATAACACTGTTCATTAATATCTCTCTACATCAAAGGTCTCAATCCCCAATACAAACTGGGTGGTGGTGGCGCACACCTTTAATCCCAGCACTCGGGAAGCAGAGGCTGGAAGATCTCTGTGAGTTAGACCAGCCTGGTCTACAAGAACTAGTTTCAGGACAGATTCCAATGCTACAAAGAAAACTTATCTTGGAAAACAAAAACAAAACAAAACAAAACAAAAACCCACAAAGTAAAAAATGTTGGCATGGTGATGCATACCTTTAATCTGAGCACTCAAGAGACAGAGGCAGGTGGATCTCTGAGTTTGAGACTATACTGATCTGCAGAGCAAGTTCTAGGACAGTCAGATATGTATGTATGTATGTATGTATGTATGTATGTATGAATGTATTAACAAGTTTCTACTGTATTAGGTTTCCATACCACTAGGGAGATCTATTTGTCCCTACTTAGTCCCTTACTCTATACTTAACCTCTGTGATTACACAGACTGTAGCTTGGTTATCATTGACTTAACAACTAATATCCACACATAAACAAACACATTCCATTGTAGGAGGAGGGTCGGGGGCCGCTTGTTTGTCCCGACCACCCAGAACCGAAATAACCACACAGAAATTGTATTAATTAAAACACTGCTTTAATTAAATTAAAACACTGTATTAATTAAAACACTGCCCATTAGCTCTAGCTTCTTATTGGCTAACTCTTATAATAATTTAACCCATTTCTATTCATCTGTGTATCGCCACATGGCTGTGGCTTACGGGGTAAAATTCCCGGCGTCTGTCTCTGGGGGCTCCATGGTGTCTCTCTGACTCTGCTTTCTTCCTCCCAGAATTCAGTTCCATCTCCCTGTCTACCTAAGTTCTGCCCTAACAAAAGGCCAAGGCAGTTTCTTTATTCATTAACCAAGAAAAGTAACACACAGATTTTATGGATCTCCCACACCATTCCATATTTGTCTTATGAGTCTGGGTTACCCACTCAAGAATGATTTTTTCTAGTTCCATTCATTTTCCTGTGAATTTCATAATTTTATTTTTTTGACAGCTGAGTAATACTCTCTTGTGTAAATGCACCACATTTTATTTATCACGACATCTGTTGAGGAACTTCTAGGTTTTTTCCAGTTTCTGGTTATTATGAATAGAGCAGCAATGAACATGGTTGAGCAAGAATTGTAGGATGAAGTATCCTTTGGGTATATTCCCAAGCATAGTACAGCTGGGTCTTGAGGTAGATCTATTCCCAACTTCTATGTTCTAGTGTCTTTGGTGCAGGAAGGCACTCTGTGCCCTACCAAAGGAGAAACATAAACACCAGTCTACCCATAAGTGCTCTAATCTACAATGATGCCCTGCCTGCAAGGCATGCTGGTGCAGTGGTGGCACAAGGCCTACGGGAGCCACCAAGTTAAGGCCTGTTCCAGGAGATGGAACCCACCCCACACACTTGGGTGAAGAAGAACCTGAGATTAGATAGCCCAGGAATCCAAGGAAAACCCAAGTGTTACTATTCTAAAACAACAACAACAAAAACAAAAACAAAAAAAAACATGTACCCATAAAATGACTCCTAATGACCTCTGCTATACTCAGATCAGTGCCTTGCTCAGCCCTTATTGCAGAAGCTACTTCCTGCAGCAAAGAAAAAAAATACAGAGACCAACAGCCAGATATTACCGGAGAATGAGGGACCACGGAATACTCAGCCCTAAATGGGATGTCTCCATCAAATCCCTTCCGTCAGGGCTCAGGGAACCCTGCAGAAGAGGAATCAGAAAGAGTGTAAGAGCCAGAGGGGATGGAGGACACCAGGAGAACAAGGCCCTCTGAATCAACCAGAGCAACGCTCAGATGAACTCACAGAGACTGAGGCAACACTCACAGGACCTGCACATATCTGCACCAGTTGGGGTCCTAAAGCTGAAAGAAGTGGACACATGCTCCCGTCCGTAACCCAGAAGCAATCTCCAAATGATAACCACTTGTAAATCAAAATTTAGTTTTCTCTGAGTCTCACTGGGGAACACACCACTCTTAAGGCTAGGCTGCATGCCTGGCAGTGAATGCCAACAGGAAACACACTCAACAGCATCTGTGGAAGTTCCTTGTCTTACAATGTCATCTCAGGGCTTTTCCTTTTTAAACATGTACTTATTTTTTTTATTTTATTTATGTATACTTACTTTTTACTATCTTTTTAACCTACATTCGCATTTGTGGATATATGGTAACTTCTAGTTTAGCTCTTTATGGGGTTCCTAAAACTGCAAACAGGTAGTCTCCGCATCCGTATCTGATTCCTGTGCCTTTGCTTTCTGTCTGTTTGCTTTGTCCTGTGCCAATGTGTTAGTTTTTACATTATAATATATTTCACTATTATCCCTTAGTAACCTGTTTGTTTTCTAATGAGAGACAGAAAGAAGGAAGGGGGATCAGAATGACAGGGAAGGTGGGAGGAACTAGAAAGGGTAGAGAGAAGGAAAACCATAATGGAATATGTTATGTGAGAAAATATTTGGGGGGGGGGGGCTTCGAGACAGGGTTTCTCTGTAGCTTTGGAGCCTGTCCTGGAACTCACTCTGCAGACCAGGACTCGAATTCACAGAAATCAACTTACCGAGTACTGGGATTAAAGTCGTGTGCCACCACTGACCAGCTGAGAAAATTTATTTTCAATAAAAGGATAAAAAAGAAAAAATAGAGTATGTGGATCAAAATGAGAGGGGAGGTGTGGAGGAATGGGAAAAAGTAAGGGGAGGAGAATCCATAATCAGAATATATTGCATAAAAAATCTATAGTCAATAAAAAATAAAAAAAACTATCAAAGTCCTATTTTCCTGTACTTTTTGAGTCAAGTGGTGGCAGTAATAAATTGACTGATCAACAAACCAAGACAAGAAAAACATTAGATAGTGATATTTAATACAAATATCCAAATATCCCACTGTTTACTTCAGAAGAAACATTTCACAGGAAAATATAATAAGCATCTGTGTACACCTTACCTTTAACAGTTCCTAGCATGTTACCATGTTTGCTTCATCTGTTTTTCTGTTGCTATTGTTGCTGATGATTTTATATTCAAGTGTGAACATCATAACATTTACCCTTAAATGCACAGTTTTTAGTGAAGTGAGGTGGCATAAGCCTGGAATTCAGGAAGTGGGGGGGGGAACAGTAGGATCCTGAATTCAAGGTCATTCTCAGCTACACAGCAAGTTCAAGGCCAGCCTTGGCTGCAAGACCTTATCTCAAGAAAAGAAAATACGTTTTTCTACTTAGCACAGCACTGTTACCATATCCTGCAGAATTTGCAATAGTTCTTTAATATAATCAAGTTCATTGCCTATGCCTATTATATAAATATGTAAACATTCCCAAAATATATCTTCCTGCTGGTCTTTCAGACAAGGGTCCAGTCAGTATCTCCACATTGTGCTGGTTGTTTTACTTTTAAACATCGGATTAGTGCCTATCTCTACATCTCAGCTGTGACTCTGTTTTCAAAATGACTGTTAACCAATTGTCAAGTACCCAGAAGATACATCATAGCCAGACACAGGCAAAAAAAATGCCACTTATAAGGCAAATGCTGCAGCCTGATCCTTTCCTTGGTTAATTGGTGAAATCACTGGCCTTGGACAAAAAGATATGAAAGCTAAGTATGGTGGCCCACACCTGATGTGGTATTCCCATCTGATAATATAAATATATTTTATTACCATTGGTTTTAAAAGAAGTTGTTTTGGCCAATGGCTTACTTAGTAGAGTAAAGCCAGGCAGGAAATCTAAACAGAGCCATAGAGAGAATACAGGCAGAGTCAGAGAGATGCCACCATGTAGCTGCCAAAGGAGAAAGATGCCAGCGGCTAGTCAGAACCTTACCCGTAGGCCACAGCCTCATGGTGATTCACAGATTAATAGAAATGGGTTAATTTAAGATGTAGCTAGATTAGCTAGGAATATGCATAAGCTATTGACCAAACAGTGTTGTCATTAATATAGTTTCTGTGCTATTACTTGGGTCTGGGCGACAGGGAAACCAATGGGCAGTCTCCGTCTATACACACCTGCAATCCCAGCAGTGGCAGGAGGATCACTACAAACTGGAAGACCAGCTTAGTCTACATAGCAAGTTTCAGTCTGGACTAGCCAGGGCTACATTGTGAAACCCTATCTCAAAGAAGGGGAGAGAAGGAGGAGGGACAGGAGAAGAAAGGACAAATGACACCCTCATAGGAAGCATCCAAAAACACAAGGCACAATGGCTTCTCTTTCTTTACCTTCTTGTAACACATGCAAACACATGTCATGGGAAGTGTCTGTGAACAAGAGCTTAACACTGGCTTTATGATTGTGAAGTTATGAGCCAAGCTTTTCATCTCCTTATACCTCAATTTCTTTATCTTAAAAATGAGAACAGTATCCACTATGGTGTTTGAGGGTGGCATGAATTAACTTATCCTCTGTGCCCATTACAGTGCTTAATTTTCATTTATGGGGCAAGTAAGATGGTTCAACCCATAAAGGTGATTGCTGCTAAACCTGGTGACCTACCTGAGTTCAATTCCTAGAATTCAAATGGTGTAAGGAGAGAACTGACTTCCACAAGTTGTTCTCTGACCTATACATACATGCAATGGTGCACACACAATGTATACACACACACAATGTGTACACACACACACACACACTAAATAAATAAATAAACAAACTAGAAACAAAAACAAACCCCTCTCCTACAAAAGCTGGAATAGAAGTCATTACCAAACCCATCCTTTTCTCACTGATGACTGTGCTAGACTATATTCCCAGGCTCCCTAGCAGTTAGATGTGACCTTGTACTCCACAGAGAATATAAGACAGTCCTGGTCACCCCTTTTCTAGGTATGACACAGAACCATCTATTTTTTTTGTAAAGTTTTTCTATTCTTTGATTTTTTTTATTGTTTTTATTGTACAATACATTTTTCTCTGCTCCCCTCTCTTCCTTCCCTCTCCCCTTCTACCTTCTCCCATGATCCCCATGCTCCCAATTTACTCAGGAGATTTTGTCTTTTTCTCCTTCCTATTTAGAGCCATGTATGTCTCTCTTAAGGTCCTCTTTGTTTGTGCAGGCAAATGGATGGATCTAGAAAACATCATATTGAGTGAGATAACGCAGACCCAGAAAGAAAAAAACAATATGTATTCGTATAAAGCAAAGAAAAACCAGCCTACAATCCATAAACCCAGAGAACCTAGAACCATCTATTCTTATGCCAACTTCCAAAGTGGCCTATTGAAACCCTCAGGATCTCTGAGCCTGAATCTTTATAAAGAGCTCTTATTGTCAACAAGGAACCTGACTTGAAATTCATACAAGCAAGAAGGCGAGGTTTTCAGGCTTCTCTGTTACAGCCACTAGCTACACCTGAACCGACACAAAGACAAATGTAAGACTTAGAATACTCAAACAAGTTTGGTTTAAGCCATATGTGAGTTTAAAAAGTAGATTCATCAGAATCTATACCCGTAAAGTCCTACCAACATGACTGCCCAAATGTGATCTGGACAAGGGCACCAGCAAACATAACAAACAGCACAGAGAAAAGCCCTAAAGCCTCAACCCCACACAAAGAACTAACTATAGGCGACTGAGGAAGGCTGAGAGGAGAGATGAGCCTCCCCAGGAAAGAGCACCCCAAGTGATTGTCCAATACCACACAGTCAGCCCTGAAAACATACATACAAGCAACATATATTGACTCCACAGGTTATATTTGGGACTACGTGTGTATATGCAAACACATCCATGCATATGGTAACAACTGATGAAAGAGAAGACATGCGTTTGAGCCAGAGTAGAGAGGAATATGTGAGAGAGTTTGGAAAGAAGAAAGGGCAGGGAGAAACTGTGTCATTAAAACACAATTTCAAAAATAACAAAAAAAAGTCCACTAGGGAAACATATCTGTTGGGAGCACCCTTTAATTTCTAAGACATTTCATCAAACTTACAACAGTTTTTTTTCATACTTTTATGTGAATGTGCAAATCAATACAGAATCAGTGGTACCTCCCATTACTAACAAACTACTGGAATTTGGTATATCCCTTCATGGTTATCAGACGATAAGGGGAAATTATGTGTCCCTTTATGGTTCTTAGTCTTATTAATAAAAGAATTTAAGAATGGACTCAAATGGAAGCTCAAGGACAATTTTATTAAAGTTGAAAAGAAAAACCCTTAGGGCAGTCAAGCTACAAATCTCAAGAGCTGCCTGGAGAGTAGAAGAGGGAAGGGGTGGGTGGGAGATGCCATGCCATTTAACCCACTATGAAGGTCAAACATGTGGCTAACAGTCAGGTGGCAGGGAGGTTTTAGAGAAGGAGTAAGGAAGCCAAGAGAGTTGGGAAAGTCGGGCGTGTTAGGGAAAGTATGCTTAGAAGAAAGACAGAACAAAGAAAAAAAGTCATGCTCTTCTTGTGACAAGTGTAAATTCCATTTCCTTATCTGCCACATGGGAAGTTCAGCCCTTCTAACATGGTAGAGGGCTGTGAAAACAAAACCAAATATGTCAATACATTTTAAGCATTTAGAATATTGCCTGGCACCGTTGAAACACACAATATGTGTTAGCTATGGTTATTACTTATGAACCTGCATTTTGAAGACTTTATAGGTCTGGCATGCTTTGGTCTTTCCCTGCTTGCTGTGTTTATGAGTGTGTCTGCACTGAGCGTCAAGAGACCAGGGTGCTATCCGCAGCTCCCATTTTTGTCCTTGCGGGATAAGCACATGACTGTTTATGAACAGTTCATCCTCAAAGGGGTAAGGGCTGACTGACAAGGGACAGGATATGTCCATCAAGGACATATTGGAGAATGAAGTTCTAGGTTGGGCAGAAAAACAACTTCCATGATTGTGCCCTCTTGCTGACTGTGAAGACACATTAAGAAGTGGAGCCCAACCTCAATTTCACAACAGAACTGTTAGAAAAGTCAGGCTAGCTCATTCACTGTTGGTGTGCAGTTAAAGCCTGTCAACATGCGTCTCCTGCAAAGAGAAGAACTTGCTACTATGAGAAGATGTGGACTGGGCCCCACTGGCCTCCCTCCTCAGCCCAGTAGCTGTGACTCAGCAGGAAGTCAGCCAAGGCTTGACTCACTCTCCCTCCTTCTGCCACACCCAGGGTTTTCCTCCAAGACTTGGAAAGTCCGCTGGCAACTGGAAGCAGAACTCTGGTACCTGACTTTACCCAGGCCAGTGAAATCATTTCTGCAACAATAAATGAGAAAAAGAACGGTTCCTCACAGGTTTCCTCGTCCTTTTTTAAGATCATCGATTCCCAGCAAGAAAATGTGAACTACAACGTGGTATGAGAGAGAGTTTCTCGAACTCACAGAGATCCACCTGCCTTAGCCTTCCAATGCTGGGATTAAAGGCGTGCGCCACCACCGCCCTGCTAACATCATTTTCTTTCCCACTTAACTGCTGTCCAACAAGAAATCCTGTCTATTGATTTGCCACAACCCACAGCAGAATTCTAGTTCCATGTTTGTTTCTTTTCCTGACAACTGCATTCCCAACGTGTAGAAGGCTGCCTGGCTTGAGCTGACTCTCAATAAACACAAGCGAAATGAATGCCTTCTTCACCCTTTTTTAAATCATCAGTTCCCAGTGTTACTAAGATACTAAATTACCAAATAAAAGTTCACCTTTACTATTCCCATACACCACTGAGTCAGGGAGAGCTTCAAAGTTTCAAACCACAGCACACACAAGGCACTGACGCTTGACTAAATGACCCTTCACAGGCAACGGCTGTAAGGATAGAGTCCAGGTTGTTCTAGAGGTTAGACAGGTGGCTGGTAAATCTGCGAAATCAGATGGGGTGGCTAGGGAGCTGTGGGGATCAGCAAAGTTTGTGATTCCCTCCCATCTACTGGCACTTAAATTCAAATTTTAACGATAACCTTCAGTAGCTAAGCACAACTCTATGCCACATTTCCTAATTCTAGCCCCTACCTGTAGTTATCTCCCACTAGGTACTCCTGATTTAAAAATATTTAAATATTAATATTACCCAAAGCTTCTGGTTCTCCCCGCAATGCTCCTTTCTTATGAGGCACCACCACGATGACATTAAGCTTCAGTTCCCCACCCCCCTCCCAATGCTCTTTCCTTATAAGGCGCCACCACGATGATTTTAAGACCCCAGGCTGTTCTCCCTGACACAAGAATCAGTTGTGATCTTTTTAAAATTTTGTGTTTAGTTCTTAAAATTCTGTGTATGTGTATGTGTGAGTGTAAGTTTTGGGCATCAGAGTTCAGAGGCCCATGCAGGCCCTGGAGCAGAAGTTACAGGTGCTGTGACCATCTAATGTTGGTGCTGGAAATTGAACTCAAGTCCTGTGCAAGCCCATACTGGCTCTTTACCATTGAGCCCACCCCCTCTCAGTTACCCAATCCTAATTTGGGTGGCTTTGCTGAGAAATCCCACAAGCCCTCTTCCCAAAGTTCAGGGGATTTCCCAAGCCCATGGAAAGCTCCTGAAGTGAAGGAACAAGTGAATGAGTGCTGATGACCAGTGCCAACTGTCCTGACGGAATCGCCTTCCTGAAGGTGAAAACCCACTGGCAAGAGCCTCCACTCACTTCAGTATGTAGAGATTGGGGTGGCCCACCTTGGTCCCCAAGGACGATGAGCAGGAATTTGCCTCCTGTTTGCAGAAAGACCCAACCTGGTGAAGTTTCCAAACAAAGGAAGGCGTCTGAGGATAGAGAGCCTGTCATTCCTACAGACGGAAATTGCCAGCACCCCTCCCATGCTCCCAACCTCCGCAACGTGGCATTTTCTCATTGAAATCAGGGGGAAAAAATTAAGATACCATCTCACACACACAGATGGGGTAAGGAGCCTAGGACGAACTCAGTTCCAATTCCCGTTGAGCCTCCGCCCTCTCAACTGTGAGACAGGAAGAATCGAGTAACCTGGGAATATTAAATGAAGATCGCTTCCCATTCTGAGATAACTCCGCCCCTGAACAACCATTCAGTGGAGGCTCTGGTGCGCCCCTGCTCTCCCGGTCCTGAACTGCACCCCGGCCAGTGCACTTAGGCTGGCGGAACGTTAATCATTGCAATTGCAATTTAGATTCATGCAGTGAATGCCAAGCCTAGACAACTAACCAGCGCAACAGCTCCCAGTGCCCACCACTACTCTGCGACTCAAAGCAATTTAAAACGCATGTCTGTACAGCTTGTGAGGCCTCGTCACCACCCCCGCCCCCCGATTCTCAGCTGCTGACGAGCCCCACCATTTCTCTATAATAATCATCTTTATAGAAGCTTTAAATTCTCGCTGCTCACTGACAAACCCAGGAGTGGATATTTTCTGGCAATTTCTACCAGAAGCATAAGCCCTGAGAGCCGTCACCGGAAGTGCCTGGTAGGCCCACAGCCCTGAAGGCATCCCTGCCATAGTGCCTGGAGGACTGGGAAGAATGTTTGGTTCCACACTCACACTTTATACCTGGTGTCTAGTACCCTGTCCTGTTGAATAAATACTGCTTTGCCTGTAAATCTGAAGAGAAGCCAATCAGACAAGTTTTTTTTCTCCCCAACTACTGATGGAAAGAGAGGTACATAGAGTCCAGGCCTAGTTCCCATTCCTCCTGTTCTGGTCTCCTGAATGACTATCAGGTCTTCTGTAGGCCTGACAGCTGTTCGTCTTTGAGCCATAAGTGACTAGAGGAGAGTGGGACCTGGGAGACCCTGGAGGAGAAGCTTTGCCGCTAACCTGCTGAGACACCTTCAGCAAGCGACTTCATTTCTTTTCTTCTATTTTTCCCTTCCATCTACTCTTCCCAGTTCCTCCCTACCAGAATCTCTCATTAGAAAAGAACAGGCTTCTAAGAGATAACAACCAAACATGACAAGATAAAAGAATAAATAAAACCAAAAACATCACACCAAAGTTGGAAAAAGCAAGCCAACAGAAGGAAAAGAGCCCCAGAGAAGGCCCAAGAATCAGAGACTTATTCATTCACACACTCAGGAATCCCATAAAAATACTAAACTGACAAGCTAGGTGGTGGTGGCACAGGTCTTTAATCCCAGCACTTGGAAGGCAGAGGTAGGCAGATCTCTGTGAGTTGAGGCCAGCCTGGTCTATAAAATGAGTTCCAGGACAGCCAGAGCTACACAGATAAGTCCTCTCTTGAAAAAATAAAATAAGACCCGCCTATCCTCCTGCAACCTAGGTGGACCTCTGAAACACAGCTTGTTCCAATTCTGAGGGGACTTAAGAGGAACCAAGAGCTTGCTGCAACACTAAGGGGATTAAGAGAGAGCACCAAGAAAGCAAACCAGGAGAGAAGACCAAGAGAGCAGACTTATAGAGACCTCAGAGGCTTTCTGAGACAGACATTGACCATACAGAGCAGACCAAGAAAAACTCCCAAACACTCAGACAGCCACAGCAAGGATTGGACCAAGATGCAAAGACACCGCTGGCCTCATCTGAAGGAAGAGAATAGGCACCAATGCAGGAATTCCTCCAACACCCTAAAAAGGAACATGGTAACACCAGAACCCAGCAGTCACACAACAGGAAGACTTGATCATCCTAACACAGAAGTAGAAGAAAATAACTTTAAATGTAACTTTATGAAAATGATGGAGACCTTTAAAGAAGAAATGAAAAACTCCCTTAAAGAAATGGAGGAGAAGACAAGCAAAAAGCTTATAGAACATCAAATAGACTAGATCAAAAAAATCCCCTCACCATATAATAATCAAAACATAAAACATACAGAATAAAGAAAGAATATTAAGAACTGCAAAGGAAAAATGTCAAGTAACATATAAAGGTAAACCTATCAGAATTACACCCGACTTCTCGATGGAAACCATGAAAGTCAGAAGGTACTGGATAGATGTGCTGAAGACACTAATAGACCATGAATGCAAGCCCAGCAAAGCTTTCATTCACCATGGATGGAGAAAACAAGATATTCCATGACAAAAATAGATTTAAACAATATGTTGCCACAAATCCAGCCTTACAGAAAGTACTAGAAGGAAAATCCCAACCCAAGGAAGCTAACCACACCCAGAAAAACACAGGCAGCTGATAATTCCCACCAGCATAACCCAAAGAAGGGAAATACACAAGCATTACTACCAAAAAATAACCAGAATTAACAGCCACTGGTCATTAATATCACTTAATAACAATGGACTCAATTCACCTATAAAAAGACACAGGCTGTGGCTCCACCCTGCTAGCGCCTCCGCCAGCCATCCCAGGTTCCATACAGAGGGCCATCGGAGGGGTGAGTGTGCTTCGGGCCTGCGGCAGGGGCCCGGCGAGGAGGAGCTCGGACTTTCCCCGACCCCATAGGCTCCCAAGCCAGCCTGCACTGCTGGCTCCACCCTGCTAGCGCCCCCGCCAGCCATCCCAGCCTCCAGCCAGTGGGCCATCGGAGGGGTGAGTTTGCT
Organism: Myodes glareolus; assembly: GCF_982192425.1. Taxonomy (NCBI): domain Eukaryota; kingdom Metazoa; phylum Chordata; class Mammalia; order Rodentia; family Cricetidae; genus Myodes; species Myodes glareolus. Next base: position 88,390,385 of record NC_142035.1, on the reverse strand, counting down.
TCAGGCCAGCAGCAGGGGCCCGGCGAGGAGGAGCTCGGACTTTCCCCGACCCCATAGACTCCCAGGTCAACCTGCAGTGCTGACTCCACCCTGCTAAGCTCTCCCACCTGCCATCCTAGCTTCCATCCAGGTACAAATTTCTATATTTCTCCCCTCCCACTGGGGCCATAAAATTTCCCCAGCTCAGCTGCCTTGCACACTGGGCCTGCTCTGTAGGCGCAGCTCGGAAAGAGGGAGTGCCTGTGCTTCAATAGCCTGCCTGAGGAAAGGTAGGCATTCTATCAGTGAACTCCCTGCCCAACAAGGGAACCTGACCCGCTACCAGAAGATCCAATAGAGAGCATTTGAACGAAGAGATGGGCAGACGCCAAGGCAAGACCTCCTCCAACAATCTGAAAAACAACATGAAAACACCAGATCCCAACGACCCTACAACAGAAGGATTTGAACACTCTAACCCAGATGAAGTGGAAAAAAGTGCCATTATGAAAGCAATAGAGTCCCTTAAACAGGATATGAATAACTCCCTTAAGGAACTGGTCGAGAAGTATAACAAAAAGTTTGAAGAAATGAGTATAGAAATGGATGAGAAATATAACAAAAAGTTTGAAGAAATAAGTAAATCCGTGAATGATACCCTGAGAAACCAAGAAAAAACAATCAAACAAGTAAAGGAAACAGTCCAAGAATTGAAAACTGAAATGGAGGCAATGAAGAAAACACAAAACGAGAACCGGCTGGATATGGAAAACCTAGGTAAACGAGCGGAGACTACAGAATCAAGCATAACCAATAGAATACAAGAGATAGAAGAACGAATCTCAGATTCTGAAGATACCATAGAGAAAATAAATGCTCTGGTCAAAGAAAACAGCAAATTCAACAAATTCTCTTCACAAAACATTCAGGAAATCTGGGACACAATAAAAAAACCAAATCTAAGAATAATAGGGATTGAAGAAGGAGAAGAACTGCAGATCAAAGGCCCAGAAAATATATTTAACAAAATTATAGAAGAAAACTTTCCCAATCTAAAGAACGATATTCCTATGAAGGTTCAAGAAGCATACAGAACGCTGAATAGACTGGATCAAAAAAAAAAACTCGCCATATAATAATCAAAACACAAAACATCCAGATTAGAGAAAAAGACACAGGCTAAGAGAATGGATACAAAAACAGGATCCAGCCTTTTGCTGTATACAAGAAACGCACCTCAACTTCAAAGACAGACACTACCTCAGAGTAAAGGGTTGGGAAAGGTTTTCCAATCAAAGGGACCTAAGAAACAAGCAGATGTGGCTATCCTAATATCTAACAAAATTGATTTCAAACTAAAATCAGTCAGAAAAGACAGAGAAGAAATTTTATACTTATAACAGGAGCAATACATCAAGATGCAGTCTCAATTCTGAACATCTATGAGCATACAAGAGCACCTACATATGTAAAAGAAACATTACTAAAACTTAAATCACACATCAAACCTCACACATTAATAGTATGAGACTTCAACACTCCACTCTCGCCAATGGAGAGGTCAACCAGACAGAAACTTAACAGAGAAATAAGAGAACAGATGTCATGAATCAAATGGACTTAACAGATATGTACAGAACATTCCACTAAATCACAAAAGAATATACCTTCTTCTCAGCACCTCATGGAACTTTTCTAAAATTGATCACATACTCAGTAACAAAGCAAACCTCCACAGATACAAAAAAATTGCAGTAACCCCCTGTGTCTTGTTGGATCACCATACGTTAAAGTTAGAATTTAACAATACTGCTCTCAGAAAGCCTACAAACTCATGGAAATTGAACAGTGAACTACTGAACCACCCCTGGGTCAAGGAAGAAAGAAAGAAAGAAATGAAAGACTTCCTTGAATTCAATGAAAATAAAGGCACAACATATCCAAACCTATGGGACACAATGAAAGCAGTGCTAAGAGGAAAGTTCATAGCACTAAGTGCCCACATAAAGAAAACAGAGAAAGCTCACATTAGTGACTTAACAGCACACCTGAAAGTTCTAGAACAAAAAGAAGCAGACTCACTCAGGAGGAGTAGAAGATAGGAAATAATCAAATTGAGGGCTGAAATCAACAAAATAGAAACAAAGAAAACAATACAAGAATTAATAAAAACAAAGAGCTGATTCTTTGAGAAAATCAACAAAATAGACAAACCCTTATCCAAACTAATCGAAAGGCAGAGAGAGAATATCCAAATTAACAAAATCAGAAATGAAAAGGGGGACATAACAACTGATATCGAGGAAATTCAAAGAATTATTAGGTCATACTACAAAAACCTGTACTCCACAAAATTGGAAAATGTAAAAGAAATGAACAACTTTTTAGGTAGATACCATATACCAAAATTAAATCAAGACCAGGTGAAGGCTGGAGAGATGGCTCAGCGGTTAAAAGCACTGCCTGCTCTTCCAAAGGTCCTGAGTTCAATTCCCAGCAACCACATGGTGGCCCACAACCATCTGTAATGAGGTCTGGTGCCCTCTTATGACCTGCAGACATACAGGCAGAATATTGTGTGCATATTAAATAAATAAATATTTAAAAATAAAAAAGACCAGGTGAGCAATGTAAATAGACCTATAAACTGCAAGGAAATAGAAGCTGTCATCAAAAACCTCCCAACCAAAAAAAGGCCAGGGCAGGACGGTTTTAGTGCAGAATTCTACCAGAACTTCCAAGAAGAGCTAATACCTATACTCCTCAAAGTGTTCCACATAATAGAAACAGAGGAAACATTGCCAAACTCTTTTTATGAAGCTACAGTTACCCTGATACCAAAACCACACAAAGACTCAACCAAGAAAGAGAATTACAAACCAATCTCACTCATTAACATGGATGCAAAAAGAAACTTAATAAAATACTGGCAAGCCGAATCCAAGAACACATCAAAAAAATCATCCATCATGATCAAGTCAGCTTTATCCTAGAGATGCAGGGCTGGTTCAACATACAAAAAAAAAAATCTATCAGCGTAATCCATCACATAAATAAACTGAAAGAAAAAAATATAATCATTTCATTAGATGCTGAAAAAGCATTTGACAAAATCTAACACCCCTTCATGATAAAGGTCTTGGAGAGATCAGGGATACAAGGAACATATCTAAATAAAATAAAAGCAATATACAGCAAGCTGACAGCCAACATCAGATTAAATGAAGAGAAATTCAAAACAATTCCACTAAAATCAGGAACAAGACAAGGCTGTTCACTCTCTCCATATCTCTTCAACATAGTTCTTGAAGTTTTAACAATAGCAATAAGACAACAAAAGGAGATCAAGGATATTAAAATTAGAAAGGAAGAAGCCAAACTTTTGTTATTTGTAGATGATATGATAGTGTACATAAGTGACCTCAAAAACTCTACCTGAGAATTCCTATAGCTGATAAATACCTTCAGTGATGTGGCAGGATACAAGATCAACTCAGAAAAGAATCAGTAGCCCTCCTACACACAAGCAATAAAGAAGCTGAGAGGGAAATCAGAGAAACATCACATTTTACAATAGCCACAAATAACATAAAATAGCTTGGGGTAACACTAATAAAAGAAGTGAAAGACCTATTCAACAAAAACTTTAAGTCTTTGAAGAAAAAAATTGAAGAAGATACCAGAAAATGAAAATATCTCCCATGCTTTGGTAGTATCAACATAGTAAAAATGGCAATCCTACCAAAAGCAATCTATAGATTCAATGCAATCCCCATCAAAATCCCAACACAATTAATTCTTCACAGACCTTGAAAGAACAATAAACAACTTCATATAGAAAAACAAAAACACAGGATAGCCAAAACAATCCTGTACAATAAAGGAACTTCTGGAGGCATCACCATCCCTGACATCAAGTTCTATTACAGAGCTACCGTAATGAATAACAGCTTGGTGTTGGCATAAAAACAGAGAGATTGACCAATGGAATTAAATTGAAGACCCAGATATTAATCCACACACCTATGAACACCTGGTTTTTGACAAAGAAGCTAAAATTATACAATGGAAAAAAGAAAGTATCTTCAGCAAATGGTGCTGGCATGACTGGATGTCCTGTCCATCCTGTCTATGACCTGTAGAAAAATGAAAATAGATCCATATCTATCGCCATGCACCAAACTCAAGTCCAAATGAATTGAAGACCTCAATATAAATTCAACCACACTGAACCTAATAGAAGAGAAAGTGGGAAGTAGTCTTCGATGCATGGGCACAGGAGACCACTTCCTAAATATAACCCCAGTAGCTCAAACAATAAGAGCAACAATAAATAAATGGGACTTCCTGAAACTGAGAAATAGATTGTAGGTTGATTGTCATTTATTTAAAAGCTAATATCCACATATAAGCTAATACATACCATATTTTTCTTTCTGGGTCTGGGTTACTTCACTCAGGATGTTTTTTTTCTAGTTCCATCCACTTGCCTAAAAATTTTATGATATAATTTTTTTAACAGATGAGTAATAGTAATACTCCGTTGAGTAAATGTGCCATATTTTCTTTATCCATTCTTCTGTGGAGAGACATCTTAGTTGCTTCCACTTTCTGGCTATCAGGGATAAAGGAGTAGTGAGCATGCTTGAGCAAGTGTCACAGTGGTGAGAGGAAGTGTCCAAGAGTATATGGCTAAATCTTGAGGTAAATCCATTCCCATATTTTCAAAGAACCACCATAGTGATTCTCATAATGACTATACGAATCTGCCCTTTCACCAGCAGTGAATGAGTGTTCCCCTCACTCCGCATCCTTGTCAGCATGAGCTGTCACTCGTGTTATTGATCTTAGCTGTTCTGACAGGTATAAAATGGAATCTCAAAGTAGTTTTGATTTGCATTTCCCTGATGGCCAAGGATGTTGAACATTTCTTTAAGTGTTTCTCAGTCATTTGCATTTCCTCTATTGAGTAGGCTGTTTAAATCTGTACCCCCATTTTAACTGGATTATTTGTTTTTGATATCTAGTTTCTTGAGTTTTTAATATATTTTAGAAATTAGTATTCTATCAGATGTGAAGTTGGCAAAAATCTTTTCCCATTCTATAGGCCACCACTGTGTCCTACTTAGGGTGTCCTTTGCCTTTTCTTTTCAGTTTTATGAGGTCCCATTTATTAATTGTTGATCTTAGTATCTGTGCTACTGGTATTCTATTTAAGAAAGTTGTCTCTTGTGCCAATGTTCAAGGGTTCTTCCCACTCTCTCTTCTATCAAGTTAAGTGTACCCGGTTTTATGTTAAGGTCTTTGCTCCATTTGAACTTGGGTACTATGTATAGATCTATTTGCATTTTTCTACATGCAGACATACAGTTGATCAGCACCATTTGTTGAAGATGCTGTCTTTTGTCCAGTGTGTACTTATGGCTTTTTTAAAATAAAAAATCAAATGTCCAAAGGTGTGTAGATTTATGTCTGTGCCTTCAGAGTGGTTCCATTGCTCAACATGTCTTTTTTATGCTGATACCATGCAGGGTTTTGTTATTTATAGTTCTTTTGTACAACTTGAAATCTGGAATGGTGGGACACCCAGCAGTTCTTTATTATTCAGATGTTTTAGCTATTCTGGTTCTTTTTTTGTGTGTGTTTCCATATGAAGTTGAGAATTGTCCTTTCAAGGTCTGTGGAAAACTGTATCAGAATTGTCATGGGGATTGCATTGAATCTGTAGGTTGTTTTTGTGAGGATGGCCATTTTTATTGTTAATCCTACGGATACACGAGAGATCTTCCAATCTTTTGATATCTTCTTCAATTTCTTTCTTCAAAGACTTGAAGTTTTTATCAGACAGGTCTTTTACTTGCTTGGTTAGAGTTACCCCAAGATATTTTATATTATTTGAGGCTATTGTGAAAATTGATAGGAGGGGATTTTTGTGAATTAATCTTGTATCCAGCTACTTTGCTGATAGTGTTTATCAGTTGTAGGAGTTCCCTGGTAGAATTTTTAGGGTCACTTATGTATACTATCAAGTAATTTCATTTCTGGCCTGAAAAAGGCTGCAGTTGACATTGGCCGTGCCTCTGCTGTGGATTTGGACAACATACTTTCATTGGTCAGAAAGTGCAGCTAGATTGTCAGAGTCTTGGATTTCAGAACCATCCCGTCTTTCCTCAGAAGTAGAAGAGGCTGTGGCATCACAGAGTGCCTAGGATGGTTATGGCCAAACTGCCTGAATGTTCTAGGTTGTTGTCTGATTTCAGAAGGTGAACAGGACCAAGATTGATTGATATCTGGATTGGAGATAGAAAGTCCAAGATATGCAAACAAGCCAGCCAGGGTCTGAATGTTCAATGTGCCCCTTCCTGGCAGAACTGATGTTGGGCAAGAGAGATGCCACTCTGAGCCTCATTTTCCTCTCAACAAATGTGAACAATAATACTCCCTTGCTTTATTGAGTATAAAATAGAATGGTGTATACAGAATCTTAACCCTGCACTGAGCACATTGTAGGGCTCATCAAGAATTGGTCCCTGTTTAATTTTAAAGATACTCAAAGAAGACTAGAATCCACATGTGATGGCACTGGCAGGCAGAAGCCAGAGAAACACAAGTTTCAGACCAGCAGAGCCCACAAAATGGGTCCTGGGTCAGCCTGCGCTACATAGTATCTCAAAATACATGCACACTCACAATGCACACACACACAGAGAGAGAGAGAGAGAGAGAGAGGGAGAGAGAGAGAGAGAGAGAGGAGGAGAAATATAACAACTCAAGGGTGAGTCTTTGTGAAATTATTTCTGCGAACCTCTGAAATCTTCCGCTTTGTTGGGTTTCCAAGAAGGAAGCAGAAAATTACATCTGATGCTCTGAAACAGTGCTAATGGCTGGGCTTCATCTCTGCAACCCATGGCGCTTCACCAACAGCCCCAGCAAACTCACTTTCTCTTTCTGACTGCTTCCTGAAACAAATGTTTCTCTGAAGGAAAGGAAAGTTCTTCCTCATTGCTAGGTTTATCCCAGAACCCTTTCTCTGAGAGGCTTTCCTTGATAACCCCACCCCCACCCCAGACACACACATTTATAGTTCCAGCCCTCCCCCTATCTCTGGTAACTCTCTTACCTCTTTCTTGCCTCCCTTTTCTCCATAGCATTTATGATTATTGAATACACACACACACACACATACACACACACACACATACACACACACACACACACACACACACACACACACACACACACACACCTCTGGCAAGTAAGCCCCCAGTAGTGTAAGAATTGCAAGGGCCATGGGCACTGCAGTGTCCCAGCGGCAGGAACAACATGACCTGCGTTGGTAAGCACTGTATAAAAGCTTGTTGGGAGAAAGACCCCAGGCTTCAGCTAAGGCTAAAACATCCTATGAGGCCCTTGCTGTGTGCTCCCAACCCTCTCACTGCAATTACCAGGTCCTGTGCAGAGGACTTTGCCACTGTGTCTTCCTCAGAGGACCCTTAGTGAGGCTTCTGCCTCTGAGCCTTTGGCAAGCCACCTCCCAACTCTAATCTCATTATCCTTTATCTGTAAAATAAAAGACAAATCATTAGGTCCTTCCTAGGACTGAGACTTCTAAATCTTTAAATCCTGTGGCTGATGGTTAACTCTTTAAAGGTACACTAAAATGATGTCATCTGAAAACCTCAGGTGCGGAGCCCAGATGAGCTGTCGTCACATTCATCCTATTTTATTTCTAGCTCTCTTGAAGGAGGCTCTTCACCCCGCTGCTGAGATACATTCCATTCAGGTGTGCAGATGAAAATTCTGCCAATAAAATCTATGCATGTGTGAGCTGCAGTTTTTGCTGATGTGTGGTCAAAGCAGGAAATTTAGCTGAAGAATAGCTAGGGGTAGTGACCTTCACTTGTAACCCCAGCACTTTGGAGGTGGAGGCGGGAGAATAGAGAGTTGAGAGTTTAAGGCCAGCCTGGGCTATAGGAAGATCCTGTCTGAAATTGGCGGGGGGACGGAGGGATCTTGGCTCTGGTATTAGTCCTCAGGGAAACCTTTCCCTAAAGTCTTTTCCTTCAATCAATCAATCAACCAATTCTCTGACTTGACCTCTAACTCAGCACCTTCTGTCTAATCCCTCTCTCTCTCTCTCTCTCTCTCTCTCTCTCTCTCTCTCTCTCTCTCTCTCTCTCTCTCTCTGGTTTTGTTTTGTTTTGTTTTGAGACAGAGTTTCTTTGTATAACCTTGGCTGTCACAGGAACTCTCTCTGTAGACCAGGCTGGCCTCGAACTCACAGTGATCCGCCTGCTTCTGCCTCCCGAGTACTGGACTTAAAGGTGTGTGCTGCTGCCACCACCTAGGATCTAAGCTCTTTTCTAATTCCTCTTTAACAGTGTTTGCTGTTAATTTAAAAAGTCTTGCATTTCCAGAAATCAACAACTTTTAGTTGTTAGACTTTATGGGCCTCCTTAATCTTGCCCTAAGGCTTTCAAACATGTCTCCCCTTCCTGCCCTCTACTTTGTCTTACCATAAAGTTTTGTTTCAGTCAACCAGCCCATTCATTCATTCATTCATAATTATTTACTATATCCTATGTCCCTACTATTGGCAGGTACTCACAGCTCAGGGCACCAGTATGATGACCAAAACAAGATTCTATCTTCAAAACTACTCAGTCTAGAGAGGAAAAGACAGACATAATAGAGAAAGAAACAAATGAAGAGAAAGCCCCATACCATGTCAAATCAGTGCTCTTAACCACTGAGCCATCTCTCCAGCCCCAGTTCAATTATTTTTAATCACAATTTAAGATTATAGGATGATGTTCTATCATCTTCATAAGTACAAAAACGAAAGTCTTCAGGACTCAATCCCATGGTTAAAGCACTAATCATTGGATAGAAGTATACCTTTTCATGCCCACCTTCCAGAAAGCAAAATCCAAACCAAATTTCATATCTCTACCATCACAGAAGAACACCAGAACCAACACACACAGCCTGGACCAACTTCTACTTCTTCCAGCATGGCTGCTGATACACGTGGTTTAGGAACTAGAGAGGCAGTTTGGTGGTTAAAAGTACTCACTATTCTGCCAGGAGACCCAAGTTTAGTTACCAGTACCCATGCAGGGCAACTCACAACCGCCTACACTGTGGTTCCTGGATATCCAACACCCTCGTTGGGCCTGCAAGGGCAGCTGCACACATGTGCCATACACTTACATATGCTTAAAACTAAAATATTTTTAAGATATCTTTATTTTTTATACATACGGTGTTCTGCCTGCATGTCAGAAGAGGGCACCAGATCTCATTATAGACAGTTGTGAGCCACCATGTGGTTGCTGGGAATTAAACTTAGGACCTCTGGAAGAGCTGAAAGTGCTCTTAACAACTGAGCCATCTCTCCAATCCCCTAAAATATGTTTTTAAGGTATGTTTAAAAAGGTGATTCTGGCCAGGTGGTGGTGGCACATGCCTTTAATCCCAACACTCGAAAGGCAACGGCAGGTGGATCCCTGTGAGTTCAAGGCCAGCCGTGCATGTGTGTGTACCACAGTATAAGTGTGTGGGGGAAACATAACTTGTGAAAGCCGACTCTCTCCTTCTGCCATGTGGTGTGTGTGCGCATGTGTGTGCATGTGTGTGTACCACAGTATAAGTGTAAAGGGAAAGCATAATTTGTGGAAGCTGGCTCTCTCCTTCTGCCATGTGGCCCCCAGGGATGTGGTACTTAGGCTGTCAGATTTAGCAGCAGTCACTTTTTACCCCTGAACCATCTCCCCAGCCCAACTTTCCCAATTTCATAGGCCTCTTACTGCCTGGCTATACCTTGCAGCCTGTTTTCCGCCTCCCTCTGTCCCAACAACCTTCCTTCCCTGGGCCTCTGGCTCCTTGTCAGCAAGCATGTGTCCATCATGAGATTCTCAGTTCCCTTCTGTTCTGATGGCTGTGCTCTGCTTCCCCTTTTCTGTGGTGAATTCTTTCAGAGTAAATTCCCAGGCAGACCTATGTTGTGCAATACGAAGTCAGCTGTTGAGTACAGCCAGAATTTCTTTTCTTTCATCTTTTGTTTGTTTGTTGTGACACCAGAGAAGCTGTGACTTTCCAGCTCTCAACTCAGAAATAAAAGTGGGTGGAGGCACATGATTAGATAGGTACGGCCCCAAGCACTTAGTGAAGATTGGGAACCTAGGAAAACCTTGGAGAGCTGTGCTCTCAATGTCAGGAGAGGGCTGCTGCTTGTGGCGATGGCTTTGAGCGACAAGTTTTCCCTCTCTGCATCTCAGTGCGCTCGTCTGCAAAATAAGTTGTGGATACAGTTCAGCTCTGAGAATCTCCTACCGTCCTACCGATTTTAGTGGTGATCCCAGAGCACAAGGGCTGTGGCTTGGGCTTTGCAATACTGCAGCGCCCTCTACTGAAGCCCTGGACCTACATTGATTACAGTCTTAAATCAGATGTTTGTGAAAACTAACAATTCTGCACTGTGCGCTAGTTTTACAAAATGAACGAGAAAAAAATAATAAACCTGTCTTATTTTTTATATTTCAAAAATCTGTGCCTATTCATTGGGGACATTTTAAAGTTTTCGGGTTTAATTTATTTTGGCACAATTTCAGACAAAAAGAAATTGTGAAAACAAAAACAAAAGTGAAAATTACAGTTAAGTTCTTCACCCAGATTTCCCAACTGATAACATCTACTAATTTATCATTTTCCATTTCCCTTTCTTTCTTCCCTTTCTCCCTCCTTCTTTCCCTCCCTCCTTCCTTCCCTCCCTTCCTCCTCTCCTTCTACACACACTCCAAATATATTTATTCTGAATCATTTGAGGTAATTATATCTACTTTATTGATAGTGAGGCAACCTTATTATTCAATTGTGAGACTTCATCCAAATTTCTCAAGTTATCTTCATAATCCCACTACAGCCAAAGAAAAATCTTATATCAAGTGCTGTCTCTTTATTTACCTGGCTGCTGGAGTAGCTTTGAAGTTTATCTTTTGAGTTATTGGGTTGTTGTTGAGAACGGTGATGAGGCATTTTGCAGAAAGTTGCTCTATCTGCATTTATTGGGTATTTTTCTAACGACTGCAATCAGGTTGTACATTTCTAACGTCATACCAACAAATTTAGTGTTTTTGAGTTAACAAAGCAGCATGTGTTTGCAGAAGTGCACTAGCAATACAGAAAATTATTATACATGTGTGTTTATTTATGTAAACAAGCATTTTGAGAGGTTTTAAAACAGGCCAATAGCCATACTCCTAGAACTTTTCATTAGGGTAAAGTGATGGTTGATTTGTGTGTGTATGAGATATGTACATATTTGTGTATATATGTTTGTGCATCCAGGTGCCTGTCTGGATGTGGAGGTCAATAGTGGATATTGTAGGAGGAGAGCCTGCCAGAACCAAAATTAACCACACAGAAATTATATTAATTCAACACTGCTTGGCCCATTAGCTCTAGCTTCTTACTGGCAAACTTCTACATTTTAATTTAACCCATCTTTATTAATCTTCGCATCACCATGTGGCAGTAGCTTACCAGCTAAAGTTTTGGCATATCTGACTCTGGCAGCGGCTCCATAGCGTCTCTCTGACTCTGCCTTTCTTTCTCCCAGCATTTAGTTCTGTCTTCCCTGCCTACCTAAGTTCTGCCCTGTCAACAAGCCAAGGCATTTTCTTTATTCATTAGCCAAGAAAAGCAATACACAGACAGAAGGACCTCCCACACCAGGATATCTTCCTCAGTTGATCTTTACTTTATTTTCTGAGACAGTGTCTTACAACCAACTTAACCAAACTGGTAAACCAATGAGCCCCAGGGATTTATCTGTCCTCACCTACCCAGGTAAGGTTTCTAAGTGGGTGCTTCGTATCCGAACTTGGGTTCAAATGCTTGCGTGCATATGCAGCCTTCAGACCTGAGTTACTAGACAGCAGAAGAGAAGCAAAGCTGCAGTTTCTTTATCTGCATCCATCTGCCGAGGATCTTCCTCAATCTAGCCAGAAGTGGAAGGCAGGAAAGAAGGGCCTCATGTTGCCCGATTCTAATCATCACTGGTTTCTACTTTCCTCTCCTTTTTTTATTTTTTATTGAGCTCTACATTTTTCTCTGCTCCCCTCCCTGCCTCTCCCCTTCACCCTTCAATCCTCTCCAAGGTCCTCATGCTCCCAATTTACTCAGGAGATCTTGTCTTTTTCTACTTCCCATGTAGATTATATCTATGTAAGTCTCTCTTAGGACTTCATTGTTGTCTAGGTTCTCTGAAATTGTGATTTGCATGCTGGTTTTCTTTGCTTTATGTTTAAAAACCACTTGTGAGTGAATACATGTGTTAATTGTCTTTCTGGGTCTAGGTTATCTCACTCAAAATGATGCTATCTAGCTCCATCCATTTTCCAGCAAATTTCAAGATGTTGTTAATTTTTTCTATTGTGTAGTACTCCATTGTGTAAATGTACCACATTTTCCTTTTTTTAAATTTTTTTAAATTTATTTATTTATTTATTGAAAATTTCCACTTCTTCCCCACCTCCCTTCTCCCTCCCCCTCCCCACCTCTCCCTCCCTCTCTAGTCTTAAGTATTATTCTTTTTAAAAATAATATGATATGATGGCCCGGGCAGCCTGCAAGCCAGGCAGAAGCTGCCATCTGGAGCAGTACAGGGTCGCGAGCGGCAGAGTCAGGCGGCTGGATGCAGTGGACGGCAGAGTAAATGGACATAAGGCTATACATAAAGCTAGACATTTATTACTTAAAGAAAGGAAAACATAGACAAACATAGAGAAAACAAAGACATACATACACACACACACACACACACACACACACACACACACACACCAGAGAGAGAGAGAGAGAGAGAGAAGATGGCTGCGGGGGAGGTCCAAAAGTGGCTGGGGTGGGCGTGGTTAGTTCTTAAAGTGGCAGCAGAAGACGAACATTAAGAGCAGTAGGATTCCCTGCCCCGTGGGAAGTGCAAGGTCCTCCCCTCTCCATACAGGTCAATAAAGGTGAGCATCCAAACAAACCAGGCTCCCACAAAGTCAGTCCATGCAGTAGAATAAAAACCCAGTGCCATTGTCCTTGGCTTCTCAGTCAGCCTTCACTGCCAGCCACATTCAGAGGGACCATTTTAATCACATGCTCCATCACTCCCAGTTCAGCTGGCCTTGATGAGCTCCCATTAGATCAGTCCCACCGTCTCAGTGGATGGACGCACCCCTCATGATCCTGACTTCCTTGCTCATGTTCTCCCTCCTTCTGCTCCTCATTTGAACCTTGGGAGCTAAGTCCAGTGCTCCAATGTGGGTCTCTGTCTCTATCTCCATCCATCGCCAGATGAAGGTTCTATGGTGATATGCAAAATATTCATCAGTATGGTTATGGGGCAAGGCCAGTTCAGGCACCCTCTCCTCTCCTGCCCAAGGAACAATCTGGGGACCTCTCCTTGGACCTGGGAACCCCTCTAGAATCAAGTCTCTTGCAAACCCTAAAATGGCTCCCTTAATTAAGATATTTACGGGGCTGGAGAGATGGCTCAGTGGTTAAGAGCATTGCCTGCTCTTCCAAAGGTCCTGAGTTCAATTCCCGGCAACCACATGACGGCTCACAACCATCTGTAATGAGGTTTGGTGCCCTCTTCTGGCCTGCAGACATACACACAGACAGAATATTGTATACATAATAAATAAATAAATGTTTTAAAAAAAGATATTTACTTCCCTGCTCCCATATCCATCCTTCCTCCATCCCACCCATCGCATTCCCCCAAGCTTTCCTGAGTCCTCCCCTTCTCCCTTCTCTCTACCCATCTCCCCTTACATCCACCCCCCAACCCCCATGCACCCAAGTTTGCCTGGCAATCTTGTCTGCTTCCAATATCCAGGAGGATAACTATATGATTTTCTTCAGGTTCACCTTCTTATTTAGCTTCTCTAGGATCATGAATTATAGGCTCAAAGACCTTTAATTATGGCTAGAATCCACTTATGAGTGAGTACATACCATATTCCTCTTTTTGGGTCTGGGTTACCTCACTCAGTAATGTATTTTCTATTTCCATCCATTTGCATGCAAAATTCAAGATGTCATTGTTTTTTTACCACTGAATAAAACTCTAATGTGTATATGTTCCACACCTTTTTTAACCATTCTTCTATTGAGGGGTACCTAGGCTGTTTCCAGGCTCTGGCTATTACAAATAGTGCTGCTATGAACATAGTTGAACAAATGCTTTTGTAGTATGATAGGGCATCTCTTGGGTATATTCCCAAGAGTGGAATTGCTGGGTCCTGAGGTAGGTTTACTCCCAGTTTCCTGAGAAACCGCCACACTGATTTCCAAAGTGGCTGCACAAGTTTGCATTCCCACCAACAATGGATGAGTGTTCCCCTCATTCCACATCCTCTCCAGTATAGGATGTATTTATTTATGTGTGAGTGTTTTGCCAGGGCGTATGCGTGTGTGTGTGCCAAGTACGAGCCTGGTGCCCTCCAAGATCAGAAGAGGACATCAGCTCTCCTGGATCTGTTCTGAATGGTCATGTGGGTGCCAGGAACAGAACCAACATTCACAAGAACAGCTAGTGCCCTTAACCACTGGGCCATCTCTCTAGCCCACCCTTTCCCTCCTCTAAAAAGAATGTTCAACAGGATACTGACATCCTTAAAAAAGACAGAATTAACCAGCAGAAGGGGGGTCTTTCAGCAAGAGAAGTACTTGCATGAGTTCTCAGGAGCTATCTCTGATGGACAACAAATCTGTTCTGAGTTCTAAGAAACCATACAAAAAGAGGGGGATGTTAAAGACAAAGCTTTGCTCAGGCCAACCTGGAACCCAAGATTCTTCAGCCTTTGCCCCTCGAGTAGCTGGGACTACAGGCACATGCCACTATACCCAGTCAGAAGCAAGAGACAATTCAAATAGGACATGCTGGGGAAAATCAGTGTCTAGAAAAGACTCAAGCATCTAGGATAACATTGTGGGTGATCTTCCGTCCCCACATCACCCACATTTTAATTTTCACACTTTTCTTTAGAAAACTAGAGGCATTTTTATGCTTAATTTCTTTCTTTTTCATATAACCCAGCTGGACTTGAATCATTATGTATCTCAGGCTGTCCTTGAACTTCAAATTCTTCTGCCACTACCTCCTAGTCATGTTATAATTCTTTATAGATGCCATATGCCTTCTTACTTGCTTTGCCACTCTCTCTCTGTATATATGTGTATGTATGTTATATGTGTATGTGTATCTGTGTGTGTACGTGTATGTGAGGGTGTGTGGTGGTGGTGTGTATATGTGTATATATATTTATGTGGTGTGTGTGTGGTGTGCATGTATGTGCATGTGTATGCTGTGTGTGTATATATGTGTGTGTAGTGTGTATGAGTATTTGGTGTGTATGTGTATGTAGTGTGTATGAGTACATGTGGTGTGTATGTGTATTTGGTGTGTAGGTGTGGTGTGTGTGTGTATGTGTGTGTGTGTGTGTGTGTGTAAGAGAGAGAGAGAGAAAGAGGGAGAGAGAGAGAGAGAGAGAGAGAGAGAGAGAGAGAATTTAAGAAGCAGGGTCAGAGTCTCACCACATTTCTCAGACTGACTGTCATCTTCTAGACCGAAATAATACTCCTACCTCAGCCTCCTGAGTATCTGGGATTTTAAAATATAATACGGTAATTTTTAAAATGTTGACAATAAACAGTCATTCATCTAACAAAACTCAAAGAATATCTTAGGGTTTTTGTCTCTATACATCAAAACCAACATTTTTTTGCTAAAACCTAAGGTCTGTCCAATAGGCTCAGTAGTAGGAAAACAAAATCTAAAAGTCTGGATTGATTTAGTAGTGCAGTTGCATTGTAATTGCTTTTGTTCTTAGGAAAGATAATTATAAAAATATGTGGGCCATCTACTGTAAGCCTTACAGAAAAGAACAGAACTGGGGCCAGCATCTTGGGCTTTGGCTACGTTACTTCCCTCTCATTTATAAAATGAAAGGACTGGCAGCTAGGCATGGCAGCTCACATCTGTTACAGCGTTGCGGAGACTGAGGCAGGCAGATGGCTCTGCGTTTGAGGCCAGCATGGGCTACAGAGTGTGATACTTTTGGGGGAGAACTGGGCTGACTTAGACAATCTCTAAAGAATAAAGAACTACTTGAGTCAAATGTTCATCTTGGGGCTGGAGAAACGGCTCAGTGTTTCAGAGGGCTCCCAGAACTCGCATGTTGGTTAACAACTACCTATATCTCCAGTTCCAGGACCTCTGACAGCCTCTTCTGGCCTCTGTCACCTCAGGCATGCATGTGATATACATACAGACAGACAAAAATACTCATCACATAAAAATAAAAATAAATAAATATTTAAAAATTTCATCTCGACCCTGCTAGCTTCCCCGCCAGCCATCCCAGCTTCTATCCAGAGGGCCTTCGGAGTGGTGAGTTGATTCGGGTCCCCGCGGGCCCAGCGAGGGGGAGCTAGGACTCTCCCCGACCCCATAGACTCCCAGGTCAGCCTGCTCTGCTGGCTCCACCCTGCTAGCTTCCCCGCCAGCCATCCCAGCTTCCATCCAGAGGGCCTTCGGAGTGGTGAGTTGATTCGGGCCCTCGCGGGCCCGGCGAGGGGGAGCTAGGACTCTCCCCGACCCCATAGACTCCCAGGTCAGCCTGCTCTGCTGGCTCCACCCTGCTAGCTTCCCCGCCAGCCATCCCAGCTTCTATCCAGAGGGCCTTCGGAGTGGTGAGTTGATTCGGGCCCGCGACAGGGGCCCTGCGAGGGGAAGCTAGGACTCTCCCCGACCCCATAGACTCCCAGGTCAGCCTGCTCTGCTGGCTCCACCCTGCTAGCTTCCCTGCCAGCCATCCCAGCTTCCATCCAGAGGGCCTTCGGAGTGGTGAGTTGATTCGGGCCCATGACAGGGGCCCGGCGAGGGGGAGCTAGGACTCTCCCCGACCCCATAGACTCCCAGGTCAGCCTGCAGTGCTGTTTCCACCCTGCTAGGCTCTCCCACCTGCCATCCCAGCTTCCATCCAGGTACAAATTTCTATATTTCTCCCCTCCCACTGAGCCCATAAAATTTCCCCAGCTCAGCTGCCTTGCACACTGGGCCTGCTCTATAGGGGCATCCCGGAAAGAGGCAGTGCCTGTGGTTCAATACCCTGCTTGGGGAAAGGTAGGCATTCTATCAGTGAACTCCCTGCCCAACAAGGGAACCTGACCCGATACCAGAAGATCCAATAGAGAGCATTTGAACGAAGAGATGGGCAGACGCCAAGGCAAGACCTCCTCCAACAATCTGAAAAACAACATGAAAACACCAGATCCCAACGACCCTACAACAGAAGGATTTGAACACTCTAACCCAGATGAAGTGGAAAAAAGTGCCATTATGAAAGCAATAGAGTCCCTTAAACAGGATATGAATAACTCCCTTAAGGAACTGGTCGAGAAGTATAACAAAAAGTTTGAAGAAATGAGTATAGAAATGGATGAGAAATATAACAAAAAGTTTGAAGAAATAAGTAAATCCGTGAATGATACCCTGAGAAACCAAGAAAAAACAATCAAACAAGTAAAGGAAACAGTCCAAGAATTGAAAACTGAAATGGAGGCAATGAAGAAAACACAAAACGAGAACCGGCTGGATATGGAAAACCTAGGTAAACGAGCGGAGACTACAGAATCAAGCATAACCAATAGAATACAAGAGATAGAAGAACGAATCTCAGATTCTGAAGATACCATAGAGAAAATAAATGCTCTGGTCAGAGAAAACGGCAAATCCAACAAATTCTCTTCACAAAACATTCAGGAAATCTGGGACACAATAAAAAAACCAAATCTAAGAATAATAGGGATTGAAGAAGGAGAAGAACTGCAGATCAAAGGCCCAGAAAATATATTCAACAAAATTATAGAAGAAAACTTTCCCAACCTAAAGAACGATATTCCTATGAAGGTTCAAGAAGCATACAGAACACCGAATAGATTGGATCAGAAAAAAACATCCCCGCGCCATATAATAATCAAAACACAAAACATAAATATTAAAGAAAAAATTTTAAGAGCTGCAAAGGAAAAAGGTCAAGTAACTTATAAAGGTAAACCTATCAGGCTTACACCGGATTTCTCTATGGAAACCATGAAAGGCAGAAGATCCTGGATAGAGGTACTGCAGAAACTAAGAGACCATGGATGCAAACCCAGACTACTATACCCAGCCAAGCTATTGTTCACTATCAACGGAGAAAACAAAATATTCCAGGATAAAAACAAATTTAAACAATACGTAGCTACTAATCCAGCCTTACAGAGAATATTAGAAGGAAAATCACTACCGAAGGAATCCAACATTCCCAACACGATCTACAATAACTCGAACATCTAGCGACCATTCACAAGCACAAAATCAAAGAAGAAAAACACATACACTCTACTACTTAAAAAAAAAAATGACCGGAGTCAACAACCACTGGTCATTAATATCACTTAATATCAATGGACTCAATTCACCTATAAAGAGGCACAGACTTGGAGATTGGATACGAAAACAGGATCCAACATTCTGCTGTTTACAAGAAACACACCTCAACCACAAAGACAGACACTTACTCAGAGTAAAGGGTTGGGAAAAGGTTTTCCAAGCAAATGGACCTAAGAAACAAGCGGGCGTGGCCATTCTAATATCTAACAAAATCGACTTCAAACTAAAATCAATCAGAAGAAATGGAGATGGACATTTCATACTCATAACTGGAACAATTCATCAGAAGGAAGTCTCAATCCTGAATATCTATGCTCCTAATATAAAGGCACCCACATATGTAAAAGAAACTCTTCTAGAACTCAAGGCGGTCATCAAACCACACACACTAATAGTAGGAGACTTCAACACTCCTCTCTCACCAATGGACAGGTCAATCAGACAGAAACCAAACAGAGAATTGAGAGACCTATTGGAGGTATTGAATCAAATGGACTTAACAGACATCTATAGAACACTCCACCCAAATAGGAAAGAATATACCTTTTTCTCTGCAGCTCATGGAACCTTCTCGAAAATTGACCACATACTCGGTAACAAAGCAAACTTCCACAGATACAAAAAAATATTAGTAACTACCTGTGTCTTGTCAGATCACCATGGACTAAAATTAGAATTCAACAACAATGCTCCCCCCAGGAAGCCAACAAACTCATGGAAACTGAACAGTCAACTACTAAATCACCCCTGGGTCAAGGAAGAAATAAAGAAAGAAATTAATCTCTTCCTTGAATTTAATGAAAACCAAGACACAACATACTCAAACCTATGGGACACTATGAAAGCAGTGCTAAGAGGAAAGTTCATAGCACTAAGTGCCCAATTAAAGAAAGCAGAGAAAGCACACATTGGAGACTTAACAGCACACTTGAAAGATCTAGAAAAAAAAGAAGCTGATTCACCCAGGAGGTCTAGAAGACTGGAAATAATCAAACTGAGGGCTGAAATCAACAAAATAGAAACAGAGAAAACAATCCAAAGAATCAATGAATCAAAAAGCTGGTTCTTGGAGAAAATCAACAAGATTGACAAACCCCTATCCAAGTTAATCAAACGGCAGAGAGAGAACATGCAAATTAATAAGATCAGAAATGAAAAGGGGGACATAACCACAGACACAGAGGAAATTCAGAGAATCATTAGATCTTACTATGAAAGTTTATATGCCACAAAGTTGGAAAATGTAAAAGAAATGGACATTTTTTTAGATAAATACCATATACCAAAGTTGAACCAAGAACAGGTAAACAATCTAAATAGACCTGTTAGTCGCGAAGAGTTAGAAGCTGTTATCAAAAATCTCCCTACCAAAAAAAGCCCAGGACCAGATGGTTTCAATGCAGAATTCTACCAGAACTTCCAGGAAGAGCTAATACCTATACTCCTTAACGTATTCCACAATATAGAAACAGAAGAGTCACTGCCTAACTCCTTTTATGAAGCTACAGTTACCCTAATACCAAAACCACACAAAGACACAACCAAGAAAGAGAATTACAGGCCAATCTCACTCATGAACATCGACGCGAAAATTCTCAATAAAATACTGGCAAACCGAATCCAAGAGCACATTAGAAAAATTATCCATTATGATCAAGTCGGCTTCATTCCAGAGATGCAGGGCTGGTTCAACATACGCAAATCTATCAATGTAATCCATCATATAAATAAACTGAAAGAAAAAAACCATATGATCATCTCACTAGATGCTGAAAAAGCATTTGACAAAATTCAACACCCATTTATGATAAAGGTGTTGGAGAGACTGGGGATACAAGGATCATACCTAAATATAATAAAAGCAATATACACCAAGCCGACAGCTAACATCAAACTGAATGGAGAGAAACTCAAAGCCTTTCCACTAAAATCAGGAACGCGACAAGGCTGTCCACTCTCTCCATACCTCTTCAATATAGTGCTTGAAGTTCTAGCAATAGCAATAAGACAACATAAGGGGATCACGGGGATTCGAATTGGAAAGGATGAAGTTAAACTTTCGTTATTTGCTGACGATATGATAGTGTACATAAGCGACCCCAAAAACTCTACCAAAGAACTCCTACAGCTGATAAACACCTTTAGTAACGTGGCAGGATACAAGATCAACTCCAAAAAATCAGTGGCCCTCCTATACACAAAGGATAAAGAAGCAGAGAGGGAAATCAGAGAAGCATCACCTTTCATGATAGCCACAAATAGCATAAAATATCTTGGGGTTACTCTAACCAAGGAAGTGAAAGACCTATTTGACAAAAACTTTAAGTCTTTGAAGAAAGAAATTGAGGAGGATACCAGAAAATGGAAAGACCTCCCCTGCTCTTGGATTGGGAGAATCAACATAGTAAAAATGGCAATTCTACCAAAAGCAATCTATAGATTCAATGCAATCCCCATCAAAATCCCATCAAACTTCTTCACAGACCTTGAGAGAACAATAATCAAGTTTATATGGCAAAACAAAAAACCCAGGATAGCCAAAACAATCTTATACAATAAAAGAACTTCTGGAGGCATTACCATCCCTGACTTCAAACTCTATTATAGAGCTACAGTATTGAAAACAGCTTGGTATTGGCATAAGAACAGAGAAGTCGACCTATGGAATCGAATAGAAGACCCAGATATTAACCCACAAACTTATGAACACCTAATTTTCGACAAGGGAGCTAAAGGTATACAATGGAAGAAGGAAAGCATCTTTAACAAATGGTGCTGGCATAACTGGATGTCAACCTGTAAAAAAATGAAAGTAGATCCATATCTATCACCATGCACAAAAATCAAGTCCAAATGGATTAAAGACATCAACATTAATCCGTCCACTTTGAACCTGATAGAAGAGAAAGTGGGAAGTAGTCTACAAGATTTAGGCACAGGAGGCCTCTTCCTAAGTAGGACCCCAGCAGCACAGACAATAAGAGAAACAATGAATAAATGGGATCTACTGAAACTGGGAAGCTTCTGTAAAGCAAAGGACACTGTCAGTAGGACAAAAAGGCTGCCTTCTGACTGGGAGAAGATCTTCACCAACCCCTCATCAGACAAAGGTCTGATCTCCAAAATATACAAAGAACTCAAGAAACTAGGCACTAAAACTCTAATTAACCCAATTAAAAAATGGGGTACTGAACTTAACAGAGAATTCACAACAGATGAACTTCGAATGGCCAGAAGACACGTAAGGTCATGCTCAACCTCCTTAGCGATCAGGGAAATGCAAATCAAAACCACTTTGAGATACCATCTTACACCTGTCAGAATAGCTAAAGTCAAAAACACCAATGATAGCCTATGCTGGAGAGGATGTGGGGTGAGGAGAACACTCATCCATTGTTGGTGGGAATGCAAACTCGTGCAGCCACTGTGGAAATCAGTGTGGCGGTTTCTCAGGAAACTGGGAGTCAACCTCCCTCAGGACCCAGCAATACCACTCTTGGGAATATACCCTAAAGATTCCCTAACATACTACAAAAGCATTTGTTCAACTATGTTCATAGCTGCACTATTTGTAATAGCCAGAACATGGAAACAACCTAGGTGCCCCTCAATAGAAGAATGGTTAAAAAAGGTGTGGAACATATATACATTAGAGTTTTACTCGGCGGTTAAAAACAATGACATCTTGAATTTTGCATGCAAATGGATGGAAATAGAAAACGCTTTAATGAGTGAGGTAAGCCAGACCCAAAAAGAGGAACACGGTATGTATTCACTCATAAGTGGATTCTAACCATAATTAAAGGTCTTTGAGCCTATTATTCGTGATCCTAGAGAAGCTAAATAAGAAGATGAACCTGATGAAGATTATTTAGCTATCCACCAGGAGATCCTTCGTCTGGCGAAGGACGGCTATGCAGTCGGAGGCCCACATTGGAGCAACGGATTGAGCCCCCCCGAGGTCCGGAGGGGGAGCGGAAGGAGGAGGAACATGAAAGACGAAATCAGTACTGCGAGGGATGCTATCACCCACTGATACAAGGGAACGGATCTGATGAGAATTTACCAGGGCCAGTCGGACTGGGACTGAACGAGGACGTGATCTAGCCAGATTCTCGGAATTTGGCCGGATTCTCTGACTGTGGCTGGCCCGGGGTCTTTCTGAAAAGCCATTGACTATGACACTGGGACCTGTTTCCTCTGCATATGCTGGATTTTGGGGATCCAGTCTGTTTGGACGCTCGCCTTCCTGGACCTGGAGGGAGGGGGAGGGAGCTGGAGCTTCCCACAGGGCAGGAAACCCTGACTGCCCTGGGGAACGGAGGGGAAGGAGGGGGGGAGTGGGGGGAGTGGGAGGGTGTTGGGAGGGGGGCGGAAATGGAAACTTTTATAATTTAATAAAATTTACTAAAAAAAAAAAAATTTCATCTCTTTCTTCTTATTTACAGCACTTATTTTAAAACACTTTCATTGCATTATAATCACGTATAATATGATAATTTGCACATTAATTATGCAAACACGTTAATTATGCAAAAACGTAAGTCACAAACACCCATTTTTATCTTTTAAATTAAATTAATAAATTTTTTTTAAAAAATCATTGATTTGGAGCACTAAGTCATTTCTCCAGCCCCAGAGCTCAAAAATTTAGACAATAGTTGGGTGATGGTGGCACACACCTTTAATCCCAGCACTCAGGAGGCAGAGGCAGGTGGATCTCTGTGAGTTCAAAGCCAGCGTGATCTACAGAATAAGTTCCAGGACAGCCAGGTCTACACAAAGAAACCCTGTCTTGAGAAATCAAACAAACAAAAATATTAGACAATAGAAAGTGAATGATATACATAGGCAGTTTGTTAATAATCACGACAGTTCCAGGTGCAGGGCCAACCACTTCCTTCTGCTCTCTGTCATCAGTCCTGGTAACATCCCTGTGAGGTGAGCATGTATATTATCTCCATTTTATGAATGATAAAACTGAAACTTGAAGAATTCTGCCCAAGGCCACCATAGGAAGCAAATGAACACAGTCAACTGAGGTCAAATCCCTGCTTTATCCCTCCTTACCTCCAGTTAAAGGAACAGGACAGACAGAACCCATGGCTTATTGCATTGGGTATTGTCTGTGTGGCCATCCTCTCAGGCCTGCCTTAGTCACTGAGGACACAGCAGTGACCCCCAACCATGTCTCCACAGTAAAGAAGTAATCAAGTAAATAAATAAAGGAGACCACCAAGAAGTTGTAAAACAGTGTGTCGTGCTGGGTGCTGACAGCACTAGAGAGGTCTCTCTGAGGGATGACGTCTGGGCACTTAGCTAAATGACAGGAAACTTATTGGAAGCTGGACAGTAACATCCATAGAACAAACACCCAAACACAAGCAGAACTGGGTGAACCATAGACCAGAAGGGCTCAGTGGCAGCTGGGAAGCAGAAGAAAGCAGTGAGGGTGTGGACAGAGCCAGCCAGCTGTTCCTGCCTTAGCCTCAGGAATAGCTCTGCTGCCTCCACTGTGGGAAAGAAATGAAAACCTAGAAGGCCACCCAGGTAGCTCCTGACCAATCCTCCATCTACACCCTGACCACCCTGGAAGCGACTGCTCTTTCATCTTATCTTAATTAAAGTGTTGACGTTTGATGTCCCCAACTTCCTCCCACTGATACTGTGGTAGAGTCGGTCAGGTCATCAAGCCTCAGCCCTCCCTCTCCAAGTGCCCCAAGTCCCTCAGAGTGGTGCCCAAAGACAGGTTGATGGTCTGCAAAGATCCCAGTGTGTCTGCTCCCCACAAATCCCTGACTTTATCTTCTCTCCCTGACCTCCAACAGACACTGGCCTCCTTACTTCCCCAGCACTGAGAAGATGTAGATAGGTAGTCCTTAGCGCTCCTTGGCCTAACTAGCTAGTTGGTGAAGCTCCAGGTCAGTGAGAGACATGGTCGATAAAAAGACAGATACTACCTGAAGAATAGGACTAAGCATGGTTTCACACACCTGTTAGTCCCAGAACTCAGGAGGCAGGGGCAAGCAGATTTCTGTGAGTTCAAGGCCAGCACTGCCTACAGAGCAAGTTCCTGTACAGCCAGGCTACACAGAGAAACCCTGTCTCAAAAAAACAATAAAACAAGACTTACGATTGACTTCTCACCTCCCGTTCCAACCATACGTGTGCACATGCATCATTCTTTCTTTTAAATCTCCCTCTCTTTCCTTCCTTTTAACAGGATCTCACAAAGGAGTCCTAGCTCGAGGCTGGCCTCCAACCCACACACCTCTGCCCCAACACACCCAACTGCTGCGATTAAAGATGTGTACCACTATCCCCAGAAAAACATATTTTTCTTTAAACTTGTATTTCTAAAATATTAATGGATTCTCATGTAATTATCATAAAATTATATAATAGGCATTTCATACCCTTTTTTCAAAGAAAGACTGTGATGTATTTTATGCCTAACAGCACATGTCAGTTTGGAGTGCCCTCTGCTTCATATCTCTGAAGGATAGGGTGTGGGGTATAAGGAGCCCACACAGGGTCCATGGGCCCTGATGGAGGGATTGGTACCAAAACTCACAGCGGCAGCAGCAGCTCCAAGAAATGTGCCTCACTGCCTCCATCGCTAGTCTACATTGTCTTTGTGTGACTCCCTGAGGTGCTGGGGCTTCCTATTTCTTGAAAGTCTTTCCAGCACTGCTGGGTTTTCTGTGCTTAGGCAGGCCTCTGAACCCATTAGGCAAGTGAGTGTCTGCCTTCAGCCTCTTCCACCAAAGGGAAGAATTTGGGAGGCCAGCATCCTCCCTCCCAGCAGCCCCCAGGAATAGAATGTACTCAGTGAGTTCCTCTTCTCCAGAGAGAAAAAAAAATCCACACTCCATCCCAATCAACCCTCAGAGAGGGTAGGATCAAGCTGGAATTTTTGTTCAGTATTCTTTCCAGGAAGAAAAAACACTTCTAGAACAATGTTGGCTTCCTTCTCTTATAAGTTAAGGCAGCTGACTGGTTGGTTCCCAGGGTAAAGTTATTTGAATTCAGTTTGATTACTCATGAAGTAGTCTCTGAACATTCTGCCATCTGGTCTTGTTTAACATGTGCTTCTTGGTTCAGGCTTAGCCTGGGCCACCCCATCTTTAAGACTTGCCCAGTTCCTTTATCGCCTTCCCTGAAACCCCACAACTTCATTTTTATCTTTTCCTCCACCCCATCAGGCTCCATGGTGGTTTTTGATGATTTCCCTTTTGTTTAATCCTTCTAGTAAAATGGGACCCAAAATAGAAAATAAGACAGTGTCGACTTGAACATCACTTCTTGATGAAAGACAGATTCCCAACCAACATACTTAGGTTTCTAGTCAGGTGGTTCCTACACGGAGCCTTGAGACACTTCATGCATCTGAAGCACACAGCTGAGAGCTATGAAGAACAATGGTCGCTGCCCCTTCAGTTGAGCTGACACCACCATAGGCACCTACAGGACACAGTTTTTGAAGGCTGTGGGTCACTTGGAGGAAAGGAGAACTCTGAGTCCAGTCAGCTTGAGTCATATGTACCGAGGCCTCTAGACCACCCTGAGGATGCGCTTCTGAGGTCTGTCTTCAGGCAGTATGAAGGGCATGCCTGATGGAGGTCAGTGTAAAAAATGTTCACTTTTTTGTAGAAACAAAGAGAGTGGGTTGTGGGAGAGGAAGAGAGAATGCCTTTAAACAGCCTTGCCCCTAGAAAACTAAGGGCTGTGTATTAGGCAACCAACTAATAGGGGACAGAGTCTGAACTATCTTTAAACGACACAAAGCCATAGCAGGTGTGGTGCTGCCTGCCTTTTTTCTTAGCACTAGGGAGACAGGCAAGTGACTTTCTATGACTTCGAAGCTAGCCTGATCTACATAGGAAACTCCTGGACAGCCAAGGATACATAGTGAGACCCTGTCTCAAACAAACGGTAAATAAAATAAAATTCAAATGACTGAGTTTGTTTTGCCTCTTCTGGTACCGTCCCTCCACCCCACAAGGACAGCTTGGTCATTCCAAGAGATGACATGGCACCCCATATTCCACGACATGACCTCTACGTTTATCACTCTCTCAAATGCCTTGTTCGTTTACTTAGATTCTGCACCCCTGAAAAGACAGGACTAGAGGTGTCACTGTTGTGTCTCCAGTGTTAGCATAAAATGGGCATTGAATGCCCACCGCCAAATTTGCTGAATGTTAGTATGACCAAATGTACACAATCTGCTCTCAGAGGGACTGTTTAAAACTAGCTTTTGCTTTTAATTATATACAAATGTGTGCAAGTGCAGGCACACATGGGTATGTAAATGTGAATGTAAGTGCCGCTGTAAGAACCTAACTCTGGTCCTTTCAGAGGTTCTTAAATGAGAATGTGAGGTGGAACCTGACATGCTTGACTACATAAACTCTGGCACATTCGTGCACTCAGGATACTAAGCACATCTATAAAGACAGAACTCCTTGTGAAGCAATATAGGATGGCCCCCGGGATACAGTGGCTGGGGAGCGAGGTACAGAATAGGGCTGAGGCCACTGCCACTGCCCTAAAAGGATGAGGGAGAATACAGAAGAGGGAAGATGCACTCATATCTACTTTTACACAAACTATTTCTGCCGGGAGACAAACAAACAAACAAAAACTAGTTATTCTGAGTTCTTCCAGGATGGGAAGGAAGTTATTTAGGAATAAGGAAGAGGTCTTTTGTTTAAGACTATGTTGATTTTTTAAGATAATCACATCAACAATTCCTAATCACATCGACAACTCCTTATGAATATATTTTATTGAAGAAGTTGGCAAACGTAGTGGAGTTTCCACTGCGGCCTACAGGAAGTGTCAGCCAGTAACCCCTCCCATTCTCCTGCAGTCACCACCCTGGGTCACAGCTCTTCTCCAGGCCTTGGTCCTTCCTTCACGGATGAAGGCTGAGCTTGGTACCAGCTGCCTCTTTTGCTGAAAGTGTGTGTAAAGAACAGGTAAACAGTAGCCTGTGGTGGCAACAGAAACTCCCTCTATGCCAATGTGTCCTATAAACAGAACGAGAGAATATCATCATGTTTACCTTGTAGAGAGTTTTACAAAACAACTTCCCTGCTCCCTCCAACTACTAGATAAAATAAATTTGGCTCTGCTCTGCTCAATTGACTTCACTGGAAACCATAGCGCTTAAAGGAAATGTCTGAGAAAGTGGCAGCATTCTCCTCTGCGCCTGGTGTGCCTTGACTGTCTGCAAGAAGTATCCACCCGATACTGAAGGGAAGGATACCTCTGGGGAAGCTGCAGTGTCCGCAACAGTGCAGGGGTAGCTCAGGAATCTGAA
This sequence comes from Myodes glareolus, assembly GCF_982192425.1. Taxonomy (NCBI): domain Eukaryota; kingdom Metazoa; phylum Chordata; class Mammalia; order Rodentia; family Cricetidae; genus Myodes; species Myodes glareolus. Next base: position 88,362,585 of record NC_142035.1, on the reverse strand, counting down.
TAAATCTCCTGGCTGTGTGACCCAGGCAGGGGTGTGACCAAGACAAGGGTGTGACCCAGTCATTGAGGAGCTTTTGCACTTGGCTGAGTGCTCTGTTGTCTTGAAACTGTTGCTGACTTTTAAAAGGGGGGGCTCACACATTCATGTTGTATTGGGCTTTGAAAATTATGCGTTCAGCTGGGCAGTGGTGGCACATGCCTTTAATCCAAGCACTCTGGGAGGCAGAGGCAGGTGGATCTCTGAGTTTGAGACCAGCCTGATCTACAAGAGCTAGTTCCAGGATAGGCTCCAAAGCGACAGAGAAACACTGTCTCGAAAAGCCAAAAAAAAGAAAAAAAGAAAAAAGAAAAAGGAAAGAAAGAAAAAGAAAAGTAAAAGAAAATTATGCTTTCAGTACTCTAGGAATACTCCCAAATATTTTTGCCCACTACATGTCAATTAATTCATTGGTGGGAAAATCTGTAGAGCTTTCTCTTCACCATTCAGTGTCCAGTGTTTCTTATTTACTTGTGTTAGAGAGAGATGTGTGTGTGGTGGAGTACCACAGAGCAGATAGGGGTCAGAGGACAATTTCCAGGAGTTGGTTCTCTCCTTCTCCATGGGTTCTTGAACTCAAACTCAGGTTGCAGGTTAGTGTGGCAAGAGCCTTTACACATCGAGTCATCTCAGCCCCAAATTCAGTATTTCTGAATTTATCAGATTCAGATCCTTTCCCATGAAAAATGTTTTAGAAGAATTTAAAGGCTCAGACACTTGCACCTTTAGCCATATGCAAGCAGGTCACAGCTGAAGTTTAGAGGCCCGAGAATCTGGGACACAATCAGACACATATACCACTGTAGAGGATGGAAAAGACGGACATCAACTGCCCCTTCACCCCAGGCAGGCCCTTTTAGGGTTGGAAAGGGAGCTAAGCCGGTTGCTGGTCCTTGGGCTAAGATCGTCCTCTCTACCTAGAATGACTGAGTCACAGGTTGGAAGAAGTCTTCTAAAAAAGACATAGAAATGATGACTTTAATTTTGCAAATGTTTGTTCTTTCACTCGAGGAGATATTTATGGAGGGTTGAGGATGCAGTCATTAGGTGTAGAGTGCTTGCCTCGCATTCACGAAGCCCTGGGCCCAGGCACTAGCACCACATAAACTGGATTTATGAGCACACACATATCTGTAATCCCAGTGCTTGAGAGATGGAAGTAGAAGGATCTAAAGTTCAAAGTTATCTTCAGTTATATAACAAATGCAAGACCATCCTGGACTATATAAAGCTCAGTTTCAATTTTTTTACATTGATTTTATTAAGTTATACATTTTTCGCTGCTCCCCTCCCTTTCTCTCCCCTCCCTTTCTACCCTCTCCCATGGTCCCCATGCTCACAATTTACTCAGGAGATCTTGTCTTTTTCTACTTCCCATGTAGAGTAGATCCATGAATATCTCTCTTAGGGCCCTCATTGTTGTCTATGTTCTCTGTGATTGCAAATTGTAGGCTGGCGATGTGGGATTCCCCTCTGTATGCTGTGAATAGCACTCGTGAATAAAGAAACTGCCTTGGCCTGTTGATAGGGCAGAACTTAGGTAGGCAGGGAAAACTAAACTGAATGATGGGAGAAAGGAGGCAGAGTCAGGGAGAAGCTGACCAGAGACAGATGCTGGGAACTTTACCTGGTAAGCTACTGCCACGTGGCAATACAAAGATTAATGGAAATGGGTTAAATTAAGATGTAAGAGTTAGCTAATAAGTTAGAGCTAATGGGCCAAACAATTATTTAAATAATATGGTTTCTGTGTGATTATTTCGGGATTAAGCAAATGAGAACTAACTAACAAGCAGTCTCCTTACAATAGGCTGGTTTTCTTTGCTCTATGTCTAAAAGCCACTTATGAATGAGTACATATGATATTTGTCTTTCTGAGTCTGCATTATTTCACTCAATGTGATGCCTTCTAGATCCATCCATTTGCCCGTAAATTTCAAGATGTTAATTTTTCCCGCTGTGTAGTACTCCATTGTATAACTGTACAACATTTTCCTTATCCATTCTTTGGTCGAGGAGCATTTCGGTTGTTTCCAGGTTCAATTTTTTCCTTTTTCTTTTCTTTTTTCTTTTTCTTTTTATGAAGAGCTATGTATAGTATGTACACCTGTCGTCCCAACTGTTTGGGAGGCCAAAGTCACATGAAGTTTGAGCCACAGTTTGAAGTGTGGGTCACAGCAAAACCCCACAATGAATAAAAGAAACAGAATACAAGTGGAATTTGAAAGTACTGAGATACAGTAGAAAAATGGTTTTTCACCTTTGTAAAATGAGTAGAACGATGGGCTAGTCAATGAGCAAATGTACAAACATATGATAAATGTGAATTTTGGCAACTGTCATGGAGGGAACACAAAGACCACCAAGAAAGAGTAAGTGGCGGTCCAGAGAGGTGGCTCAGGGGTGAAAGTTCTTGCCAACTCAAATGTCAATTAATTCTTTGGTGGTGAAAAAGTTATGGGGTATTCTTTTCACGTTCACAATTTCAATGTTTCTTTGTGGGGGGTAAGCACTTGGTGTGGTAGGTATATGTGCTTGGGTGTCTTTGTTAGGATTTCTATTGCTGTGAAGAAACACCATGACCAAGACAATTCTGATAACATAAAACATTTAATTGAGTGGCTTACAGTTTCAGAGGTTCAGTCCCTTATTATCATGGTGGGACATTGCAGTGTTCGGGCAAACATGGTGCCAGAGAAGGAACTAAGAATTCTACATTTTGGTCTGTAGGCAACAGGAAGTCAACAGAATGTCTACCTGTGTGAAGCTTGAACCAAGGAGACCTCAAAGCCCACCCCACAGTGACACTCTTCCTCCAAAAAGGCCATACCCACTCCACCAAAGCACACCTTATAATAGTGTCAGTCATTCATTTGAGCTTATGGGGGCCAATTACAGACACACACAGTGTGACTGTACCACAGTGAAGATGTATATGAGTGTGTGATGTGCAAGGGGGCCGTTGCCACAAAGCGTGTGTAGGTCAGAGGATAACTTTCAGGACAATTGGCTCTCCCCTTCCATGCATGCATATACACACACACACACTCATGCATGCATGCACATGTGTGTGCACACATAGAATAAAATAAAAAGACTAACTAGGAGTGAAGTGATGAACTTCTAACTTGAAGAGATGATAGGAAGCTTTCTTTGATAATGTGTCCTTCTTCAGTCCAAACTTGAGCCATAAACAGAAAGAGATATATGAAGAATGAAGAAGAGTTGCCAGCTAGAATGATCGCCTAGGGAAGAACATCAGCATATTTCAGTGTACAGGAATGAGCTTGTTTGTAAACTGACTAGCGACTACTACTGGAGCAGCATGCAGTGAGAAGGCTGTGCCAGGGAGGTGGGCAGGGCTAGACCCACACTGGGGACTGTGGAGTCCATTCCAGATGTGCCCAGCGGCCTTTAAAGAGCTGTAAGAGGGTGACCATGACATCAGATGTGTATATGAGAAAGTTATCAACAGCTGTGCATACATTCTGGGATGCAGGGGGTAAAACTCCAGAGAGTGACTAAGAAGTTACTGAGTTAGGTAAAAGAAGATAGTCTCAGGTGGGTGGTAGCGTGGGAATGGGCCAAAATGGAACTGTGCTTTATAAGAGAACAGACAGGATTTGACAACACAGTGTGTGTGTTGGGGGTGGAGGTGGAGGGGACCAAATGGCTGCAGGTGATGTCTGTGTAATTTTAAACAATATAAAAAGATATGTTTTAGAGGTACAGACAAATCATGTGACTCATTCTAAAGGTTAACATAATGTAACTGTTTCACAGTGGATATTATTTCCACCACACACTAGAAGAGGAAGGGAAGGCTCTGTCCAAAGGTCCCTGGGGAGGACAGCATGATCAGCAAAGAGCAGAGCCTCGTTTCCTGCTCCCTCTTTCCCATGGGTCTTTTGCTAGGCTGAGAATCCAAGACAGATTCTCCTTGAGTGATGTGGAGTCATCAGTGATATCTGTTCTTCATCCTGATCACAGGGTCCTCAGTTTACCACCTAGGATGCCACTGCTCTGTATAATAACAAGATTTATTCATTTATGGACAAGATATCATGTGACCCAGACCAGCCTCCAACTCCCTTCATAGTCAAAGATAACCTTGAACCCTTCATCCTCCTGCCTCCACCTCTCAAGTGCTGGGGTTACAGGCATGTGCCTCCATGCTCAGATCTTTGCCTGGTAGCCAACTGAGCCACATCCTAGGCTGTAGTGGTGGGAGCGGCGGGCTGCGGCCCGGCTCCCAGCTAGCTTTACCCAAAATAATTACACGGAAACTGTATTCATTTTAAACACTGCTTGGCCCATTAGTTTCAGCCTCTTATTGGCTAACTCTCACATCTTGATTAACCCATTTCTAATAATCTGTGTAGCACCACGAGGTGGTGGCTTACCGGAAAGGATCTTAACTTGCGTCCTTCTTGGAGAGGAGAGCTATAGCGTCTAACTCATTACCCTTCTTCCCAGCATTCTGTTCTGTCTTCCCTGCCTACTTATGTTCTGACCTATCAGGCCAAGAAGTTTTCTTTATTAATTAACCAATGAAACAACAGATAGATAGAAGACCCACCTATATCACTAGGCCCTCAGGTTTAGGATGCTAACCTTTCTCAGGAGTAGTAAGTCCATGTGCCTCACGAGATTCGGAGTCAGGGTGTCCTGCACCAGTGGGCTCTCCACTCATCCAGCACTCAGCTCACACAGCACTTTCACATCCATTGCCTCATTTGAATCTCTCAATAACCTTTGAGACCAAAGACAGAGATTATCATGAGTTCCATTTCACAAAGTAGGTTCAGAGAGGTTAGGTGATTTACCCCAGTTGCATAGCAATAAAGGGGATCTGTAGCTAAATCAGGAATCTAGTGTCAAAATCAAGGCACTTTCTAGTAGATGACATTGCTCCATGGTAGCTATTGCCCATGTTCTGAAAAAGCTGCTTTCTTTTATATTGTGCAATATACAGGCACAGCCTGTGACATTGACAGGAAGCCACGGTCTTTTACAGAGTTGCCAGGCCCCAAAAAAGTTCCACCCCGTTTCTTTGTCACAAGGAAAAAGAAAAACAAGAGGCTTTGAAAAGAAGGGCATTTGGGGCAGTATTGGAACAGAACTCAAATCTCTTTCTTCTTCTTTTTTTTTTTACAAAAATATAGTTTTTTACAAAAAAGCATGCAAAGCTTTAAACAAAACAAAACAAATTGCAGCACATTCTGTCATTTTTTAAAACGACAATCACAGAAACAAGATACTGATATTTACAGTGTCTCACTGTGAACTTCCAACAGAACTGGACACTCATCATCCACAGCGTGATACTCATGGACATAAGCTCCTGGACTCATCATTCGCGGAGTGATACCCATTGTCATAAGCTCCCGGAATAACAGCTTGCACACATAAGGCATTTGCACCAAAGAAATCTGGGTTTTGTTTCAGCAGCCCCTGCATTCAAATGTATGAGTTCTAGTGTTAGCAATTGCCATTATTCCACAGAGATTACAAACATGAACCTGATATGGATCTGATGCCTCAAACAACCTTTCTCTTCAAAACGGCGCTGCACCATGGGCAATCTGACAATCTCGTTCCATTTCTCAAAAACGCAGGCCACACCATCAGGAGATCTACCCTCCATGGGCTATCTGTTAAGGATCTGAATAGGTCCCCTGACATGAGAATGAATTTTGTCATCCACCATTGTTACAAGGAGCAAGTCACTTGTTTGTCCCGGCCGCCAGGCTAGCTTACACCTGAAATAACCACACAGAAACTATATTAATTAAAACACTTCTTGGCCATTAGCTTTAACTTCTTATTGGCTAACTCTTACATATTAATTTAACCCATCTCCATTAATCTGTGTATCGCCATGTGGCAGTGACTTACCGGAGATGTTAACCAGCATCTATTTCCAGCGGAGGATCCATGGCTTCTCTGACTCTGCCCTTCTTCCTCCCAGTATTCAGTTCTGTTTTCTCCACCTACCTAAGTTCTGCCCTATCAAGTAGGCCAAGGCAGTTTCTTTATTCATTAACCAATGAAAGCAACACACAAACAGAAGGAACTCCTACACCACACCATGTGTGCTGCAGGAAGATTTACAGCTAGTAATTCAAACTCTAGTAGTAAGTGGGGCCAATAAAAATCTGTGACGTAATTTTTCAATTAGTGAATCCATTGTAGAGGATCTCATTTCCTCTGAGATGGTAGCCATAATCAGATAAAAGATTAGAAATCTTCTGCACATTGAAAGCATCATTAAATGGAGTGGAATCACCAATTTCACCCTTGTTAGCCAAGACCTTCCCTTGGAGACATTCAATCAAGGTACCAATGGTCATCTAAGAAGGGATAGCATGGAGGTTTATGATGATATCAGGAGTGAAGCCTTCACAGGTGAAAGGCTTGTTCTCTTGTCTATACTGAATACCACAAGTGCCTTTCTGACCATGTCGGCTAGAGAATTTGTCTCCAATCTGTGGAATTCTAATGGGGCATACCCTTATTTTCTAAAATCAGGGTATGCTCCAAATCTCTTTCTGCTTCACTCAAGGCCTCGCGAGTTCTGTCCTCCTCCATACTAAAAGATTAGCCCTTGCGTGAGTCAAGCTTTGTGAAATGGGAATAACCAAAATGTACCATGACAAGCTCAATAGAGGCCTGAGTCTCAGTAGTTTACACTGGTTCCAAGAAAAACCATGAACTGAGACCACCCAGGCACCACCCAGAAACAGACCATCCAAAGGAAATTCCTAATGTTCCAACCACTATAGACAGGATCACCTGCCAGCACACACCCATTGCTTTTCACCAGGACATCCTTAGGCAAATGGAAGCCAATCAGGAGTCTTGAACCTTAAAAATCCCTTACCCACACCTTTGCTACTATAAAAACCCAACTCTAACTGAGCTCAGGGCTCTCTGGTTATTCCAATATGTTGGACACATGGAGAGTCCGAGTTTGCAAACTTGTGTAGAATAAAGGCTTGTTGCTTTTATGTACAGGACTCAGTCTCCTGATTGGTTTTGGGGGGACTCTGTGATTTGGACATAACAATATTAACTACAGCTTTATGCTGTGACTTTCCATCCTAGATGATTAATTTGTAATGGTAAAACAGCACCCAAGGGACAGTAGCAGGCCACTGCAGGTGGTTTAGGACAGGGGCCGGTGGGAGAACACAGCCAGCCATCAGGGACAGCTGGTTCCACCACCCAAGGCCTCTGTAGGTCCCAGGCGGGTGGGAGGTGGCAGGTGAGAGACTGGTCCCATGAGGAGCTGCAGCAGGTGAGAGACAGAGATGGATAGGCATGCCATGCAGAAAAACTGGGTATTTACTTAGTGGGTTATTGAAGGGAAAGGGGAGAAGGGAGAAGAAGACAGAAGCAGAGTGAGAGAGAGAAAGAGAAACAGAGAGAGTGGAGGTGGAGAAGAGGAGAGGAGACCCTAACCACCTCTTCCAAAGAGAGAGAGAGCAGGCTGGAGCAGAAGGAAGATCCACTTGTCACAGCAAAAGTGGGGGAGTGGGTGGGACTTGTCTCTTAAAGGGATAGGACAGACAATTACATAATTTAAAACAGTAGAATATGAAGAAAGAAGATGCTTAAAATCTGTCTGTTACCCAGCATCACGGTGGCCCATACCTTTAATCTCAGGCAGAAGTAGGAAGACCTTAAAGGGTTATTACGAATTTCTCTAGTGGTTTAGAGCTGGGGATTTACGCTAAACAGACTACATTCTCACTCTCATTCTATTAAATACTGGTCATGTGACTCTTGGTTACATACTTCACTTCTTTCATGTGTGAGTGTGCGTGTGTGTGTGTGCACATGCATATATGTACTCACATGTATATGGAGGCTACGGGAGACAGCCACAATTTTTTTCTTTTTCTTTTCTTTTCTTTCTTTCTTTCTTTTTTTTTTTTTTTTTTGAGATACGGTCTCTCATTGGCCTGAGGCTTATCCAATAGGCCAGGCTGGCTAGCCAGAAAGCTTCAGGCCTATCTAGTTCTACCTTCCTAGTGCTGGGTTATAAGCACACACCTGTCTTTCGTTATTGTTGTTGTTGTTGATATGTGTCCTAGGGATCAAACTAAGGTCTCCTATATGCAAAGGAAGTACTTCACTGACTGAGTTGTCTCCCACTTCTGTGTATCTCAAGTTCTTCACCTGAAAAGCCCAGGCTAATAGCGTGTCTTTCGTGACTTAACCACAGAAATTAAATGAAGTAATGACTATAAAATTGCTAGCACATAATAAGCACATCATAAAATCTCAATAAACTTCAACTCTTAATGATTATGGGTGTGAAATTAGAGTGACTAAGTTTTGTTTACAAACACCAACTCTCCTCCACCTCATGCTGGCTGAGAACATGTTTCCTATTGTCTGGAGTACACACCTAGCCTGAGAGCACACAAAACAGAATCAAAGGCCTGTGCCTTAGGCCTGACACACCCTGTGAGTCCTTTATCATTGTTCATTCTCAGCTTTCCCATATTAACCTACATGTAGACAAGGCTACATGGGCTCTAGTTTACTGTTGGCTCCTGTTGTGTGGTATTTGTCCACTGTGTGAAGATGTGTTGCTGTGATTGATGCAATAAAAGGCTTAATGGTCAATAGATAGGCAAGAAAAAATAGGTGTAACTATCAGGGAGAGAAAGGAAAAGGAGGAGAAATCAAGGCTCAGAGAAAACACCCACGAGATATGGAAGGAGCTGGACATACAGAATGAAATAAAGGTGAAAAGCCACATGGTAGACTGTAGGTCAACATAAATGGGGTTAATTTAAGTTATAAGTGCTAATTAGCTTATTAATTAGAAAGACGAGCTTTCGTAATTAATAAGAAGTCTCTGGGGCTGGAGAGATGGCTCAGTGGTTAAGAGCATTGCCTGCTCTTCCAAAGGTCCTGAGTTCAATTCCCGGCAACCACATGGTGGCTCACAACCATCTGTAATGAGGTCTGGTGCCCTCTTCTGGCCTGCAGACATACACACATACAGAATATTGTATACATAATAAATAAATAAATATTTTTTAAAAAAAAGGAAGTCTCCATGTCTTTATTTGGGAACTGACTGGTGGGACAGAAAAAAACCTCATTACAGGTTCAAACAAGCTGAAATTCTCTCTTCCAAAGAGAAAGAGGAAGAGAAAAAGAAAGAGAAAGAGAAAGGCTGGAGCAGAAGGAAGATCCACTTGCCACAGCGAAGGGGAGGAGTGGGCAGAGCTTGTCTCTTAAAATCTGTCTGGAAGTCTGACTGTATTTTACAGTTCCTAGGTAACGTATGATGGCTCATGCCTATAATCTCAGTACTTAGGAGAACGGGGCAGAAGGCTCATGAGTTTTAGGCCAACCTGAGTCATATAGTAAGACTCTGTCTCCAAAACAAGAACTGGAACATAGCTGAATTGGTAGAGAGACTTAGTATGTAGTAGGCTCTGAGATTTATCCTGGTTCTGCCGAAACTGGGTATGGTAGTACACGTCTGTAATGCCAGCACTTGGGAAGATGAGTCATCAGGAGTTCAAGGTCATCTTTAGTCATGTTGGGAGTTCAAGGCCAGTGTGGGCTAGAGACCTTACTTGAAAGAAAATGTATAAAGGAAGGAAGAAGGGAGGGAGGGAAAGAAAGAGAAAGGAAGAGGGAGGGAAATGGAAGGAGGGAGGGAGAGAGGGTTTCCCTGACCAAAGGAAGCAGAAACTTCAATGCCTAGATGTAAACATAAATGTTTATTAAGGTCCGAGGAGGAGGATAAACATCTAACACTGGTGTTAGAGGGAGGCAAATCTTCCCCAAACAAACCTCCCTATAGATTGGTCCACTAGTCCCAGGACCTCCCTATCGTCTGGGCTGTACCCTCCTCTAGGAACCCATGTCTCCATTCCCCAGGTAGAGACTCACCCTCTCTGTTGCTCTAGTGCTTGCATCCCACTTGACTTGCATTGTGAACCCAGGCACTGTGGCAAAGAGCCTTCCCAAGGCTGAGTGGTCCCTAACTCTCAACAACAACAAGGAGACACTCACTCGCTATTGAGTTTAAAACCTGCACTTCTCAAAAGCTAGCAAGGCAATGAGTCATTCATTTTCACTTTCGCCTTTGGGTTCACAGGTACAGATGTGTCATTCGTCTCATGTTGAGGATGAAGCCTGTCTCTGAGCAAGTTCAACAAGCATTCTGCCCAGTGAGCTACATCTCCACACCTAAACTGGGAAGCTACAAATGAAGATCTGTACCAAGCACTCCAGTGGTGTCCTTTGGCAATTAGTGTCCAGCACATAGGGAGGCTAGAAGACCTCCTTTAATGCAGCATCACTCTGAACACTGAGCAAGCCACTTATGACCCCTGTCTCCCCTTTTCTCTGTTATAAAGAGAAGACATGAACGTAATGGAAGGAGGGAGTTGACTCTTCATATATGATATTCCCTAGACTGCAAAACACTGTTCAAGAGCTGGACAGAAGTCTAAAGCACTTCCCAAGCAAGATCCTGAATTCAAGCTTGTCCTTGCTACAAACCAAGTTGTAGCATGCATGATCTACCCTCAGCATGGCCCTGAGTTCTGCTAAGTAGGGAGGGTGGGTGATCTTAGTATCCTGTCTTTCTCCAGACCCCTGAGTTCATGAAGTGCAGACTAGAAAGAGAGGAGCAGAGCCATGAATTTGTCACCCTTTTATCTGAAGTAAGGCCATGAAAACTCAAACTGAAGAAGTGAGTCCTTGGGGGCCACACAGAAAGTACGCAACCCCAGGGCTCTGCTTTTATATTGTAAAAACTAATGGGTCCTCGGATTAACAAAAACAAGACAAAACAATAAAAAACAAACAACTTTTGGCCAGATCTACCATGGTAGATCAGAAGACCCCTCTCAGCCATGAAGAGGGCAGGAATGACTTGTCAAAACTAAACTTCCCTTTGGCAACCCTAATCCCTCCACAGCCAAACACACCTCCAATGTGTTTTCTCAGGCCCTCTGAGACAAAGGGCCCACCTGGCCTGGCCTTCTTGTTTCTTGCTCTACATCAGACACAGTTCACTTTTTATCAGTTTTACTTACAAAAACCTCTTTAGTTGCCCAACAAGAAAACCAGGCCAGAGTTATTTGAAGGTCAGGCTGGGACTAGTTTGAAGTGAAAACACAGTGGATGTGTGGGACCTCCGGCCACATGGAGACAGGGCAGGCAGGCCTGGCTTCTAAATGAGCCTAATTTTGATTGGATAGCTCTGGATAGAATATTTAACCTTCTGAACCTCATTTTCTCATATGCAAAGTAGAGATGCTCCCATTTGCCTCGTGGGGTGTGGGGAGTACACACACATCAGTAGCTCCAGGCCTGGAAGAAGGAATGTTGGTGATGTTTGTTTCCTGATGCTCAGTGTGTGGTGCTGTGTTAGATAGGAGTTAGAGATTCCTCTTTAGCTGGAGGTGAGCTGTGCTGCTACCATCATAGTTCATGATCTGGGGGAGGAGACACAGAGCTTCACCAGATATAGCTAATCCTATCTCTGACTGAAAATTTAATTTCCTAGCCGATGTATGGTAAGCTTAATGCCTTTACTGCACCATGAGACTGGTTTTGGAGGTTTCCTAGGAATTGTAAAATACTGTATTAGTATTTTATGCAATCAAATCCTCTTGCAACCTTGGGCAAGTCATTAAGCCGCTCTGAGCACCCCAGTTAGGCTTCCAGTAGTAAGCAGATGGTACACTCAAGCTTCCTAATTTGATCACAGGGCACACATAGGGCTTCTTACAAAGTGCACACACAAAAAAAGAGAGTTAAGTATCTCAGGATTTGGTGCCAAACTCCATGCTGACCTCAGGCCTTGAGAGAATAAAGGTGCAGCAGTGACTTCAGCAGAGATGTCACTGTGTAGAGTAGGACACCATGCAAGAGCTGTGGTCTTCAGAGCAGAGACACAGCCTGTCCCAGGTGTCATAGCAGGGAGGGAGTTGAGCAAATAATAGCCTTACTTCACTCTCCTCCTGCCTCTCATCTTCTTGGGCAGGGACCTTGGCCTAGCCTATTGGCACAGCTCACACAAGCCAGCCTCCCAGGACAGTGCAGGGTGGGAAGGGTAGAGAGCAGGTCTGAATAGGCAACTGACAGGTGTCCAACATTCCAGCCTTTTATATGCTTCACAACTAAAGGACGATGTTTGCCAAACAGATGTCTCTCTCGCTCTTGCAGATTCTCAGCACATTTTCCAAGTGTCATATGAGAGACAAAGGTAAGACTCTAGAAGGAAATCCCAGACCTCTGTTGGGGAGATTTTTAGCCTTTCTGATTAATCTGGAGCAAGGAGGTCCTGTACTTGAGAGGTGGGAGGATTTCTTGAGACCAGGAGTTTGAGACAAGCATGGGCAACATAGAGAGACCCCACTTCAAAAAACAAAAGGAAGTATAACTGGAAGTTTCTCTCCTGCCCATCAATTCCCAAATAATCACTCTGGGGCTTAATATTAATTTCAAATGTTTGACCAATGGCTCAGGGTTATTACTAGCTAGCCTTTACATTTAAATTGACCTATTTCTATTAATCTGTATATCATCATATGACCCGTGACTTACTGGTGGTACTCTGGCATATTATTCCTTAGGTGGCTGGATGACATCTCTCTGACTATACCCTTCTTCTCCCTGTATTTCTGCTTGACTTTCCCACCTGGTTCTATTCTGTCAGGCTATTGACAAAATCAGTTTCTTTATTAACCAATGATAATAAAACATATTCACAGCATACAGAAGGACATTCCACATCAAGGAAGTGGGGCAGAGGGAAAGAATATCCTATTCTACCTGCCCCAAATTTAAACTAGATTTTAGTATAGGACTCAAAGCTGTAGGCAAACCAGCCACAAGAGGAGTAATTCTGTGGTTTATCATATTTTAGTATTTTTCTCTTTTAATCAAAGTAAGTCAGGTGTATGACTCAAATGCTAAACAGATGTCTTTCTCATTGACTCCTGGAAAGCAACGTAGAGATCCCTGTAGGCCTTATCTTTAGAGATAATAAGCTTCATCCAAGAAGACTCTAGAGCAATCTAATTCTTTCTTGTGTCTTTTAGTTGACAGTCCATGTGGCTCCCAGGGGAGAAATCAAAGAGCTGAGTAATCCTGGACAGACGGGAGCTGTGTCCTATGACTGGGTGACACAAATAATATGCTTAGGAGAGAATGATGAGCAAGCTTCCCAGGTGCCTCAGCACCGTAGGCACATGACAGTGTCCCCTGCACAGCCGTGGTGTTTTGTCTGTAGCCTTAACACTTGCCTTAGCACATTAGTCATCCATGTGCTCACCCAGCTCTGGACACATCAATTACAGTGTTTCACACACACAGTGCCCTTGCTGAAGAGCACTTCCTTTCTTCAGCAGTAGAGTTTGGGTGCAATTTGTCCACTAATGGGTCACACACTTGGTCCTTCATGCAATGATCTTGAAGTAGTTGGGAGCATTAACAGGTTGAGCCTGGTATGAGCTCATTAGATCATTGGGAGCATTGTTCTCAGAAGAGCTTAAAGCTGGTCTAAAATAAGACAGTTCTCATAAAAACAGCTAATCTTAAAAAGAAGATGTCTGACTGCTGAGTTTCCCTGGCTTCCTGACTTACTGTATGACTTCCTGAGTGCTCCCACCACACCCTCTGGAATGAGTGGAGCTACAAAGACCTCGAAAGAACCAGTGCCATGCTGTTTGAACTTTCAACCTCCAAAACAGTAAAATGAATCTTTTTTTCTTCGTAAACACTCAGGCTCAGTTATTTTGTCATAGCAACAGAAAATAGATTATTCCCAACTGCTATGTGTATGAGGAAGTACTTAAATTCCAAAGCAAATCAGCATCATGAAAAACTGTGTATTAGTTATGAGCATGTCATAAAAATACAAAGTAGGAAGAATCTGCTTGTCAATAAGTCTAGAACCAGATGAACCTATGTATCAGACAGTATCTAGAAGATTGATGGGCATAGAGTCGACATGACAACTGGATGTATAACCAAAATAGTACCTGTGGAAAGGCAGCTGCCCCCAAGCAAGAAGCAAATAAGAAAAGAAGAAGGGAATTTAAAACATAGCTTTTATTTCTTGTTTTCAATCCATTTCCATGTGTTTTACCTTTAATTATTTACCTTGTATTTGTTACTCACTGGCAGGTTTTTCCCCCGTGAGATTGACAGATGAGAACTACAGTTCTAGGAAAAAGCTATGGCCTCCTTCTCTGTAGAGGGGAATGGGAACTACAGCTCTGGGAAGAAGCTATGGCCTCCCTCTCTGTGGGGTGGGGGAACGGGGATGGGACAGGGACTGTGTCTCAGAAAGGGGAAGTGGGGCAGGGAAATAGCCCCCAGGTTAAAAACACTTGCAGAGGTTTCAGACTCAGTTCCCAGCTCCCACATGGTGGCTCATAACCATGCAAAATCCCAGGGAATCCGATGCCACCCTCTGACCTCTTCAGATGCCAAACACCTAGCACGTGGTACACATACATAGGTAAAGACAAACACTCACATACATAAAATTAAGATAAATAAACCTAAAAACATTTTTAAAGAAAGGAAAGTGAGTTCAGTGTAGTGACACAGGCCTTTAATTCCAGCTGCTGGGAGGTAGAAGCAAGAAGAGGAAGAGGTCAGAATTACCCTTAAGTACATGAGGCTGGCTTATAGCCTGCCCCAGCTACATGCAACCCTGCCCCAACCCCCAGAAGGGAGAAGTGAGTGACTTATCCAGAATCACACAACTTTTTTAAAAATAGTAGAAAATCTCAACAGACTGATAGGTATCACATCACCCTTTCGAAGACATATTGTAGGACTCTAAATTCACCATGCCGTTTGCTGAGGTGTACCGGCTGTACTCAACACCACAGTCTTCAAAGTGTTAAAATGCTGGATCCTTACAATGCACCTCGGTATGCCTTTTGGCTGGGATTCAGCTAAGTAGCAGAACGTCTGCCTGGCATGGTTGAGGCAAAGAGATCTTTTACTTCTTGTCAGTGTCCCTGCTCATATTTTGCACTTACCCTTTGGGGTTATAAACTATTGGCCCAGAAGAGCTACCCAAGAACTTGAGTTGGTGTACATCCAGCCTTGCCTTCAGTGTGGGCTTCAGTAAATGACAAGGGCTTCCTCTAAAATTCTGAGTCCAGACTGTGGCTCCAGCTCAATTGGTAGCATGCTGGCTAGACAGGCCCTCTGATACTCAGCACTGCACAATATAGACACTGGGGAGCATGCCTTAATCCAACTACTTGAAAAGTGGAGGAGGCAGGAAGATTAGAAGTTCAAGGTCATACTAGGCTACATAGAAAAACTGAGGCCAGTCCAGGATACATAAAACCCTTCTTTTGTTTGGTTGGGTTTATTTTTTGTTTCTTTGTTTGTTTGTTGTTTGTTTTGTTTTGTTTTTTGAGACAGGTTTCTCTGTAGCTTTAAAGCCTGTCCTGGAACTTGCTCTGTAGACCAGGCTGGCCTTGAACTCACAGAGATCTGCCTGTCTCTGCCTCGCAAGGGCGCAAGTGCGCCAACACCACCTGGCCTGGCTTTTTTTTTTACAGCTTTATTTTAATTGTGTGAATGTTTTGCCTTTCTGTATGTCTGTTTGCCACATGCGTACCTCTGAAGGTCAGAAGAAGGCATCAGGTCCTCTGGTACAGGAGTCACGGGTGAGCCACTGTGTGGGTTCTGGGAAATCTGGGTCCTCTGCAGGAGCTCCATCTCATAGCCGCTGACCCATCTCTCCAGCCCCTCAGTTTTTTTTTAAAAAAAAATTGTGTTATATATTTTTCTCTGCTTCCCTTCTTCCCTCCCCTCTCCCCTTCTACTCTCTCTCCACACTTCCAATTTACCCAGGAGATCTTGTCTTTTTCTACTTCCCATGTAGATTAGATCCATGTAAGTCTCTCTTCGGGTCCTCTTTGTTATCTAGGTTCTCTAGGATTGTGGATTGTAGGCTGGTTTTCTTTGCTGTGTGTCTAAAAGCCTTTTATGAGTGAGTACATAGTATAATATTATAATCAGCATTTCTATTTTTTTTTTTTACACAGAGTCTTACTATGTAACTCTGGCTGGCCTGGAATGCAATATGTAGATCAGGCTGGCCTTTGAACTCAGATGTCTGCCTGCTTTTACCTCCCAAATGCTGGGATTACAGGCATACACCAACACACCTGTTTTTACCCTAGTCCTCATGCATGCTAAGCAAGCATTCTATCAACTGGGTTATATCTCCAACCCTATCATTTTTGCAAGTAAAATTTTGTTGGAACATAGCCACACTTGTTCATTTACATATTGTCTCTAGCTATTTTCGTAAAACAACAGCAAAGCTGAGTAACTCTGATAGATACCCAAAACCTATATCCTTTCTGGTCATTCATATTTTAAAATTGTTAACTTCAAGTCTATATAAACTTGGCATGCCTTCTTGATTGCTGTCTTTAGCAGGGGTAATAGGTCAATCTGAGATCAAGATCAGGGTTCAATCTGGGGCCATCAAACAGTGCAGTTCCAAAAGTTGTACCATGCCTAAGGCTTTTCTCCATCCTCTTGACTTCCAAGATTGTCATATGTCCCCACCTCTTTCATTAGGACTTAGAGACAAGCTCCAGAAGAGCATATGACTTCGTAGCCGGAAGAGGAAAGAATGCATAAACAAGGGCAGGATTTGTGAGAAACTGCCCTCGCTGACCCCATCCTGTATCTGTACCCTGTATGTGACATCTAACTCAAAAGGAGGCTGTTACAGCCCTATTCTCTCTGGAAACCAGAGATTTTCTTTTTATTTTGACTTTGTTTTGTTTTGTTTTTTTGATTTTCGAGACAGGGTTTCTTTATGTAGCCCTGACTGTCCTGGAACTCGTTCTGTAGACCAGGCTGGCCTCAAAGTCAGAGAGATCTGCCTGCCTCCAGAGAACTGGGATTAAAGGCATGTGCTACCACTACTCAGCACCAAAGAGATTTTTAGTAATACTGGGCCTGAATTTGAAACAAGCTCTTGCTCCTTTGTAGTCCCACAGGAAGATCAGGCAATACCCACATTTGAGTGTTGGAACAACCGGGTTTCTAATCACACCGTGCATGCTCTTCTGCCCACTCAGGCTGGATACTCACTTAGTACTCCTGCTCAATTTATAATATAAAGTATAATTTGTGTCCTGCTTGGTTCCATCAATGTGAGCAGAAGTCAGGTGTGAGGCCTCTAAGCAGATTGAGAGCCAGTGTATGGCTGGACTGCGGGTGCCCTTCCCCACTGCCATGAGGTCAGTGGCCCTCTGATAGGGGCTACTCCATCCCGAGGCTGTGTTCCTTAGTGACAACCCCCATGCTCTGCCTGGAAGCCTTGGCTCCAATTCTTTCAACACACTCATTGGAGTGGATCCTAAGCACTCTCTCTGTCTGCCGTCCACCCCTCTCTCATTTACTGCTCACAGTCCTGGAGTATGGAAAGTCCCTAACTGAAGTGTCAGCAGACCTAGAGTCTGCTCAGTCTTCTGTTCAAGATGACATTTTCTCATGGCACCTTTTCGCGTGGAAAGGCAGAGCCGCAATCTTCCACACCCTTCATAAGGTCACAAATTCCATTCATGAAAGACAAAGCTCTGACTTAGTCACTTCTCCAAAGGCTTCGTTTTAAAATAATAATCATTATCATCATCATCATCATCATCATCATCATCAATGAGTTCCACTATATTAACTTGACAGAATCCCAATATTCAAAACATTATAAAGTCACATTTCAACTCTCCTGATGAAAATAGTCTCCTTTTAAGTGTAACTATTTTAGGGGCTGGAGAGATTGTTAAGAGCACTGACTGCTCTTCCAGAGGTTGTGAGTTCAATTCCCAGCAACCACATGTTGGCTCACAACCATCTGTAATAAGATCTGGTGCCCTCTTCTGGCATGTGGACATACATGGAGGCAGAGTGTTGTACACATAATAAATAAATAAACCTTCTTTTAAAAAGTAACTATTTTTGGTATTGGCATAAGAACAAACAGTAGGACCAATGGAACCGAATAGAAGACCCGGACATCAATCCACACATCCTCGAACACCTGATCTTTGATTTAAAAAAAAAAATCAAGTGGAAAAAAGAAAGCATGTTTAACAAGTGCTGCTGGCATAACTGGATATCAACATGTAGAAGAATGAAAATAGACCCATATCTATCACCATACACAAAACTCAAGTCCAAATGGATCAAAGACCTCAACATAAAGCCAGCCACACTGAACTTCATAGAAGAGAAAGTGGGAAGTACACTTAAATGCATTGGAACAGGGAACCACTTCCTAAATAGAACCTCAGCAGCACAGATACTGAGAGAAACAATTAATAAATGGGACCTCCTGAAACTGAAAACCTTCTGTAAAGCAAAGGACACGGTCAACAAGACAAAACGACAGCCTACAGAATGGGAAAAGATCTTCACTAACCCCACATCAGATAGAGGTCTGATCTCCAAAATATACAAAGAACTCAAGAAATTAGGCACCAAAAGATCACATAATCCAATAAAAAAGTGGAGTACAGACCTAAACAGAGAACTCTCAACAGAGGAATCTAAAATGGCTGAAAGACACTTAAGGTAATGTTCAACATCCTTAACCATCAGAGAAATGCAAATCAAAACAACTCTGAGATTTCATCTTACACCTGTAAGAATGGCCAAAATCAAAAACACTGATGACAACTTATGCTGGAGAGGTTGTGGGGAAAAGGGAACACTTCTGCCTGGAGTGCAAGCTGGTACAACCCCTTCGGATGTCAGTGTGGTGATTTCTCAGAAAATTAGAAAACAACCTTCCTCAAGACCTAGTAATACCACTTTTGGGTATATATCCAAAGGATGCTCAATCTTGCCACAAGGACATGTGCTCAACTATGTTCATAGCAGCTTTGTTTGTCATAGCCAGAACCTGGAAACAACCTAAATGCCCCTCGACCAAAGAATGGATAAGGAAAATGTGGTACACTTAACACAATGGAGTACTACACAGCAGAAAAAAAAATAACGACATCTTGAGTTTTGCAAGAAAATGGATGGATCTAGAAAACATTATTTTGAGCGAGGTAGCCCAGACACAGAAAGACAATTATCACATGTACTCACTGATAGGTGGTTTTTAAACGTAAAGCAAAGAAAGCCAGCCTACAAACCACAATCCCAGAGAACTTAGACAACAATGAGGACACTAAGAGAGACTTACATAGATCTAATCTACATGGGAAGTAGCAAATAGAAAAAGACAAGATCTCCAGAGTAAATTGGAAGCATGGGGACCTTGGGGGAGGATTGAAATGGGGAAGGAAGAGGCAGTGAGGGGAGCAGAGAAAAATGTAGAGCTCAATAAATATCAATAAAAATAAATAAAGATTTAAATGAACACCCAGAAAAAAGTAACTATTTTAAATGTAATATTCCACAACTTGTATAATGCTTTTTTTAGAACTTCTTCATATTTTCATTTGTCTAGGATACACAAAAGAGGACTAGCAAACTGGCTCATCTATATCAAGCCCGGCACCCACAAAATGGACAGAGAAAATCAGTTCCTACATGTTGTTCTCTGATCTTCATGTTTGCTGTGGCAGACACATACACTAAATAAGTAAAAATATAATTTAATTTAAACAAAACCAGAAGAATCCCAAACTTCCTCTGACTTCCAAAAGCCCTGCTGTCTCAGTCAGATTCATCTGACCAATCAAATAGGTACGGCTCTGTCCTGACCACATCCCCAAGCTGACATAACTGGGTGTGACTTACTTCCTACAACCTTGTTCCACGCTATTGGTACACTTCAGAGGTTAATGGGGAGTCTCTGCTATCATTATGAAGGTCATCCCCTCCCCCCATCTCCCTCTTGGAAGAAAGTTTCAGACATGGAGCAACCTGAGAACACCAGGTATGCAGACATGCAGGTAAAACACCCATACACATAAAATAAAAGTAAATTAAAAATATTTTTTAAACACAAAGGAATTATAAAATAAATAAATAATATATAATTGATTATTTTTTTGTCTGCTGATAATAGGTTTCTCCACTGAGGCAGTAAACCAGATCAAGTCAAGTTGAAAAAGTTAAAGAACAGATTTAGCTGGGCAGCGGTGGCACACACTAGAGGCAGGCAGTATATCAGCTTTTACCTTGTGTATGCCTGGTGCCTTCAAAGTTCAGAAGAAGTCAGATGCCCTAAAGGTGGAGTTATGGATGATTGTGAACAGCCATGTGAGCACTGGAACTGAACCCAGGCCCTCCACAAGAGCAATAGAGCTATTAACCACTAAGCCATCTCCCCAGCCCCAGCTAATTGATAGTACATAATCACACATTTATTATAAGATACATATTATATAATTATGCATTACTTATTTGTAATAATTAGTATACTATTATTTGATATGACAGCGCTCTGTCACTGAACTGCATCACAGCCCTTATTTATATGTATGTAATTACCTGAATTAGCAATGATTTCTGAACTGCACCTCCCATTTCTGATGCTAGAGGTAGAAGTTACTGTACCTTTACACGAGCAGAAGCCCAGGGCCAGGTTCCCTCTGTGCTTCAGGCTGGCCTGTGGCAGTTTTCCCAGCTCAGACTCTGCAGTGCTGCGATGGCATGCTTATATAAACACTATTCATCTAATAAAGTTCAGAGATGAGAAAAGTTTCCTATTCAATATAGCAAACACTGTACAATCACCCACCCTTTATCAAAAGCACTAAACTGCTTTAATTCGGGTAGAGGGTGTTTGAGACAGGGTATCTCTATGTAGTCTCAGCTATCCTGGAACTTAGTATGTTGACTAGGCTGGCCTCAAATGCAGTGATCCTCTTGCCTCTGCCTCCCAAGAGCTGGGATGAAAGGCATGTGCCTTCACTCCCAGCCTCAAACTGCTTTTCTGGAATAGATGCCCAGATTTTTCCCACACTGTTATGAAGCCAGGCACAAACTGAGCCAGCAATAGCCTACCTGGAGCCATTGTTGTATTAGAAAAAGCATCCTTCTTTCTAATCATTAGAGGATATAATTAAAGACTTGCTGAGTCAGGTTGGGGTTTAGCCCCGTATACAACCATACTTACCCAACACACTTCTCTTTGTCCTGGGAACAACCTGTTCAATACTGGGTGTCAGTCCAGAGTGCATGAAAGAAAATATTAATCAGGTACAATTTCTAGCCATGAATAACTTAGCCAGACAAGGGAGGAAATACACAAAATGTAGATGGTATCACTTAAACATATATGATAAAGGTATGTTTCAGTGTTATAGGAAAGAAAGCATGAGAATGGGGTGTAATCAAATAGGAGGGAAGAGAACACCTTGAATCAGAAAGGGACAAGGAACCTGTGTCACTACCCACTGCTTCCTAAACCTTACAGGCTCATTAGAACCATTTGGGAGAACCAGAAAAATAACAGTCTCCTGTCCTTCATACTTCCATCAGGGGAGTCTGAGGTGGGCCTAGAAGTCTGTATGATAAGTTCATTGTGATGATCAGAGCTCGACTCAACAGAGCCCACTTTCTCTTGGTGAAATAGCCGTGCTCCGTGCTTTCTCCCTAGGATTAAAAGGACATGAAAGTCATGGTCACCAGAGCTGGCTGTGCTGGTGAACTTCCAAAAGACAAAAGCCTCCAGAGGCCTAAGATGGCAGACACAGCGAGGTGTAGCAGGCCAGGTGGAACAGGTGGGCGGCCTGGCCAGGGGAGTGAACTGAGAAGAGGAATCCTGATAACGAACCCTCAGAGCAAATCAGTCTGGTGTCTGTGATGTCCACATCCATGAAAGGACTTTTCCTGACTTCCTTTCTCTTTATTTACTTATGACTTTTTATTTGAGTGAATTAGGTAATGGGTTACAGTACTAAAAGGGGAATTCTAACATTTAGGCTTGTACAAAATGCATGAATGCGTGTACATGCAGCAGAGAGACCTACTGATTGTTCCCATCCATGAACGTGAACTGCAAGCCAACCAAACTGAAAGCCTTCTTTTGAATAGGTTAATAAAACCAACAAGGATAATTCAGAGAGAGAGAGAGAGAGAGAGAGAGAGAGAGAGAGGACACAAATTACTATCATCAGAAATGAAAGATAAGACATCATTACAGATCATCATTGATATTAAAGGGGTAATAAAATATTACAGGGCAGGTGGTACTCTAGCTATCCTGCCTGCTGCACCCTAGTGGTGTACTCCATAAATTATGAAATGAGAAAAGAAAGAGAGAAGAAAGAAAAGAAAGGTAGAGAGAGAAGAGAGAATAGAAAGAAGGAGAGAATGGTGAAGTAGGAGGATCTTGAGTTCCAAACTCCCCTAGAGGGGCTGAAGAGGTGATTCAGGGGTTAAGAGCACTTGTTGCTCTTGTAAAGACTTGGGTTCAGTTCCCAGGACCCATATGGTGGCTCACAACCATCCATAACTCCAACTCCAAGGGATATGACCTCTGAGGGTACACATACATGGTGTACATACATACAGGTCAAATATTCATGCATAAAATTTAGAAAGAAATCTTTTTGTGTGGGTTCAAGATAAAGATAAGAAAAGAAAAGCAGCTAAGCCACTAGAGAGCTCTTACATCTATGAAATCTTCAGACTGAAAAGAGAGAGCAAGTTCCTGTCTCATATTGCCTTATATTCCTCTCTAGTGCTGGGATTAAAGGTGTGCACCATCATCACCCAGCCTCTATGGCTAACTAGTGTGGCTGCTGGGGTTAAAGGTATGTGCATACAGACTGCCTGGTCTGTATGGATAACTATTGTGGTAGCTTTGCACTGTGATCTTTGGGCAAGCTTTATTTATTAAAACACAAATAAATATCACTATATTTCCCTTTTTTGTCTAAAATAAAAAGAAGACTATAACTAATATAAGAAAAACTATATACAATAAGTACAATAACTATATACAATACATACAGACAATAAGCACATCAACAATGTCTAGTCCATTTGCATTTGACAAATTCAGAGAAAATATTTCATTATCTATGGGTGACTGTCCAGGAAGTCAGCTGTTTCTGTCCTTTCTCACATTTTTTGGAAGTCACTTGCTTGCCCTTCCTGCTTACTCAGTTAATATTTCCTTCTTGGGTCTCTGAGGGAGTTAAAGACTAGATAGTTATAGCTTTCCTTGTTTACAAGACTCAGAAAAGAAATTCACTAAAGAAGTGTAAAATGTATAAGGTTGAGAAAATAAATCTGTTTTTGAAAAGCATGGACTACATTACCTTTAAAAAAAAGACTTCAGGGGTACCAATGTAAACAGCAATGTGGGGTTTCTGGTGGTGGTGGTGGTGGCCTGGTTTTTGGTTTTGGTTTTGGTTTTGGTTTTGGTTTTGGTTTTTGGAGACAGTGTTTCTCTGTGTAGCCCTGGTTGTACTGGAACCTGATTTGGAGACCAGGCTGGCCTCAAACTCACAGAGATCTGCCTGTATCTGCCTCCTGAGTACTTGGATTAAAGGTGTGTACCACCATACGTGGCTGGCAATGTGGGCTTTTAACATTTATTTATTTGTGTGTGTGTGAGTGTGTATGTGAGTGTGTGTGTGTGTGTGTTCGTGTGTGTGTGTGTGTGTGTGTGTGTGTGTGTTCGTGTGGGGGGGGCCTCCCTGGCCCAGCAGTGTGTTTTCATTTTCAGATGAAACACTTGAAAATATGTTTGTTCATTGCTGATATATAAATGCCTGACTTCCAAACATTAGCCTTGTATTCTTGCTATCATCACTTACTTAAGGATAGTCATATAGTTATTCTAACTCTCTTCTGCTAAGTGTTGTCTTCACATACACACCCCTTACTATTTGTCTGTCTGTCTGATTTGTTGTATTTGAGACAGGGTCTCATGTTGCCCAGACTGGTCTTGAACTTACTAGGTAGTCAAGAATGACCTCAACTCCTGAATCTCCCACCTCTACCTCCCAAGTGTTGGGATGCTGAACCTGAGCCACAGCATCCAGCAGAACAAAGTTTCCTAACTGGGGTTCATGGACTCTGTCAAGCACTCAAGTCTTCAAGAGGTGTACACACCTCTTAAAACTGTGTTACACTTGTGGGTGTGAGAAGATTATCTGCTTCATTAAAGCTCACAGAGATCCCCAGTGAAAACAGGTTTAAAAATAATTAATTTATTCCTTATCCAAAATAGGGCTGTTTTTAGATTCATCCCCTGATCAGGGAGAAAAGAAAGGAATGAGGCTGTTCCTAGCAGGAAATAATAATAACAGTAATACCTCAGTAATTATTTTTTCCTCTGTGTTGATTGAGACCAAGATCTGGCTTTGGTGAAAGAAAAAGAAAGGAAGGGAGGAAGGGAGGGAGGAAGGGAAGGGGGGAGGGAGGGAGGGAGAGAGGAGGAGACAGACAGAGACAGAGAGAGAGAGAGAGAGAGAGAGAGAGAGAGAGAGAGAGAGAGAGAGAGAGAGATCTAATGAATTGAACTGGGACTGAGAGGATGCATCTGTTTCCTGAGTCGGCCAGATCAAATGGGTATGTAGCAGGAACTGCCTGAGCTGAGCTGATCCCCTAGTTCAGAGAAAGATGACGGATCAGGCTCAAAAAAGTGGAGCAGACCAGGCAAGAGCAGAAACATGTGCTGCATTTGAAGTGATGCCAACAGGTTCTGTTATATTTTCCTCATTTCTTTTCAGTACAGGAAATATAAGCCAGAGTCTTACACACATGAGATTCTACCACTGGGCTACAATGATAGTGGATTTGGAGGGAGATTTCAGGGTCTTGCTGTATATATAGCCCAATCTGGCCTAAACTCATGATGCCCCTGCCTCAGGTTTCCAAGTACTATGATTATGGCCATTTGGGCTCTTCTCTTTTTAATAGTGGTGTTGTTTGAAACAGGGGACCATTATGTAGCCCATGCTAGCCTCAAGGTCACAGAGATCCTTCTACCTCTGCCTCCTGAGTCTTGGGATTAATGGCTTCTTCAGTTTTTTTAATGGGGTAGTGGTAACCATGAGCATGCATCACGCCTCTCTTTCTGCCATGACAGCCCAGGGGATCTAACTCAGTCAGGCTTAGCAGTAGACACCTTTACCTGCTCAGCAATCAGCCATTGGCCTCCTACATGAGTTTGTTTGTTTCTATGTCTGTGTGCAGTTATGTGCACATGTGTGCAGGTCCTCTGAGACCAGAGGTGGCATCAGATCCCTGGAGCTGAAGTTAGAGATGGCTGTGAGCACTAAACTGAAGTATGCTGAGCCATCCCATTTCCCATTACATTCCCATCTCTTTTTTATAATAAAAGGGTGGGAGAATAGGCACCACAAGTTAAAGGAATTGGGGTGTCAGATTAATGTAATGATCTGTTCTGTCTCTTTAAGAGACAAGCCACATCCACTCTCTCACTCTCCTCTTCTCCCCTTCTCCCTTCCCCCTCCATAACCCCTGAATAAATATTCAACCTCACTCTGCATGGTGTGCCTATCCATGTCTCTGTCTCTTACCTGCCGACGCATGTCTCCCTGCCCTGCACCAGCCACTGCTCGGGGACCTGCAGTCATCCCTGCCTGGGACTGGCTGCTCTTGGGGTCCACTGCCTGTCACCATATGGCCCACTGCCACTGCTTGGGGACCTGCAGCATTTCTGCTGCCTGCCGCCACCAGGGATCCTGCAGAATTTTTACACTTGGTTCTCCCTGAACCTTTGCATTTGCCATTCTCTCTCCTGAAAATACCCTTTCATCCCTCGTCACCAGCTATTGTCTCTGCAGTCCAATGGACACCCAAGGGAACTGTCTCCAAACTGGTAGGAAGAAGTTCATGTCCTTGAAATCTGTAAATGATGCTTTGCTCAGCTCTATTGTAGCATTCATTGAGACCATTCCACTCTAAGCCCCTGGACAGCGGGAACCACGGGTTTTATCAGGGACATGTTCTTCAACTAAGCATCTATGAATGAACAAATGCTCAGTTTCCTGCGGGTGCCTAAATGAGGGTCACAGAATGACAAGTCCTAGTAACAGAACTATCCTGTCTACCACCATCTCCCACCCTGTAGTAATATTTTATTTATAATTATTGTTTATAATTTTGGTTTATAATAAAGCTTGCCTGTAGATCAGAATGTAGAGCTAAGCCACAGAGGCCAGGGAGTGGTGGTATACACCTTTAATTCCAGGATTTGGGAAACAGAGGCAGAGGGATCTCTGTTAGTTCAAGGCCACCCTGGGCTACTCAAGATTGAATTTGTTTTAAAAATAATTAATTAATTAATTAATTTTTTAAAAAAACCAGACCTGGCACAAAGGTGATTCCAGCTCTTGGGATCCCATGCTTTTAATCTCAGTACTAGGGAGGTGGAGACAGAGTGATATGGCTGGGCAGAGGGAGGAATATAAGGCAGGAGGAGACAGGAGCTCCTTGCAGTCTGAAGTTTGATGGAGACATTTTCAATCTGAGGTTTGGTGAAGACAGACAGTTGCAGTCTGAAGATCGCTCCTGAAGTCAGAATACAAAGTCTGAGGAGGCAGTCTGAGGACAGAATCGCTCCTTTGGTCTGAGCATTGGTAGAAGTAAAAGAACTCTCTAGAGTCTGACTGTTCTGCTTCTCTGAGCTTCAGCATTAACCTCTATATCTGACTCTAGGATTTATTTATTAAGACCAATTGTAATTCGTACTACACCACTCCCTTGAAGATCCACACCTCAGCATCCAAGTGGAGGAAGGAGCCCCTTTCTTTCCATCATGTGATGAGTTCAAGATCAAACACAGGGTGTCAGACTTAGTATGAAATCAGGAATGTAAGATATGTCAATGATTATATGTAGATATAATGTTGAAATAATATCTTGGCCTTAATAAATCAAATATACTTCTAAAATCAATTTCATGTTTCTTTTTATTCTTTTTAGTGTGATTACTAGAAATTGTTGTTTCTTTTGTGTTTCCATTATGTTTTTATTGAACAGTGTTGCTCTAAATGTAACTTCCAGCCCCAAGGAAACACTTTGCAGCTGATGCCGGGGATCAGCAGATGGTTCAGCAGGTAAAGGTGCTTGCCAACTACCTGAGTTCTGTCCCCAGGCCGCAGCAAGTAGAGGAAGGAGAGGACTCACACCTGTCTTGTCCTCCAACCTCCACAGAAGCTGTGATACATACACACACGCTAATTCTCTCTCTCTCTCTCTCTCTCTCTCTCTCTCACACACACATTCTTTTTGTTGTTGTTGTTATTGTTGTTGTTTTGGATTTTTGTTTCGTTTTGTTTTTCAAGACAGGATTTCTCTGTGTATCTCTGGCTGCCCTAGAACTCACTCTGTAGACAAGGCTGGCCTCCAACTCACAGAGATCTGCCTGCCTCTCCCTCCCTGAGTGCTGGGATTAAAGACATGCACCACCACTGCCCAGCTTTAATTCTTATTTTTAGTTAATTAATTTATTTTTTAGAAAGATCTTTTTACATACCTATACCAGTTCCCACTCCCTCCCCTCCTCCCATTCTCCCCACCTTCCCCCAATCCTAGCCTCCTTCCACTCATCAGAGAGGGTAAGGCTTCCCATGGGGAGTCAACAAAGTCACTTTGAGGCAGGACTAAGCCTCCCCCCACCCCTTTTTCTTAGGCTGTGTGAAGTATCCCTACAAAAAGAATGGACTCCGAAAACCCAATTCAAGCACTAGGGATAAACCCTGGTCCTACTGCCAGTGACCTCTCAGACTGCCCAAGCCACACAACTGTTGCCCACATTCACAGAGCCTAGTTTGGTCCTATGCAGGTTCTGCCACTATTAGTCCAGAGTCAGTGACTTCTCACCAGCTCAGGTCAGGAGTTTCTGTGGGCATCCCCATCATGATCTTGACCTCTTTGCTCATATTATTGTTCCTCCCTCTCTTCAGCTAGTCTCCAGAAGCTCAACCCAGTGCTTCGCTGTGGATCTCTGCCTCTGCCTCCATCAGTTGCTGGATGAAGGTTCTAAGATGACAATTAAAGTAATCATCAATCTGATTACAAGGGAAAGCCAGTTCAGGCACCCTCTCCAAAAGTGGATGGAACTAGTGTAATGGTATGTCCTGTCCCTTTAAGAGACAAGCTCCACCCATTCCCTCCCCCATCTGCCAAGGCAAGCAGATCTTCCTTCACTGAAGCCAGCATGTCCTTTCTTTCCATCTCTCTCCTGAAGAGGCAGCTTCTGCCTCACTCCCTTCTCCCCACTTCTAACCTTCCCCCTCCTCCCTCTCCCTCTCCCTCTCTCTCTCTCTCTCTCTGCTCTCCCACTTTCCCCCCTTCTCTGTTTTCCCCTTCCCTTTCATAACCCACTAAATACATGTCCAGCCTCACTCTGCATGGTGTATGCCTATCCATCTCTGCCTCTTATCTGCCACGTGGCACCCTGCCTGGGATTCACTGCCCCTCGTGGCTTGCAGGCCCCTTGGGGAATGGTACTGTTTTATTTTTACCATAACAACTAGAAAAAAAAAAAAACATCCCGAGTGAGGTAACCCAGACCCAGAAAGACAAACACAGTATGTGCACACTCATAAGTGGATATTAGATGTAAAGCAAAGGATACCCAGTCTATAATCCATGAGAAACTGGTAACAAGGAGAACCCTAGAGAATGATACATGGAAACCCCTGGGAAGGGGAAATAGACAAGATCTTCTGAGAAAACTGGGAACATGGGAGGGGGAGAATGGAGGGTGGAAGGAGAGCAGGAGGGAAGAAGGGGAGGGCAGAGGAGACCATGAGGGAATGGGGTGATCAAGATCAGGGAAGGACAGTGAGGGAGAGCAAGGAAAGAGAGATCTTGATTGTGGGAGTCATTATGGGGCTAGGAAGAAACCTGGCACCAGGGAAATTTCCAGAAATCCACAAGGATGACACCAGCTAATCTCTTATTGAAGCAGCAGCCCCAGGCTCATCCCTACAGTGGGAAGCAGTACTCATCTGAATCTGGTTTCCTTAGAATTTGTACTTTTCTGTTTGGCACTCACCAGTCACTGTGGTCCTCTCTTTCCCAAATCATCTCCTTGAGCTAGCATTCACACAAGCCAATATGTGCCCTGCCATTAAACACCAACCTAGAACCAGATACCAGCCCCTGGGCCTCAGAACACACTTTGATTCTTCAAGTTACCTTCTGAGCTTTTCACCTTTTGTGTTCTTTCTGCCCTTGTTACTGAAACCTTGACAAAGGATATGAGCCTGTGCCCTGTCCTATCTCCGCTTTGCTTCCTTACCAGACTTAAGCCTCTCCATCAGGACCTGTGAAAACATAAATAATAAGTTCTGTGTATCATCACTCAGACATCTCCATAAATTAAAGTCCTATATGGAGCTAGGGATGTAATCCAATTGTTATAGATCTTACCTACCATAAACAGAGCCCTGGGTTTGTTCCCACCACTGTATAAACTGAGTGTGATGGTATATGCCTTTAATCCCAGCTCTTGGAAGGTAGAGGTAGGAGAATCAAAAAATCAAGACCATGTTCAGTTATATAAGAGTTAGTGGCAAGCCTAGGTTATATGAGGTTTCACCTCAGAAAAAGACAGCACACACGCTCGCACGCGCACACACACACACATACACACACACATACACACATGCATGCACACACACATACGGTATGACTAAGCTATGTCTATTTCTGAACTTCCTAGTCATAGGAATGAACGGGTTCCTTTTAAGACTCTAAACCAATCTGAGTTTCTATCATTTGTAGGGTACAGAATCTAGACTTATAGACAGATCCCCAAGGTCTACTGAAAGCTTGCATCTACATAAAGTGATGTTTTCATGTTAATCACACATATACCGAATGGTTTGAAAACACTTGCTGGGGACCAAAGGCAGTTCTTTAGCGGGTAGGATAAAATCATGATTAAACTTTGGATGCAGGAAAATCACTGCTGACAGTTGACTTGAAAGATGAACCAAGAAGGCAAGGGCTGAATGACAGGCCATTCCCAAGGCTTCCAGAGACTGCCAGTGTGCCCCACCCATGCCTAAGAACTGTGCCATTCCCAGGACATGGGCGTAGAAGGAAAAGGAAGGGATGTGGGCATGTACTGACGCCTCTGGCCTAAGAGGGTGGAATTTTGGGAAGGGGTGTGTTCTGAAAATAGGGAGGAAGTTGCCACCCCATTGGAAAGAATCTGCCACCCTGCCTTCCAGCTGAAATATCAGATAGAGACTGTTCTTCTCCAGGACAGGAGGGAACTGAAATGGCCAAAGAGATTTACTTTTTTCCTGAGGGATTGAATGAAAGAACATGATATTTTAGGCTCACAAAAGTAAAAAAGATAAGGGGAAAGTAGCAAGTTAAAAAGTTCATTGTGTGTTATCTCTGTTATTTTAGAATTAAATAATAAGTGTGGTGGGCTGGGGTCACAGTCCATGCCAGCCTCGTGAAGAACCCTTGCTTTAACCCTCTACCCTTGCACTTAGCACATTTGGCAGAGCTTTCCCTAGCAGTTTTCTCTACTCGGCCTGGCTAAGAGAACTGAAGAAACACTGAACCAAGCAAGGTTGTGTTCACTGCGAGTGGGGGGAATGATCTGCGACTAATGGAGTGCCGAGCGTGTGTGAGGTCCTTCACCCAACCCAACTACATGCATGCCTTTACAGAGAGAAAGAGGGGGGGGGAGGGAGAGAGGGAGAGATCTGAAACCCTTGAGACATCTAAAAATGTTACAAACTATCATAACGCCATCAAGAAGTCAGTAATGGTGGGAACAGTGAGAAGGAACTGCCCTGCCCTGGGGAATCTCTACTGCCCTTACAGCAGGACAATCCTTCCACAAAAGTGAGGTCATAGGTTTGTAAAAGGGCATGGGTGGGACCCTTGAGCTAAGACCCGTGCGGGTGAGGGACAAACATGACCAGGCAGATAGAATTAAGTGGGAAGTTTTATTGGGGGAAGGAAAGAGAAGAGAAAGAGAAGAACAGGAAAAGTTCTGCCTGCCCCTTCAGATGCACAGCAGGAAAGAGAGTGGGAGTGGATGGAGCTTGTCTCTTAAAGGGACCTTTGCACCCGCTTACTGACATAGCAGTCATAGGACCCTGGGCTGGCCAAGGTACTGACTGGGTTCATCCTGCCAGGAGACAGTGGCCAGCATAATGCCTGAATCCTAACAATAGGGCCTAGCAGAAACCTATTACTGCTGCTTTGTCAAATGAACATGTTATTAGACTGTCATGCAAATATTTATGTGTCTATGCTGCTTGCTTAGAGACCCCGCTCTCTACAGTAGGGACACACAGGCCTGGCTGTTCCATATGGGTTCTGGGAATCTGAACTCGGGACCTCTCGCTTGCTCAGCAAACATTTTACCACCTGAGCCATCTCCCTAACCTAACCTAGAACTCTTTCTGTTGTTGTTTTGGGTTTTGTTTTGTTTTGTTTTTTTAGACAAGGTCTCTCTGCTTATTCCTGCCTGGCCTCAAACTTCCAGAGATCTGCCTGTCTCTCTCTCCCCAGTGCTGGGATTGATGGCATCAGCCACCACATTCAGTTTCTGACATTGAACTCTTGATCCTGCTGTTTCCAACCTACAAATCCTGGGATCTGATGTGTTCCACCATGCCCAGTGAGTGTGATGCTGGCAATCAGAGCCCAGACAAGCTTTCTACTACTTGAGCTACATCTCCAGCCCCTGATCCATGTCTTATCTAAGCAAATCCTTAATTAACAGTCTTAACCTCTGTTTAAGACTTTCAACCAGTTTTCACTCAATCCTGGGACCTGCATGTTTTAGAAGGAGCTGTACAACCTAGCTCTAATTCCTTCTGTGCATCACTGGCACAGTGTATCAGTTAAATTAATATCATGTGCAGCCTTGAAGTCTGGTCAAACTGAGGGCCTTATTATAAGCAAGGTTTTCTACTCACTCTGCTCTTGAGGGTACAGTCCCTAGTCAGTCTTCATTACTTTGGGCCTTTGTTATAAAGAATACAACTCAGTGGTAGAGAATATGTTTAGCAATGTTCTGGTTCAACCCCGCCCTCTCAAGTAGACACACACACACACACACACATCCTCATTATCATATAGATCACGTGCAATTCCTGCTCCTCCCTGATTGGCAAATTCTGTCCCAAATTCTATGGTTACAGGATTATCCAAACAAAGCAACCATAACCTTCCTAATGGAACAAGAGCACCTCACCCTCCTGTTACACTCACCTTCTGTAGTCCCTTGCAGTTTCCTGAGTGCAGCCCCTCTGGCCCGGTGTGGCAGAATCCTTTAGGGCAAGCACAATAACCGGTAAACTGCTGCTCTCATTTGACCAGTAGCAGTTCTACTGCCTCGGCTCTCACTAGCCCAAGAGGGCAAGGAAATCAATCTCTCTCTCTCTCTCTCTCTCTCTCTCTCTCTCTCTCTCTCTCTCTCTCTCTCCAATAGGGTACACAGGGAGTAATTGAAATAAGTAGTTCAATTTCTTTTTAAATTTTACTTTATGTGCATGGATGTTTTGTTTACATATATTTTCTATGCACACCTTTAATGCCTTTAATACCCACACTAGGGAGGCAAAGGTTGATGGACATCTGTAGTTTGAGGCCAACCTGGTCTACATAATGAGTTCCAGGCCAGCCATAGCTATATAGTATCAGAAATAAACAAAAAGAATATTAATTTGTGCCAGGCAGTGGAGGCACATGCCTTTAATCCCAGCACTTGGGAGGCAGAGGAGGCAGGTGGATCTTTATGAGTTCGAGGCCAGCCTGGTCTACAAGAGCTAGTTCCAGGACAGGCTCCAAAAGCTACAGAGAAACCCTGTCTCGAAAAACAAAAAACAAACAAACCAAAAAAGAATATGAATTTGAGGAGCTAAGGAGTCCTAGAGTGGGAGAATTAGTCTTCCCCAGGGATGAGACTATGTTTAGCACTGATATCATAAACACACACGCAACACTAAATGGACTCAGTAGTATGTCTCTATTTATGAGTTTATATGAATAAATAACAATAAAAATTGAAGAGGCTATGAATTTGGGGGCCTTGGTAACTTAGAGGGAAGAAAGGGAAGAGTAGAAACAATGTGAGAGAGTGTGTGTGTGTGTGTGTGTGTTTGTGTGTGTGTGTGTGTGTGTAGAAGGGGGTTCTCTGTAACAGCTCTAGTGATCCTGGAGCTCACTCTGTAGACAAGGCTAGCTTTGAACAAGGAGATCCACCTGCCTATGCCTCACCAGCACTAGGATTAAAGGTGTGTGTCACTACCCCCCCCCCCAGCTATTTTAATTTAATATAACAAAGGCTCAAGATCTATATGGATTTGGGGACCTGAAAGATATCTCAGCAGTTCCTGGGAAAGGTCTGATTGTTTGATTGTTTCCCATATTGAACAGTTCACAGCCACCTGTAATACCAGCTCCAGAGGAATCCTACACCTCTGGCCTCCTTATGCACCTTCACACACAACACACACACACACACACACACACACATACACACACACACACACACACACACACACACGTCTAGGACTTGACAGAGCTCGGCTGAAAGTCCTACTTGGCCATTTGCTAGGTGTATTAAACCTTTTTACATATGTACTGGAGTCTTTAAAAATTATTTTATGTGCATTAGTAATCTGCCTGAATGTATGTATTTCATCATGTCAATGCTTGGTGCTCACAGATGTTGGAGTTATGGATGTTTGTGAACCACGTTGTGTGTGCTAGAAATAAACCTGGATAAAGAACCAGTGTTCTTAACCACTAACACTAACACATCTCTCCAGTCCCATACACCTATTTCTACAGATGTAAAATGAAGTTAATCACATAAACCATCTCAAAAGATTGTCAAGTATTTGGTGTTGAGACAATACGTGTTCCTTACTAGCATAGAACCCTTGGAGGTAAGAGTCAGTGAACAGTACACTTACTGTCTCTTTCCCAAGGAATCGTTGAGGGGCCTTACCCAAACACTCTGTAAGGATTAATAAACACTGGGTTCTGGGAAAGTCTGACAGTGAAAGATGTAAATATAGATACATGAAAAATAACCAGGTCCATATGTGCCTACATGTGTCATGTGTGACTCCCTTAAAGGATTGTTGCAAGAATCAAATTAAAGGAGTCGACATGTGCTGATCAATGGCACCGTGGCTAGCACACACGATCACAATATGAGTTATAATGCTCATCATATACATGATGGTGATGGTGTTCTTAAAGGTACCTGTGGGCATTTTCATCAGATTTGTCTTGCTATTGTGTTTGTGATTTTAAAAAAGTTTATGGCCACTAGTTACCAGACCTGACTATGAGATGTAACTGTAATGTTCTATCAAAAAATAATTCAAATTAAAAAAATCTTGCTTACATTAAGTATAGTATCATTTTTGGAGGATATATTTAACATCCCACTTCAGTTTTAACTAAGGTTTGAAATACTTATCATGTGGCCGATTGCTACTCAAGACTTTGTATCTGACACTGAGTAAGAATGCTTTTTTAAAATCATATTTTGTCTTTCAAACTATATTTAACTTTTAAGATTGAAAAAAATTGATGTGCATTTGTCCACATATGTGCATTGGTGCACATACATATGTGCATGTATGTAAAGGCCAGAGGCTGCCACCAAGTGTCTTCCTCAATTGTTTCTCCACTTTATGCCTTTTGTTTGTTTGTTGGTTGGTTGGTTGGTTGGTTGGCTGGTTGGTTGGTTGGTTGGTTTTTTGAGACAGGATTTCTCTGTATATCTTTGGAGCCTATCCTAGAGTTCACTCTGTAGACCAGGCTGGCCTTAGACTCACAGAGATTCGCCTGCCTCTGCCTCCTGAGTGCTGGGATTAAAGGCGTGCACCACCACCACCCAGCCACTTTGTGTTTTTGAAACAGGGTCTCCTCTAAAACTGAAGCCTACTGACTTGGCTTGACTAGCTGTCCAACAAGTTCTAGGGCCTTCCTATGTGCATTCTCAGCATTGAAATTTTAAGTTTACCCCACACACCTGTTTTTTATATGAGTGTTTAGGTTCTTATAAGTATGTAGAAAGTATTTTACTGACTGAGCCCAGTAACTCCAGCCCCAGAGGAAACTGAACCTCTTGTCAACACTGGCTCCTGCACTTACAACCCTTGTCTTTGCTTTTGTTTCGAGACAGGGTCTCACTCTATAGCCTAGGTTGCCTTGAATTCATGAACCTCCTGCATCTGCCTCCCAAGTGCTGAGATTTCAGGTGTGGACCATCATGCATGTCTGTTTGTTGAAATTTAATGTAAAATATCTTCAGATGACACTCTCAAGAAGGTTCATCATGCATGGTCACTGGAGTCTCATTTTTAACAACCACTAACCATGTGAAAGAGTCCGCCATGCATTTGTACAAAGAAACATGAGAAGTTTTGGAGAAGGCTCCTGATTAAGTTCTCTGTAGACTTTTCAGTTCAGAGTTAGGTGTAAACTGTGTGTGCTCTGGAAAGGAACGAGCTGGCCACTGGACAGCTAAGCTCTGTATTGTTCTGTGAACCCAGTTCCTGTTCCCCGAGGCTATTCCGGCTTGGACTGACCTTCTGAACTGGGTTTCTTTTCAGATGGGTGTATTTTTCCTTATTGCAAATTTCCTCCCATTCATCAGCAGAAATTATAGCCACTTTTCTGGGAGCTTATGACCCTGGTTTGGATGGCTTATGAACCTGCCTTCCAATAAATCCCTTTTCAGTTTCTTCATGTCACCGCTGCTCCTCCTGTGGAGCTGTTTCAGCCTTCTGTCACCATTTTCTGTTCTCTCCCACTGAGAACCACTTCCTTTGGGTCACTGTGTTCTCTCATGGGAAAAGCAAAACAAACAAAACAAAACAAACAAAAAAGCAGAGGTATTTGCTTTACCATTCATTAACAATTCCTGGTCACTGCTTTATTTTTCTGAACCATGGGGACTGCCATGGTGTCTCATACAATCCACACTGCAATGTAGGTAATTTTTGTTTCTTTGATCTGAGTCTCAAGAAGACCATGTTGATCTCGAACTCCTGATCTTCTGTTCTTCACGTCCTAAGTGTGGGGATTACAGGTATTCGTGAGCACACCCATATTTTAACATGGGTAATCTGTGGCAGGCCTCTTATAAATGAAACTGTCTGCTACCTTATACAAGTAATTTCTCTCTGGATTACCCTATCCACAATGTTTAATCACTCATTTATATTTTATCTAAGGTCAATTATATAGATGAAAACACTTGTAACAATCAATTAGACATAAAAAGCATGATGTAAAGTAGAAAAACAAGATTCAAGTTGGGTGTGGTGGTGCGTGCCTTTAGCCCCAGCACTACAGGCAAATCTACATGAGTCTGAGGTCAACCTGGTCTATAGAGAGAGTTCCAGGATAGCCCAGGCTACACAAAAAAACCCTATCTCAAAAACCCAAAATAAATAAATAAATAAGAAAAGAAGAAGGAGGAGGAGGAGGAGGAGGAGGAGGAGGAGGAGGAGAAGAAGAAGAAGAAGAAGAAGAAGAAGAAGAAGAAGAAGAAGAAGAAGAAGAAGAAGAAGAAGAAGAAGAAGAAGAAGAAGAAGAATTAAAATCAGGAAGTCCATGTCTAGAAGCCAGTTCAGAGTTCAGAGGATAGGGATGTTGCTCAGTTGGTAAAGTGCCTGCCCAGCATGCAGGAAGCCAAGGGTTTAACCCTTTGTGCCCCATAAAGCAGGCATGGTGGTGCATGTGTGATCCCAGCAGCACTCTAGAGATCGAGGTCATGGTATCAGAAGATCAAAGCCACACTGGATGTAATCCCAGACCTTGAAAGAAAAGCAGGAGGATCTCAAACTTGAGATCATTATGGCTACATACAGAATTCTATACCAGTTTGGGGCAATTTAACAAACTTTTTTTATCAAGCCTCAAGTAAGTGAGACAACTCAGCAGGCAAAAGCACTCACAAAACTTACAGCAAAAAGAGAGAACCAACTCCCAAAAGTTTTCCTCTGGATCCTAAAAGAGACACACACATGGATCTACACAGGAAGGAAAAAAGACAGTATCTCCTGAGTAAATTGGGATCATGGGAGTCACAAGAGAGGGTAGAAGGGGAGAGGGACAGAAAGAAGAGGAGCAGAGAAAAATGTATAGTCCAATAAAAATAATTTTTTTAAAAAAGCAAAATAACTGTAAAAAAAGTATATCATAGTGTACATCTGTAATTCCAGCATTTGGAAATAAACACAATAGGATCAAGTGTTTAGGGTGAGCCTGGGCTTTCATGGCAAGTGGGAGGCTAGCCTGTGTACCCGAGACCCATCATTGTAGTAAGAAGGCTGTTTGTTGGTTCCCAGCTGCTCAGCCCCAAAATAATCACACAGAAACTATATTATTTAAATCACTGCTTGACACGTTAGCTCTAGCTTCTTATTTGCTACCTCTTACATCTTAATTTAACCCATCTCCATTAATCTGTGCATCACCACAAGGTCATGGCCTACCAGCAAAGTTTCAGCACGTCTGTCTCTGGCAGCGGCTCCGTGGCTTCTCTCTGACTCTGCTTCCTTTCTCCCAGCATTCAGTTTAGTTTACCCTATGTAAGTTCTGCCCTATCAATAGGCCAAGGCAGTTAGTTGCTTTATTCACCAATGATATTCACAGTATACAGAGGGGAATCCCACATCACATCATGAAACAAACAAAGATACACTCATACAAAAACTTACATTTGGATTTTCTTAACAGGCAAAAATGTAAAGACTCAGAATGTCCACTAACTGGCTAGTGGATGAATGGTTGCCTGAGGAAGATGTGGACAGCACTTTAACTTTATGAAGGTTTAGGGGTTTTTATTTTGTTTTGTGTTTGTGTGTGTGTGTGTGTGGTGAAAATGTTCTAAAATTGATTGTAATAATGACTGTGCCATCCTTGGAATCTTCTAAAGAAAATTGACTCACACACTTTAGATGGGTAAATCACATATTATTTTAATTATACATCAATAAAACTTTAAAAATTCAAAAAAAATGTTGTTCTCTGATCTATATACACATGCATCCTGGAGCATGTGAATGCACACACATGCATACACACAAAATACACATTCAGTGGTAATAAATAACTTGTAAAAAACAAAAAGTCATTTTCAATGTGTCTCCATAGTAGTGAGTTTGCCTAGCATATATGACTTCCAGGGTTCAATGTCAAATAAAAGGTATGTAGTCCTTTGCCCTAAAAATCCTCTGGGCTCCACCTTGTCCATCCTCCCCCCAACCTAATGCCTGGATATTTTTTTAACCTAGAATGAAATTTAGTTTGAATGTGTTGAGCATTCTGACATGCCCTAGCAATGACAGCAGTGTTGGACATTAGATTTATTTTAACCACTATCAAATTTCACATCCTATCTTTTTCACAGAAACCTGATTGAGCTCCTTCCCATCATGGCCTCTCAGTTTAAATCCTATGATATAATCCATAAAATGGACACACTGTTTCCAACTAGAGTTTAAAAAAATTCATTTTAGCAGAGTAAGCAAATTTCTATCATTAAAACTTAGCTCTTGTGGCCATTATTTAACTGATTTGGGGGCTGGCAAGAAGGCTCAACAGGTAAAAGAACTGGTCACGCAAGATTGGCTGCCTGAGTTCAATCCCTGGAGTCCATTTAAAAATGAAAGGAAAGAACTGACTTCAAAAAGCTGTCTTTTTGTCTACACACGCACGCACGCGCGTGCACACACATGTTCATCTTAAGTTAACACAGGTCTCACTCGGAAGTGCAAACATGCGAGACATATATCTGCACATGAGTTCAACACTCCTGTAGTGTGCCTGCCATGCAGAGAAAACACTGTCTGAGTGTTTCTACACCTGGGAGAATGCAGCCCAGGAAAAGTTAGGGATCGGAGCAACAGCTGAGAAACATTTACAATGAGAAACTGAGCATCCCTCCCACTGTCAGGCAGTCGCTTCCTCTGGATCAGCTTTGGATCTGCACAGAACATCGTTACCAACAGGAGTCTAAAAGGCATGAGAGAAGTCATTTTCTCTAACTTCCTTCTAGCAGGTTAATCACTGAATTGGTTTCTTTCTTCCTTCCTTTCTTTCTTTTTTCTGAGACAGGGTTTCTCTGTAGTTTTGGAGCCTGTCCTGGAATTAGCTCTTATAGACCAGGCTGGTTTCGAACTCACAGAGATCCGCCTGCCTCTGCCTCCTGAGTGCTGGGATTAAAGGTGCATGCCACCACCACCACCAGCACTGAATTGGTTTCTAATAGAGTAAAAAAAAAATTAAGGGGGCTGGAGAGATGGCTCAGAGGTTAAGAAAACTGACTGTTCTTCCAGAGGTCTTGAGTTCAATTCCCAGCAACCACACGGTGGCTTACAATCATCTATAATGAGGTCTGATGCCCTCTTCTGGCATGTAGGCAGACATGGAAACTAACACCGTCTACAAAATAAATAAATATTTTTTAAAAATTAAGATAAATACTTCTTTAGAAACTAAAGTTTAGTTAAGCATGTATGTTTTTAAATTATGCCTTATTTATTGAGGGGGGCATATGCTCTTGTGTGCATGTGAAAGTCAAAGGACAACTTGGAGCTGGGTCTCCCCTTGCAGCACGTGGGTTCCAGGGATCAAACTCAGGTTTGTCAGAGGCAGGTGCCTTTCTCTATGAGCCACACTGGCTTTATTTTTTTTAAATAAAATTAAAAGATTTTCAATAGTATGATATCAATTTTAGAAATTTTAAAAAACAAACTGAGACTTTCAAAACTGAGTTACTAAAAATAGATCTGACCTTTGATATTTGCCTAATGAATCCTCCAGAGCAGAAAAGATTTCACTCACTGACGATACAGTGGGGTTAACTCATCTGCAGTTTTTCATTGAATTAGCTAAACTCTTCCAGATGGAGAACATTTGAAGCAGGATAGTGGTTCTGAGCGCCTGGCATTGTCACTAAGTACGACAACATATTACATGTGAAAAGAAGTGCTTTGTCTTCGCCCTCACCTGGAAATGAGGAAGTCAGCTTCTGGTAATATCATTTTTCTTAGGCCACTGAGAAAGATCTGTTTTCATTTTGTCCCGTTTTCAACAAGCACATATCTACTGCTCTCTCTTCCCCCTCAACAAGCACTGGAGATAAATTCAGGCAGATCCTGCCCTTATAGACCCTCAAAATGCCACAGAGGTTTTCTTCCGTGCATAGCATATAGCAGTGACTGTATCTGTTGGATCAATGGAGTAAATTATACAGTTATCTAAGGAGCTACATTCATAAAGCTCTGACTTTGGTCAGAGGGGAGCATGGGCCCTTCAGCTGGCACGGCAAGTTCTGCAAAGTTTACAGGCAGGAGTGAGTAAAAATTCCAGACACAGAAAACGGTGCTTACAAATATAGTATCGTATATTTAGACAAGAGCTAGGAATTTGGTGTAACTCCAGAGTGATGTGTATATTGAATGAGGCAGAAAGTGGTGAGGTCACAAAGATAGGGTGTGGGTTCATATGTGGGGACCCTAAAAGCCAACTAAGTGTGGGTTTGATCCTTTAGTATGTGGTCATGTTTGAGAGATAACATGAGCCATGGTATTAGAGGATGCATGGAAGGAGAAAAGGAAAAAGAAGAAAACGAAGGTGGAGTGTTCATTTGTGGCACACACTAGCTTAGATCCTCTCAATTTATAGCAAGCTTCACTTAATCCTGCACTGTTCCTGGTGGCTACACAATGTTGTCCTTGTTTTCAGAGTTGTGCAGTTGTCCTCATATTATACAGCTAATAATAGACAAGCTAAGATTTGAAACTAAAGGTACTAAAAACCTATTAGAGAACAAAAATACTACCTCACTTGTAAATTACTACAGAAAATACACAGTGGAAGATTGGAGAAAGTTCATGAGTGATCAAGGAAGGAAAAGCGAGCATGTACAAAGGGTTATTTTACAGCAAGGGAACTGCAACACAGGAAGTGGAAAGAATCATAGAAAACCACAACATGTTTTTTTAATGCAAAGCCCCAGGGAAGGGACAGACAGGACCTGGCTCTGCCTCTCACACAGGCATCCTTAGCATTTGGTATTACTCTACATTCTTCTTCCTTTTTGTTTTTAACTTTAAACAATTTCTTGAAAGTAACAAAGATCCAGCTCATGGTCTCGC
Source organism: Myodes glareolus (assembly GCF_982192425.1). NCBI lineage: Eukaryota > Metazoa > Chordata > Mammalia > Rodentia > Cricetidae > Myodes > Myodes glareolus. The sequence continues at coordinate 88,321,435 of NC_142035.1, read as the reverse complement.
AACTTTAATGCTCTAATCAGAAACAGATGGTGCCCAGTTTCCTAGAAACTGCAGAATTTTGAGGACTCACTTCACTCGGCCTCACACCACTGATTTCAGTTCCTGCACAGACAGTGACAGTGCTGCATAATGTGGTTGTTGGGCACCACATGGGTACATCTGTCCTCCTAGCCAGAGAATATTTTTCCAGGGTGGCGAGCTGGCTCAAAGAGCTCCATCCTTGGGAGCCACACACTGGAAGAAGAAAACCAATGCCCACAAGCTGTCCCAGCTCACACCTGTACTTGTATGCCGAGGTATACATATGCACACATGCCCACACACACAGAAATGAATTAATTTTCTTGAAATCCTCCATTTTAGTGTATTTCTTTCTCATTTCAAAAATAATTCCTAATCTGGGTATGGTGGCACATAACTTTAGTTCCAGCACTCAGGAGGCAGAGGCAGGGGACATCTGTGAGCTCAAGCCCAGCCTGGTCTACATAGCAAGTTCTACAATACCCAAAGTGATATAGTAAGACCAGAGTCTCAGAAATAAAAAACCCAATAACATTTTTAAAATATTCCTTTTTATTGTAAGAAAATTAAATATTGAACATCATTGGGATATAGATTAGTGTAGAAAACTATCAAGACTACACAAAGCCAGGAAAATTCAAGAAACTCCACTGACTTGAGGAGCCCAAGGATATGTATCTGGGTCCCACATGGTATCTTATACAGAATCCTGAAACAAAAAGGACCATCACGTTAAAAAGTAAGGAGATTCAGTGAGGTGGCTCAGTGGGAAAAAAAACACTGTTGCAAGCCTAACAACATGAATCCCTAGAAACCAAGGTAGAAGGAGAAAACTGACTCCTAGAAGCTGTCCTCTGACCTCCACGTGTGTGCACACGTGCTCACGCACACACACATGCGCACGCATACATACACACACAGTATGAAGGTCAGAAATAATGGTGAATGCTTGTAATCCTAGTATGCCAGAGGTAACTCAGGGCTAGCCTAGGCTATGCATAGTGAGACTGTAACTCGGGGTGGGGAGAATGAAAGACAGGGTAGTTTATGCCAACTTGACACAGCTAAAGTCATTTGAGAGGAAGGAACCCCAATTAAGAAACTGCCCCCACAAGGTCTAGCTGTAGCACAGTGCCATATGCAATTTTGTTTTCTTCAAGACAAGTTTTTTCTCTGTAGCCCTGATGTCCTGAAACTCGCTTTGTAGACCAAGCTTGAACTCAGAGATCTGCCTGCCTCTGTCTCCCAAGTGCTAGGATTAAAGTTGTGGGAGGCAAAGGCAAGTGGATCTTTGTGAGTTCACGGCTAGCCTGGTCTACACAGTGAGTTCCAGCACTGTCAGAAGTATATAGTGAGACCCTATCTCAAAAACAAGCACATAAACAAACAAGAAGATGTGACTATAGATAAGCCTATAGGGAACTTTACTAATTAGTGATTGATGGGGGAGGGCCCAGCCCAGTGTGGGAACCACCACCCCTGAGTTCTATAAGGAGAGCAGGTTGAGCAGGTTGTGGAGTAAGCAGCACTCCTCTCCATGGTCTCTACATCAACCCCTGCCTCCAGGATCCTGCCCTGTTTGAGTATCTGTCCTGACTTCCTTTGACATTGAATAATGATGATAAAGCATCAACCGAATAAATTCTTCTCCTCCCCAAGTTGCTTTTGGTCACAGTGTCTCTTTTTGTTTTTGTTGTCGTTGTTGTTTTGTTTTGGGGGGGGGGACGACAGGGTTTCTGTGTAACAATCCTGGTTGTCCTGGAACTCTTTTTGTAGACCAGGCTGGCCTAGAACTCACTCGCAAAGATCCACCTGCCTCTGCCTTCCTAGTGCTGGGATTATAGGTGCATGCCACTGTTAGGAATTTTTCCTAATGCGAGCTCTCTGCCGACGCAAATTCCCAATCAAGCCAAATTAAGAAATATCCAGGTTTAATGGGGGTTCTGCCCTCTTGGGTGGCCCCAAGGGGGAACCAGGAGGCCCTGAATGACAACGAGGAAGAAGGAAAAGGGACCATGTGATCCTCTTTTGGGAGTTCACTTAAATACTCTGTGGGAGTGGTCCTGACACCCCTACCAGGGAGGGGTTAGGACCTGGCATACTGGGATTTGGAGTCCAGACCAATACAACTCTTAGGCCTGGGGGCTGGGATAGATGTGAGGGGCTGGGGTCTACGCTCCCAACTTAACAGCCACCATGCCTGGTGGTCAAGGTGTTTCTACATAGCAATAGCAACCCTAACTAGTACTAGTACAGGGGTTTTAGAGACAAGGTCTTGCTATCTATGTAGCTCTGGTTAGCCTAAAACTCACTATTTAGACCAGGCTAGTCTCAAACTCAGAGATCTGCCTGCTTCTGCCTCCTTAGTTCTAGCATTAAAGATGTGATCTGCCACACAGCCTAAAGTATGCATTTTAGTTAATAGCATGTTAACAGTGTTTTATCAGTTGTGACAAATATTAATACAATCGGTTAACCTCTGAAAATTAAAGGTTTATTTACAAAACAAACACTGCATCCCTCTGATTGTTTCCTTAAAATAAAACTCCAAGAGCAAAATGGAAACTTTGGAAACGTTTTCTCCTCCAGAGATACTCATTTTTAAAGTAGTACTGTGATGTCACGACAGCAAGTAATGGGGAGTGAATATGAGCAATGTCCATTCTATACGTTTATAAAAAATATCACAGTGAGACCCGGTATTATATACAATTAGTGTACACTAAAAACGGAAGAAAGGAAGCAAACTGTTACAAATAGGCACCTGACTCTTTAAAGATAACTATCACCTATGCCTTCCTCGCAGCCTTGCCTCCTGGTTAACTCCTAAGGACATGAAGCTTGCTGCCTCATTTCACAGTCAAAGCAGCAGCTCAGAGTAGTGAAGCAATTTGTCCAAGGTCACGCTGCTTGTGAGCAGTGGGAAGGAGAACGTGCACTCCCAATGACTGCACACCTAATGAACCGACCTTGAGGTTGGTCAAGTGAAGTCACGTTTTCTGGCTTCTGGCAGTTAAAAATAGTGATCAACAACCAGATCTGAGTTTCTTATTTTCGGTAGGTAAACACATGTCCTATGGTTTGGACATGGTTGTAGGAAATTAGAGTGTGTGTGTGTGTATGTGTGTGTGTGTGTGTGTGTGTACATACATTAGTGTGTGTGTACATTAGCATTTGTGCTTTAGTTTATGTGCACCACATGTATGCATGAGCCCAAAGAGGCCAGAAGAGGGCACTGGCTCCCCTGGAACTGGAGATACAGGCAGTTCTGAGCTTCCATGTACATTCTGGGAACCAAACCTGGATCGTCTGCAAGAATAGTAAGTGAACTGAGCCATCTCTCTAGCCCCAGCTTCTTTTTTTAAGATTTATTATTTATTATGTATACATTGTTCTGTCTGTCTGTATGCTTGTTGGACATGAAGAGGGCACCAGATCTCATTACAGATGGTTGTGAGCCACCATGTGGTTGCTGGGAATTGAACTCAGGACCTCTGGAAGAGCAGTGCTCTTAACCTCTGAGCCATCTCTCCAGCACCCCCCCCCCAGTTTTTAAATATGTCTAAAGAATGGGTTCAGATCTAAGAATTCTTTGACCAAATACATGGACAAGGTCATTTACCCTTTCTGATCTCTTCCTTGCCAATCAGGAAAACTCAGAATGCATAGCAAGGCACAGTGGTACTTGCCTGTATTCCAGTATTCTGGAGGTAGAAGCAGGAGGATTCAGAGTCCAAGGTTATCTTAAGGTCATAACAACTTTGAGATCAGCCTGGGCTACATGGAGAAATGAAGCAGGAAGTGTAGAAAGCATGTCATATGAGAGAAAGGCATTTGATTGAGAACAAAGGGCGAACTTTCTACTAAGTAGTCTATCTTATCCCAAGAAAGTTCATTTCCTTGCTTATGTGGTCTCTAGACAAGGAAAATCCCAGACTTGGCATCAGTAAGGAAGAAGAGGGCAACAGAAAGGAAGGGAGAGAATTGTTAGACTTCTTGGCTAGGTTTCAGAAACAAATATTTGCTGAGCCTGGTATTGTCAGGCCAGCGTCAGTGCAAGCCCAAGAAGACAGACAAGGAACATTAGTGTTACTGACTTGGCTCCACACACTGTTACTCAGGAGAAACTGGTGCGTAAACAAGGCCCTGGAAGGGTCGAGAGAAACATAACAATCATTGGGTGTGGACTGTGCTTGCCTGCAGAAGCTTTGCCAGGCCTGAAATTGCAGTCATATAGTTCAGCTTACTGAGTCTCCAGACATTCTTGCAGGGACAACAAAGATTAGCTAAAACAAAACTAAAAGCCTGGGATTTAGGAAAGCTTTGGCCTCTGACCTCCAGCTTGAACCTTTTATCAGAGTCCCAAATCCTGCTCAGGACACTGAACACCAGGCCCTGCTGTATGAGAAAGTGACTGATTTAATTTGCCTGGTGACACTTTGGCACCTGCATAGAAATGAAACTTGGTGGTAAAATGAGGAAGAAGCAATGTTTCTATTTTTATGAGTTGAACCTTTTTGCTCTTTTGAAGGAATGAGCAGAGGGTTTGAAAGAACTTTTCAGAGCAGATGAGAGGAGAAAAATCACTACACAGATTGGGAAATATCTCCATTGACATTTACTGCCAGCATTATTTTTGTGGAGCAAGAAACAAAGGTATACCATGGCACAGAAGCAGAGAAATGGCATCCCTGAGGGTGCAGACAGGACAGGCTGGGAGCTCAGTTCAGTGATAACAGTTTAAATTACACCATTAAGCTATCTACACATCTTGCATCTTATTTATTTTTGTTTTTCCAAGACAGGGTTTCTCTGTGTAGCCCTAACTGTCCTGGAACTCATTCTATAGACCAGGCTGACTTCAAACACAGAGATCCACCTGCCTCTGCCTCCCAGGTGCTGGGATTAAAGGTGTGCCCCACCCCCACCCCCGGTTCACAACTTGATTCTTGTTGGCGCTTTCAATTCCTCTTTTAAGGGCTACTTTCAAGGACAGATGGTAAATGTGTTACAGTCACTGACACTCAGAGGGAAAGCACTCCCAAAACTCACAAGCAAGGTGAGCATAGGTGGAAAAGCTATATGGCTTCACTGGTAAAGACCATGTGTGGCATCTGTCTCCTACAAAGGGCAACTGGTCAAGCTTTCCTGTGTGTTCACTAATGAAATTGGGTCATTTCCTGATACACCAGAGCTGGCTTTAATGGGTAAAACCATCTCAGAAAACTCATTCTCCCCTGATTTTGTGGATTACATTATGTACCACATTTAAAACAACATGAACAAACAAAACCAGGGTCTTATTATGTAGACCAGGCTGTCCTATAACTCTATATGTAGACCAGGCTAGCCCTAAACTCACAGAGCACCACCTGTTTTTCCCTCTCAATGATAAAACTAAAGGTATGTGCCACCTTGTCCAGCCTATGTGAACTGTTTTTTTTAAATATACAAAATTAACATTCCAATATTCATCATCCCTTGGACCCTTTTAACTCTCAGAAGTTCTTTTCCCACTATTCTACCTTCATAAAATCATGTTCACTTTGGTTACTCTAAAAAAGTAAAATATAATAACATTAATTAATATGGAACAAAGTGCAACATGTTCAAATTTATGGAAATATATGAAAAACAGAAAGAAATCAGGCAAAGTCACAGAAACAGAAGTGAGAACACTGACATACTTCACTTCTCTCACAATTTCTCTCTCTCTCTCTCTCTCTTTTTTTTTCGAGACAGGGTTTCTCTGTGGCTTTGGAGCCTGTCCTGGAACTAGCTCATGTAGACCAGGCTAGCCTCGAACTCATAGAGATCCGCCTGCCTCTGCTTCCCAAGTGTTGGGATTAAAGGCGGGCTCCACAGTCGCCCGGCACAATTTCTCTTTTTAAAAGAAGCTCCCCTGCAATGTTATGTGCTAGGGTTTTCCTGGGGAGAACTGAAAAATTCTAGACTCTTTGTCAGAGCAATTATGTACATTTATGATGTCAGCCTGACTGCTCCACGACTTAACTTTCTAGTGACCACTACTCTTTAAGCAATGTCCTTCTGAACAGTGGTGACACATGCTTTTAGTCATAGCACTCAGGAGGCAGAAGCTGGTGCATCTCTGAGTTCAAGGCCAGCCTGTAGTGGTGGGAGCAGTGGGCTGTAGCCCGGCTCCCAGCTAGCTTTACCCGAAACAATTACATGGAAACTGTATTCACTTAAACACTGCTTGGCCCATTATCTGTAGCCTCTTATTGGCTAACTCTTACATATTGATCTAACCCATTTTTAATAATCTGTGTAGCACCACGAGGTGGTGGCTTACCAGGAGGATTCTAACCTACGGCTGTCTCGGAGAGGAGAGTCATGGCGTCTGCCTCACTGCCTTCTTCTTCCCAGCATTCTGTTCTGTCTACTCCACCTATCTAAGCTGCTGTCCTATCAAAAGTCAAGGCAGTTTCTTTATTAACCAATGAAAGTAACACATAGACAGTTAACCCTTCTCCATCACCAGCCTGGTCTACAGAGTGAATTCCAGGACAGCCAGAGTTATACAGAGAAACCCTGTCTTGGGAGGGAAGAAAAAGCAATGTTCTCCTAGCTCACCCCTGTGCAAACCTTATATAAAGATTTGATTATTTTTATATGCATGTGCCTTGGTGAATATTATGTGCACCACATGTGTATTATGTGCACCACATGTGTTCAGAAAATCTAAGAGGCCAGAAGAGGGCACTAGATCCCCTGGGACAGGAGGCAGTTCTGAGCCATCGTGTGGGTCCTGAGAAGCAACGCTGGCCTGTTGTCATGATGCTAAGGGCTGTTTTCTCCTCAGCCCTTCTAATATACTGAACTTTTGTCAAACACTTTACAAAGGTTTGGTTAAAAAAATTAAATAGGGTTTCATGTAACCCAGGCTGGCCTCAAACTCACTAGGTAGGCTGACTTTGAAGTCCCAAATTTGCCTTCCAAGTGATGTGGCCATCATACCCAGTGAAATAAAACTCTTCGCCAGTCAGGGCAGGGAGGGCCTAAGAGTCAAAGGCAAACAAGTTTCAGTGAATTTCAGGCCAACCTGGTCTACATAGTAAGTTCTAAGCCAGCCTTGGCTACATAGTGAAACCCTGTCTCAAAACAACAAAAAATAAAACCAAAAAACAACCAAATAGGCAAAAAGCTCACAACATAATAATAACAGTAACAACCATAACAAAATGCTGTTAATATCTGAGGGGAAGTGATCCTGAGTATTGCGAACCCAGGGCTTGTGCATGCTAAGCAAGCCTCCACCACTGAGTCATCATCACCTTAGTCCCTAAAATAATACTTTTTTTTTCATTTTGGACTCAGCAGTTAAGAGTATTGCCTTCTCTTTCCGATAATGCAGGTCTGATTCCCAGAACCCATATAACAGCTCACAAGAATCTGTAACTCCAGTTCTCTTCTGGCCTCTTTGGGCACTGCACACACATGGTACACAGACATGCATGCAGGCAAAACACTCATTTTGAAAATCACTATGAGACTGGAGAGATGGCTCTGCAGTTAAGAGCACTCACTTGAGTACTCACTCAAAGTCCTTGGGTTCCATTCTCAGCACCCATAAGACCTTTCGTAACTGCCTGTAACTCTAATTCTAATAGATCCAGTGCCTTCTTCTGGCCTCCTAAAGCACCAGGTAGACCTGTGGCCCATATGTACAATGCAGGTATTCACACAAATACACAACAATAAAAATAAATGAATCATTTAAAAGAATTATTATGGGGGGCTTAGCATAGCTCACATGGGGAGTCTGTAGGAGTCAGTCCTCTCCTTCCACCTCCACACGGATTCTGAAGGATAAACTCAGGTCATCAGGCATTTCTCTACCCTCCCACTCGCACCCAGTCCACCCTGCCCCATGATGGAATGTGACAGGCCCTGTCTTGCTATGATTTCATGAAAGCATCGACATGTTGTGTGTGTAGGAGGCAGCATTCTTACAGCACCCCTCCCCACTCTCCATCTCAAGCAACCCTAATCAAACTCAGTGGTCATATACAGAAAGACATGAGATATGAGAGGGACTGTTGGGAAGAAGGGAAGGCTTATCAGAAGACAGATAAAAGAAGGTGATGGGGATTAAAAGATCAAAATGTGTACATGTGTGAAATTGTCAAAGAATAACAAAACATTCTCTATGCTGTTCATCTCATATTAGAATAGTTTCTTCAGTGCTAAAGAAGTAATTGTTGCTCTTTCAGAATTCATTTCTCAGTGCCCACATCCGGCATCACAACCACACACACACACTTCTTAAAATTTCTTTTAAAAAAAGAATACTTGGGTCGGGCAGTGGTGGCACATGCCTTTAATTCCAGCACTTGGGAGGCAGAGGCAGGTGAATCTCTGTGAGTTCAAGACCAGTCTGGTCTACAGAGCTAGTTCTAGGACTGGCTCCAAAGCAATGTAGAGAAACTCTGTCTCAAAAAACCACAAAAAAGAATACTTGTAGTTGGGCATGGTGGCAGACATCTTTAACCCCAGCACTCAAGAGGCAGATGCAGAAAAATCTCTGTGAGTTCAAGACCAACTGATCTCCATAGTTCCAGGTCAGCCGAAATTACATATTACATAGTGAGACCCTATTATTAATAAATTATTTATTTATTTATTTATTTAAATTCAAAACTAGATACCTCTTAAAAGAATAAATAGCTTAAATAGGTACAGGATGTGATAAAGTTAAGCTTATCTTTCCTGAAAGACTTTTCTGAGACATTTCAATGATGATGAGTTCTGAAAAGCTTCAAAGACTTAGGTACGTAGCATTGACCTCAAGGATACTCCTTTCCAGCAGCAACTTGGACCATGGTTCTGTAGGCTATGTTATGGGGAACATGACTTTAGTGTCGTTTCCCCCACATATTCAAAATAGCTATCAGGTCACTCCCAACTACTCACAGAAAGAGTGATGATCCACGGACCTCTGCATGCACTCGGAACTGGAACCAAATCCAGCAGCCAAAAGACTCACACACACTTTTCATCTGCATTTATACTGCATGAGAACACGCCCAAAGTGGGCAGGTATCTTAAAGGCTATTGACTGAAGGAGCTCCTACAGCACCTCACCCTTTTTTCTAAATAGGAGAGTTCTAAGCCTAATACAAAACTATATACAATAAGAACAAATATCAACCATTGTCCAGGGAAAATAAGAGCCAAAAAGCATACATAAAAATTAGAATTATAACCAGCATAAACAATATCAAGCAAGAAATATGCCTAAATGTTTCAATTGTTATCCTATCCTAAGGAGTCTAAGTCTTATATTTAAAATGGCTTGGCTAAGTCATGAGAGGAAAGTAACTACAACTATCTAGTCTTCAACCCCACCAAAGACCTGAGAAGGGAAATAATATTACTTGAGTAAACAGGAGGTGCAACCAAGCAACTTCCAAAAGATGTAAAAATGACAGAGACAATCGGCTACCTGGCAATCACTCAATGTCTTATTTGCAGCATTGGGGCAACCAACTTTGGCTAAGGCCTAGAGTATCTGACAGACCATTTTCAGAGGCAGAACAATTTGAAAAACCATCTGATCTTGTCTTGGCAAGGTTTGGCAGTCTTTTTTCTTGTATCCTGCTTGTCCAGTCTGAACACCATGCATTTTGTCAGTGGTCGAGGCAGGGGCAGTTCTTTGCCCAAAGGCCAGTTTTGTCAAGAAGAAAACAAGCTCAAAGTGGAGTGTCTTCAGTGCCCAATATTCTCTCGGGAATAGATCAGTGTTGCCAGGATCAATCGTGTCTCACATCAACAGAATCCTAAGTTATTTATATGCCATATTCTATAGTTCTTTGAAGTGTTTGAAGATTAATTATCTATGTGCAATACAATCTCTATGCATCTAAAGAACCTGACTAGTCTAACTATAAGTATAACAAACATGGATGACTATTAACCTGTAATTCTTATTACCTATATAGCTTAAAGATTAAGGCTCCATATTAGACTATTAAACAATCTTTAAACAAATGTGCAGCAAATGAGGGCAATGACCTCAAAATGTAAACAATGTATAAGTATCTTGATTAGAGGTAGAAATGTATAGTGCAACATGATAAATATATTCTAAAATTGTACCAATATACAAAAGATCTTAAACAGAGGTATGTTGACAAAGATTTCTGTCCCGCTCAGTCCCGCAATCGTTCTGTCCCAAAGAAACACACAGAGGTCTACATTAATCATAAACTAGTTGGCCTATTAGCGCAGGCTTCTTATTAACTCTTATAACTTATATTAGCCCATAATTCTTATCTGTGTTAGCCACAAGGCTTGGTACCTTTTATCAGTGAAGCAGTCACATCTTGTGTCCTCTGCATCTGGATGACAACTGCAGACTGCACCTTTCCTCTTCCTAGAATTCTCTTGTTCTCATTGCCCTGCCTCTACTTCCTGCCTAGCAACTGACCAATCAGTGTTTTATTAAAGCAATACAACTGACAAATCTTTACAGGATACAAGACCATTGTCCCACAGCAGAGGTAGAAACATGCATGCAAACAATATGACAAAATAACTTTGCATAGATGTAAAAATATTGTAAACAGAAATAGGAGCATATTTGACATACCAAATACAATTTGAATTTGTATCAATATACAAGAATCTATACTAATATAAATTGTCTATAAATAATAGTTCATCTCACTATTACTCACTGTTATTATTAGTGTGAGTAAGCTCACACTAATCTCCCTATTATCCCAACCCATCCAAACTATATGAGGCCAACCTGGGATACATAAGAGACTGTTTCAAAAAAAAGAGAGAGGGTAGGAGACAGGGAGGAAGAAAGAGAGAGGGAGGAGGGAGAGAACGAGACAGCGCTAGAATGAAAGGGCTGAGGATATAGCTAGTTCAATGGTAGAGTGCTTGTGAAGTGCACATTAAACCCTGGGTTCAATCTTTAACACTGCATAGCTGGCTGTAGAACACAGGCCTGTAATTTCAGCACTTGAGGGTGGAAACAGGACCGTCAGAAGTTCAAGATCAGCTACTACTAAGTTGGAGGCTAGCCTAGCCAGGACCACAGAAACCATGTTTGTATTGGGGGAGGTGGCGGGGGGGGGGTGAAACTGAGGAAGGTGAGTCTAATAAGGGCTTTTTTATGGTAAAGAGAAATGACACATATTTGTATGTTTAGAGGAATAATTTGGTAAAAATGGAAAAGTTAAAGATACAAACAAGAATTGCTAAAATATTCATCAGGTGACCTAAAGTAGAAGTAGAAAGGGTGTCTCTCTATAATCAGGGACAGTTGGGGATCCAAGCTTGGATTCTCATGTTTAAATAGCAAGCTGCTATACCTCTCCCTAGTCACCTTTATTGTTTGTTTTTTGAGACAGGGTCTCTATAAAGCACTGGCTGTCCAGGAACTTACAAATTCACCTGCTTCAGCCTCCCAAGTATCTGGATTAAAGAGGGGGACCGTCACACTTGACTGATTTTTGTTGATTTGGGCCAGGGTTTTAGACAGCCTCAGGCTGTCTTGACACAGATTGAAAAGTGACCTAGAGAACTCCTGATCTAACTTGCTTCCCAAAGCTGATGCCCACACAAGCCCGGATGCTTGGATTTTCAGAGTAAACTAAGAGGAAGGTTGAGAAAGGTGTGGGCAGTTACAATCTCAAAAATGTTCTTTAAGGCAGTAAAATGGTCAAGGAAAATGTGATTGCTGGGGCAGAGTTATGGAACAGCCCACTGTTAGGATTCTGATGAAGTTGCCAAGGAACATGTTAAACTGTAAATTTGGATTTAGATAGTTTTATTTATTTACTCGTTCATTCACAGACAAAAAAAAAAAAAGAATCTCACTGTAGCCCCAGATGGTTGTGAATGAGCAATCCACTTGTCTCAACCTCCAGAGAGCTGAGAGGTCCCAGTGAAGAATAAGAAACAATTCTTTGGCCAGGCGGTGGTGGCACACGCCTTTAATCCCAGCACTCGGAGGCAGAGGCAGGCGGATCTCTGTGAGTTCGAGGCCAGCCTGGTCTACAGAGCTAGTTCCAAGACAGGCTCCAAAGCCAGAGAAACTCTGTCTCGAAAACCAAAAAAAAAAAAAAAAAAAAACTCCCCCCTCAAAAAAAAAAACAAAACCCACACACAATTATTTATTTGTACGCTTGATGTCGTTTTGATCACCTTAGGAGGCTGCCGCTTTAATGTTTAATTCAACACATCAGACCCGTGTCGGCCACGGTGGCAAGTGCCTGAAACACTAGCATTCAGGAGACGAGCCAGGAGGATCAGAAAAGAGAGCTGCTATTCCAAAATATGCATATATATGAAGGTGTGTTAAAATTTAAAAAAAAGTCTCGTAAAAAATTCAACATAAAAGCTCCCTCTTCCATTCACTTTTCTTCCGTCTTTCTGAACGTGGAAGAGACTGGGTGACTACTTCTACGCAATCAGACCGAGGGGAAAGGTGGCCGTGGTTTAGGACACAGGCCCCTTAGGGCTCTTCCCCAGCGCCCGCGCCAGTTTTTCAAAATGGAAACACATACAGCCCCGCCCCTGCTCGAGGCCGCCGGGAAAGGGCGCGCCTCGGTCGGCGCCGCTGACGGCTCCCAGAAGAAAACTCGCGGGTGACAGTCAGACTCGCGGTTCTCAGCCACTCAGACCCGCCGTGACTCTAGCTTTGCGCCACATCCCCGGAAGTGACGACAGCGACGCGACCCGCCCTTGTCCCGTCGGGCCTCGCGGCGACGGCGGGAAGATGGCGGCGGCGGGATCCCTGGAACGGAGTTTCGTGGAGCTGAGCGGAGCTGAACGCGAAAGGCCCAGGCACTTTCGGGAATTTACAGCCCGCGGCGTTGGTACGGAAAGGGCTTGGGGGAAGGGAGCCACTGCTTCCCTTCGGGCTCGTCAAGTACGACTTTGGCCTCCTTCCTGGTTTGTCCAAGTCCACATGTCCAAAGCCTGTGCATCACACCCTGATTTCTTTCTCCTTTTCTCACGTCCCGTTGTGTGCACAGTCAGTCCCTTGCACTCTGTTTCCTCAGCACTCCTCAGTGCCTGACATTCCCCAGAGAACCACGTGTGCGAGCCGACCACATTCATTTTTCAGGGACTGCAAATGCTGTGTTTGGAGCCGTGAAATACAGTGAGAGCGCGGGAGGCTTCTATTATGTGGAAAGTGGCAAGTTGTTCTCCGTCACCAGAAACAGGTTCATTCATTGGTGAGTGCTGCGTTTCCCTAAGCCCCTGGAAGGTAGGGTTGTTTGATGTATGAATATTCGTGCCTGTTCCAAATTACTACGTCCAGCAGAAATCTACTCATAGGAAAAGAGAATCACTGCCTTCAGTTCTTGTCATAATCGATTCTAGGAGAGTTATACTTCTAGCAGTTTAAAAACAAAGGAACGTAGCTGAGGAGATACAACATTGAACACCCATTTTAGACATATATTTATAGTGTCAATATAGTCTTTGTCAATATTGCTTCTGCCGATGAGATTGAACTTGTACGTTGTCATACATGGTGCTGAGTACTGGGAAATGGTGCAAAATATTGTAGCTATGTAAGGATAGAAATATAGTAGATACCACTTTTGTTGTGTCAGTTTCACACAAAAAACGACACTAAACTAATGATATAGGTATATAAATACAGATTTTCATGCTTGCCCCAGAAAGCTAATGGGATAATCAGGTGTTATTGACCGGGGAGGGAGGGTAGAAAATCACAGTTATATCCAAACAATCAAAAAAAAATTAGCTAGGTGTGGGCAAAGAGAGGTTCAGTCGGACCATGGAGGGTAATGGGCAAAACTTGAGAGCTGAGTTAGAGGGGAGGCCAGGGAACAAAGAATCTGAATATCAAAGAAAGACTGAAAGAAAAGGATGGATGCAGGAAGAAGGTGCCTGGAAAAGCCAAGATCAGTGTTTTAATGAAAGAGACTTGGTTTTGGAGGCAAGTATGTGGATAGGGTGGTAGGTAAGGTGATAGGGAGTTAGACTTCTGTACCTTGGATGAATCTTCTTATATCCTAGCATGGGTCTGGCCTCGTTTAAGCATAGATGTGTCTTTGTTTGTTTGTTTTTTTTTTGGTTGGTTGGTTGGTTTTTCGAGACAGGGTTTCTCTGTAGCTATGGAGCCTGTCCTGGAACTAGTTCTTGTAGATCAGGCTGACCTTGAACTCACAGAGATCCACCTGCCTCTGCCTCCCGAGTGCTGTGATTGAAGGCCACCCCTGCCCGGCTGTTAGGGTTTCTGTTACTGTGAAGAGACACCATGACCATGACAACTTTTATAAAGGAAAGCATTTAATTGGGGCTTGCTTTCAGGTTCGGAGGTTTAGTCCATTGTCATTATGGTAGGAAGCACGGTGGCATGCAGGCAGATGTGATGTTAAAGAGGTAGCTTAGAGAGTCCTACTTCTGGATCAGCAGGCCGCAGGAAAACAGTGAGCCTCTGGGCCTGGCTTGAGCTTTTGAAACCTCAAAGCCCACCCTGAGTGACACACCTCCAACAAGGCCATCCCTACCCCAAATATATATATTTGAATAATTATGTTTTATCATTTTTTTAGTTGCATGACCTTCTGTGGGTAATTTTTGTCCATTTTTATTTTATCCATCTTGAATTTTAAGAATATCAACACAAAATGCTCTTGATATTTTGGATTTTTTTAACTTTTTAAATATGATTTATTTATTCTTATGTTTTGTGCATTGGTGTTTTTCTTCCATGTCTGTTTAAGGATGTCAGATCCCTGAAATGGAGTTATAGATTGCAGTTGTGAGCTGCAATGTGGGTGCTGGAAATTGAACCCAGGTCTTGTGGAAGAGCAGCCAGTGCTCTTAACTGCTCAGCTGTCTCTCCAGCCCACCTCTTGGTGTTTTTTGTACTCTGCTTTAAGTTATTTCCTGCTAGGTTATCTGTCCCTCGGCAAAGATCAGTAGATTTTTTTTTTTAAGAACTTTTACTCTAAGAATAGAAAAGCCTAGATTCATTCATAGCATTTTTTTCTTTCCTCTATTGTGGGTAAAATCAGTCAGCTGAGTCAAAAATAGCACCACAATTTACATGTACCAAAGACAGCAGTCCCAGGAGTAAGAGCTGAATTTCAGTAAAAGGAGTCAAGGTGAGAAACTTTTAGGTGGCGTTCCTCCTGTCAAGGTAACAGTTATAATAAAGAAAGCTGCAGAGAACCACTTGAAAGAAGTGAAAATTGGAGAAGGAAAATGAAGAAAATTTATTTTAAATGATAAAGTTCAAAAGTACTTTATGAATAGGATATTGAAAATAATTTTTTTAGATTTAGAAAGTATGTGTATGAGTGTTTTGCCTGCATGCACTTATGTGCATCACGTACATACATGGTGCCCTTGGAGACCGGAAGAGGTTGTCTGGGTTCCTGGAACTGGAGTTACCATGTGAGTGCTGGGGATCAAACCTGGATCTTCTGAAAGAACAACTGGTGTTCTTAATCACTGAGCCATCCTTACAGCCCCCAATCTGTTAAACTTTTTGTGTCTGTGAGGAGTTGGTAGGTGGAGACAAGGTTGCACTGTGTATTCCCAGCTGGTATGGAGCTCACTATGTAGCCAAGCAGGCCTCTAATTTACAAAGATCTGTCTGCCTCTAACTCCAGAGTGCCACTATTAAAGGTATGTGCCATCATAAGCACTAGTGAGAACAATTTTAATAAAAGAATATATTTATCTGAAAGCAGCAGTGGGATAAAACTAAAGGCTGAAATTTAAGGAAGACTAAGTTGGTTGATTTGTATGTGTGTGTACGTGCTATATATAATTTAAATTTTAGTCTTGATTGTTGCTCATTTAATCATTCTGAAGTCAGTGTGCTCACAACAAGATGAGTAAAGGAGAAACCTTTGGCAGTCACTTAAGTATAACCTGGTGCTCCTAAGAAAAGGGCCCTAAAGTAGAAAAAGACAAGATTTCCTGAGGAAATTGAGAGCATGGGGATCACGGGAGAGGGTAGAAGGGGAGGGGAGCAGAGAAAAATATATAGCTCAAGAAAAGGAATGGGAAAAAAGGGGGCCCTAAGGATAAGGATAAAGTCAAAGAGCCATTGTCCGTCTGTATTTAAGGACTGGTTCCAGCACCTCTCTCTTCAGACACCTCAGTCTGCAAACAGTCTCCATGCTGTTAAACAGCACAGTATTGGCAGGTGATCTGCATGGCCACGCATACTTTAGTTCACTCTAGCCCACTTTCAATGCTTTATATGATGTTAATACTATGTAAATAATTGTTGTGCTGCATAGAGGGATGTTGAAAAGAGAATAGAGATACAAACACAGGTTTGGTTTGGTTTTCAATTTGTAGTTAGTTGAATTTGTGGGCATAGAACCTATGAATTTGCAGAGGCAACTAACTGGAATCTGAGGAGAAAGGTTTTATTTTAGTTCACAGTTTTAGAAGTTCGGGTCCAGAATTGATCTATTTTTGCCTTTGGTCCTGTGGCCTCACCCTTAAAAGGTCCTACCATATCTCAGTAGTGCCTTGAAGACTAAACCTTTAATACATAAGACTTTGGGAGACATTCAATTCTAAACTAGCATCATACATGTTGACATAGACTAGTGAGTATGTGCTACAGGTGTTTTAAAATGATAAGTAATTAGAAGGCAAAGGTAAGAAATACCTTGCAGAATTAGGTAAAGTGGCAACATCTGTGATGGGTACAAATGACAGCACAGGCAGTAGGGGTGGCTCCTGTATTATGATATGGATTTGAATAAAGCCCCCTTCTTCCCACTGCCACATGCTGTTTTCATCTGCATTTGTATCTTATCAGACAGTGTTTATTGAATGTCAGCTCTGATTCAAATACTTTTCTAAGTCTGCAGATATCCAAATACACATGACAGTTACCTCTGTACTTAAGGTGGTTATTACCATTTATTCAGAAACTCTCATTGAAGCATAGTAGGAAGTTGGACTGACGTAATGGTGTAGAAACCAACCTTGGTAGGCTCAACATGCAGTTATTTTTATATTTTTAAAAATATTAAATACTAACTGGGCAGTGGTAGTGCACGCCTTTAATCCCAGCACTCCGGAGGCAGAGGCAGGCGGATCTCTGTGAGTTCGAGACCAGCCTGGTCTACAAGAGCTAGTTCCAGAACAGACTCCAAAGCTACAGAGAAACCCTATCTTGAAAAAAACAAACAAATAAATAAGTAAATATTAAATACTGACCCTTATAAAACAAGAGCAAAACTCATAAAATTGCTATTTTTTAATATGTTGAAAAGTAATAGAAAAGGAAAATGTGCTTATTTGGTGCTATAGTGTACGTGGATACCTCATTCTTCTACAAGTGATGGGTGGGATTAATTTTTATATAGCAGAATTTATCTTAAGTAGGGGCTTAGGAAATGGATGTATATTTAATATTACCATAATGAGATTTAGATTTTGTTGTACTGTTGTGTTTTATAAGTTTATATAATATGTTCTTAAATGAAAAAGTGGTCTAAACCACACATGGTGCACTCCTTTAATCCCAGCTCTCAAGAGACAGAGGCAGGTAGATCTCTGTGAGTTTGAGGCCAGCCTGGTCCTGGTCTATGTAGTGAGTTTCATGGCAGGGCTATGTAGAGAGACCCTGGAGAGGGGTTGGGGGGTGGGGAGAGAAGGAGAGAAGAAAAGGGATCCAAATTGGATTGTCTAATCTTTTTCAAATTTGGAGAGTTCATTTAGACACGATTATTATGAGTTTTAGTGCAGCAGTCATTGAGAAAGGGAAATTTTAATTAATCTCTCTCTCTCTCTCTCTCTTTAAACAGGAAGACTTCTGGGGATACATTGGAGCTGGTGGAGGAATCACTGGACATAAATTTGTTGAATAATGCAGTTCGTCTAAAATTCCAAAATTGCAGCCTCTTACCCAGTGGGGTTCATGTCTCTGAAACTCAGAATCATGTGATAATCTTAATATTAACCAATCAGACAGTGCATAGATTAATTTTACCACACCCTTCCCGTATGTACAGAAGTGTAAGTTGATTGTTATGTGCAATAACTTGTTTCCCATATTATGCTAGCTATCACAGATTTAGGACTGGAGTGATATTCTTTGAAATGGAAAAAAAAATTGGATTCCTTGTTAACCAAACATACTTTATAGTTATGGTTTGAAATAGTTAAACTTGGGGATGGTATTCAGTCATAGAGTGCTGGCCTCACATGAACAAAGCCCTGGGTTCCATCCTCATAAATCGAATTTGTGCCTATAATCCCACTACTTAGGAGACGGAAACAGAAAGGTCAGAAGTTCAGGGTCATCATGGAGTTCAAGGCCAATTTGGGCTTCATAAGACCCTGTCTCAACAACATAAAGATCAGACATTTTAACCGGGCAGAGGTGGTGCACGCCTTTAATCCCAGCACTCAGGAGGTAGAGTAAGGCAGATCTCTAAGTTTAAGGCCTAGTTCTAGGACAAGCTCCAAAGCTACAGAAAAAAAAAAAAAAAAAGTTCAGACATTTTAAGTTGATAAACTAGTTTACTTATACATCTATAATTCCAGAAACAGGGAGGCTGAGGTAGAGGATTTCAAGTCTCAGAGCAATGTCAGCTGTACAGAAGTTCACAGCCAACCTGGGCCACATAGTGGCAGTCTGGCTGGCAGGGAGGGAGAAGGCCTTTATCTCATGCTCAACATTTTTTTTTTAAGATTTGTTTTTATGTGTATGAGTGTGAGCCTGAATAAATACACCACTTGCATGCAGTGCCTGTAGGAGCCAGAGGGCAGCACATCCCCTGAAACTGCAGTTATAGGCAGTTGTGAGCCGCTATGTGAGTGCTGAGAACAAAACCCAGGTCCTCTCTAAGAGCCACAGCTGCTCTTAACCACTGAGCCATCCATCTAACCCATCAACATCTTTTTTAATAAACACTCTTAGTAATTGAGAGGAACTAAACAAAATTCAGGTTATTTCAAAACAGATTCTTTTTCATTACAGGAGCTGGTAACTGAAAGTCAGATGCAGTCAATATTTACTGACATTGGAAAAGTTGATTTCAGAGATCCTTGCAACTATCAGTTAATTCCAACAGTACCTGGACTGTCCCCAAATTCTACCACCTCTGCAGCCTGGCTTAGCAGTGATGGGGAGGCTCTTTTTGCTCTACCATCTGCTGCTGGCGGCATCTTTGTTCTTAAACTACCTCCTTATGACATACCTGGTAAGGATGGGAATGGAGCATGATTTTATCTTTCATCATCAATGGTGACATTAAAACATAGACATTCAGTCCCATCCATTGTCAGTGCAAGGGTTAAGTCTGTATTGTTCCTGCCTTCATTGTTGCTTGTTTGCTTCCTGCTGTTATACATTTATTCAGTGGATGAGGAACTAGAAGAAGGAATACTGGGTATAGGAAAACAAATTGTGTGTGTGTGTGTGTGTGTGTGTATCCCTATTCTGAGTTCAACAGTAGACATGAATTACTATTCCTGCCCTCATACTGAAAAGTATTGTGTTTACAAAGAATGAATTTTGGGACCAAATTGACAACTGATCCCTGTTTGAAGTCACCACTGTTTTTTGCCTGCAATATTGGATTAAAGTCCTAAATGTATCCAGATCTGCCCTCCCATTTCAGGAACTTCTCAGGGAGATTGATATATTAAACATTGGTTAGGGGACTAGAGAGATGGGTCAACAGTTAAAACACTGGCTGCTCTTTCAAAGGACCAGGGTTCTATTCCAAGCACTCATACCAGCTCATAACTTCAGTTCCATGGGATCTGATGTCCTTTTCTGGACTTTTAGGGCATCAGGCATGCAAGTGGTGTGTGTGTGTGTATGTGTGCAGGCAAAACACACGTACACATAAGTAAATTAGCAAACAAAATAATTCTACTGAAGTGTTGATAATGATCTGAATAAACCCAGTCTCCATACATTGGCTCACATTGAGTACCCCAGTGCTATCTCTCACCTCATCTTTTCATTCTTCTCCCCTCACCCTCTATACCAGCTATATGCCTTTTTCAGTTTCTTAAAGACATGAGGCATATTCCTAACTTGGAATTCCCTACCAATGTTTTTAGTTCATGATTCTGTCTCCTCAATGAAGCCTTCCTTGACCAACCCTTTGAAAATGCCATCTTCCCTCCACAATACCAGCAATACTTAATTTCCTTTTCACTATTAATTTAACTTCCTACTTTTCTCATCCTCCAACAGTAGAATGTTAAGTTTCATCAGGGCAATTGTTTGTTTACCACTAAATCTCCAATACCTAGAACTACTGCTGCATGAAAAGTACCCAGTGATTAAGAAAATATGAAGTGATTCTATTGAGTGGAAGAATGGACTCCTATCTGTAAATGGCAAGACATTTTTCCTAAGAATATATAAAAGATGATCTGGTACTAATTTAAAGTATTTTAGGTGTGATATATGTAGAAAAGTACATTTAAGAACCTTGTGAGTGTAAAAATGTAGAAGTCTGTTATGTATTATAAAGACCTCCTTGATTCTGTTAAGTTATAATTAGGAGGTTCCTTGGGTATCGTTGCAGGGGTAGCATCAGTTGTGGAACTGAAACAGAGTTCAGTGATGCAGCGATTGCTCACAGGCTGGATGCCTACAGCTATAAGGTAAGTTGTACCCTGCAGGAAATCAAAGGGGTCAGTCAGATTGTAATCCTCGTGTTATTCTGTTGTACTGAGTTTAGGAGTGCATAGCATGACTCCTGCCTGAGGAAAGCCGCACTCTAGAGTCTGTCTTATTTGCAGTCCTGTACTTTGACACCATACTTCACTGTTTTCACAATGTCCAATTCCATGCTGTGCCCAGATTTGAGTTGGACTGCTAAGGTAGAGTGCACAAGATGTTCCTGCAGGTAACAAGCACTTGCTGCAGAGCCTGACATCCTAACAAGTCTTATGTCGGGTCCCACATGGTGGAGGGAAGAAACTCAGCTACTACATTATCCACTGACCTTCACACGTGAACCCTGGTGTTCATTCTCATTCTCTCTCTCTTTCTCTCTCTCTCTCTCACACACACACACCGAGTTAAAAATGTACTTTTAAAAAAGACCTAATAAACCTGATGTGTTCATGCACAACTTTAATCTTAGCATTCAGGAGGCATATGCAGATAGATCTCTGTGAATTATATAATGAGACTCTGTCTCAAAAAAAAGGAAGCTTTTGACTATTGGGCTAAACCAATATGAAATTAATTGCTTTTTATAATAGTAGAACCTACTTGATTTTATGATAATAATTGGTATAAAGTACATAGAAATGTATTTGTCTTATGCCAGCATGTAAATTCTTGTTCTTTCTGCTAAGAATACCCATTATAGTTTTATTTTACCTCTTGAATCACAAATTCTCATGATATGCTTATTTGCAGTAGTTAAAAAATCTAAAACCTGTCCTTTGTTTTTAGGGGTGATCAGGGGCCTTCAGATCGTGCCCTCAGTCTTGCTGTTCATTGTGTTGAACACGATGCTTTCCTTTTTGCCCTGTGTCAGGATCATAAACTACGGATGTGGTCCTATAAGGTAAATACTGCATTTATGGTTGGCTAAGTTAAAGTGTGAGTGTGAAATGTGGAAGAGTTGAAATCTATCCTACTGCTCATTTAAAGATGATCAGATCATTTGGTTTGGAAATTTTTATATACTTTCAGATCTTGACAGTTTGAATCAACATCCTTTTCTGTACATTTCCCTATTCTTATTTTTTTACTTTGATAATTTGAGCCCGATATGAGAGTTTAAAAGGTAATAGAAGATAGTCTTAGTGCTAGAGAGATGACTTAGCAGTTAAGAGCACTGGCTGCTCTTCTAGGGGACCTGGGTTTAATTCCCAGTACCGATATTGCAGCTCACAACTGTTCCAGGGGATCTGACACCCTCAGACACACATGCAAGCAAAACACCAATAAATATAAAATAAAAATAAATTTTAAAAAGATAAAGTCTTTACTTAAGGACAATGGTTGTTTCAAAAATCTTTCTTAGATTTATTTTATGTGCATTACTGTTTTGCTTATTTGCAATATGTACGATTAATGTATGCTTGGTGCCTGCGGACATCAGAAGAGGTGTCAGGTCCCCTGGAACTGGTGTTACAGGTGGTTTTAGTCCCCACAATTGTGTTACTAAAATCCATGCTAGGGGAGAAGAGATGGCCCTGGCTAACACTGGTTAACAGTACTGACAGCTCTTCCAGAGAGTTGGGATTCAATTCCCAGCACTTATGCGGTGATTTGCAACTGTATCTCCATTTCCAGAGTTCAGACACCTGATCTCCAAAGGCACCAGAGACATAAGTAGTACATAGATGTACGTGGAGGCAAAACATCCATACACATAAAAGTTTTAAAAACATCTTTTTAAATGCATGTTGATAAGACAGTTTTCAAGATAAAAAAAAGGAAGGCTGGTAATTTTGTTTTGTTTTGAGGCAGGGTTTCACATCGTAGTCCTAGCTGGCCTGGAACTTGCTGTGGTAGACCCGGCTGGCTTGAACTCACAAAGATCTGCCTGCCTCTGCCTCCTTTTGGGATTAAAGATGTGTATGTGCCTCTTTGCCAGGCCCCTCAGAATCATTTTCTTTAAAGGTAAGGGATGTATTTCTAGTCTCACTGTTCTAGAACATCACCTATTAACTCTTCTCTTGGGCAGGACCAAATGTGCCTGATGGTGGCTGACATGCTGGAATATGTCCCTGTGAACAAAGACCTTCGACTCACTGCAGGAACGGGACATAAATTACGACTTGCATATTCACCGTCCATGGGGCTCTACCTAGGAATATATATGCATGCCCCAAAACGAGGACAGGTATGAAGAAATAAGGCGTGTGTCAAGGTATTCTCTGTGGATTGCTTGAGGGAAATGTCAGGCCCATTGAGCCCACTGTGTCAAATGCTGAGTTGTTCAAGGGTGATTGATTGGGTTTTGTGCTGATATATGAATTAGAAAATTGTGGAAGGGTGGTAAGGATTAAAGGGAAGTCTAAAGGAAAGTTAACCAAAACTAAACAAATTTGAAAGCAAATATGAAAATATAGGTGAAAAAAATGAAATTGCTAAAAAGGAATATAGATGTTAGTAAGTACTTATGGAGAAATTAATGTTTTCAAATAATATTGTTCACCAACCTTACACTGCTGTTGTGAGGCATACAGGGTGTATATAATTGTGTAATCAAATAATAAATAACCACTTTGGGTATTTGTGTTTGGCTTAGTGTTGTGCCTTATATGTGAATATACTAATAGTAGCAACACTTGGGAAGGCTTACTGTAATCCTACTAGAGAAAGGATGTGTCTTCCTTGCTTATTGCAACTCTGATTCCCTATGCTAGGTTTCTGTCCTGCTTGTCTTCACAATTCTTTGTTGGACTCTGTATCCTCTCCCTGTTTGGGCCCTGAGACCCTGACACCTGTTCCCCACAGTGGAATTCTCATAACAGGACTGATAAGATGGCTCAGTGAGTAACGGTGCTTGCCTTCAAGCCTGACAGCCTGAGCTAGATCCCCAAGGCACATATGGTAGGAGAGAAACTCCTTAAAGTTGTCCTCTGGCCCCCACACAAGTGATGGAGCGCATGTTAAAACATACATAAATGCTAAATCAATAAATAAAATGTAATGAAAACTTAAATAGGCCTAGTGTTGTGGTACATATCTAAATCCCAATATTCAGAAGACTGAAGCAGGATTATTGTTGTTTGGAGGCCACACTAAGGGATATCATAAGACTGTCTCAAAAGAAAAATTTGGGGAAAAAATGGAATAAATTCATTCTTTTTCACAAGTCTTTTGAGAAATTCTGTACTCAGTCAGCATTTCCTGGATTTTTGTTGTTTTGTTTGAGCTACTTAGTATGCATATGCATAATGATAGAAATATAGCAGAGAAAAATTATAAAATGTATTTTACTATAACAGATACCACAGTGATGAATTGATGAACTTTTTTTCAAAAGATCCTGTTAGGTGAGGGCAATGACAAGATGGTACAGGTGTTTGCTGCCAGACCTGAACTCACACGGTAGAAACAGCAATGCACAGACTCACGTACACGTACATAGACAGACAAACACACATATAATAAATAAATATAAAAAATATGTTTTCATCATCCTGTGAATAGTTGCCTTCCTGCAGTCTAAGGCACAGGTCATCACATTGTCAGTGCACAGTGAATTCTCTGAATTGTTAAAAATACAATTCATAAGTATCCTGTGCTTTAATTCCTTCGGTTTTGTTTGTCTTTTCCTCTAGTGTAAGGGATTGAACCCAAGACCTTACACACTTAAGGCAGTGACTCTACCACTGAGTTAAACCTAGCCTTCAACAGTCATTTAAGAAAAGCATTTTTGTATACTTAATATATAATTATACGTAATATTTATGTTTTGTATATTATATATTTTAAATTTATATGTATGAGCACGTGCACTATAGGAACCTGTGAAGGCTAAAAGAGGGTATTGGATCGTCCTGGACCTGGAGTTATTGGCAATTGTAAGCCACCATGTGAATCCTGGGAACCAAATCTAAGGTCATCTGCAAGAGCACTAAATGTTCTGAAATGCTGAGCCGCCTTCCCAGGCCCATCAAATGTCATGTTTCTATCTGAAAGTTTTAGTTTTAGAAATAGTGTTTTGTTGTTGTTGTTTGCAGTGTGAGATTTGTCTTATTTTTGTTTTCTTGCGCACACGAGGCAAGTGCGCTACAGCTGAGTCCTATTCCTAATCCTGGTGGTGGATTTGAACACGTAAACATGAATTATCTTCTAATTTTAAAGGAAGTGTGTGGGTGCATGCAAACATGCAATTAGGCACTCACATTGGCACTGAGGGTCAAACCTAGGGTTTCACATTAGTAGTTTCTAAAGTAGTTGTAGACTCAGTGGTAGTTGCAGTGGAAGAAAGGATAAAAATTGAGAGGGAAGTTGTTTGATGGGAATAAAGTTTTAATTTTGCAAGATGAAGAGTCATGTATACTGGTAGTGCAGCAATATCAATGTATTTAAACTGCATACTTGAAAATGGTTAAGATGGAAATTTTTTAAGCTATAGTTTAGTTAAATATGGTGGCATACACCTGTATTTGCAGCATCCAGAGGTAGGAGAATTGTGAATTCTTAGAGTAGCATGTTGATTGTATGGAGTGATGAACTATTAACTTGTGTTTCAACAGTTCTGCATTTTCCAGTTGGTGAGCACTGAGAATAATCGCTATAGTTTAGATCACATTTCTTCACTGTTCACGTCTCAGGTAGGTTGCACCATCCTGTACATTTCACACAAGCACAATACAAAGTGTTGATTACCTCAGAATCATAGCTGCTTGTGAGTATGAGGCTAGAGGCTCATTTGAACACAGGCATTCCAGACCAGCATAGCAATATAGGGAGACTGTCTCAAAAGGCTTGAACTGTTTTTAAGATTATATTAAACCAGGTGGTGGTGGCACACGCCTTTAATCCCAGCACTCAGGAGGCGAAGGCAGGCGGATTTCCATCAGTTTGAGGTCAACATGGTCTACAGAGGGAATTCCAGGACAGGCACCAAAGCTACAGAGAAACCCTGTCTCAGGGGGTGGGGGGGAGGGATTGTGGGGAGGTTATATTAAAATATTTCATGTGTAGACAGTTGAAAGCCCACCATGTGGGTACTAGGAATTGAGCCACGGTCTTCTGGGAAAGCAGCCAGCACTCTGAACCAGAGCTATCTCTCCAACCCCTCTTCACATATAGAAACAAAAAGTTTAAGTTGGGATTTATCAAGTTCATATGCCACGTTGTGCTTTTATATATTTCTCTATTGTCAATACAAACCTAGTCCCTGCTCTTTTTTCTTTCTTATTTTCCCCCATTTGTTCCTAGGAGACACTGGTCGATTTTGCCTTAACCTCAACGGATATCTGGGCCCTGTGGCACGATGCTGAGAACCAAACAATTGTCAAATATATCAACTTTGAACAGTATGGACTATTTAATCTTTGTCTTCTTGCTTAACCATAGGCAGAGCCACACTGAGATGAGACTTTTTCGTCTATAACTGTGTAATTTAATTTGAAGGATTCTGATCTTGATAATTTTCTAAAGTGCCACCTTTTATATTTTTTACCTTTTGATTTTAGAGCAAATAAATACATGTAGGGTTGGGTTAAGATAAAATACCATATTTCTTAGGGGACTAGTATGAACCCAAAATACTTCTAATCTGGAAGCTTACTGCTAATACCATGTTCCTTATACCCACAACTTAGCAAAGACATTGAAATTCCTATTTATTCTCAATTTCCTTAAGATAAGATCAGGGATAAAATGAACTAGGGTGGTTCTTTGGAACTGTCTTATACAGGAAAACAGCTATTTTTAGGTTTATATTTCAGATTTTAAATTGAGGGTGTTGCCTGTTTAAGATAGAACACCTGAGTTTGGATCCCCAACACCCCTCTAAACCAGTCATAGCAGTGCACACTTAAAAGCCAAAAGCCCTTGCTCGTAAGGCAAAGCTTAGTGGACAGCTTAGTCTAGCTAAATCGGTGAATTGTGGATCCACTGGGTGCCCTGTTGCAAAATAATAAGGTCGGGGCTAGTGAGGCATCTCGGTAAATACGAGGGCTTGCTGCGGGAGCCACACAGTCCCAGATGGAAAGAGAGACTAGAAAGGTTCTTTGACCTCTGCGCATCTACTGTGGCACCAGTGTGCATGCTTTTACCACATTATTATCATCATCATAAGTAAAACATAAGGTGGAGAACAATTGAGAAATATATTTGGCACTGAACTCTGACCTCCACAAAGACATGCACATCTGTGCACCTGCTCATGCACACATACACACACACAAAGATAGTAAGAACACATCTATAAGAACTGTACTTAGTAATAGAATTAAGTATTGATTAGTTACAGGGGTTCACTGATGAGGCTTTCCCTACTCAGATACTGCCAAAGTGTATTGCTATGGTTTGGTAAAGTTTTGGATTTTTTTCTTATAGCAATGTTGCAGGTCAGTGGAATCCAGTTTTTATGCAGCCTCTGCCAGAAGAAGAAATTGTCATCAGAGATGACCAAGACCCCAGAGTAAGTTTGTAAACTGTTAACTGTCAGCTAATTTGTACAGACTGAAATGAGAAGGCAAATGCACTGGCTTGTGTAGTTGAGATGTTCAGCGTCTGCTTTCAGACAGGGCTGGCATGGTGCTTTCAGGACTCCATCTCTTGGTTTTTCAAGACAGGGTTTCTCTATAGCTTTGGAGCCTGTCCTGGAACTAGCTTTTGTAGACCAGGCTGACCTTGAACTCACAGAAATCACCTGCCTCTGCCTCCCGAGTGGTGGGATTAAAGGCATGCCCCACCACCGCCCAGCAGGACTTCATCTCTTTATTCTGCTTCTTCCTTGCTGTTTTTGTTCTTAGATAATACCTCTTCCCCTGATAGGGTCTACATTCTGTGTGGTTAGCTGCCCCGTGATGAACTGGCCTGGCCTGAGTGATGTGTTAATTCCTAATGTGTTCACTGTCCAGAATAGAATGTTCTGGGCTAGCATGACACATATGTACATGGTGCAGATAGGGAGGTCAGAAGACAATTTTCTGTAATCATTTCTCTCCTTCCACCGTAGGGGACCCAATGTTCAAACTGAGATCATCAGGCTTGGTGGCAAGTGCCTTTACATTGTTAACTGCTGACCCATTTCAATGGCTGAGAATTTTTAATTTTCTTCTTTAGATTATTTTATTTGATGTATATGAGAATTTTGCTTGTCTCTATGTGCACCCTGTGCTTGACTGGTGTGCTGCCCACAGAGTTCTAGGTTCCTGAACTAGAGTTATGGATGGATGACATACCGCCCCTCCCCCAAATAAATACACAGAGACTTATTCTTACTTATGAATGCCCAGCCTTAGCTTGCCTTGTTTCTAGCCAGCTTTTCTTAACTTTATACCTTTAATCTTTTGCTTCTGGGCTTTTACCTTTCTCTATTCTGTATACTTCTCTTTCCTTCTTACTCCATGACTGGCTGGGTGTCTGGCCACTGGTGTCTACCTCTCCTTTCTCTCTTTTCTCTTTGATTTATTCTCCCTGCCTGCCTGCCCTGCCTATCTCTCTACTGCCTAGCTGTTGGTCATTCAGCTCTTTATTAGACCAATCAGCTGTTTTAGGCAGGCAGAGTAACACAGCTTCACAAAGTTAAACAAATGCAGTGTAGAAGAATGCAACACATCTTTGCATCATTAAACAGATATTTCACAGCATATATGAATGTAAAGCATCTTAAAATAATATTCCATAACTGTGGTCAGCTGCTATGTGGATACTGAGAACCAAAGCTGGGTCCTCTACAAGAGCAACAAGTGAGCCATCTCTCTAGCCCCAAACCTGTTTGTTTGTTTGTTTTTGTTGTTTTTTGTTGTTGTTGTTTTGACAGGGTCTCTGACACCTTGGTTGTCCTGTAGGCTGACTTTGAACTCACAGAGGTTGGCCTGCCTCTGCCTCCCAAGTGCTGGAATTAAAGGCGTGCACCACCACTCTCCACCACATCTCCAAATATTTTAATTGATGTAGTAATTATGCACACTTGTGAAGTGTAGCATGATAATGATACATATAAGTGATGTGTAATGGTCAATTATAATAATTAGTATTTGTATCTGTTTAAATATTTTGTGGAATTCAGATAAATTCTGACGAGTATAGTTTACTGACCAAGTACATGCACCAGACCTGGGTTCAGTTCCTAGCATCAGGGGATTTAAAGTTTATAAAGATATATGCAATGAAGAAAATTTGAAAAGGTAAAGCAATAAAACATAACAGACCAGTGTCCTCGTTTTTCAAGGATATATCTTCAGGATAAATGAAAGAAGTTTCTAATTGATGCCTTAGTGTTCAATGAGCTTAATGATTGTGGACTGAAATGACGAGGATATGCATTTCAGAAACCCCACTTTAAGTATCAGAAATGTTGGGGACTGGAGAGATGGCTCAGCGGTTAAGAGCATCGCCTGCTCTTCCAAAGGTCCTGAGTTCAATTCCCAGCAACCACATGGTGGCTCACAACCATTTGAAATGAGATCTGATGCCCTCTTCTGGCCTGCAGGCAGACACACAGACAAGAATATTGTATACATAATAAATAAATAAATATTTTTTTAAAAAAGTATCAGAAATGTTAATCTGGAGAGTTCATTAGTAATGGTTAGTGATTATTTCAGTTAACAAATACTGGGTTTGGGGCTTTGTTTAAAGCCAAAGTCTCATACTAACCATTAGTAGGCTTTTGTTCCATTGTGTCCATTTTATTACTCATCAGAAAGCTCAACAGATGGGCTGGAGAAACGTCTGCTCCTCCAGAGGACCCGGTTCAGTTCCTAGCACTAACATGGTAGCTTACAATCATCTGTAACTCCAGTTCCAAAGGATCTGGCACCCTCACACAGACATACATGCAGATAAAACACCAATGCACGTAGAAATAAAAAGAAACAGCAGCTCAGCAGAAGAAAGGACTCTGTAATGGTCAGTCAGGATCCTTAGAAGCAAATCTAACCCATGAGCCTTATCAAAATAATGAGGCAGCATGGAAGTTTTCTATTATAGTCTATATTCCTTGTGTAAGTGTTTTCTGTATATTTTCTCTTATTTACAGTACCTATTGTCAGTTTCTTTTATATGCGAGTCCTTGTGGAAATGGGATGAAAATCAGTTTATTTTAACTGCTCTTTTACCAATGCACATCATCAGCAGTCTGAGTCCACCCTTTGCATTTAAGATTGACAACTGATACCTTGTTTTTCAGTGTACCCAACAGAGTGCTGTATGAATGCATACCATTCAGAATAGCCTGTCATCGAGACCTCAGAAGCATTGCAGTCTTCACTTACACTGAAAGCATGTAACTGCAGTATAGCTTGCTGCTCAAGTACAGTTCATATAGTAGAGATTCACACATTGGAGTCAGTGTGACCAACTTGCTTTGTATTTTTCCCAATTTCATCTTTTTCAGAATGATATAGCTTTTGTTTTAATGTTCTAATAGGAAATGTATTTGCGAAGCCTGTTTACACCAGGACGATTCATAAATGCAGCTTTATCTAAAGCTTTACAGGTAAGCAAGCAAATAGCTAATGTTTTAATACTTAAACTGTTTCTGAGTATATATACATATAGTCTCTTGTAAATACTATTGTAATTTGCTTTAAAATTATTTTCACAAAATAAGACTTGTGACTGAGAGGTAGGAGTAGGAAACATTTTCCCAGTAACTAAGGGAGCTTGTCAGAGTCCAGATTGTGTGTAACATCTTCCCAATAACTAAGGGAGCATGTCAGAGTTCAGATTGTGTGTCAACACAATTGTAAAAAGAAACTGGCATAAACTGCCATAATAATCTTCAGACTTGACAGAGATTTAAAGGTTGGTTTTTAGGTTAGTTACAATTGATTATATGTTGTTTGTACCCTTATTTTAGTACAGTGAGGGTTCAAGTTCAGGGTTCAGAGTATAGAATACTCAAAATATTTTCTCTTCAAGCCAGGTACAATCTCAAGATACAGGAGGATCATGAATGAGAGGCAGCCTGTCTGTATTGCATAATGAAACTGCCTCAGAATTACATTTTATTTTTATAGTCATGACTTAAAAGATGTTTTCTATTTTTACAAAACATGGTTTTTCCTTGTTATTTGTTGGTGTTGTTTTTGAGGAAGAATTTGAACTTCTACTTTCACCTCCCAATAACTAGGATTCTGTGGGTTTTAAGACAGTCTGACTGTATAGCTTAAGACTAAACTCATACTCTCCATGTAGCCCAGTTTGGTCTTTAACTTTGGTCTTCCTGCCTCAGTCTCTGAAGTGCTAGAATTACAGAGTGACAGTTTCCAGGCCCTTGGCTTTACTTCAGTAGATACATTCTCTCTGATAAAACTACAGAATGATATGATCACTTCTGAATAAAATAGTCTCGTTTCTTCTCATCACCATTTTTTCATTGTTTATAATAACTAGTTGGGCTGTTTTGGGTTTGGTTTTGTTTGATGGATTTTTTTTTTTTGTTTGGCTTTGTTTGGACTTTTTTTTTTTTTTTTTTTTTTTGGTTGGTTAGTTTTTCAAGACAGGGTTTCTTTGTGGAGTTGTGGAGCCCTGACTATCCTACAACTCCCTGTGTAGACCAGGCTGGCCTCAAACTCAGAGATTTGTCTGCCTGTGCCTCTGAGTGCTAGGCTTTAAAGGCATGCACCACCACACCCGGCAATAATAATTAGTTGTGTGAAAATACTTCTCATAGTATATAGTATACAGTTAAGATACAAAAGCATAATTAATGCATTTATTAATTCCTATGAGAAGAATCTTTCCTAGTAGAGTGATCACCATTATCACTGGTCAAGTTTTCTTTTCTATATAATCTTAGGCTGTGGGTCTTTGACATCACATACACCTTTCTTTCCAAATAGGCAATAGTTATTTTGATTGTTTTGTTTTTTGTTGTTTTTGTTGTTGTTATTTTTTTTTATTTTGAGACAGGGTTTCTCTGTAATAGCCCTGGCTGTTCTGGGACTCACTTTGTAAAGGAGGCTGGTTTCAAAGTCACAGAGATCCTCCTGCCTCTTCCTCCCAAGTGCTGGGATTAAAGGTGTGCACCACTACTGTCAGGCTAGTTGTTTTTATTTTAATTGATTTTTTTTAAAGATATTTATTTACTTATTATATATACAATATTCTGTCTGTGTATATGCCTGCAGCCCAGAAGAGGGCACCAGGCCTCATTACAGATGGTTGTGATCCACCATGTGGTTGACCGGGAATTGAACTCAGGACCTTTGGAAGAGCAGGCAATGCTCTTAACCACTGAGCCATCTCTCCAGCCCCTTTAATTGAATTTTTTGAATGATGTACATCATTATGATTCTTTCAGACTCAGATTTCTAAAGATTATTCTGGATTAAGCTTCAATTGCTATTCTGTTAAAAATTGTTTTTGCAATATTAGAGGAGGAATAGGAGGAGGAGACTCCTGGCAGTCCTGATATTGCTGTGCAGTTGAATATTGCCTTAGTGCCTTTTAGTTGAGACTTCCTTTAATTTGGATACTGTATGATATTCTGAAATAATTTCTTTTAACTTTAGATTTTCTGCCGGGGAACTGAGAGAAACTTGGATCTTTCGTGGAGTGAACTTAAAAAAGAAATTACTTTAGCTGTTGAAAATGAGGTGAGATGTGGATAAGGGTAGGATTAACAATGTTGTCTGTCTGATAGAACTGTCAGACTTGATCATTTTTATCGTAATAGTAGAAAGATAAGGCTCAATCCTTATCATTAGGAAATTTGATAAGTATTTACATATCCCTTGGGATTTAATGCATAAGAAATTTTGTAGAGAAAACCCCAGAAAGTTAATTTTTCTTTCTTTGTCAGCTCCAAGGAAGTGTAACAGAATATGAATTCTCCCAGGATGAATTTCGTACTTTGCAACAGGAATTCTGGTGCAAGTTCTATGCCTGCTGTCTCCAGTATCAGGAAGCCCTCTCTCACCCTCTTGCTCTACATTTGAATCCTCTCACAAACATGGTGTGTCTTCTGAAGAAAGTAAGCAAGCTGAAGCATTCAGAGCACCTCTGCATAGTTCAATGAGTCTTCTAAATGTTACTGTGGTACATGGTGCCATTTTTAGGACTTTATGTTTTTTAGTCACTTACCTAAATTTATAATCCATTTGAACTTAATCTTCTGCATCATTATTGGTACTTTGAATTTTTTATCTTATTTGTTTACTTTTATATTTATGGTCTTTCAAATTTAAAATAACAGTTACGAAAATAGTGTGATGGCTCATGCTTGCAAATCCTACCATTTAGAAGAGTAAATGGAGGACTGGAGAGTTGGTTCAGAGGTTAAGAGCACTGGCTGCTCTTCCAGAGGACCTGAGTTCAATTCCCAGCAACCACATGGTGGCTCACAGCCATCTATAATGAGATCTGGTGCCACCTTCTGGCATGTAAGCATACATGGAAGGAATGTTGTATACATAATAAATAAATAAATCTTTTAAAAAAAAAAAAGAAGAGTAAATGGAACACCACAAGTTCCAACTGAAGAAGCTGGAGTGAGACCCTGCTTCAACAACCAAACCAGATGATAATGATAACACAACAACAACAAATAGTGACAACACAAGAATTTCTCTATTTTCATCACCCATACTCATCACTTATTAGCTTCCATTTTGGTGGGTGGATTGGTTGGTTTGTTGGTAGATGGGTTATTGCTAGGGATTGAATCCAAGCCCATTCATGCTAACAAGCATACATAATGCCACTGAACTATATCCCCAACCCCTTTGCTTCTGCTTGCTTTCTTGCTTAGCCTGCCTTCCTTCATTTCTTTCTTTCTTCCTTCTCTCTCTTTTTTCTCCTCTTCCTCCTTCTTCCTCTTTATCTTCTCCCCCTCCTTTTTCCCCCTGAAACACTGATGCCTTGATATCTGTAAATATTTCAGCATATATCCCCTCTCAACAGGGGGCTTGCTAGTCAGTCATTCTAGCCTAATTTATGATTTTCAGACCAGTGAGAAACCTGTCTCAAAGGAGATGGACTGCATTCCTGAGAATGACAGCCAAGGTTATCCTGTAGATACACACATGCACCCCCAGTCAACCAAACATATACATACAAATACGCAGACACACATGTGAACATGAAAACTTAGCTTGCTCTATTGTTCTGGTTTGCTGAGAATCAGACCTGAGGCCTGCATGTATTAGGTAAGCCATCCACCACTAAGTTACATCTCCTAGCCACTTCCAATTTGTAAAAAATGACATGGAATTATTTATAAATATTAAGTACAATATGATTTGTTGTCTATATGATACATTATAGATTATGAGTTATTTTACATGTGCTACTTTTTGGATTATTAAAACAATAATAATTGAAGGCTTTCTACTTTCAGGGATACCTGTCTTTCCTGGTGCCATCTTCCTTAGTAGATCATTTATATCTCCTGCCTGATGAGCACCTTTTGACAGAGGATGAGACAACCATATCGGATGGTAATAATAATTGCTCTGTCTATAGTTGATCCCCTTCCTATATGAACTTTATGTTTTATGTCAAATGGCCACAAAAACCATTAATTACCACTGCCATCTGTCTTGATGAATTTACCTCACTGAAGATATTTTAAGCTCGAGAGGCTTAAACACCTATGTTATAGAATTAGTGATACTTCTTTTAATATATTATAATATATACTATATTATATAGAGAGACTGTCATGGCTTCAGACATCAATGTTAACATTCTCTTACTCCTAGATGCAGATGTGGCTCGGGATGTCATATGTCTTATAAAATGCCTCCGGATGATTGGAGAGTCAGTTACCATGGATATGGCAGTCTTGATGGAAACCAGTTGTTATAACTTACAGTCTCCAGAAAAGGCTGCAGAGCACATATTAGAAGATTTGATCACTATTGATGTGTAAGGAGAATTTAGGGTAAAGTGCATTTCCTAATGGAATTTAGCAGTATTTATTATCACAAATTTTTTTTTTAATATGTAGTCAAGTATATGAAAGGTCTTAGTTTAATGTTAAAGTGATTGTTCTTGAGTCTACATAGGTCTTTTTGTGTGTGTGGTGCTGGGGAGGAACCTGCCTTCTGCATTCTAGGCAAGTGCTCTACCACTAAACTACATCCACAGCACCCGTTTTATTTGTTATAGGGGGCAAAGTTAGCGTATTTATTCAGATTTGAAAACAAACTCATAAAATATACTTCTGTTACCCCTCAATTGAACTGGATATTCTTTTTGGGGGCCTTTTTGTTGGTTTGGTTTATTTTGTTTTGTTTTTTGAGGCAGGCTTTCCCTGTGTAGTTTTGGAGCCTGTCCTGGAACTCGCTCTGTAGACCAGGCTGGCCTCGAACTCACAGAGATCTGCCTGTCTGCTGGGATTAAAGGTGTGTACCACCACCACCGCCCAGATTCTCTCTCTCTCTCTCTCTCTCTCTCTCTCTGGTTGAACTGAATATTCTAAAAATATATTTTTCCCTTGTGCTCTTGAGTATCTTGCGCCAAAATGATTGTCTCCACTACTACTTTACTGTGGATAGGACACATATAACCTGTCTTAAATGTTGTCAGTAATAATAGGAATTTTCTAATTGTCCTGTAGAGAAAATGTGATGGAAGACATTTGTAGTAAGCTGCAAGAGATCAGAAACCCTGTCCATGCCATTGGACTTCTTATACGGGAAATGGATTATGAGACAGAAGTAGAGATGGAAAAGGGATTTGATCCAGGTAAACAGCAAAACAAGTGTGCTTTACAAAAAACAGTGATATGGGGGCTGGAGGGGATGACTTACTGGTTAAGAGCATGTACTGTTCTAGAAGAACTGAGTTCACCTCCCAACACCCACATCAGCTAACTTGAAGCCAATTCTAGGGGATCTGAGTCTCTGGTCTGTGGGCACCTGCACTCATGTGCACATACCCACATAGAGATAGACACACATATGCATAGTTTTAAAAATAGTAATAATAAAATTTTAAGTGATATATTAATTTCATTTTTCTTTTTTTAATTTTATTTTACATTTATTTTGTGTCTGTGCATGTAAGTGTATGCCATGGTGCACATACAGAGGTCAGAAGACAAAACTTGTGGGCAGTCAGCTTTTTCCTACTACATGGGTCCCTGGGAATGAACTCAGCTTATCAGACTTGGCAGCGGATTCCTTTACCTGTTGAGCTATCTTACCACCCTTTAACTCCACTTTTTATGTTACAGCTCAGCCTTTGAATGTTCGAATGAATCTTTACCAGCTCTGTGGTAGTAGCACAGCAGGCTATATTGTGTGCAGAGGTGTGTATAAAATTGCCAGCACCCGTTTCCTGATCTGCCGAGACCTATTGATCTTACAGCAGCTTTTAACAAGACTAGGAGATGCAGTAAGTACTACTTGTGGAAAAACTTGTAAACTATCAAACCCAGGAGAGCTGGAGACTTGTCTCTATTCAGTGCTTTCTATTCTGGGTGCAGCCTTCCAGGGGTTCTACAGACACCAGGTGACAAGGCTATGAAGAAAAGCCTATCGCCAAAAAAAAAAAAAAAAAAAGCCCAAAGGAAAAGGAATGAAACTGGCTTGCTGTTCAGTATATTTGTCTGCTTTGACTATTACTGTTCAGCGAGGTGCTTTGCCAGCTGCTACCCAAAAGTGCAGCGTGTGACTCCCTTCACAGTGCTGCTCCCATAACTGCGCTCTACCTCTCCTGAGCTCAGGACCTACCCTCCTAACAGCTTTTCTGTTCCAGGTGATCCTAGGAGCTGGTCAGCTCTTTCAGGCTCAGCAAGACTTGCTGCACCGCACAGCTCCCCTGCTCTTGTCCTACTACCTCATTAAGTGGGCAAGTCAGTGCTTGGCAACTGATGTTCCAGTTGACACACTGTGAGTGTCGTTATCTTTCATTTCATTTTATTTTAGAATAAAGACATGCTTAAAATAGGTTGTGGGTCTTGTTTGTTTGCTGTGGTGCTGGGAATTGAACTATGGGACTTTTAAAAGCATTTATTGCAGAAACAATTTGCCTTTAAGAATCAAAAGCTGGGGCTGGAGAGATGGCTGAGTGCTCTTCAGAGGACAGGGGTTCAATGCCCAGCACCTACATGGTGGCTCACTACTGTCAATAATTAACATTTTTATATACTCCATTTTTTAATGGTTGAGGATAATTGTTCAGAAAGTGATGTTATTTTATATATGTATTTATGCATGTATATGTGTATATACTTATGCATACATACACTCAATAAAGTTTGTGTATAATATGGAGAAAAGTTTTATTGATGGCAAAATAAGATAAAACAGGAGGAGTTAAACCATACACAAAGTGGTTGTTGGAATTGGACTGAACTTTATATACAAAGAAAGGAAAATCCAATGACTACAGTGTTCTCCTGTTCCTTTCCCTGTTGTTCTGATGAAATAGCTGACAAATGTGTCTCCAGTTCACAGTTGAAGGGTAAAGGCCTCTATGACTACAGGTGTGTGTAGCAGCTGGTCACATATACGTTTAGGAAGCACAGCAGAAAACAATGAACATACATTAGTGCCCTTTCTCCACGACGTACAGTCTAGGACTCCCTGCCTAGGGAATGGTCTTCCCACATCAACTACACACTCCAGAAAAACCCCTTGGACATTCTCTGGGGATTGCCATAGATGATCATTTACGGGTATGCCTGAGTGTTTGCCTCCCAGATGACTAGATTCTGTCGAGTTGACAATTTATACTGCCGTTAGTCTGTGAGCTCTGTCTCACAAATTACTCTTTGAATAGTCCTTAAATGATATATATATATTTTTAAGCTTTTAATGGAGGTTTTGGGGGTTTTGGTGGATTTTTTGCTTGTTTGGGTTTTGGTGGGGTTTTTTGTTTGTTTTTGTTTGTTTTTGGAGACATGGTTTCTCTGTGTCCTAGCTGTCCTGGAACTAGCTCTTGTAGACCAGGCTGGCCTCGAACTCACAAAGATCTCCCTGCCTCTGCCTCCTGAGTACGGGGACTTAAGGTATCTACCACTTGACTATTAATTTAATCAACAATATAAAATAAAGGAGAGATATAATGTTTAACAGTATTTATTTGTTTTCTCATAGGGAATCTAATCTGCAACATTTGTCAGTACTGAAATTAACTGATTCTTGTGCCTTAATGGCAAATAAATTGGGTAAGGAATAGACTATCTGTATATTTACTTTTAATTTGGGTGTTTATTGTACATTTTTTTTAAATGTTCTTTTGTCACCTTTGTTGTAGAAATGAACCTGTTCTTTGCTTTTTCTAATTTTTTTCTCTTTTTTTTAATTGATATTTATTGAGCTCTACATTTTTCTTTGCTCCCCTCCCTACCTCTCTCCTCCCCGCTTCAAGCCTCCCCCAAGGTCCCCATACTCCCAATTTACTCAGGAGATCTTGTCTTTTTGTATTTTCTACTTCCCATGTAAATTATATATATGTAATTCTTTCTTAGTGTTCTCATTGTTGTCTAAGTTCTCTGGGATTGTGGTTTGTAGGCTGGCTTTCTTTGCTTTATGTTTAAAAACCACCTATCAGTGAGTACATGTGATAATTGTCTTTCTGTGTCTGGGTTACCTCACTCAAAATAATGTTTTCTAGCTCCATCCATTTTCCTGCAAAATTCAAGATGTCGTTATTTTTTTTCTGCTGTGTAGTACTCCATTGTGTAAATGTGCCACATTTTCCTTATCCATTCTTCAATCAAGGGGCATTTAGGTTGTTTCCAGGTTCTGGCTATGACAAACAAAGCTGCTATGAACATAGCTGAGCACATGTCCTTGTGGCACGATTGAGCATCCTTTGGATATATACCCAAAAGTGGTATAACTGGGTCTTGAGAAAGGCTGTTTTTGAATTTTCTGAGAAATCGCCACACTAACATGCAAAGGGACTGTACCAACTTGCAGCAATGCAGAAGTGTTCCCTTTTCCCCACAACCTCTCGAGCATAAGTTGTCATCAGTGTTTTTGATCTTGGCCATTTTTACAGGTTTTTTTACATTTTTACAGAATCTCAGAGTTGTTTTGATTTGCATTTCTCTGATGACTAAGGATGTTGAACATTTTCTTAAGTGTCTTTCAACCATTTTAGATTCCTCTGTTTAGAATTCTCTGTTTGTGTCTGTACTCCACTTTTTTTATTTGATTATGTGATCTTTTGGTGTCCAATTTCTTGAGTTCTTTTTGTATTTTGGAGATCAGACCTCTATCAGATGTGTGGTTGGTGAAGCTCTTTTCCCATTCTGTAGGCTGTCATTTTGTCTTGTTGACCATGTCCTTTGCTTTACAGAAGCTCTTCAGTTTCAGGAGGTCCCATTTATTAATTGTTGCTCTCAATGTTTGTGCTGCTGGGGTTCTATTTAGGAAGTGGTTCCCTGTGCCAATGTGTTCAAGTGTACTTCCCGTTTTCTCTTCTATGAGGACCAGTGTGGCTGGCTTTATCTTGAGGTCTTCGATCTATTTGGACTTGAGTTTTGTGTATGGTGATAGATATGGGTCTATTTTCATTCTTCTACATGTTGATATCTAGTTATGCCATCACCATTTGTTAAATATGCTTTCTTTTTTCCATTTGATATTTTTTGCTTCTTTATCAAATATCAGGTGCTCGAAGGTGTGTGGGTTGATATCCGGGTCTTTCTATTCAGTTCTATTGGTCCTCCTGTCTGTTCTTATGCCAATTCCAGGCTGTTTTGAGTACGGTAGCTCTGTAGTAGAGTTTGAAGTCGGGGATTGTGATACCTCCAGAAGTTCTTTTATTGCATAGGATTGTTTTGGCTATCCTAGGTTTTTTGCTTTTCCAAATGTAGTTGATTACCATTCTCTCAAGGTCTTTGAAGAATTTTGCCCTGATTTTGATGGGCTGTTCTTTGCTTTTATGCATGAGCAACCTGTGGCCTGAGACCTGTGGTTATGGCAAGGCATCTAGTGGTCCCAGACCAGATGTAAATGAGGGCTGTTGTAGGTGTGCGTGTGGCACAAACACTATTAGGGAGATAGCAAGAGAAACCTTGCTGAGAATCATGCTCTTGCCTTTAGTGGTTTTTTTTGTTTGTTTGTTTGTTTGTTTTGTTTTTTTGCTTTTTATGATTTTTGGTTTTTCAGTACAGGGTTTCTCTATATAGTCTGGCTGCCCTGGAACTCACTCTAGCCTGGACTCAGAGATCCACCTGCCTCTGCCTCCCTAGTGCTGGGGTTATAGATGTGCACCACCACCACTGGGCGCCTTTCGTATTTCTTACATTGCTGTTTGTCCATTGTGTTTTGATACTCCAATGATTAATTCAAGAAAATCATTTTAAAATTTTACTGAGTTATAAATTAACTAAGTGGCTTTTATAATCTTATCTCAATCAACAATATTTAAAGGGCTTCAGTACTGTTATAAAGGATTTGTTTGAGCTCATGTGGACTATTTGGAACTATATTTTAAAAGGTTTCTAGACAAATTAATTATAGTGAGATCATGAAATTCCTTACGTGGCTTTTCCATTGCATTTGTGTAGCGTGACGCAGTTTGCAAGCTACTATTATTGAAATTGCTACTTATGATACCCATGATGCATTGTCTGCTTTAAAATGATCACTGCCTTTTGTTACTGGCATAAAATGAATTAATATGATCTTGATTAAAAGTTGATATTATAATTCAAGTCTTTTTTTTTTTAAGTGTCTAGTCCTCAGACAATTATGGAGTTATTCTTCCAAGAAGTTGCAAGAAAACATATTATATCTCATCTCTTCTCTCAACCAAAAGCTCCTTTGAGTCAAACTGAATTGAACTGGCCTGAAATGATTACTGCAATTACCAGTTATTTGTTGCAGCTTTTGTATCCTTTTGCTTGAAAGCCTGGTGACAAGTCTCAATTGTCCCTACAGCATTTATTCTACTCACATAATAACATTTTCTTTTCTTTCTCAGTGCTGGGGATCAAATCCAGAGTAGCACATACTAGACAAGTGTTTTAAGACATAGCTATACCTCAAGCCCTAGGACTTTTCTAGTTTTTCTTTTTAAACTATTTCATTTACTCTTCTGAGTTTGATGCCCATTAATATGTATATTTTGAATTTTACTCAAACGGGGGAAATTCCTTAATACAGTAACTAGATGGCCTAGCAATCCTGGTTGTCTCTTTCTAGAATGTTTGATGGGAAATTGCCAGTATGTACAATTGCAGGTGAGTTTTGTTGAAGATTTCTTACCATTCTTATAAAGTAGGTCATTGATAGATTATAGATTATTTATTTGTGAATGTTAACTGCATTTTAATTATACTGATAGCAAGAACTACAAAAATTAACTTTGATTATGCCAAGATGTGTTCCAGTGGACATGAATTCATATTCTCTCTCTCTCTCTCTCTCTCTCTCTCTCTCTCTCTCTCTCTCTCTCTCTCTCTCTCTCTCTGTGCAGTCGCAGTCCCAGGTATTGAAACCACTACTTTGGATATGTTAAGAAAGAGCTCTACTGCAGAGCCTAGTGGCACGTGCTTTAACCCCAGCACTAGGGGGCAGAGGCAGGTAGAGCTCTGTGAGTTTGAGGCCAGCCTGGACTACATAGTGAGTTGCAGACCACCCAGAGCTACAAAGTGAGACCTTATCTCAAATGCAAACGAAGAAAAAGAAAAACTCTGCCACTGAGCTATATCCCTGGACTCTAGGAGCATGACTAAAGCAAACAGAATTCGTGTGGGAGTCAGGATTTAGAAGTCACTTATGCTGTTATAAAGTACAAATGACATCTCTCACAAGGATGAGTTTTATGACCTAGAAGTAATGAATAAGGTTTTAAGGGGAAAGGGTCTGTGATAATAAAACATAAAGTCTGGAAGATACAGGGTAGCTCATCAGACAGAAAAAGATCATGAGGTTATAAAACTACATCCATTCCCAGCATTCCAGGAAGAAGAGATAAGCATCTAGTCCACTGAAGAGATGAGCTTTGTGTTTAACTTTTCTTCTCCAGTGCTTATCTTTGTGCACAAGGCCTTCTATGCCCTCTACATCCTTGCACGTGTGTCTCTATAGCATGTCCTTGTCTTGTGCTCATGGACATCAGAAGGCATTGAATCCCCTCAAACTAGAGTTAACAGATGGTTTTTGAACTACCATGGGGGTGGTTGGAACTGAACATAGGTCCTATACAAGAGCAACAAGTGTTCTTAACCACTGAGCCATCTCTCTGGTCATTTTGTTTTTAATTCTTTTCTGTAAACAGTAGTTCACAGAGCCATAGCCATGTAGCCTAAGTCTCCTTACTTTTCTGAACTACTCAGAAAAACATGCTTTTCCCCCTAAATATTCAAAGCATGTTTCCCTATCATTTGGACATCACTTTTTCTCCAAAGCTTTCCTCCTTCCATAGTCAGCCTCCGTGCCAGCTTAACTCAAACATCATGACTTTCTGTTTGTCTTTCCATCTTCCTCCTCTAGGCAGCCGCCTGCCCCAGAATTTTTCTTTTAAACCAAAACAAAATTATCTTCAAATCCAAAAAGAAAACTTTTCAATTCTTACTAGGTTCTCTTTATAATGAAACAAACCATTTACATATAAATCCTTTATTGTACGGTACTCACTGAATGAGGGAGCACCAAAAATTGTGAGATTTCTTAGACATGAAGTGTATAAAATTACTTCTGTGTTT
Organism: Myodes glareolus; assembly: GCF_982192425.1. Classification (NCBI taxonomy): domain Eukaryota; kingdom Metazoa; phylum Chordata; class Mammalia; order Rodentia; family Cricetidae; genus Myodes; species Myodes glareolus. The sequence continues at coordinate 88,279,166 of NC_142035.1, read as the reverse complement.
CTGGACTCCTTGACCAGAAGTTGGAGTGAGGGAGTACCACTGTGGTGCCCAGGCTGGTCTCAAACTCTTTTGGTTTTTCAAGACAGGGTTTCTCTGTGTAATGGCCTTAGCTGTCCTGGAACTAGCTCTTGCGGACCAGGCTGACTTAACTCACAGAGATCCATTTGCCTTGGCCTCCCAAGTGCTAGGATTAAAGCCATGCACCACCACCACCCAGCTTGGCCTCATACTCTTGACTGCAAGTGATCTTCCTGTCCCTGACTTTGATTAGTGTGATTATATGCATGTGCCACTATCCTATGGTGTCTAGCTTTATATAAAAAGTAATAATTGGATTCATTTTTAATCTCTGGGCATTTCAGAAATAGAGCCTTCTACTGAAGACTCATTTTCCTCTGAAGAAGTTAGAATTGACAGTTCTTAAGTGTTGCTTATTTTCTAAGCAGAAAGTTCTTTTATACCTTTTAGGATTATATTCAACTGTTGAATCCCTGGTGTCAAGTCAATGTTGGATCCTGTCGATTTATGCTGGGACGTTGTTACCTGGTTACAGGAGAAGTACAGAAGGTAAATGACAGTGGAGTAGTGAACAGACTAGTGCAAGGAAGACACTTGACTTCCCTCTAACTGTGGTACAGGAGGCAGGAGGCACAGAGTCTTGTAGGAAGGTTAAAGAACACGATTTGTGTGTCAGGATTGGTCAGGTACTTGTACTTTTTAAATTAGTGCAGGGAAGTAAGAAAAAAACGTTAAAATTTGTCTGTCCCAGTCTTTAGGAATTAGTGATGCATTTTTTCTTTATTGTAGAAGGGTCGGAATTTTATGGGGTTGGGGAAATTAAGCTGCCATAGGAAGCTGGTTCTTTTGAAACTGGCGTGTTGTGATTGGCTAGGAGTGTGCGTCATTAGTTACTATGCTTTTGATTCTCTGGCAGGTTATTTTGGCCAATTTTGCTTATTCATTGGGAATGTGCATGCTCTTGCTTGTGCTTGCATTAATGCCCTGCCTCAGAGGTGCACATAGAGGTCTGAGGTATCAGATCCCCCTGGACCTGGAGTTACAGTGGTTCTGAGTTGCCTTGTGTGGATGTATGAACTGAAGTTCGGGCCTTTGCAAGTGTGGATGTATGAACTGAAGTTCGGGCCTTTGCAAAAGCAGCACTAGTGATGCATTTTTTAAAAGCTGAATTTACTTAAAGATTCACATAGTTGGAGCTAATAGATGTGTCAGGAATAAAGAGTTCAGACTGTCCTTCCACAGGATCCAGGTTTAATTCCCAGTCCATGTCCCAGCCCACAGCCAAGTGTCACTCCAGCACAGACGTACATGCAGGCAAAATATCCATACATAATAAAGTTTAAGGAAAGATTGACCTAGTGAACAATCATATACCTGTCACATTCTGTAGTTGGTAACATGTTGCTGTCGTTGCCTTATTACTAATTTATCAGATAAAAACATAAAGATATATTTTTTGAAATTTTTTAAAAACCCAAATAGACATCTAATTAAAGTTTACATGTATGTGTGAGATACTAGCAATCAAATCCAGATCCTAACATGCTAGATCAGTTTCACTGAGCTATGGAACAATTCCACCTTTGTTTATTAACTAATAGGAATTTATTCCCTCAAAATGTAAGATCAAGGTATTGATAGAATTGGCTTAATTCTGATGACATCCCCCCTTTTTTTCTTTTCTTTTTTTTCTTTAATGATTTATTTATATTTACTTTATGTGCATTGGTGTTCTACCTATATGTTTGTGTGTGTGACTGGAGTTACAGACAGTTGTGAGTGGCCATGTGGGTACTGGGAATTGAACCTGGAGCCTCTGGAAGAGCAGACAATAATCTTAACTGCTGGGTCTTCAGCTTCCCCAATTTTTGTTTATTGTTTATTTGGTTTTTTTCAAGACAGGGTTTCTCTGTGTAGCCCTGACTGTCCTAGAACTTGCTCTGTAAACCAAGCTGGCCTCAAACTCACAGAGATCCACCTGCCTCTGCCTCTCAAGTGCTGGAATTAAAGGCGTGTGCTACCACATTTGGGTTTAAGGTTGGCTTTGAACTTGTTGTCCTGATGCTTTAGCATCCCAGTGTTGGAATTACAGCCAGCTACTCTATTACGTGTTTCGCATGTCTGCATTTTGTTTTAAGACAGGATTTCACTATGTAGCTGTGACTAGCCTAGAACACACTGTGTAGACCAGACTGACCTTGAACTCACAGCACGTTCCTGAGTGCTGGGAGTGTGAGCCACCGTGCCTGACACCTATTTGCTTTTTTGTTTGGTCTGTGGTTTTTGAGACAGGATCTCACCCCAGCTGACCTTGAACTCACAAAAATACACCTGCCTCTACCTCCTGAGTGCTGAAACTTGTTATCACATCTGGAAACACGTTTGCTTTGTAATTTAAGGTGCTGAAGAGATGGCTCAATGGTTAAGAATACTTGTTGGATTGTAAAGGAGCCAAGTTAAATTCCCAGGTTATACACGATGGCTCATGATCAGTGTAACTCTAGTTCCAGGGAATCTGAAATCCCTTTCTAATGCACACAAGTGATATACATATGTGCAGGCAAAATATAAATCTTTATATAATAATGACATTTGAAAAAATGAGAGAGGAAAAGGCAAGGTAGCTTATTAGTGGTAAGAGCACTTGCTGCCAATCCTGAACCTGAGTTCAGTCCCCAGAGCCCACATAGTGGAAGGAAAGAACCATTTCCTGAAAGTTGTCTCTGACCTCTGTGTGTGTGCTGTGGCACATGTGCACACAAAGTACATGGGAAAAATGGGAAAATTTTAAGAAATATATGAAATGATTTCTCAAAATTTAGGTTTGGCAGCCAGGGATAGTACCTTTAATCCCAGCACTTGGAAGGTACAGGTAGGCAAATCTCTGAGTTTGAGACCAGCCTGGTTTACATAATGAGTTCCAATACCGCTTGGGCTACAGATAGAGACCCTGTCTCAAAAAAAAAAAAATAAATAAATAAGGCAAAGAACATTTAGATTTGACAGAAAATGTGAATATACTATAGGCTTTCTTAAGGAATTTTGTTTCTGTTTTAGCTTTTTGTAGTACATGCACCCTGATCTATAGCAACTAGAATTGGAATAAACTATTGGTTGAAACAGGGTCTCATTATGTACCCCAAGGTGACTTCACCTGAAAAGATCTTTCTGCTCCTGCCTCAAGACTGTTGAGGTTAGAGATGTGTCCCACTATGTCTAACCTTTGAACAATCTCTTGTAAGCCACTTTGTATTTTTTTTTTTTATCCTTTATCTCTTCAGGCTCTGGAATGTTTCTGTCAGGCAGCATCTGAAGTAGGCAAAGAAGAATTCTTAGATCGTTTGATCCGCTCAGAGGATGGGGAGATTGTGTCAACTCCCAAACTGCAGTATTATACTAAGGTACAGTGTCATGGTCTGGTCCTTCTCAGATTGCTCTGTACAGAGTGCAGCTGAATTGTTCCTAGAATGTTCAAGTGAAAACAAGCAGACACGTGGAGAAACCGTAGGTTTCTCTCATGGAAGGAACCACTGTGTTTGGCAGCACAGGTTTTAACTGGTGCTCTGTCGGTCCATTTGTCACTCAGTCTGAGGGTAGGCTTCTTGGAAGAGTCAAGTACCCAGCTAGGGATGGTCTAAGGTAGTGAATGGCACCTTCACCTGTGACTGTTCAGTAGGTTATGTCCATGACCAAATAGATTTACCCATGTTATTGCTTCATGTGAAGAAAACTGTTCTTCACATGTGCTTTTTATTTATTTTTTGTTTGTTTTTGAGACAGGGTTTCTCTGTAGCTTTGGAGCCTGTCCTGGAACTAGCTCTTGTAGACCAGGCTGGCCTCGAACTCACAGAGATCTGCCTGCATCCCAAGTGCTGGGATAAAATTTAGGTGTGCACCACCGCCGCCTGGCTATCTTTTCTTAATATAGAGATTTATTTTTATTTATGTGTCTCTGTGTGTGACAGTATATCATATGTGTGGGTGCTCTTAAAGGCTGGAAAAGGAAGTCTGTTCCCCTGGTGCTGGAGTTACAAGTGGTTTTGAACTGCTATAACCAGACTGAGTTTCTAGAAGAGCAGGAAGCTCTCTTAACCCCTAAGCCATATCTCTAGTTCCTCCACCATAATTTTGAGGCAGGATCTCTCACTGAACCTGGAGCCGGCCATCTTGGCTTATCGGTGAGAGCAGGACCAGCTCTCCCACCTGCCACAGTGTGTGTGTGTGTCTGTGTGAGAGTGAGTGTAATTCTCTCCCTTGTCCATGCCACTACATGGCAGATGAGTATCAGTGTCACTTTAAATGGAAAATCCTACACAGGATTTCAAGTGAGAATCTCAGCCAGATCATAGAGGGCTGGGGAGATGACCCACTCACCAATAAAGCAGTTGGCTGTTCAAGTATGAGAACTTGAATCTGGATCCCCAACACTCATACAAAAGGTAGGGAGGGCATGGCAATGCGTAACAGTAAGTCCAGTAGTGGGAGGCCAAAAAAGGTAGATACTGGTGGGAGACGAAGTTTAATGGCCAGCCAATCAAGCTGTATTATCTTGTCTACTTTTTGTCTCTGGATTTTTCCCGTTCTCTTACTTCTGTAATTCTTAGTCTTACTATGTGGATTGTTGTGTAGCTGGGTGGCTGACCCCTGATGTTCTCCTCTCTGGCTACTTCTCCAATCCCTTTCTCCCAGTTCTGTCCTTCTAGATATTCTCTGTGCCTGCCAGCACTGCCTATCTTTTTTCACAGGCATTCTAGACAGGCAAAGTATCACAGCTTTACAGAATTAAACAAAGGCAACACACCTTAAAATAATATTCCCAACACAGCAGACCATGCACCAAGCCTATTCAGCACAGTAGAGCTGGCCCTGGTGTGAGTGCAGATGAACCAGCCTAAGGGCATGAGAGCACGAGAACTGCCCCTGTCCCTTGCTGCCTACTGGATTGGGTGAGCGAGTCAGGGCAGTGCTGGAAAGCTCATCCTGGTGTTGAGGATAGGGAGAGCTGCCTTACTGACCAACCTAGCTACCATACAGGCCCAAAACCAGGGCTGTGAGTTGGCGTACCCCATATTCACCCACTTTGAACTGCTGGAGCACAAAGGGCAAGTTCTGAAAGTCCAAAGCTACAAGATCTCCATGACGCAGGGCAACAGAATACCCAAGAGGAGTCCCAAAGAGGGCCCGATATCGACAATGTAGCAGAAGCCAGAGGCCTCGAGCCAGACCAGTGACTCATTGCAGTGGACACTTGCAAATAAAGATATATAGGCTAGAGGGCTTACTGTGTGACTCACTGTGTCACATTGCAGCTTCCACGATGATACTTTTTTTTTTTCTGTCTTTTAAGTTTTATTTTGGAGGTAGAGATCAAAGGACGTAGAATGAATACCAAGGGATGGGGAGATGAATGGGATCAGGATGCAGGATATGAAATCCATAAAGTATCAATAAAAAGTAGGGGGGGGAAGAAAATTTTGAATTTCAGATTTTTAGTTTAGGGATGATCAACCTGTGGTAAAATTGTAGTTATTCTTTCAAAATCATTTCCTTGACTCTTAAGTGGGAAAGAGACTAGGTGTGTGTGTGTGTGTGTGTGTGTGTGTGTGTGTGTGTGTGTGTGTAGTGATGTTGCTAAATATTTGATAGAAGCAAAGCAGATCAAGGAGATAGCTGAAGAAATGTTACCTTGTTATTAAACTATCTTGGAAACTGTAGTGGTAAAGCCTGTAGTTTGAATGTGGGAATTTGAATACCAAGACTGAGTAAACTTGGACATGTTATCCTTTACTGATAGTCTGTAAAGTCTTCTTCCATCGCCAGGAGAGCACCATAGAGGCTTCGGTAATCAGTGTGATTTTTGTACTCTCAGCTTACTGGATGCAAATGTAAGGATGCAGACATTTCCATGTCTTTGGAAACTTTTCATTACTTCATCACACCTGTCCTTAGGGAAAGAACAAACATTCCTGCCTATGGTCTCAGTATTTGGGAGACTAAGACATAAGGATTACTTGAGTTGAGGAGTTCCATTCAATCTGGTAATATAATGAAGCCCTGCCTATTAAATAAATAAGTAAATAAATAAATAAGGAGACCAAAAGCCCTGTATGACCTACTATTCATTAATAGTGGTTCTTAGATGTTCTGTATAGAATGTTAGAATTATCTCTTAAATTTCACCTGTTTCAGCCTAACAAAATTAATCTATAGCTAGGGCCTATTGTTGTAGTAACATTTTCTGGTAAAACAAATGGATTTTATGCTGAGCTGTGTTTGGATGGGTTGGTTAGTTGACTGGTTGGGTTTTGGTGTAGCATCTCATGTAGCCCAGACTGGCTGAACTCACTGTCGCTTTTCCTCTTACCTTCACATCCCAAACCTGGGATTATAGATATGCACTGTAATGCCCAGCTCAGCTGAAAAATCTTAAATATTATCCAAATTATACTGTCCGTCTTGGCACCTCACCCTGTGATGCTAGTTAACTGACCAGGCCCTCAAACACACTGTCTCTGCAAGGTCTCTGCCACGGAGCCACACTTCATTTCCTTAGTCAGCATCTTATTTCATCATGATCTCGCCTAAATATCTTTTCTGAGTAACTTAGAACCATTGGAGTTCTATTGTCAGGTGGATTTTTTTTTTAATCTGTGTGCTTCTGTGTATGTGAATGCCAGTGCCCAAGGAGGCTGGGGGTCTCCCCAGACTAAAGTAATGGACAGATACGCACTATCAGATGTGAGTGCTGGGAGTTGAACTTAGTTAGGTATACTGCCAGAGCTAACATGCTCTGAACTGCTGGGCTCTCTTTGAGACCCCAGTCACATGAATTTTAACACAGATTCCTTAACTTTGTAGGTTTTAAGTCTACTGGGTGTTGTTGGATTGCCTGAACTGATTATTCAGCTGGCTACGTCAGCAATTACTGAAACCGGTGATGACTGGAAAAGTCAGGTACAAACTAACTAAGTTTGATTGTTTAATTTAAGATTTATTATCGATATGATATTTTAATTTCTGATGCTCTTTTGATATTTGACTCAGGCTATTTTAAGGACATGCATTTTCAAGCATCATTTGGACTTGGGTCACAATAGCCAAGCATATGAGGCCTTAACCCAAATTCCTGATTCCAGCAGGTAATCAATCTCCTTGTCATCTTTAGAGAAGACAGTTTACCAGCCCTGTTTAACTCACTAAGACAGTTTGCCCTCATCTCCTTCTCTCATTCCAGTCAGCTGGACTGTTTGCGACAACTGGTGGTAGTTCTTTGTGAGCGCTCCCAATTGCAGGACCTTGTAGCGTTTCCCTATGTGAATCTGCATAATGAGGTAATTAATTTGTCACTTTTGTCAAGTAACAAGTCTTTTGATTGCCATGATTATTATTAACTTCAAGATCTTATTGCTCATTTTTTGATAGGTGGTAGGAATAATTGAATCACGTGCTAGAGCTGTGGACCTTATGACTCACAATTACTATGAACTTCTCTATGCTTTTCACATCTACCGCCACAATTACCGAAAAGGTGAGCAACTAAACCAGAACCTAGGTGTTAAGCAACTTTATGAGTTTAGTCGTATTTCCAAAGACATTGTATATTGGACATGTATTTTAATTATATTTAAGTACAAAACTAGTGTCGACCTTTTGATGATTATCTAGTAACACTGGGAAAATATATACTTGTCCAGTAACATTGAAAAAATGGGGCTGGAGAGATGGCTCATGTTGAGAGTGTTGAGAACCCAGAGGACCTGGGTTCAATTCCCAGCACCCACATGACAAGCCACAACTATTTGTAACTCCAAAATCTGACACACTCACACAGACATACAAGGCAGATAAAAAAAAAGCAAATGAAATAAAAATAAATTTTTAAGAAATCGTGTCATGTTTAAAAGAATTGATTGTGTGTGTGTTCCCATTCTAGAACATTTTCAAGTGATTTCCAGTGAGCTGGTACTCTATACATTTTCTTCTGATTGTGAAGGGAATATTGGCATTCTCAAACTAAAAGCACTTTGTGCTCCTTCGTGTTTAGCTCCTGTGCTCTTTCACATTTGACTGTCTCCCTTTTAAATTTTGTTTCTTAAACACTTAACTGCTTAAATATTCTTAAGTCATCTGAATAGAATATATAGTCTTCCCTGTTATTAGTTGTTAAATTATCATGTCCCTTCAGTGTTATTCAAATTCTTTTAAAAGAGATGACAATTTGATGTTTAGAAGTACAATTAAATGACAGCTGGATGGTGGTAGCAATAGGAGGCAGAGGCAGGCAGATCTCTGTGAGTTCAAGGCCAGCCTAGTCTACAGATTGAATTCCAGGACAACAAAGGCTACATAAACACAGAGAAACCCTGTCTCGAAAAACCAAATTAAAATTAAATAAATAATTAAATGGAAAACTTGACTTTAATCCCAGAACTCCAGAGGCAAGTGAATCTCTGTGAATTGGAGGTCTGTGTGGTCTACATAAGGCACTTCAGGCCAGCCAATAATAAATAATGAAACTTTGTCTCAAAAAAAAGAAGTAAATAAATAGCCCGCTGGTAGTGGCACACGCTTTTAATCCCAGGGCTCTGGAAGCAGAGGCAGGTGGATCTCTGTGAGTTTGAGGCCAGCTTGGTTTATAAGAGCTAGTTCCAGGACAGCTATGGCTGATACACAGAGAAACCCTGCCTCGAAAAAAATAAATAAATAAATAAACAAAGAAGCAAAAAAGTTATCAAATGAATACGCATTGTAATGTATGTATACCTTTAATCCCAGCACTTGGAAGGTTGAGGAATCGGGATCATAAGTTCATGGATAGTCTGTGTTGGATAAACTTTTTGTCAAAAATTTTTTTAGGGTTGACTTAATAAAACTTATTAGAGATATAGACCTGGATATAACTCAGTTGTTTGTGTGTTTGCCTAGCATGCAGCAAGCTCTGAGTTATTGATTAGTACCACATAAAGGAAGAATGGTGGTACACACCACACCTAGTACCTAGGAGTTTGAGGCATGAAGATCAAAAGTTCTAGGTCATTCTTGGACCAGTGCTACATAAGACCAAGTCTAAAAATAGAGTTGGAAAGTGTAGAGGGGGCAGGGGGAATCTAGATTAGAGATGAAATATATGAGATGATCTGAGTGTGGTGGTGCATACCTTTAATCCCAGCAGAGACCAGCCTGGTCTACATAGCGAGTTCCAGGTTAACCAGTGCTATTACATAGTGAGATCCTATCTCAAATAATAATTTTAGAGGAGATGTGAGGATATATAGTTCAGTGGCAGATCATTTGCCTAGCATGTTTAATACCCTAGGCTCAGTTCTCAAAACTGAAGACAAAAAATCATTTGATAAAATGAGATCTTAGTAATCTAAATTTCGACCATCAAGATGGCTTAGCAGGTAAAGGTGCTTGCTGCCTGGTGACCTGATTTTGAGTCTCATAGACCACTTCTATTTGCTGATCACGTTAAAAGTAAGTTACAGATGTCATAACTCTTTTTTTCTTTTTTTTTCTTTATCTTTTTATTTATTAAAAATTTGCACCTCCTCCCTGCCTCCCTATAACTCTTAATATATAAATACTGCAGATGACTATGGGCATTCTCCTTTTTTAAGTAGCTCTTAGAACTCTGTAGACCAAGTTGACCTTGAACTCAGATCCACCTGCTTTTGCCTCCGAAATGCTGGTATTAAAGGCATGACTGACACCACTTGGTGTTCTCTCTCTCTCTCTCTCTCTCTCTCTCTCTCTCTCTCTCCACACTCTGGCTGTCCTGGAACTCACTAAATAGATCAGGCTGGCCTCAAACTCACAGAGATCCACCTGTCTCTGTCTCCTGAGTGCTGGGTTTAAAGGTGTGCACCACCACTGCAGGCAACATCTGCTTATACCAACAAAAATTAAAATGAGGGCTAAAGAATTAGCTCAGCAGTTAAAAACACTTGCTGCACAATCATACGGACCAGAATTCAGTTACCAAATGCACAGAATACTAGGTGATGGACAGACATACATATAAGCAAATATCCTACATTAAACAACTAAAAATGAACCACTAAATGGTAAATTTTCTGCCATGTACATTTTATCACTTTTTTAAAAGGACTACAGGGTCCTGGAGAGATTATATATATTATATATTATAATTATATAATATATGCATGCATATACATATATAGACTATACACTCACACATATAGAAAGCTTATACTTTGCTATACATTTTTGAAAGGTAGAGGTGGTTGTTAGTTGCCCATTGTGAGTGATGGGAATTGAGCTCAAGGCCTCTGCAACAATAACACAAGCTCTTACCCCTGAGCCAGCTCTTTTGAGTAGGGTTTTTAAATTATTTTCTTCTTTGTTGTACATATGTTAGGAGAGACTTGTGGGTCAGAGGCCAGTTCACAGAGTTGGTTCTCTCCTCTGACCATGTGGGTTCCAGGGATCAAATGCAGGTTGTCCAGTTTAGCATTAAATGCCTTTATTTACTGAGCTATCTCACCAGCCCCATGTTGGCAGTTTTTACTATTGTTTTTGTCTTTGTTTTCTTTTTCGTATTGGAGCTCAATCTCAGAGGCCCAAGCATTTAGGCTCTGTGACTAAACTACTTCTAGCCCCCCCCCCCCCCCCCCGCTTTCTTGTTTAGCCAGGTGAACTGTTCAGAGGTAGCTAGACATTCCAAGTGTTATATGCCCACTCTCCAAACACTCTTTTCCTCCTAAAAAACTGAAGGTCTGTGCCACTGTTTCTTCTGCACTCTCCATCTCTAACATGCGCTATTCCGGTTGCCTTCTCAGAATTTGACTACTGCAATCTGCAGTACTTGTTTTTGGAACTGGCTTGTTTGAATTAGCTTGACTTTTGGGTTCATCCGTGCAGCTACATGTGTTAGAATTTCCTTTTTATTTTCCTTTTTAAGATTGAATTATATGGTTCAGTGGTAGAAAACTTGCTTAGCGTGTATGGAGGCTCTGGGTTTGATTACTAGCACCACTACACCCCCCCAAAAATATTATAGGTGTATCAAAAAAATATATTTTATTTTTCCATCTATCAGTGGATACATGAATCACTTCTGCATTTTGGCTGTTGTAAATAATTCTTCAGTATAGTCTCTTCAAAGTCTTGCTTTCAAAAAGCCAAAAATGGGGGCCTGGGAGCGAGCTTTACAGTCAGTAAAGCACATGGTGAGTGGGCATAGGACCTGGGTTAGATCCAGAACCATCTGAAAAGCTGGGCATGGATTTGTGTGCTCTTGTCATTCTATCATGGAGGCAGATGGTGTTTCCTAGGGCTCCATGGCCAGCTAGCTTAGACTAAGTAGGTAACTCAGACCAGTGAGAAACCCTGTCTTAAAACAAAAACAAAATAGATGTTTCCTGCAGAACAACACCCAAGTTTGTCCTCTAGCCTTCACATACACTCACAAACATACACAGAGACACACACAAAAAAATATAGCCAGACATGGTGGTATTTACCTGTAATTCATCAATTGGGACATAAATGCAGGATTAACAACTCAGTGTCATCTTTAGCTGCAAAGTGAATTCAAGGCCAACCAGGGCTCATAGACGCTATATTTTTTACATTCCCTGAAAAGGTGCCACAGGGGTTGTACTTGATGTTTTCACCAGTAGTTTTTGTGTGTGACTTTACGTTACACACAGTGTTTCCTCAAATCTTAGTATCTCATGTGTAACAGATTCTTTTTGTATCTGTAAAGAAACATTTCTGTCTAATTTACTCTTGTCTCATAGCTGGTACAGTGATGTTTGAATATGGTATGCGCCTTGGCAGAGAAGTTCGAACTCTCCGTGGACTCGAGAAGCAAGGCAACTGTTACCTGGCTGCTATTAACTGTTTACGCCTTATTCGTCCAGAGTATGCATGGATCGTTCAGCCATCTTCTGGGGCAGTGGTATGAAAACTTTTCTTTGTAGTATTTTTGAATCATTGGGTTTTTGGTTTGGGGTTTGTTTTTTTGTTTTTTGTTTTGTTTTTTTAAGTTTCATTTTGCTTCATTTAATTTTTTTAAAAGATTTATTTATTTATTATGTATACAACATTCTGCCTCCATGTATACCTGCAGGGCAGAAGAGGACACCAGATCTCATTGCAGATGGTTGTGAGCCACCATGTGGTTGCTGGGAATTGAACTCAGGACCTCTGGAAGAGCAGCCAGTGCTCTTAATCACTGAGCCATCTCTCCAACCCCTCGCTTCATTTAATTTAAAATGTCTGCTAAAGGTGCTGGTCATGGTGGCACATACCTACAATACCAGCACGCAGGAAATAGAGACAAGAAGGACTAGGACTTCAAAGATAGCCTCAGCCACATATTGAATTTAAGGCCAGCTAGCCTCGTCTGCATGAGACCCTGCCTCAAAGACATGCTTATTACATGATAGGTGCTTTTAAATTCAATCTTGTTTATTAATAGTTAGCATTTGAGAAGGCAGATATAGTTTTTCTGATCCTGCTGATAGTTATTTGTGTTACTAGGCTATTGCCCAAAGTTACCACCAATGATAGAACTATGGCGCTGGTGAAAAGCATGTAGTTTATATACAGATCAAATCTATGACCTTGGTCTAAATAACAGGTAGTAGATAAGTGAGTCCTTGATAATCAGCTCCATTTTGTTGTATGATGGTTTCAGTATCCCTGTACCAGGTATGATGGTGCACACCTTTAATCCCAGCACTTGGGAAGCAGAAGCAGCTAGACTCTGTGGCTTTGAGGTTTGGATTTACATAGCAGGTTCCAGGACAGTCTAAGCTATGTAGTGAGGCCCTACCATAAAAAAAAATTAAAAAAAAAACAAATAAAATTCTCTTGAGAATTTAGGCATGAATGCTTTAGTAGTTTATGCTATAAAAATAAAATATTGTCTTTTAGGTAGGCAGAGGTGGTACAGACAGCACTTTAATCCCAGGAGGTGAGACAGGTGGATCTTTGTGAGTTCTAGGACAGCCAAGACTACTGTATAACAGAGAGACCTTGTCTCAACTACCCCCCGCCTCCCCCTCAAAAAAAAGGAACTATCTTTTGCAGCTAAGTCACTGTTTTTTGTTTTCAGTCTGATCGCCCTGGCGCATCTCCCAAGAGGAATCATGATGGCGAGTGCACAGCTGCCCCAAGTGAGTCAGGGATTTCTCATCTTTGGACAGTAGCTATTGTTATAGTTTAGGAGACATATGGATTAAGGATGTGTGTGTGTGTTACAGTAATTAGATTACAGACAGCTGATAGCATATATACTAGTAGTACTACACATAGTCAGTACATATGGTCAAATTACATTGTTTTGTTTTAGTTTCAACTTTCTAATCTGTTAAAGGTTGTCTTAAGAAGCCTTTGAAAATACAATACTGTCATATAAAGAAATGAAACTTACTTTTAAGTATTTTGGGAATCTCTGTGGCCTAACCTGGCGGTGGTGGCGCACACCTTTACTCCCAGCACTCAGCAGGCAGATCTCTGAATTTGAGGCCAGCCTGGTCTACAGAGTGAGTTCCAGGAAAGGACCCAAACCTACAGAAAAACCCTGTCTCGAGGAAAAACAAAACAAAACAAAGCAAGTTCCAGGACAACTAAGGCTACACAGAGAAACCTTGACTCGGGGCTAGGGAAGTGTTTCTCTTTAGGTTTAGAATATAACTCAGTGTATGTCTGCTGTGTAGGCATGAGGGCCTCAATTCAGATCCCCTAACCCACATATGCATGAAAAAGAGACAGAAAAATATTGGAGCTAATTTGACCCAATTGGGAGTTTCTAGGTTCAATGAAAGAAAGAGTCTCAAAAAATAAGGTAGAGCTAGGTATGGTGACCCATGTCTAATCCTAGTTCTTGGACAGCGGCAGATGTATCTCTGGGTTTGAAGGCAGCCTGGTCTATATAACAAGTTCTAGGCTAGCCAAGGCTATGTAGTCAGACCTGTCTCAAGGGGGAGTGGGGGCGTGTAGAAAGTGTTTGTGTTGGTTATTGTGTTTTAAGTTATCTCAGTATCAAATATCTTCATCAGGGTCCTTTATAAACAGCTCATGGCCTTTCCCAAAGAAAGAGTTTGGACTCCAGTTTTAATCCCGCCTTTCTCACTTAGGTAGTTGTAACAGCTAAGTTGAGTTTTTGAAACACTAACTACTCCCCAAGTGCAAGTTTTATTTCTGATCATTTTGTTTGACTCAACTGTGTGTATAAATAAAGGGACGTTGCTTAATTTTTACTGAATCCTCTGTTTTCTTCATTTCTTCCTCTATTCCTTGGAGAATTAAACCTTGTCCCACTCTCGCCCTCAAAAATAACAAGTCCATTTAATAGATACTTCTTTATACTTTTGGTAATAAAATTTATTTGGTTTTTAGGCAATCGACAAATTGAGATTCTGGAATTGGAAGATCTGGAAAAAGAATGTTCTTTAGCTCGAATTCGCCTTACGTTGGCTCGGCATGATCCATCAGCGATTGCCATTGCAGGTAGGAATTAACTTCTAACCAACCAGTACCAATGACACAGGACCAGGCAGTGGTGTTATTCAGATATTTGTAAATAATCAAAGCTTTTTGTCTCATTTGTGTATACTCTTAGGTGCACTAACTAGCTATATTCCATTTCCACAGGAAGTTCATCAGCGAAGGAGATGGTCACTCTTTTGGTTCAGGCTGGCCTCTTTGACACTGCCATATCACTGTGTCAGACTTTTAAGCTTCCCTTAACACCAGTCTTTGAGGGGCTAGCTTTTAAGTAAGTAAAAATTGACTTTTAATAGCTTTAATGTCTCTGGAAAGCAGTGGCACACGCCTTTAATCCCAGTACTTGGGAAGCAGAGGCAGGTGGATCTCTGAGTTCGAGGCCAGCCTAGTCTACAGAATGAGTTCCAGAACAGGCTCCAAGGCTATGCAGAGAAACTCTCTCAAAAAACAACCAAAAGTCTATAATTTTCTAATCAGAAATTCTGTCTTATTATTTAGTGTGATACAATAATCAGATGCTGCTAAACCATTGTAAAGAGGTGCTCTGGTTTATGCAGGAATTTTTTAAATTGATAACTAATAATTTTATTTTAAACATAATCTTTATCAGGAGTAGTGGACAGGTAAAGGCAGGAGAATCGAGTTCAAGGCTAGCCTCAGCTATATAGACCATGTCTCAAAAACAGACCAAACATCTTGATTTTTAAGCTTTCTTGGAAAGACACTGAGTTAGATAATGATAATAGTGTTGGTTCTAGATGAGGCGTGTCCTCTTTCCAGGCCTTTGGGATCGCTTTTGGCGCTTGTAGTCATTTTTGAAAACGTTCTTGTTTGTCCTCTTTCTCGCGTGTGTAAGGATAGCTTGGGACATTGTTCTCTTGAACTTTCACCTTAATTTTGAGACAGGATCTCACTGACATCTGGGACTGGCCCAATAGGCTAGGTTGATGGGCCAGTGAACTTAGGAGTGCTCCTGTTTCTACCTCCCCAACAATGGGATTACTGTCATGCCACCATGCCCAGCTTTTTATTTGGTTGCTGGGGATCAAACTTGTGTCCTACACTTGCGTAACAAGTACTTTATCCTCTCAGCCGCTCAGCTATCCCTAAAAAGTCATTATGAGCTGAGGGTTTAGCATAGTGATAACACTTCCTAGCTTGTGCAGGGTCCTTCCTAAGTTCTGCTCCTAGCACTTGTTTTTTGAGACAGGGTTTCTCTCCATATAACCCTGGCTGGCCTAAAAGTCATAGATACTCCAGCCTTCTAAGTGCTGGTATTACAGACAACTTTTTATTGAACTTGTAGCTACTCGTTTGTGAAACATTCTAATTTGGGAAACTGGAGAAATAGCTCGAAGGATGAGGTGCTTGGCCTCCACATGTACCAGGCTTGCAAATGGTGAACAGACATACCTGAGGCAAAACACCCATATATATACAATATATATATTGTGTGTATATATATATATATTGTGTGTATATATATATATTGTATATATATAATAAAGAATTTCTTATTGAAACATTCTAATTGAGATAGGGACTATGTAGCCAAGGCTGGCTGAAAATCTCAGCGATCTACCTTCCTCTGTCTCCCAAGTGCTGGGGTTGAAGGTATACAAATGTCTCTTGACAACTAATAGGCATGTGGGTCATTCAGCTGTGTGACTTTTAGAAGGAGAAGAAGCCAATGTACTAGTAATGAACTAAGTGATAGGCCAGAGCTAAAGTTGACTTATCTGCCTAGATGTAGTAGCAAAATTAAGTGGCACTTCAATGGTTAGTTACCACTGTTGGACCATTTTCACTGCAGGTGCATCACATTGCAGTTTGGAGGAGAAGCAGCACAAGCAGAAGCCTGGGCCTGGTTAGCAGCCAATCAGCTGTCTTCCGTCATCACTACTAAAGAGTCCAGGTATCCTGGTGTTCCTCTAGGCCTGATAGATTCACCTTTTGCAAAGCTATAGCACTCTTTCCTTGAATAGATAGCATTTAGAATTTTTCTTTTCAAGACAGGGTACACTGATCTGTGTATCAGTCCCGGCTGTCCTGAAACTCATTTTGTAATCCAGGCTGGCCTCAAACTCACTGAGATCCACTTGCCTTTGCCTCTTAAGTCCTGGGATTAAAGGCATGCACCCCCACCGCTTGCCTTAATTTGAGGTGTCTTATTGTTGTTTTTAAATATGATCTTACTATGTAGCCCACATTTTTCTCAGATTTTCGGTTCTCCTGCCTCACCTTCCTGAGTGATGGGATTGTTTACACTCATGCAATGTCATACCTGTCTTTATTTATATGGGGTGTGTGTGTGTGTGTGTTTGTGTATTTTCAAGTTACAGGAAGTTGTAACCATGTAATACTGATGCTGGGAATCAAATGTGGGTTTTCTGGAGAAGCATCTGAGCTAGCCCTCCAGCCTTCCGCTAAGTTTTTATAGAATCTGGAAGTTAGTTTGGAGAGATGACTCAGTGGTTAAGAGTACATGTTACAGCCAGACATGGCATACACTTTTAATCCCAGAACTAGGGAGAGAGAGGCAAGCTGTTCTCTGTGAGTTTGAAGTTGGCCTGGTCTACGTAATGAGTTCCATTACAGCCAGAGCTAGGTAGAAACCCTGTCTCAAACTTAATTAATCAATTAATTAATTAATTAAAAGGGGGCTTATTGCTCTTGCAAGACTCAAGTTTGACTCCTAGCACCCACATCAGCCAACTCACAACAGTCATAAGTCTTTTTAAAAATTAAAAATACTGAGTATGGTAGAACTTTGTTTTAATCCCAGCACTTAGGAAGCAGGGATAGGTGGCAGTCTGTGAGTTTGGGGCCAACCTAGTCTACATTAACAAGTTCTATAACAGCCAGAGCTACTTGATAGAGAGACCCTGTTTCAAAATAAAAAATAAAAGCTGGAAGTTTATAATTAGGCTGACAGTTATAATTAAGACTATGATGTATTATCTATGAGATATCTCTCCGTATCCCCTTCCTCAAAAGCAGAGGGACCTTTTAGCTTAGTGTGGAATAGATAGCCTAGGTTCACAGCTACTTTCAAGGCTGGGGCAAGAATATCACTCATAACCACAAAATTAAGGCCAGCCTGGGCAATATAACAAGACTATTTCTCAAAGGGAAAAACAAAACAAAACAAAACAAAAAACCCACAGCCTTGGGACTGAAGAGATCACTTCGTTTTTTAAGAGCACTCACTGTTCTTCCAAGGGACCTGGGTTTAATTTCCAGCACCCACATGGCAGCTCACAACTTCTTGTAACTCTGGTTCCAGGGATCCAACACCCCCTTCTGGGTATTGCATGCATGTGATACACATAAAGGCGAAAAACAAGAATTTTTTTTAAAAAAATGAATCTATTGCTTGGTCAGTTTGGGAGATCAATACTAATAATGTGAACCAATTTCTTTTTTTTTTTCTAAATCCTAGAACAAGGGAATTAAATTGTATGTAGTTCATAAGAGAAAAATAAATCTTAACTCATTTGATTTCTTTTTTAAATGTTTTTGGGGCTGGAGAAATGGCTCAGCAGTTAAGAGCACTGGCTGCTCTTCCAGCGGACCTAGGTTCAGTTCCCAGCACCTACATGTCAGTTCACAACTGTAACTCTAGTTTTTATTACCTCATCTAATTTCTTGTTATCATTTAGCTGTATTACCAACTTATTTGTTAACTGGAGAGATGACTTAGCAGTTAAGAGCACATACTTACTGCTCTTGCAGAGGACCCTAATTTGATTCCCTGGTACCTACATTGTAGAAAAGAGAGTCAACTCTTAAAAGTTGTTCTGTAACTTCCAGATGGATGGTATGGCGTATGAATTCCCTACCCTCCCCTCCCCCCCACACACACACACTAAACTAAGTGTAAACTTACAATTTTTTTTTAATGTGAAACAGCTTCAGTGTGTCTGCTCACACCTATAATCACTGCACTCAGAAGGCAGATAGTAGGCTCTTAAGATCAACCTGGTATATGTAGTAAGATCTCCCATCTCTAATAGTTAATTAATAGAAAAGGAATCTGAACTCCTTTGTCCTTTTTACTTTTTTCAAGTGCTACAGATGAAGCATGGAGGTTATTGTCAACTTACTTGGAAAGATACAGAGTCCAAAATAACTTGTATCATCATTGTGTGATTAACAAGTTGTTGTCTCATGGAGTCCCTCTGCCTAACTGGCTTATAAACAGTTACAAGGTATGTGATATTGAAGTAGGGTGATAATTTGAGAAAATGTTCTGATTCACAACTCAGTTGTGGTGGCAGTACTTGGGAGATGGAGGCAGCCATTGCTACATAATGAGTTCAGGGTCTGCCTAGGCTAAATGAGACACTGACAGAAAGGTGGAAGAGGGGAATAGAGAGAATTCACTGATTTATATTTATATCTCAATCACAACTAACAGGACTAAAATAATTCTACGCAGAGTAATGGGAAATTAAGTAAGCCTTCTAGCAATTAAGTACTAGGAATTTAGATTTAAAGTTTCCTGGGTTAATAATTAGATTAATATCTACTTCTGTACTTACTAAACAGTGAGCTTATAATTAGAGTAATGAGTAGCATATTATTAGATATGGTACAGTGTCTACTGTTGTTGCTACAACAGTGTTTTTTAGAATCAGGATTATATATTGGTCTATTGTCTGTTCACATGAAGAAGTACCTGGGCAGGCTAGCTTTATAGAGAAAGATGGGGTTTCTTTGCTCACAGTTTTATAAGCTAAACATGAAGAACACATGGCTCATTGTTGTGGCCATCAGTGAGTACTGTGTTATATCATAGCAGATTGCACTGTGATGGGAATGCATGGGAGAATAATATGGTCATGTCATCAGACAGGAAGCCAGAGAACCATTCAGCTTTGAGAACTAGTTTAATCTCTTCAGAGAGGACAGTGCCCTCCTCCATGTAAACATCCTCCACTTGGTCCTACTTCTCAAAGGTTCCTTTCTCTCCAGTGCTATCACATTGGGGGGCTAGACCTCCAACATAGGAATCCACATCTGAACTATACAAAAATCATCTATAGCAAAATGGCTTGAATGGTATCTTCTTTAAAATGTAGATTCCTGGGTCTCATGTAAGATTACCTGGGGCAAGATAACAGAACTCCACATTTTGACAAGCTTATGTATGTATGTATGTATGTATGTATGTATGTATGTATGTATTTGAGGCAGGGTTCTGCTGTAGTTCTGGCTGGCCTAGAATTTACTGTAAACTGGGCTGGTCTTGAATTTACTATGTAAACCAGACTAGGTTCAAATTCCACTAGCCTCCCCCTCCAACTATTAAAGTGTGCAGCACCAAATCAAGTTTTTGTTGTTGTTGTTTTAGTGTATAAGTTTCATGAGTTCATGTGCTGTTCTTGTATAGGAGCCATGCCAATCTTCTCTTTATCATTCCAATTTTAGCATTTATGCTGCTGAGGCAAGCATTTCTGATCTGCTTAGGATGTACACTTGAGTGTGAAGATAATAATCTGAAGCACTTTTATAGAGGTTTTTTGTTTGTCAAAAGAACAACCAAATTATAGTGTTAGGCATTTGTAATTACAGAACTTGGAGAAGACTGGGTTCAACGCCAGCCTGGGTTACATAGCAAGACCCTGTCTCAAAAAAATCGAAACAGTTTACCTAGCATACAAGAAGTGCTGAACTTAATCCGTAGCACTGCATAAACTGGATGTGGTGGTATACATACGGGGTCAGAAGTTCAAGATCATGAAACCCTGCCTAAAAAAAAAAGAGAGAGAGAGGAAAGTAGAGAAAATTAGCTAAAAGAAGAGTAAAATTGAGATTATATCAGAACAAAGAAAGTATCTTCATTATAATAAAGTATCCATTGACTGAGTAAAGCATCCTTACTGTAATAAAGTATCCATTGAGTAAAACATGGTTACAGTAATAGAATTCAGCATCCTCACTGTAATAGAGTATCCATTGAGTGCACATAATCCCTGTAATAGAGTACAGTATCTTCACTATAATGGAATACAGAAGATCTTGCTGGTGGTGCCCACCTTTAATCCCAGTACTCAGGAGGCAGAGGCAGGTGGATCTCTGAGTTCAAGACCAGCCTGGTCTACAGAGGGAGTTCCAGGACAGCCAGGGCTATACAGAGAAACCTTGACTTGGGTGATAGTGGGGAAGTGGTACAATATCCTCATGTAATAAAGCATACTTACTGTTCATAAGTGAGGCTGTTTATCTTTCTATCACTTGATTTACATAAAACACAAATTTAAAACTGGTGGTACTTTTGCATTTCATCATTTCTAAGAATTGGTGTATATATCCTGTCACTTTAGTGCTCAGCATTTCTGGGAAGACATGTTGACATTACTAATGTAAAATTGAAATAGGGACAAGTTAAAACGTGTCTTGGATCACAAAACAGAAGAGAAAAGCCATTCAACAGATGGAGCTTTACTGTATGCCTGGAGGTAACTGGGCTCTTGGGGAGTTTACAAATCTAAAGAACAGATTAAACCCAGGCGCTCATAAGTAACCTTTTTTTAATTGTGTGTTGTTTGTTTTGAGGCAGGACTATATAGCCCTGCTTACCTAGATGTTTCTTATAAGTTAAAATACAACTATATTGAAAATATTAAATGGAAAACCTGTTATTTGTTGATGCACAGAAACAATGTATGTTTCCGTGGTACATTTAGGGGTGTGAGCATTTGGTTTCTTGCATATTTTCTAAAACATTCTAGAACGCAGCACTATTCTATTTCAACTGGGAGTAGACATGCTTATAATTGTTGCTTTTTACAGAAAGTTGATGCTGCTGAGTTGCTTCGTCTGTACCTGAACTATGACCTTTTAGAAGAAGCTGTAGATTTGGTCTCCGAATATGTGGATGCTGTATTAGGGAAAGGACATCAGTACTTTGGAATTGAGGTAGATGCATATGAATGTTTCCTTTTGATTGTGTATTACCGCGCTAAGTAATAGGTAAGGGAGTATTTAAAATAAATTGATATAAAGTATATAGTTATATAGTGAAATATTGATACTCTAGGGATCTCTAGTTTCTTTTCTTCTTTTTTAAGGTTTATTTTTAGCCAGGTGTGGTTGCTCACTCCTTTAATCCCAGCTTTTGGGAGGCAGAGTCAGGCAGATCTCTGTGAGTTCGAGACCAACCTGATCTACAGATTTCCAGGACAATCAGAGAAACCTTAAAAATAAAAAGGAGGGAAGGAAGAGAAAAAGGATTTATTTTTAATCATGTGTATGCACCACCTGCCTGTGAGTGTCTGAGAAGGCCAGAGGCTTCTCTGAAGCTAGAGTCACAGGCCTAGATAAGAATTCTGGGAATCAAATTCAGATCCTCTGAACATATAATGCACTCTTTTTTTTTGGCATTTTTGAGATATGATCTCTGTATTATGTAGCTCTGGTTGTCCTGGAACTCTTTGAGATCAGATGAGTGATAGTGCAAAGTATTAATATATTAGCTTAACTGAAAGAAAAGGGAGAGATCCATGTATGTGTGTTATGTACATGTAATTCCTTTTTCTTATTACACTTATTGTGTGTGCACACACACGTATGCCACACTGCACATGGTGGTCAGAGAACAACTTGGGGGATTCATGTCTTTCTTTCCACTATGTGATCCAAGAATTGAAATCAGTAACTTAGGCTTGGTGGCAAGTGCCTTTACCATCTTATGAGCCCCATACAATTTCTTAATGGTGGGGCAGGTGGGTTAAAATGTTTCATGTATAGAATCCTGCAAAAGCAACTACTTAGAAGAAATGATGTTATGTTAATAATAGACATTTTCTTTCAGTTCCCACTGTCTGCAACAGCCCCAATGGTATGGCTCCCATACTCCTCTATTGATCAGCTTCTCCAGGCTCTTGGAGAAAACAGTGCCAACAGTCACAACATTGTAGTAAGTAAATCTCTGAGTTATCTTCACCAAAGTTCTAATGGCAGGCATATCCTAAGGCATGATTATCGATTCTCTAGAAAAGAGGGGACAAAAGCCACTTATTGCCCATAATATATTGTACCTCACTCCCTTTCTAAATAAAAAAATCTAAACAACCATTTCAGAAGTTTTAAGAAGGAATTATCTAGGCTTCAGTTACATAGAGATAATGACCTACAGTTCTTTCTTAAAAGGTGCTTAGCAGGGCAGTTCTACAGGATGAATAGTGCTTGAATGCAGTGCTATCACTGTATTCAATTTAACTTTCAGTATCCTGCGTGATATCTGTAAATGACAATGTGTTCTGGAACCCATACTTGCTACAACTTACCCTAAAAGGTAAATAAATACATAAAATAGTAGTATTTGCTTTCTTGATCTTATAAAAATGACTTTTTTGTTTGCTAAAGTGTCTTCCCAACCCTATCAATCAGAACTCACAAGATACGGTTGCAAACAACGTGATAACAGTAGCACACACCTATAGACCTAGCTACTTGATCTTAGGAGTTTAGGGTCATCCCAGGTACATAGAAAATTGGCATCTTAACAAAACTGAGTGAAAGGCTATAGGAGTATGAGTTCCTTGCTTTTTTGTTGCACTCCCCTTTTGTTTTTGAATGTGTTAGGTGTATGCTCCAGCTGCTCCCAAACTCGTGATTTTCTAGCCTCAGCTTCCCAACTACTATGTAGGCATGTGCCACCATACCAAGACCTGACCTAGTTTCTTGGGGTTGGGGGGGGGTTTGTTTGTTTATTTATTTGTTTGTTTTGTTTTGTTTGGGGGAGTTGTTTGGTTTTTTCCAAACAGGATTTCTGTGTGTAACAACAGCACTGGCAGTTCTGGAACTTGCTCTGGCTAGGCTGGCATCAAACTCAACAGAGATCTACCTATCTTTGCCTCCCAAGGGCTGGGATTAAAGGTGTGTGCCACTGTTAACAGGCCTAAATTGTTTTTATGGTGTTAATTAAGCAGGAAGAAGATAAGGTAGCCCTGAAAGTTAGTTACTATCAGTTGGATCTATCAATTTAAAATAATTCAGTAAATGTTTGTCCTGTATTTTACTAAGGAGCTAATGAACCAGTTAAATCAGATGTAATGGGGGCTAGAGAGATGGCTCAGCAGTTAAGAGCACTGGCTGCTTTTCCAGAGGTCCTGAGTTATATTCCCAGCAACCACATGGTGGCTCACAGCCATCTGTAATGAGGTTTGCAGCCAGAACGCTGTATGCATAGTAAATAAATAAATAAATCTTTTAAAAAGTCAGGTGTGAGGTCTCATTCCAGGAAAAGACCTAGTAATTCTTTTAATAAAAACAGTCCCAGCACTTGGGAGGCAGAGACAGGTGGATCTCCGAGGACAACCTTGTCGACAGAATGAGTTCTGGGACAGCCAGATCTTTGTGAGATCCTGACTCAAAAAAGGGAGAAAAATAAAGTAAAATACACTGATGTGGCCTATTGTGGTAGAACACAATGGTAGGATATGGTGAAGCAGAGGCAGAGGATCACAGTTTGAGGTCACATCTTCATAAGAAGGCATTGTGGTGTACAACTTTCATCCCAGGGGGTATGTGTGAGCATTAGGACTAGCTTGGTCTACATAGTGAGATCTAGGCCAGCCAGGCCTGTGTACTGAGACCTTGTCTCAAAACAGAACAACAAAAAAACTGGTGAGCTAGCACTTGGGAGGAAAAAGCAGGATACGCAATACCTTGTCTCATAAATGAATGAATACATACATATACAGACACATGGAAACCGCATACAAACATATATAGTGGTGTAACTAAATTGGAGATGTTGCCCAGTAGTAGAGCTATTGCCTCGTGTGCATAAGGGTTTGAGTTGTACAAACACAAAAATGTGATTCATTACAAAAATAGGAATGTTAGTTACATCTAACAGGGAAAGACCAATTCTGACTGTAGCATCACAGAACAAACTTCTGCGCTGAGTGGAAGTAAAGCACCTAACGTCTCTAATAGGTATACTCTAGTCTTCACTCTTCAGGCTATTCTGTATAATGACTTCCTTCCTTTCCCTTACAGCTGTCCCAGAAAATTCTTGACAAACTAGAAGACTACCAGCAAAAAGTTGACAAGGCAACACGGGATTTATTATACCGTCGGGACTTGTGATCTGGATAGCTCTACTCAGCCTTTGTAACCGATTGGTGCCTCTTAGGGCTTAGGACTACTCCACAGAACCCTGTGCTCAAGGCCAGTTTTTATAACTATGAATCATTTGTATGGCACTTTGAATCTGAATTCTGCACAGGATAAGAGAACTGGAGAGTCAGGACCAACCCCACGGTTGCTGGTGGTGCTATCACGGTTTCTGGTTTTCAACCTTCCTCTCCCACAGCTGCTTTTGTATATGATTCTCAAGCTTTTTCAGAGTTTATATTTTTTTAAGCTACTGAAGACATCCTTTATCTGCAAATGAAAACTGACCTTCACTTTCCATTATACATGATGGTTGTTGGCTTGTTATAACTGGCCACCAATAGTCACTGGATATCTTTTAATTTTTCCTTATCAGTTTTTGTATTTCAGTGGGATTGTTTTGGTCCAGAATTAACATGTATTTTCTGTATTGCAAAGGCTAGTGGTTTTTGCATACTCTTTTCATTATTTATTGTAGAGTTTTTCATATGATCATCAATAAAGTATTAAGTAATTTGCCTAAATTAATTATAAATTATGACCAGCTTTTTAAGGAAAATATATTTTGAGTCTCACTCTAAGCTAATGTTGAGTAAATATCAGAAAAAATTATTGTCCATCATCTATGAAAGAAACAGATTTTCATTTTCAAAATGTATTAGTTTATGTGACTTATAATAATCAAGCTGAACTTGATCATACAGTTAGTCTGATAATATTTTGGAGCAAAATAGAATTTTACTGGTCAGAATTAGAAACATTCATGCATACAAACTTTGGGAAAGGTTAAAAATAATAATAATAAAATATCATTTTATTTTATTCTGTATATTAAGATTTATCTTTCTCTTTTATTTTTTGAGACAGGGTTTCTCTGTAGCTTTGGAGCCTGTCCTGGAGCTAGCTCTTATAGACCAACCTGGCCTTGAACTCACAGAGATCTGCCTGCCTCTGCCTCCTGAGTACTGGGATTAATGGAATTAAAGGCGTGCACCACCACAGCCTGGCTGAGATTTATCTTTCAAGGAAACCATTTCTATACTACTTGTGTGCATGAATGCCCTTTGACTTTCTGGATTTTCATAAGCCTTTAGAATTTATACTAATCAACAACCTATTTATATTACATCGTTTTTAGCTCTATAATACTTAATATGAGATTTTAGGGATTGGCCCTTTCCCTCCCAGCTTTCTAAGCTTGAGGCTTTCCACTACAATATGGAAATATACACACATATTCAGCCATGATCATCTAATCATAGTCTGAGAAATATCAAGCCCTGCTGTGGCCATGTCTGAGCAGCAAGGAGGATGTTAGTGCTGTATCAAGATCTTTTTGGGTCTGGTTGCTGGTCCAGGCAGCGGCTTCCACAGAAGCAGCTCTTGTAGCACTGACCAACTTTTCTTTGCTAACCCCTTGTCAAAGCCAGCCAGGTCTTTCTTCCATTTGTTTCCACCTGCCTCACTCAATTTGCATCCACTTTGGGCCTGTGCTTATATTTACTACACCCTGTGATAGTTTCATAGTCCATACTAATATGACCATTTCTTGTTTTTTCCTACTCTGGTGATTTTTCTGTCACAAAGTATTGTTTTAAAAGTTACCTGAGGGGCTGGAGAAATGGCTCAGTGATTAGCCAGGCTTGCTGCTCTTCCCCATGTTGGGCAGCTCACAACTACCTGAAGTACCAGCTCCAGGGACTCTGACTCCAGCATCTGTACTCCACTGACACCGCACTTCTGCACATTCCCATACATAAACATAATTACATGTGATAAAACATATTGGTTTTTTTTTTAATATTTATTTATTTATTATGTATACAATATTTTGTGTGTATGTCTGCAGACCAGAAGAGGGCACCAGACCTCATTACAGATGGTTGTGAGCCGCCATGTGGTTGCTGGGAATTGAACTCAGGAACTTTGGAAGAGCAGGCAATGCTCTTAACCACTGAGCCATCTCTCCAGCCCAAACATATTGGGTTTTTAAAGGTTCTTTTGTGCTAGGAGTGAGCTTCAGTGGTAGAACATTTGCTTAGCAAGCCCAAGGCCCTCAGTCCCCAGCACTTACTGCAATGGCTGCAACAGGTGCCCTTTTTGGCAGTACTGGATTTGGTAGGCCTGGGTGCCAAGCCCCGTGTTTGATCCCAAACACCACAAAGGGGGAAGGAAAAAGATAATATCACTGAGTTTTCACATGATAATTTTTAGTGAGTATGTTACTATTATTATTGTAACTATGTAAAATTTGCTTTACAACACTTTTTTAGAATTTTTTTTTTCTCTGCCAGTCCTTCTCACTGAGTTCTAGCTACTTAAGAACTCTTGGGGTCTGCTGGTCAAAGTGGTGCACACCTTTAATTCTAGCACTCACACTCGAGACAGGAACAAGCAAATCTCTCTGAGTCTGAGGCCAGCCTGGTCTACATAGTTCTAGGACAGTCAGGGCTATATAAAGAGAGCCTGTCTCGAAAAAAGAAGAACCCTTGAAGTCAGTTGTCACCAGTTCAGTACCTGCCTTGTCTCTATTCTGACTCCCTGTGGTTAGCTGCTTAGTGTTTCTCAAACACTGTTTCCTAAAACTTTACCGAGCATGTAGGGGTCAGCAAATGTCAAAAAGTAGGTTTGGAGAGATGGCCCAACTGTTAAAGAGTATTTTCTGCTCTTCCGGGGGACCAGAGTTCAATTCCCAGCACCATCACCCTCAACAGTCAGCTTTTAACTCCAGCTCTAGGGAATCTAAAGCCTCCTGAAGTACCTGTCCACATAATGACAGAGGCAGAGGCAGGCAGGTCTCTGTTCCAGGAAAGCCAGAGCTATTAAAGATTCTTTTTTTTTTTCATTTCCCCCAACATAGGGTTTCATGTATCCCACACCAGCCTTGAATTCAATGTAGCCAAAGATGATGTTGAATTTCTGATACTCTTGCCTCTGCCTCTGAAGTACTAGGGTTAGACATAAACCACAGCGTCAGAATCTAACCCTGGTCTCTATGTATACCTGTCAAGCACTCTACCAACTGAACTGTATCCCAAGCTCCAACTCCAATTTGAAGACATTGGTTTCTGGGGAGGAAGAGTGGCATCAAGCAGATTGGCAGAATCTCCTCTCCAGCCCATTGCAAATACTAATACTCCTCTCAAATGAATATGGATGGGATTTATTTATATGTAATTAGCAAAAAGAAAAGTCTGTCAATGAACACAGTGTAGATAAGAGGATCAAGGTGGCTTACCTCAATCTGGTACAGTTTCCATTAGCACATAGTTTTATATTATAGAAATTTATGGTTTTAAATTTATGAGTGTTTTGCCTAAATGTATTATTGTTCACCATGTGTGTTCCTGGTGACCATGGGGCCAGAGCAGGGAGGGGCATCAGTACCCGTGGGACTGGAGTTACAGATGGTGGTAAGCTACTATATGTATGCTGGGAATCAAACCTGGGTCCTCAGCAAGAGTTTATTTTTATTTGTTTTGGTTTTTTGTTTGTTTGCTTGCTTGCTTTTTAATCACTGAGCTTCATCATAGAAACTCCTAAAGTTTCCTTTCATCTATGCTATTCTTCCCAATCACGGTACCTAAAAACATAGATGTTCCTGTGTTCCTGGGCTCTTCGCACATACCCGAGAATTAGAGACTTGGATGCAAATAACTCACCATTAACCTTTCATTGTGTCTACTCAGAACTCAATAAGTAAAAGGCCAATTTATTGTTCAAATGACCTATGGGCTAAATATAGGTATTTCTTTCAATAAACCAGGCTTCGTGGTTTAAATGAACTTCCATAAAACATGTAAAGTCAAATAATGTGGTATTAGGAGTAAGCTGATCTTTGTCCTTCGTTCTTAGTACAGAACTTCAAAACCTTTGGAATTTCCTGAGCTATGGGAATTTGCTTAATAAGCTGAATATTGGTAAGTTCCTAACTAGCTTCCAAAATGGAACTGCTCACCAGAAAGCAACCACAAGATTTAAGGGTTAGCACTTTGAACCAGCCCAACTTTCTAGTAGAAATAAGATCTGGGGCCAGTCTTGTGGCCAGCAATTTTGGCAATCAAGGTCCTTTAAAAAATTAACAAATGGAAC
Source organism: Myodes glareolus (assembly GCF_982192425.1). Taxonomy (NCBI): domain Eukaryota; kingdom Metazoa; phylum Chordata; class Mammalia; order Rodentia; family Cricetidae; genus Myodes; species Myodes glareolus. The sequence goes on along the minus strand of NC_142035.1, from coordinate 88,250,444 downwards.
TTCCCACATGGAGACTGATACTCTGGTTACACAGGAAGGCTGGGCAGAAGCCCTTGCCTTCCCCTGCATCTCACCCTATTTACTATCCTTATACTAACTCTATAGTAGTAATAAGTCTAGAGTTCTTCTGAGCTCTGAGAGTGGTATTAGTGAGAGCCAGTCAAGTGCAGGTGTTCCTGAAATCGGAACCCTATGGAGTCTGGTTCTAATTCCAGGTGGCCAGAATTGAGTTGTACCAAAGACTACCCACTTTGAGGTGAAACAATAAATATATTACATTTAGCTAAATCAATACAGCCATGAAATTTCATCCTACCTTACTGAATTGGCTCTTTTGTGAATTGTCCACAGAGTTAATTGCCTTTGCCAGTGAATTCCAAAAGGCAAAGCTCTTAAATAGGTTCAGGAAGCTTAGCTCTCAAAATTACCAAATAGTAAAGACCACCTACCAAGTGAGTACAACTAAATATATTTGAAAATATTTAAAGATGATACAGGTGTGAGAGATAGATGAATAGTTAAGATCCTGTAATGCAGTTGGGGGTGGTGGCACTTGTCTTTAATCCCAGCACTTTGTGGGCAGATGCAGGTAGACCTCTGAATTCAAGGCCAGTCTGGTCTACAAAGTGAGATCCAAGACAGCCCGGACTACGACCTAGCACCCACAACGGGTTACTTTTTTTTTTAAATTATTTATTTATTATGTATACAATATTCTCTCTGTGTGTATGTCTGCAGGCCAGAAGAAGGCACCAAACCTCATTACAGATGGCTGTGAGCCACCATGTGGTTGCCGGGAATTGAACTCAGGACCTTTGGAAGAGCAGGCAATGCTCTTAACCACTGAGCCATCTCTCCAGCCCCCCACAACGGGTTACTAACAAGGGCCTATAATTCTAGAGTTTAGTGACTCTAGACTCCAAGGGCACTTGCGCACACACACACACACACACACACTGAAAAGTAGAAAAAAACTAGAGGCAGTGTATGTTTATTCAAATGATGTTCAAAACTTTCATTTGTCAATTGTCAAATGTTTTTAGTTTTTAAAATTAGCATACAGGGTAGTAAGATTCATTTCCTTACATTTTGTTAACCCTTTCCCATCATCTCTTCCCCAAACCTGAGTCCCTTTCCTCCCTATTTTGCTTTCATGTCACATATATTCTACTAGCCTCTTCCTACTGCCTTCAGACCTCTTTGTCCTTCCATGGTTCCCTTTTAGTGTCATGACCTACACATAGACACATACATTAATTGACATGTATAAAAACTAAAGTCTGGGATCCGCAGAAGAGAGGAAATGTAGTTTTTCTTTCTGAGTCTGGGTTAAGTCACTCTAATAATTCCCAGTTCCATCTGTTTTCCTCCAATTGTCATGATTTGGTTTTTCCTTTGTGTTTGCTTGTTTATTTGTTTGTTTTTATTTTGTTTTTTGTTTTTCAAGACAGGGTTACTCTGTAGCCCTGGCTGTCCTGGAGCTTGCTCTGTAGATCAGGCTGATCTTGAACTCAAGAGAGCCATCTGCCTCTGCCTCCCGAGTGCTGGAATTAAAGGCATGTGCCACCATCGCCCAAGAATTTGATTTTTCTTTATAGCTGAATCCATTGTGTATATGTACCACATTTATTTAATGCATTCATGTGCTGATGGACATCTAGGCTGATTCCATTTCCTAGTTTATGCAAATCCCCTTGTTTATGTGAATAGTTTCTGAGAAGACTTTCTCAGCAGTTCTCCACTGGAAATAATCACAAGAACTGACAAATAGGATTACATGAAGTCAAAGAGCACACAGCAAAGTAAACTTCTCTCAACAGAGAGAAGAAACAGCCTATAGAATCGGGGGGTCTTTGCCAGTTATACTAAAGGAGGGGAGTTAATATCTAGAATAAATGCAGAACTGGAAAAGTTAACCGCCCCCCCCAAAAAAATCTTCCAAACAATAAATGGGCTAATGAACTGAGCAAGACAGTCCTCAAATTTCCAATAAATGTTTTTAAAGTGATCAACATTCTTAGCCATCAGGGAAATACAAAAGTATTTGAGATTCAATCTCACTCTATTTAGAATGGCTGGCATCAAGAAAATAAATGCCAACAAATGCCGGTGAAGATATAAAAAAGGGAAACCCTTATTCACTGTTGATGGGAATGCAAAATTGTGCAGTCATTGCAAAAATCAATATAGTTTCTCAAAGTTAAAAATAGAAGGAAGATAGAGAAGCAGGTAAAGAGATCATTCCATACCTGCAGACCTGAGTCTGGAAGGAAAGAAGCTCTTACACGTTGTTCCCTTGTGAAATCCCCACTCCCACCCCTTATTCTCAAAGGGACAAGAAGGAATCTCCTAGCAGAATGTTTTAAAAATAGAAACCCAGACTAGCTTGTTCCCAGGAAGATAGTGGTCTTCCCCTCCCACTTGAGAAATTAAGCCCAGCCACCTGGTATAGGCTGATAAAGATGGCCTGACTCAGGAACAGGGTGGCCTTGCTCTAAGAACAAAGAATTAACTGACAGCAAAAGACCTTGCACCTGTGCCAAAGCAGCTTCAAAAAGCCTCTTTGTAATTTCACCTTTAAAAGTCTACCCTGCAGAGGAGCTAGAATTCCTTTCTACCTCACTGCAGTAGGGGTTAGAAATGGGTTCCAAACTAGTTTGTATTATGCTAAATAAACCTTGCTTTATCAATTTCAGTCTTGACCTCTCTGGGGGTCGTAATCTGGGGACAACACTCTGACAGCGTAACCCCATCAATCAATCAGTCAGTCAACCAATCAATGTTTCTTTTTGTTAGTAGGACTAGTGATGGTTCAGCAGGTAAAGGTGTCTGCTGCCAAGTCTAATGATGTGTCTTCAGTCTTGGCACCACACGACAGAAAAGGAGGACCAAGTTGTTCTCTGGCACACACGCGTTTTTTTTTGTTTTGTTTTGTTTTGTTTTTTCTTTTACACAGGGTTTCACTGTGTATTCCCAGCTGGCCTGGAACTTGCTAAGTAGACCAGGCTGACGTTAAACTCTAGGGAACCACCTGTCTCTATCTTCCAATGTAATAACATTTTTTTTTTTGGTTTTTTTGTTTTGTTTTTTGAGACAGGGTTTCCCTGTGTAACAGTCCTAGCTATCCTGGAACTAGCTCTTGTAGATGAGCCTGGCCTCTAACTCACAGGAATTTACCTGCCTCTGCCTCCCAAGTGCTGGGATTAAAGGCGTGCGCCACCACCACCCAGCTAATGTAATACATTTTTTAAAAAAGATTTTTGCTCCAAAGCTACAGAGAAACCCTGTCTTGAAAAACCAAAAAAAAAAAAAAAAAAAAAAAGATTTCCACTATACAGCTACCATATTCTACTGCCATTCTTCCCAAGAAATAAATCAGACAATTATTAACAACTTCAAAATAGTTAACTTTTTCTTATGTTATTTTTTTCCACAAATCTTAGGACACTTTAAATATTCATATTCTTCATCCATAGGTTAAAAAAACAGAAAACGGGCTGGGCAATGGTGGCAGGTAGGTGGATCTCTGTGAATTTGAGACCAGCCTGGTCTACAAAGCAAGTTCAGGACAGGCTCCATAGCTACTGAGAAACCCTGTCTCAAAAAACAAAAAAAAGAAAGAAAGAAAAGAAAACAATCTTTTTTCAAGTTTGTATATATTTCTTCATTCATGTATGACATATGTTGAATGCCTCTTATGTTCCAGAAAGTATGTTTTATAAACATGGGAAACAAACGAATTTTTAAAAATCAAGTTATTGTTCTTGTGCATTTTGTATTTTACAACCAATTAGTGGGTGCATGCAAAATTCAGACATTTACTCTGTAAGGTTATGAAAATCAAATACAATTCTACATTCAAAGTGACTAGCTAGTAACACATAACACACAGTATAAATCATAGTAAATAATGTTCCTTTATTTTTTGAGACAATTTCTCTGTAGTTTTGGAGCCTATCCTGGGATTAGTTCTTGTAGACCAGGCTGACCTCGAACTCACAGAGATCTGCCTCCCGAGTGCTGGGATTAAAGGCATGTGCCACTCCCACCACCCAGCATAATATTAGATATTTTTAGTGTGCTTGGGTAGGAACCTAATTAGTTTCTGTGGTTATAAAAATGTATCCCACCATTTTTTTTTAAAACTTTATTGTATGTGTGTTGGTGTGAAGGTACCAGATCCCCTGGAACTGGAGTTGCAAACAGCTGCAACTGTGAGCCATGTAAGTGCTTGGAATTGAACCCATGTCCTCTGGAAGAACAGTCAGTGCTCTTAACCACTAAGTCATCTCTCCAGCTGCCAGTTATTTTTTAAAGAGGAAGATGGGTATCCACATTACTGTCACCGCCAAAAAGAGCCTTAACAGTGAGGCCGAAATACTCAATGTTCAGAAAGGTCTTGTCTGCACTGAACCTAGGGGGAATGAATTTTGTCATGTGTTACAGTAGTTACTGCAAAGGATGGATTTAAGGTGAGAAATGGATGGGAAGTTGAGTCAAAGAACATCTTCAGAAAGGATAAATGTCTGATAGAGGAGTCACAGTTCTCTGTTCTTATGATTAATGTTAGACTTTTATTCAGCTGAAAGACTTCTACTTAAGGGGCTGGAGAGATGGCTCAGAGGTTAATAGCATTGCCTGCTCTTCCAAAGGTCCTGAGTTCAATTCCCAGCAATCACATGGTGGCTCACAACCATTTGTAATGGGGTCTGGTGCCCTCTTCTGGCCTGCAGGCAAACACAAGACAGAATATTGTATACATAATAAATAAATAAATATTTAGGGAAAAAAGACTTGTACTTAAACAGATCAAAAATTTAGTAGGCTTCCTATTTCACTTGTAACTCTACGATGACTATCATAAACCTTCACGGACTCAGTTTTCTGATTGTAGTCTGTTATTACCATATCCACATTTGTCATGCCTCTGATAAATGTCTCCATTTGGCCTCTGCCACTCCAGGATCTATTTTTATTTTTTAGCTTTTCAAGTGAGACACTATCGCCACTATAATGTCTGACCTATAATGTCAAGAAAGCTCTTCAGAAATGCTGGGGCCTGGTGAAAGGTATGGCTTCTCAACTTTGCTAGTGTAAGTAGGTTTTTAGAATTTTTTATTTTATGTATATGTACTTCACCTGTGTGTATATATGTGCATCACATGCATATTTGGTGCCAGAGGCCAGAAGAGGGTAACAGATCCCCAGGAATTGCGGTACAGACAGTTGTGAGCCACCATGTGGGTACTGGGAATTGAAACTGAGTCCTCTGGACAGACGGTCATTCAATGCTCCTAACTACTGAGCCATCTCTCTAGCCCGGGGTTTTGTTGTTTCTGTTTCTAAACAGGGTCTTACTATGTATCCATGGCTGTACTGGAACTCAGAGATCTGCCTGCCTCTGCCTCTCAAGTGCTTCGACATTCAGTCTATAATTCTGCATCTTTACTACCCATTTCCATACATCTTTCCCAGATTTCTGCTTATACTATTATTTTACTAATGTGTTGTTGTTATTGTTATCTTTAAGACAATAACTCACTCTGTCAGATTGATATTGTATTATGCATAACTGGCTAGACTCACTTGTAGTGATCCTCCTGCCTCAGTCCACTGAGATAATAGATATGAACCAGAATATTCTGCTAGTACTATTAGAATACTTCAGTAGCTCTCCTGTGGTACAGTGCACTGCCTTATAGACCACATTTATACCTCACTTTATAGGCCTGCTCACATTAGTTATAGGTCTAGAAGGAGGTTGGCATGAGTCCTGAAAAATCAGCATTATTTTGCTAGGCAACTATCTCTGGGGAGAACTTTAATGGCTCAAGATGTCACCTGTGTCTAGGGATGGGGAGGTCACTTCTGCAGGCAAACAAGATGCAGAATTTAAAGAGCTCAATATCCCCAGTCTCCTCAAGATTTTTTTCTCTAGCTATAAATGGAGGATTTGGGAGTGGAACAGAAAGGAGTGTTTACAGAAGATAAGTAAGATGAAGAGGGGTTTCTGTAGCCCACACAAATAGTTTGACTCCCCCCCCCCCTCGATATTTTTTCGAGACTGAGTTTCTCTGTAGTTTTTGGAACCTGTCCTGGAACTAGCTCTTTTAGACCAGGCTGGCCTTGGACTCACAGAGATCTACCTGTCTCTACCTCCCGCGTTCTGGGATTAAAGGATCACGGCCCCAGCTAATTTGACCGTTTTCAAGGTCCACTCATTTTCCCTACTAATTGAAGAGTCCAAGAATAAGAAAATGGAGATGTAAACATAAAGAAATATAAAGTTGTAAGTCTGGGAGAAGATCAGACCGTCCGCAGCTTGAGGACTGACTATTAACAGTGGGCTATTTCGCTTCACAATTCATAGCTCTATTTACAAGGCTGGAGCTTCTCTCTGCAAACTGAGAGTAGTGTCCTGGCCATCCTTGATAAACCACAGATATGGGCTGAGTTAACTTTTAGGAGACAGAGATACTGACCTCTGGATTAGGCACTGTCTCTGTTATGGGAAACTGGTGCTATCAAAGGGAAGGCATAGGGCTCCAGTATACACTGCCTGGAGGTACCAGGAGAGACAGTGGATTAATACAGGCACTGGTTTGACTAATGAACTCGGCTAATGGAGGTTGTAAAGGCAATCTGTATCTGAGATTTACCCGGAGATAATGTGAAAAGCTTTCAGCTATCTTCTAAGTTCCCGGCCTAAGAATCAATTATTCTAATTTATTAACCCTCTGACATTACTAGCAGTCTCCTTTTCTAACTAATTGCTAAGGACATTCTTTCTTGCAATTAGTGACTTTTGATGTAATCTCCTCTGAAACATATTTCATGATAGCTGCCTAGTTACCCATTGACCTTAGAACCCCTTCCCGCTTAGGGTCTTCGTTGGGGGCAAGATTGTAAAAATTCCTTTGTTCAGACCTAATGCTTGGTGCCCCTACTATAAAAAGATGGGTTCGGAAATCTACCTTTTGCCACAGCCTAATAAATACCATCTCTGGCTGTCGTCTCAACTAGTTGATACGCTTCTATGCCCTGCGGTGTGTGCTTTTTCTTAATTTTATTTTTAAGTTTGCTTCGAGTTTTCCAGGAATCTGGTTTCTGGTATAAAGTTTGCTTCTGGTTTATTAGACTTTGGTGGTCTGTCCCCATCTTTGCGCGACCCCCCCCCCCCAACATCGTATTTGCGTTTTTAAGAGTCTACAGGGATATAAACACCCAGCATTATAACTATTGTTTAATACTATACCCAAAAGAAGCCACAAGAATCAATGGAACCTTCAGAAGGGTGAAATGCATCTTTACTTTCCTAAATGACAAACAGCTGAAAATAGCCACAAGATGGCGAACAAAGCATTAAAGAAAACACTCGGTTAACAGCGCATGTGCAAAACCTAATCTCCTTGAGGAACTCGCACTAAACGTGGGCCTTTCCGCACTATTGGCCCTTTGCCATTGGCTACCCGTCCTTCTCTAGTCAAAACAGCCAATCGCCTTTTCCCTGAACAAAGTCCACCCTTGCGTGAACGGGGCGGAGCGTCCGGAGAGGCGCCCTGGCTCAGGGCGCATGCGCGAGGTTAGCGCACCGCGCCGGTTAGAAGCGGATCTCCTTGGGAGGCGGTGCCGTGGTCCATGAATATTGATTACGCACCGCGGCCCCGTGCGCCCGCCCCTCCAGACTGCCGACGCTCGGCTGCTCGCGCTCGGGCTCGCGATGGGGAAGAAGTCCCGGGCAGTACCCGGCCGCAGGCCTATCCTGCAGCTCTCTCCCCCGGGTCCTCGGAGCAGCACGCCGGGCCGGGATCCCGACCCGGATCCGGATCCCGAGACTGACTCGACGACGGTGGCGACCATCCAGTCAGCCCCGGCGGCGGCCGCGACGTCGCCCGCGGTGCCTGCCACCGCTGCCCCGGAGGATTCGCCTTCGGAAGGTAAGTGCGCGCGGGGTACCCCTGCCTTTATTTGGGACGTCTGGAACTCGAGCCCGGGGCTTGAGGCCTAGGCCTCCGTGGTGCCTTTTCGGACTCTGTGGGGAAGACTAACCCTGGCGCCTCGGCAGCCGGAGACCGGGAGTCTGAGAGACAGTGACCGTGGACACTGGGCGGCGCAAGGCCCGGCCGCGGCTCATCTGAGGCGCCATTGTGGGTGCAGGGGTTTCTCCCGGGAATCTGTGCAATCCACGAAGGTCTGGTACCCCAAATATCTCCCAATGACCCCCTCGGATCTTGTTAACGCAAAGGGTGAAGGACAATTTCCACGTGCGAGCCTTGAAGCGGTTGAGCCTAGCCTTCTCTGCATGTGTCACACTTGGTTTCGGTTTTGTTGAAATTAAGACAGCCACCTTTTTTCTTTATGCTAGACAAAGCATCGGTACCCACAGATTCGTAGGAAAGTAACAAAACCTGGACATTTACCTGGAACTGTATTTGGCTTAAGAGTAACAGTTAATACATGGAGTGGATGCTGGAGAAGCGGGACCATTATCAAGTGTTAAGAAATCACGTTAAGCCGAGCGGTGGTGACACACACCTTTAATCCCGTCACTCGGGAGGCAGAGGCAGGCGGATCTCTGTGAGTTTGAGGCCAGCCTGGTCTACAAGAGCTAGCTCCAGGACAGGCTTCAAAGCTTCAAAGAAACCTGTCTCGAAAAATGAAGGGGAAAAAAGAAATCATGTTAATAGGAAGAACATAATGTGTGGAAACCTGCAGGTTTATTTACGCATTTTAATTTTTAAATTTTGCAGGTGCCATTATATAATATTCACGTTATTGCTGTCGATGTCACTAAATGAGTGGAAGATTCTAGATCATTGTTTCATTACCTAATTTGGACTATTGATGCGCGCTGGTTTTATAAGTTGATGAAATACAGGCCTGAAAGGTCAAATTTTGATTTTTACTTCTTGTGTTTTCTCTGATCCACTGACTGACTCCCGTTTCATTTTGTTCATTTCCAATACAGATGAACAGGAAGTGGTGGTGGAGGTTCCCAAAGCTGTTCCGAATCCTCCAAAACCAGTCATGACCACCAGACCCACAGCCGTGAAGGCAACAGGTACAGGGTTTTGTTGTTCTTTACCTCTTCCCTAAAGTATTTTAAGTTAAAATTGATTGTGTGCCTGGATTGTCTGTTGGATGGTTAAGTGTTGCTAATTTACTATTTCTCATAAAAAGTAAAGTTTTTCTGGGGTTGGGATTGTCTGGTGGATGGTTAAGTTAGTATTTCTCATAAAAAGTAGTAAAGTTTTTCTGGGCATGGGGTTGTGTTATCAGTGATAGATTAGCAGCCAGGCGGTGGGCACGCCTTAGTCCCAGCACTCAGGAAGCAGAGGCAGGCAGATCTCTGTGAGTTCACGGCCAGCCCGGGCTACAAAGCCAGTTTCACAACAGGCTCCAACGCTACACAGAGAAACCCTGTCTCAGAAATTAAAAAAAAATAAAAAGGCTTTCTGTGTGCAAACTTTAAGTAACATGAAAGTTAATTTTTTTAATATTTATTTATTTATTATGTGTACAATATTCTGCCTGTGTGTATGCCTGCAGGCCAGAAGAGGGCTCCAGACCCCTTTACAGATGGTTTGAACCACCATGTGGTTGCTGGGAATTGAACTCAGGACCTTTGGAAGAACAGGCAATGTTCTTAACCTCTGAGCCATCTCTCCAGCCCCGAAAGTTAATTTTTGTTATTTTTTTATTTATTTACTGCTATGCCTTAAATCCTGTGCACACACAGGCACACAAGATTGCATGCTTCTATGACTTTACCATCTAACTTATTTATTTTTTAAGTCAGAGTGTCTCAAGTGAACCTGACCCTTAACTATTGAGCTAGACTGGCTGGACAGAGACCTCCTCCCCCACTTGCCTGTATGTACCGCTGTACTTCACCCCCAGCACAGTGCTCAACCAGCTCCATGGTCCAAGAGCTCTCAGAGCAAGTCCTTAAGCATCTTACAAACTGAGCCATCTCCCACTAGTTTTTTGGGTATTTGATGTTCTTTAGAGTCACCAGCTATTCCTTATTTTTCATTTTGGTCCTTTATTTGGTTGTGGTTTTTGTTGTTTTCCAGACAGTGATTCATGGTCCAAGATGGCCAAGAACCTATACTGCTGAGGCTCGTGTTTAACTATTGACAGCCCCTGTCTTGACCTCCCAAAGTCCTCTGGTTACAGTTGTGCATCACCACACCACTCATTTTCAAACTGCCTTGACTGGTACCAGTCAAATATTTGTGAAGCTGAAAACCCCTGTTTAAGTCTCCCGCACTCCAGGCACTTCTAGCCCCACTCTCCTGTGGCGTTTGCGGCAATGGTCACTTTGGCAAACCTGAGTTCTATCAACAGTCTAACTCTCACTCTGAGACTCCAGAACAGTCGATGGGCTGAAACTTGATCAGCTGTGAAATGGGTCTACTGTAGTCCTAAGTTACTTCGGTATTAAACTTTACACATATACTTAAATTTTGCGTGCGCGCATGCGCAAGTGTGTATGTATGTATGTGTGTGTATATGTATATGTGTTGTTAGAATTGAATCCAGGGTCTCTTACTTGCTAAGTACATATTTTTTCAACTAAACTGTAATCCTAGTCCTAATTTAGTGATTATTCTGATTTTAAAATTAAGTTCTAATTTGTAAATAAACAAAATGTTAACTCTTTGATTAAACCATGTGGCTGGGAGATTAAAAACATTGGCTGCTCTTCTGAAGGATTTGGGTTTGATTTCTAGTACACACATAGTGGCATAAAATTGTCTGGAACTCAGGCTGGGTGGTGGTGGTGCGCTCCTTTCATCCTAGTACTCAGGAGGCAGAGGTAGGCAGATCTACATGAGTTTGAGGCCAGCCCAGTCTCCAAGATCTAGTTCCAGGATAGTCTCAAATAGTTTAAAAAAACAAAAAACAAGAAAAAAAGTCTGAAATTCCAGTTCTAGGGGGTACAATATCTTCTGTGAGGACACCAGGCATGCCAAATATCAAGTATGGACATGTTGCCAAAATGTTTGTGCACACAATAAAATAATAGAAAGAAATTTAAAAAAAAAAAGTGTGGTTTGGCTCTGGGTGTCACTTAGCAAAGACATGAGGACCAGAGTTGCAATCTGCAGAACCTTTGTAAAAATTGGATGCATGTAGCATCTTGCCTGTAATTCCAGTGAGGAGATGGGTTCCTTAGAGCTGGCTGGGTAACAAGCTCCAGGTTTAATAGGAGACTCCACTATGGGGCCTCCATGCACATGTGCATATCACACATAATAAATTAAAAGAAAAACAATGAAGTCTTTTGTTTTTCTAGAAGGTTTCTTTGTAACACCCTAACTCAAGGCTGGCCTTGAACTCACAACAGAGTTCTAGAGATCCGCCTGCCTCTGCCTCCGCGCCTCCCAAGTGCTGGGTTTAAGGCAGGTGCTACCACCACCTGACTTACTTATTTTTTTTCTTTTGATGTACTATTAATTGCTAATACATCTCTCCAGCCCTGTGTATTTATTTTCTTAAATATTTCATAGACTATATTGGAGTTGGTGTTACTAATGTTTTCCCTTTATCTGTAGGGGGTCTGTGCTTGCTTGGTGCTTATGCTGACAGTGATGATGATGAGAGTGATATTTCTGAAAAAACAGCACAATCCAAAGAGGCCAATGGAAACCAGTCAACTGACATTGATAGTACATTGGCAAACTTTCTTGCGGTTAGTGATGCTTTTGTTTACATGTTTGTTTGTTTGTTTTGAAATAGTACTTTTGCTGCCCTGGCTGGTCTGGAACTTGCAGCTGTCATCCTACTTCTGCCTCCCAAGGGCTAGGAGGCACCATGCCCAGTCATTTATTGCTATTTTTATTATAGGAGATTGATGCCATAACAGCTCCTCAGCCTGCAACTTCTGTGGTAGCTTCTGTTCCCCCTCCAACTCCACCTCGACCAGAACCAAAGGAAGCAGCAACACCTGCCCTTTCTTCCACCTCATCAAATGGAACAGACTCAACCCAGACACCAGGGTGGCATTATGATACTCAGTGTTCACTGGCAGGAGGTGAGTGTGGTCCTTGTTTCAAGATGACTTGAATGTAATCCTCACTGGTATGTTAGTGAAGCCAGGTCTTTAGCTCTAGGATTCAATGTTCTGTCCTTTTAATATAGTATTTGAAAGTTAGTAGATAGGATGATGACCTATACCAGTTGAGTAATAAAAGCCATTGTGGTTTTGTTGTTGTTGTTGTTGTTGTTGTTGTTTTAATGTATACAATATTCTGTCTCTGTGTCTGCCTGCAGGCCAGAAGAGGGCATCAGACCTCATTACAGATGGTTGTGAGCCACCATGTGGTTGCTGGGAATTGAACTCCGGACTTTTAGAAAAGCAGGCAATGCTCTTAACCACTGAGCCATCTCTCCAGCCCAAGCCATTGTTTGGAAATTTTTTTTTAAATATTTATTTATTTATTTATTATGTATACAATATTCTGTCTGTGTGTATGCCTGAAGGCCAGAAGAGGGCACCAAACCCCATTACAGATGGTTGTGAGCCACCATGTGGTTGCTGGGAATTGAACTCAGGACCTTTGGAAGAGCAGGCAATGCTCCTAACCTCTGAGCCATCTCTCCAGCCCAAGCCATTGTTTGGAAATTTTTGAGGGTTCAGAATTCATTTTTTTGAGTATCAGACAGTTTTTAATTTGTTTAATGTGATTTTTATTTTGATGGAGGATTTGGGTCAGGGATTCTCTGTCTAACAGCTCTGGTTATCCTGGAACTTCCTCTGTAAACCAGGATTCTTTGAACTCACAGAGATCTGCCTGCTTCTGCCTCTCGAGTGGCTGGATTAAAAACATGCACCACCGTGTCCGGCTGTGAATAAATTTTGTTTTTGGTTTTTTTGTTTGTTTGTTTGTTTGTTTTTGTTTTTCGAGACAGGGTTTCTCTGTAACTTTTGGAGCCTGTTCTAGAACTAGCTCTTATAAACCAGGCTGGCCCCAAACTCACAGAGATCTGCCTGCCTCTGTCTCCCGAGTGCTGGGATTAAAGGCATGCGCCGCCACCACCTGACCTGTGAATAAATTTTTATTGAAAAAATAATTCTTATAGAGGAGTTGTTTACAGGGAACATTTAGTAATGTCTAAAGATATATATTGGGTATCGCAATGCAGAGAGATTTTTCTTTAGTGGTATACTCTAGGGATATTGTTAAACTCTGCAACTCAGATTTGAGAACCCTATGTTAAGTTGTCATGGTTTAACAGCTATCTTAGGATAGAAGTCAGGATTCTGTGTTTGTGTGTGTGTGTATTATACTTGAAATATGTTTTGTTTTCTTATAGTTGAAATTGAGATGGGAGATTGGCAAGAAGTCTGGGATGAGAACACAGGTTGCTATTATTATTGGAACACACAAACAAACGAAGTAACTTGGGAGTTACCCCAATATCTTGCCACACAGGTGCAGGGATTACAGCATTACCAGCCCAAGTAAGTCTAAACCTGAAGAAGAAATTACTTAGGAGAAAATAGTTACTGTGGGTATTTACCTTTTGTTTTTCTTGACATTCCCATCCCCAGTTCTGCAACAGGTACTGAAGCTGGTTTTATGGTAAACACAGACACCTATACAAAAGAGAAAACTGTTTCTGTTTCCAGTAATAAAAGTGGACCAGTCATAGCCAAACGAGAAGTTAAAAAGGTTAGTATTATAAATACTGCATTCAGTAATTTTCTAATCTAAGAACTTAGTATGATAGTAGTTCACAGCACAAGTGTTCTTAATTTTACCTAATCTGTTTCTGTGTGTTAGATAAGGTTTATAGAAATTGCTAACCATTTTAGTGACTCAGATTTAGTGCTATGAAAACTACTTACGCCATCTAAAGGGACATGGGAATGCTATTATATATATTATACTGATAAATTGTCATGTTTTGTTTGTGCTTTTTGAGAAGCTGACTCTGGAGTTGGGTTCCCACACCATCTCAGACCAATGTGTGTGTTTTGGTGTCCTTTAAAAGCCTATATGTTCTATGGCAAACTGGACCCCTAATTTTAACAGTGAAAAGGACAAATAAGCCACTAAGGGTATTAAAAACATGGGCTCTTGCCGGGCAGTGGTGGTGCACGCCTTTAATCCCAGCACTCGGGAGGCAGAGGCAGGTGGATCTCTGTGAGTTCCAGGACAATCACCAAAAACTACAGAGAAACCCTGTCTCGAAAAGCCCCCCCCCCCCAAAAAAAAAAATTGGGTTCTTAAGAACAGCTAGAAGGTAACCCTTCTTTGTTTGTTTGTTTTTGTCTTTTCAACCCTGCTCATCCTGGAACTTGCTCTGTAGACCAGGCTGCCCTCAAACTCAGATCCACCTGCCTCTGCCTCTCAGTGCTGGGATTAAAGGCGCAGTATCAAATAGTAGCCCTTTTTGTTTGTTTTGTTTTCAAGACTGGGTGGGTTTCTCTGTAGCTTTGGAGCCTGTCTGGGAACTCTGTGAATCATGCTGGCCTTGAACTCAGATCTGTCTGACCTTGCCTCCCAATTGCTGGGATTAAAGGTGTGTGCCACCACCCAGCTACAGTAGCCCATTCCAAGCAGAGGTTTACCCTTCATAAAAATTGCCTGCAGTAGGAACAGGAGGTTGGAAATTCAGCCATGGGAAGCTCCTCCAAGGATAGAAGTCTCAGTTGGGAACTCCAACTGAAGTTTCCCCATTAGTTTCTGCTAGATCAGTGGTTCTCACCCTGAGAGTCACAGGCAGATATCCAACATATCATATATTAACATTTCATTTTATAACAGTAGCAAAATTACAATTATGAAGTTATAATGGACATTTTATGGTTGGTGGTCACCACAACATAATGAACTGTATTAAAAGGTTGCAGTATTAGTGGAGTTGAGAACCACTGTGCTAGATGGTTATAAGCTGATTTGGTGTTACCCCTGTTTGCTCTCAATCAGACAACTCCAGTTGACTCTCCTGGGTGTAAACTTCTGTTTGATGGTGTTTTATTATCTTTCTGATGCTTCTGTCTTTCTTTGCTATTCCTTTACTTGCTTATATACTTAAACTGATTTATTAGAAACTGAAAGCATGGCTATTGTAGACCACTCTTAGACTGTATAGAACAACAACCAAGATTTCCATCTGAACTTGAGAAGGAGGTTTTCTTCTCATTTTAGGTTTCCTTTTAAGAGCCACTTCCCACCCCCAGGATTAGATATATCTAAAATAAAAAGATATGTCAGGTGTGGGGACATTTACCTGCAATCCCAGTGTGTAGGTGGTAGTTGCAGGAAGAACTCAAGCATAGCAAACCTGAGTTATAGCAAGATGAGCTTGTGGGGTGGAGAGTAAAGGGGAGTCATTACTTTAAAAATTCAAAACTCTAGTTGCTGAAGAGCTCAGCAGGAACCCATATTACTCTTCCAGCACCCACATCAGGAGGCTCATAATCGCCAAAACTCCAGCTCTGGGGGAAATCAGACTCTGCTGGCCTCTGTAGATACCTACATTTACATACACATACGCAAACAAAATAATTTTTTAAAGATTTATTTATTATGTGTAATGTTCTGCTCGTTTGTATGCCTGCAGGCCAGAAAAGGGAATCAGTTCTCATTACAGATGGCTGTGAGCCACCATGTGGTTGCTGGGAATTGAACTCAGAACCTTTGGAAGAGCAGGCAATGCTCTTAACCACTGAGCCATCTTTCCAGCCCCCAATTAAAATAAAATTTAAGAAAAATTATAAACAACTTAGATTGAGTAGTCCTTTCCAAAATATTTCAGATTGGGGTTTTTAGGTTTTGGAGTAATTGAATTTATATAAGCATACCTTGTGCATAGGCCCATAGCATGAACTTAAAAATCATTTATAGTTCATATGCATATAGCATGATAATTTCATATAATTTTTTGACATTTATTTATGGGGGGTGGCAGAGTGTAGGTCAGAGGACAACCTGCTAGTATCTGGTAGCATTATAGTTCTTGTCTACCATGTAGGCTTGGTTAGACAGACTCAGTCATCAAACTTGGTTGGAGTTTTGAGACAGCATCTCTGCAGCCTTATTGGCTTGGAATTAAGTTGGGCTTGAATTCACAGAGATCTAGCACTCAGGCAGAGGCGGGTGGGATTAAAGGTGTGCCCTGCCACACTTTTTAGAAAGTGTCTTTATCCACTGAAACCTCTCTTCTAGGCTTTCATATAATAGACTCGCATTATTTATTTATTTATTTGAGACAGGATCTCACTATGTAGAGCAGGCTAATGTCAAACTAATAGATTCCCCCTGCCCCTGCCTCACAAATGCTGAGATTAAAGGAGTCTACCACTATATCCAGCCTTACCTATAATATTTATTTAGTTATTTTTTGAGATGGGCTTTAGAAGCAAATGAATTGTGCATTGAATTACAATTTATTTTGATTTTTCTGAGTGATACACACCACCTTCCATCCCTACCCACCCCAGTACTTAGGATCAGATTAGGTATCATGTGTTAAATTGTATTCCTAATCCCCAAAGTACAAACTTCAAAGACAGCCTTTGCTATATATCAAATTTGAGTCCAGTCTGGGTTACATGAGACCCCATCCCCAATTTTCTATTTTTATCGTTTTGTGATCTGTACATTTCTAGGACGGTTAATTATTCCAATAGATAAAATAGATTTTTGTTTGTTTTTATTTCGAGACAGGGTCTCTCTGTGTATCCATGGCTGTCCTGGAACTCGTTCTGTAGACTAAACAGGCCTCGAACTTGATATCTGCCTATATCTGTCTACTAAATGCTGGGTCTAAAGGTTTGCACCACCACCATCATCTGGTCACTTTAAACATATTAATGAAGCAATTTTGTTTTGAGATTATATAGTAGTCAGGGCTGCCATTAAGTATGCATTATGAAGGGTAAATTCTATATTTCTTTTCCTCTTGTCTCCCAGATTAGATGGCATTTAAGCATGCACCTTCAATGCCCAGCTTAAGCACATATTTTATTTTAGAAACTTTATTTTCCTCTTCAGTTCCCTTTGAAGCATGAGCTTTTTTCATCTTGCAGAAGAAGAAGGTGAAGATTTATGTAGTCATATGTTAACAAAATGCTGATGTCATGGCTGTCTCTGCTTCCTACTAGCTTCCCTTCGATATCCAGAGACAATAGATTGTATATAGTTAGTAGATTGTATATAGTTCAACTACTGCCTTCCTCAAGCAGTGTTTCCTTCGTGTGCGTGTAGTGTGTACTAATATGTTGGGTATGGCTGTTTTGTGCGTATCCAGTAATTAAGAAGCTAGTTAATACAAATAATTGAATATTCCAAGGGATTATTTTGAGAGTTGTGAGTCAATGCTTTTATTCTATATAGGAAGTGAATGAAGGTGTTCAAGCTCTGTCCAACAGCGAGGAGGAAAGGAAAGGGGTGGCAGCAGCATTGCTTGCTCCCTTGCTGCCTGAAGGAGTGAAAGAGGAAGAAGAAAGATGGAGAAGAAAAGTCATTTGTAAAGAAGCAGACCCCGTGTCAGAGGTTAAGGAAACAAGCACAACAGCAGAGGAAATGGGAACTGTCATGAAGCCCCAGGAAGTCACCCTGGACAGCTTAGAAGACCCTTCTCAGGAGGATCTTTGCAGTGTTGTTCAGTCTGGAGAAAGTGAGGACGAAGAAGAGCAAGATACCCTTGAGCTGGAGCTAGCTTTGGAAAGGAAAAAAGTAAGGTTTTTGAATATTTTTAAAATATAGTTAACTTTTCTCTTTGCCATGGCAAAGTGTCTGACATAAGCATCTTAAGGAAAAAAGGATGTATTTTGGATGACAGCTGAGGGTACAGCCCATCCCAATGTGTGGCAGTGATGAGCTTGGCCCTACCGGCACTCTACCTTGAGGATTGTGTATTTCCATAGTCAGAAAGTGAAGATGAATGCTGGTGCTCAGCTGGCTGCTTTTCCCATTTTTTTGTTCATTCTGGGACCCCCAGCTCATGGCATAATGCTGCCACAATAAAATTCTCATGAAAGCCTTTCTTACTAATATACTCATAAATGAGTCTCCTATGTTATTCTAGAACCATTCAAGTGGGCAATGGTGATTAATCATCTCTGATTTAGGGGATTTACTTCCCCTTATTACTGTTGTACTCGGGTTGTTATGCTCAATTTACAACCATTATTGGAACTTGTGTTATTTTTGAAGATTTTTATATGTGTGTGTGTGTATGTAAGAGAGAGAGAGAGAGAGAGGGAGAGAGTATTTTGTGTACATTGATGCATGCCTAGTGCCTGCAGAGGTCAGAGGAAAGACATCAGATCCCAGGAACTACAGTTATAGATGATAGTGAACTACCATGTGCATGCTGGGAACTAAACCCAGTTCTTTTGCAAGTGCAACAGTTGCTCATAACAACTGAACCATCTCTCCAGTTCCCTAAGTGTTTTCTAATCTAAATGAAGTACAGAATTGTTGTTTTGGTTTCTAGTGCTGCTCTTGCTAGTTGTCAAACAGTAAGTAGGTCTTGTGAGATAATATTGAAGGATAGAGGTGGGGTGGCTTCAAACTTGTGACCTTCCTGCCTAGCCCACCCACCCAGTTCTTTTTTTCCCCTCTCCTCTTAGGGGATAGTCTTCGGCTTTGTCTTTAAAAGTCACATGAAGCAGGATTTTTTATTTTATTTTTTTTTAATTTTTAAATTTATGTGTATGAGTGCTTTATCATACACAACTTTATGCCAGAAGAGGGCTTCAGATCGCACTATAGGTGGTTGTGAGGTAACGTATAATTGCTGGGAATTGAATTTAGGGCCACTAGAAGAGCAGCCAGTGCTCTTAACTGCTGTATCATCTCTCCAGCTCCAAAGCTTGACATGGGTCAGTAACAATAACCTGAAGCTTTCCCTGTTTGAAGGTTTGAATCTGTGGAGACCAGCTAATAAAACTATCTCCATTATGTGTTGTGTGCATGTCAGAAGGTTTGTGTTTGTGACACATATCAAAGTTTGTCACTGTAATTAATTATGAATGAACATTTATTTATTCAATTTTTGTGTTTTTTTGAGACGGTTTCTCTGTGTAGCCCAAGCTGGCCTTGAATTCACAAAGGTTTGCCTACTGTTGCCTCAAGTGCTGGGATTAAAAGCATGTGACACTACTGCCCAGCTTTTTTGTTATTTTTTTGTCCCCTCACCCCTAAGCTGAGGGGCAAACCCAGGACCTTGCATTTGCTAGGCTCTATACCACTGAGCTAAATCCCCAACCCCATAAATGAACATTTACTAATAACAGAGGAATATATGGAACATAATTTTGAGCTGTGAAAGAAAGTGGTTAAAAATGCTGCTGCTTCTCAAGTTTTTTTAAATTATACATACAGTGTTCTATCTGCATGTATGCCTACAGGCCAGAAGAGGGCACAAGATCTCATTACAGATGGCTGTGAGCCACCATGTGGTTGCTGGGAATTGAAGTCAGGACCTTTGGAAGAACAGCCAGTGGTCTTAACTTCTGAGTCATCTCTCCAGCCCAAAAGTTTTAAACTTAAAAACCAGTTATGACCATTGTTCTTAGTACTTGCAGTATTTAACTGTTGATAAGTAGTTAATATCATGCTAATTTTATTAACACATTCTTTGTAGGCAGAGTTACGAGCCTTGGAAGAAGGAGATGGTAGTATGTCAGGGTCTAGTCCACGTTCTGATATCAGCCAGCCAGCATCTCAGGATGGACTGCGTAGGCTTACATCTAAAAGAGGAAAATGGAAGATGTTTGTTCGAGCTACCAGTCCAGAATCCACCAGCCGAAGTTCTAGTAAAACTGGACAAGAGACTCCAGAAAATGGAGAAACTGGTAATTTGTGCTTCCCATAAACTAATTCTTTCCCCATCCCTCTCTCTTGGAAACCTCATTACCACTAAGCTTTACATCCCTAGAGCACAGTAAACTGTAGAGTACTGGGTAGGGTGATAAGCCTTCTCTGGTTTTCTTCTTACACAATAGCGGGGAGATGGTGTTCTTAGTATTTGAAATTCTGTAAATGAAGCTTTCTTGTCCATCTCTTGCTTGTTTGTTTTTCTTGTAGACATGTACAAATTTGAGAGGTTGACATCAGTCAGGTCCTGTATTTCTTTTTTTTCTGTTTTTTTTTTAAATATTTATTTATTATATATACAATGTTTTTGTCTGTGTATGTCTGCAGGCCAGAAGAGGGCACCAGATCTCATTACAGATGGTTGTGAGCCACCATGTGGTTGCTGGGAACTGAACTCAGGACCCTTGGAAGAGCAGGCAATGCTCTTAACCACTGAGCCATCTCTCCAGCCCAGGTCCTGTATTTCTTACAGAGTTGGGATTACTACTTTTTTCCACAGCAGGAAATAAGATTGTCCCAGCCTTTTGGTTTCTTTTCTTTGTCTTTTATTGTGCGTGTGTGCCCTGGCATGTGTAGATGAAAGGACAACTTTGAGGAGTCGATTTTCTTCTACCTTTCCATGGACTCTTAAGGACTGATGCATGTCATCCAGCTCATACAGTAGTAAGCTCTCACTGAACCACACTTGCCCCTGTTTTATTGCTTGCCACAAAATTGCCCTAACTTGTGTGTAAGACATGAATATTCCTTTGCTTACTACTGCTAGGAGAACATCAAAGGTCTACTCCTAGCAAGCCCAGTCTACATCTTGGTTCTGTTCTTTGTAAAAGTTACCCTCTTTATTAAGGGTAGGTTGACAACCAGATTCTGTCACAGGATTCAAGTTGTCTCCATTCTGGGTATGGTAGAAGAGCTCTATTTCAATTCCCAGTTAATCAGGGAACTCCAAATAAAGCTAATGTTTTAATTTACATTTGACTCTAATTTTGTGTTGGAAAATTAGGAGTAAGATTTGAGCACCAAACCTTTCTTCACAAGACACTTTACCACAAGACACTTCTTGTCAGTTCTAGCTAAAATGCTACCTAATAATACAAGTAATATATGTTGTTGGTTTTGTTGTTATTGTTGTGTTGTTTTTTGTTTTTTTGAGACAGCAGATAAAACCACTAAGGATGACAATCTGTGTTTGATTCCCAGGACCTGAGTGGTGGGAGGAGTGAGAAAGGAAGTCTTAAAAGTTGTGCTCTGACCTCCACATATGACCCTAACATGCACACATCTACACTCATATGCCACACCTGCACAATAAATAAATGTAATTTTTTTTAAAAAGAATCTGGAGCTGGGTGGTGGTGTGGTGGTACATGCCTTAAACAGTGCGCAGGTGACAAAGGCAGGTGAATCTCTTGAGTTCGATCAAGGACAGCCTGATGTACAGAATGAGTTCCAGGATAGTCAGGGTTATTCCAAGAAACCCTTTCCCAAAAAACAAAATACAAACAAAAAAATCTGGATGGGATGACACCTGCCTTTAATCTTAGCACTTGAAAGACAAGCAGGCAACCAGATCTCTTGAATTCCAAACCAGCCAGGGCCACACTGTGTAGCCTGTTTTGTTTTGTTTTTTCCAGCAAATAAAGAATTCTGGTTTCCTATCCCTGCTATACATTTTGTCTTTTTTATGTACATATACTCTTCCAGACCGTTTGCCTTTTTTTGTTTTTATTTTTTATAGATTTATTTTATGTATTTGAGTGCTCTGTTGACTTTTTGCTAGAAGAGTGCTTCAGATCCCACTATAAATGGTTACAAACCATCATGTGGTTGCTGGGAATTGAACTCAGGAACTCTGGAAGAACAGCCAGTGCTCTTAAGTAGTGAGTCATCTCTCCATCCCGCTTGTTGTTTTAGACCACCTGGTATCTGTCAAAATGGTAGGATGGATAATAAGTTGTACATTTTTATGATGGAATTCTATGCAGCAGTGCAGAAATGAATGACTTGTGATTATGGGTAACAACATAGGAATTTTTGTGGTAGTGTTGAACAAAAAGCAACATGGAAAAGTCACGTTCTGGTCTATATTGAAAGCCAGAAAATAGGCAAAAACTTGATGAAACTAAGGAATAACACCATCAAAATAGAGATTGTCTATAGAAGGTTGTAGGTAGGAAGGTTGAAGACAGGTACAGGGATCCAGATGAAGCCAAATTGTAGTTTCTTTGTTCTTTCTGTTGCTCGCACCATATTACATGTATTTGTCAAGGTGTTCAACAATATATATTACTCTAATAAACATGCTACTACATGTATCTTTATGCACATTTTAGTGTTACTACAGATAATTTTTTTTAATTATTTTTGTTTTATGTAATTGGTACATGAACGCCTGTGAGAGGGTATCAGAAGCCCTGGAACTGGAGTTACAGGCAGTTGTGAGCTGCCATGTGGGTGCTGGGAATTGAACCTGGATCCTCTGGTCAAGAGCAGTCAGTGTTCTTAACTAACTACTGAGCCACCTCTCCAGTCCCTACAGATAGATTCTTAGTTATTTATATCTTGGGAGTGTGTGTTTTGCTTTTCAGCTTTTATTTGAAAAGATTTTTAAACATAATTTTAGTATTTTTTTTTTCATTTTGATTTTTCAACACAGGGTTTCTCTGTGTAACAGCCCTAGCTATCCTGGAACTAGCTCTTGTAGACCAGGCTGGCCTTGAACTCACAGAAATCTGCCTGCCTCTGCCTCCCGAGTGTTGGGATTAAAGGTGTGCACCTGGCTTGATTTTGTTTTTTATACAGAATATAAATATTTTCTTAATTAATCTTCCTTGTGAAAGGAACTATAGGCCAAAAGGAAGATAATGTTCTGCATACAAGTATACCTTCATGTGCAATATATATGGTGGCGTGCCCCTGCATATAAATTAGGACCAAGGGATGGCATCAGACATTAATGGAGGAATAGAAATATTCTAGTCAGTCAGATTCAAGAGCAAACATGACACAAAAGTTGCAAATAAGACCAAGTCAGCAACTTTAATTAGGACACTGCAGGTTTTATAGGGCAGCTTCTGAGACTACAGCGTGCACACGTACACAGCAAGGAAGAGCTAGTTAGAGGCTGGATAAGGAAGTTTTCACTAAATCATATTAACTTCTTATCAACTGCCAAAACAAAACAAATAAATGGGAGCATGTGAATGAGTTTTGGTACACTCAAGGCATATTATAGCAGTGTTAATTGGTACAAATGAATCATTAGTAGTCTTGTTTTCTTGCCAAATTCAGGTATGTTTTATTTTGGGGAGGAGGTCGTATAGTTTTTATTTATTTACTCCTGTACAAACATTAAGACAACATGCATTCTGTGGTAGAGGATGGTAGTGATGTTTATATTGATGACATTGTTGTCCAATATTCCATCGTTTGCTGCAAAAATGCTTTTCTAGAGATCGGGGAACTACAGCCTCACTCTCTCTAATTGACTTCTAACATAGCTTTCAGCTTGATGATAGGAAGGTTAGTCCTGACCCTCAGAGGTCTGGTGAAGTGTGGGCTGCTCACACCAATCTTGAGGAAGTTGCTGGATGCCCTGTAAGCATTCAGGTTCTGTGCCTTGGTGATAGCCCACTACAGTCTTTTCAGCCACCTGCCTTAGGGTCTTAGTGTTCACACCTGTATAACTTAAGTTTTTGTTTAATTGCTCTATAGAATCTTCCAGTTAGAATTACAATGATACTTAAAATTGCTTTTTGACCTGCCACTAGATAGACTTCTAAAATATGATTTTTATAAGTTAATAAGTCAGACTAATAGATTTTATTTCGGATCATTTAAAAATGTAGAAAAAACAAGGACTAGCAAGATGACTCAGTGGGTAAAGGCATTTACTGCCCAACAATGCAGTCATGACTTGAGTTCAATCCCTAGGACCCATATAAATGTAGGAGATGACCACCTTCACAAAGTTGTTCTCTAATGTCCACGTGTGCACAGTGGCATAACAATATACATAGAATATTATTTTAATTATCACTTAAAAGTCTAAGGGGTATCATCTGTTTCTGTAATTCTGACAATTAGGATGCAGAGGTTTTAGGACCATAAGTTTCAGGATAGACAGGGCTACCAAGTAAGATCATATTCTAACTTTCATTTTGTTATCTTAGAGTTTGTAAACTGTCTTGCTTTGTATCCCTGTCTAGCCTAGAGCTCCCTGTGTAGTTTTTGGTGGTGTTGAATTAATTTTTCTTGCCTTCACCTCTCAAGTGTTGGGATCATGGGTGCTTACTACCATGTCAGTTGTGAGGCCCAATAGTGGGAGAGAAGGGGTCTTGGCCAGGTTGCCTCTGCTGGCCCAACATCTCCTCTGCTGTCATCTAGAATAGCTGGGACTATTGGTATAGACAACTATATGAATCTTGATGGTCTATAGTTCTTATAGTTCTTAGCCACTTTAGGAAGGTAATGGGGTGAGTTTTTGGTGGTGGTGTTTTTTTGTTGTGTTTTTTTGGTTTTTTGTTTTGTTTTGTTTTGTTTTTTTGAAAAGGGGGTTCTTTATGGCTGTCTGTTCTGGTACTTAACTGTTTAGACCAGGTTGGCCTTGAACCCTTGAACTCAAAGAGTTTCTCCTGCCTCTGTCTAAGTGCTGGAGCTAAAGACCTGTACCACCATGACTGGCAGTGATGACTTGTTATGTTGTCCAGACTGGCCTGAAACTCAGGATCCTTCTATCCATTCCAGGATACTAACAGGCATGACCTGTGCTTGGCAGCTGAAGGTAATGCTGCTCAAGTTTTCCTATTCCACCCAATTTGGTAAAGAATCCTGTGTATTCCTAGTTTGATATCTAGCTTTTGTAAGAAATGGAAGAAAGATGGTAAAGACAAAGGGAAAGCAGAAACTCTAAGGTAAACAAGGTAGTAGAACGATGAGACTTCGTGGTCGCCTTTCCAGAAAAGGTACGTTTGGTGCTGATGGACGAGTTCTTAGAATTTCAATAAAGCAGGCAAGAGAGGTGCAAAGAGAAAAAAATATGTTTTGGAGCTCTCAGTTGTCTGTGTTGGTTTAATTTCATGGTGTTTTTGTTTTTGTAGCAATTGGTGCTGAAAATTCCGAAAAAATAGATGAAAATTTGGACAAGGAGGCAGAAGAAGAGTCTTCTGAGAAGATAAAAGTCCAAATAGCACCTAAAGTAGAAGAAGAGCAGGATTTGAAAGTACGGGAATTTGTGATCCTAACTGGGGAGGTGGAGATGGAGAAGGCTGGCCTGAGACTTGGGATACTCCTGCTTCAGTATCCCAAATGCTGGGATTACAGGTTCAGCCATCAGACTGTTACTAACTTCTGTTAGCAAATCATAAACTTTATTGTGTCCAAAACTAAAATTCTCATTCAGTTAGAATAAAAGATTTTATTTAAGGCTGGAATAAGAATGATGCTGAGAAGTTGTATGAAAATTGTAAATACTTTCATTGAAATTAATCCTTTGCTGGAAAGAAATACAGGCTTCTCTGATTTACAAGTACTAAAAAGAGGAAAGATTTAATTCTTACGTGAAATGCTTGTCTTTAGGCCGGGTGGTGGTAGCGCATGCCTTTAATCCCAGCACTTGGGAGGCAGAGGCAGGCGGATCTCTGTGAGTTTGAGGCCAACCTGGTCTACAAAGTGAGTTTCAGGTCAGGCACCAAAGGTACACAGAGAAACCCTGTCTCAAAAAACCAAAAAAGAAAAGAAGGAAAGAAGAAATGCTTGTCTTTAAAGAAGGCACATTTGTTTCCAGTTGCATTTGTAGCCTCATGAGATTCTTTACTATCCCACAGGGATTTATAACCAGGGCCACATCTAGATATGCCCAAATCTGAGCTGTTTGAGTCTTAATTTGTAAATAACTGAATGCACATCCTCCATATATGTTAAAACACCTGGGCTGCTTATAATACCTAATACTACACCTAAGACTACATTAACAATTATTTGAATGGCTCTTTTGAAACAGTATCATTATGGAGCAGGCTTGGAACTCAGTCCTCCAGCTTCAGCCTCAGGAATGCTGGGATTGTTGGCCTGTACTGCCATACCTAGTGTACACTGTATTGAGGGATATAACCAAAAATGTCTGTGCTTCTTGAGCATAGACATTTTTTTTTTCTAAAATTCTTAGTCTGTGTTTGGTTTAATGTGGCCCTTTAAATGTGATTTGTTGGAAAAAACTATAACATGTATTTTTCTGTTTTATGCAACCTAGAAGGGACTGGGAGAATATGATTTTCCAGCATAAGTAAATGAAAATTTGGACAATATTGGAATATCATTTGTGATATTTTCCTTTCAGCTATTTTAAGATATAGTTGACATATTTACCATCTATAATAAGATGTTTTGTGTGTGTGTGTGTGTGTAGTCACATCACAGTTCTTTGGTATAGGGCTGTTAGAATATTTTGATTTTTGAATTTCAGCTGTACAATTTATTATTGTTGGCTATGGACACCAAGCTATACCTTAGAGCCCAATTTTGTGGGTGAATGGTTTCCACTACTGGGCCAGTATTTCCCTTATCACTTCAGCCTTAGCAGCAACCACCATTTCGATAGTCTCTTTATGTAAATTTGGTTGTTTATGATTAGAATCTATGTTTAACTGTTGAAATTTATGCTGTTTGAATACATTGTAAAAGGGTGAGTAGGTAAGCATTTTATTATTTGTGTGAATTTTATTATAAAATAGAATTCTACGCATGTCTATCTACAGTTATTTGTGTGCAGCTAATAAATTTCCAGTATCTGTAATAATAAATTATTGAAGGAAGGAATGCTTGAGTTCTGGTTTAATTTTTTTCTGTTCTTTATTACAGTTTCAGATTGGAGAACTGGCAAATACCCTGACAAGTAAATTTGAATTCCTAGGGATTAATAGACAGTCCATCTCCAATTTTCACATGCTGCTCTTACAGACTGAGGTAATTCATCTGGTTTTGGTGTAATTGTCACTTTGTTGTTTTATTTTTTATTTATTCTTTTTTAAAATGTATTATGTATACAGTGTTCTGTCTGCATGTATATGCCTGCAGGCCAGAAGAGGGCGCCAGATCTCATCACAGATGGTTGTGATCCACCGTGCTGAGAACTGAACTCAGGACCTCTGGCAGAGCAGCCAGTGCTCTCAACCTCTGAACCATCTCTCCAGCGTTTTTGTTTTTGTTTTTCTGAGACAGAACCTATGTAGCCATGGCTGGCCTGAGCTTAATGTACAGACCAGGATTGTCTCAAATTTAGAGATTCTGGCTCTGTGCTGGAACTAAAGGCTATTGTGCCACACTCAGCTTGTTTAACTTTTATGAAAGTTTTGTTTGTTTTTTTGAGACAGGATTTCTTTGTGTAGCCCTGGCTGTTCTGGAACTCACTCTGTAGACCAGGCTGGCCTTGAACCCACAGGATCTGCTGCCTTTAGGGTGTGGGGATCTTAATCTGGTCCTGATGCTTGTGGCAAGCACTTTAATAACTGAGCTATCTCCATAGCCCATAGTGTTTGAATGGCATTCTTTCTTAAGAATGTGTTTTATAGGGGCCAGAGAGATGGCTCAGTGATTGGGAGCACTGACTGTTCTGCCAGAGGATCTGGATTCAGTTCCCATCACCCACGTGGGGAACTCACAACTGTAACTCCAGGATCCAACACCTTCATACAGACATGCATGCAGACAAAACACCAACACATATCAAATAAAAATAAATTATTTTTTTAAAAAAATGTGTTTTGTAGCTGGGCAATGGCAGTACATGCCTTCAATCCCAGCACATGCTAAGCAGATGCCAGATGGATCTCTTGCCATTTAGGCCACCATGATTCACAGTGAGTTCCAGGAGAGCTAGGGCAGAGAAACCCTATCTCAAACCCCCACCCCAAAATGTGTTTTGTGGGCTGGGGAAATGTCACAGTGAGTATAAATAGTATGACAAGAGCTAGATGTCCTTTGTCCCAGAACCCATAAGGTGGGAGAACCAACTCCACAAAGTTGTCCTCAAACCTCCACTACACACACAGACACAGTAGTAATAAATAGTTTTGTGGAGGAGGGGTTGAGACAGGGTCTCTGTGCAGTCCTGGTTGTCCTGGAGATCGCTATGTAGACAAGGCTAACCTCAGACTTACAGGTCCTCAGGCCTCAGCTGAGATTAAAGGCTTGTACTACCACTTCCAGCTTTTAAAATTTTTAAAAATGCGTTTTACTATTTTAACTCTGATTTCATATTTGAACTATCAGCTGCTTTATTAAATAAAGCAAAATACCACCTTAATAGACATACATTTAAGAAGTGTACTTTTTTTTTTTTCAGAGAGGGTTTCTCTGTAATTTTGGAGCCTGTCCTGGAACTAGCTCTTGTAGACCAGGCTGGCCTCGAACTCACATAGATCCCCCTGCCATTGCCTTCCGAGTGCTGGGATTAAAGGTGTGTGCCACCACTGCCCTCAGACATACATTTCAATTGTGGGTTTTTTGTTTGTTTGTTTGGCTGGTTGGTTTTGCTTTCTTGATTTTTTTTTTTTAATTGGTTTTTCGAGACAGAGTTTCTCTGTGGCTCTGGAGCCTGTCCTGGAACTCAATCTGTAGACCAGGCTGGCCTCAAAGTCACAGAGATCCGCCTGCCTCCGCCTCCTGAGTGCTGGGATTAAAGGCGTGCGCCACCACCGCCCGGCTGCTTTCTTGGTCTTGCTCATCTGTTAGAATGTGGTATTCAGTCTTGGAGTCCCTTTTACTCTGTTTTCTGGTATCACTCTTAATTCTCTGTTGATTCTAGACTCGAATTGCAGACTGGCGAGAAGGGGCTCTTAATGGAAATTACTTAAAACGAAAGCTTCAGGATGCTGCAGAACAACTAAAACAGTATGAAATAAACGCCACTCCTAAAGGCTGGTCCTGCCACTGGGACAGGTACGCACTCTTCTCCCCTTTTCATCTTTCACCTTTGACATCTCAGACATGATTTGTGATCGCCACCACCTGACGCCATGACAGCCTGTCTGGAGCCTGAGCGCAGCTGCAGTCAGCGGTGCTGGGCAGGCAGAGCACTGCAAGCAGAGTTTGCCCAGCCACACATTTGGAGAAACAAAATCAGTGTTTAAAAGTGTTCCATGTAACGGATTTTTTCCCAAGATTGGACAAAGCCGGTTTTTACTCTCCAGAGTGTTGCACGGAGTAGGGCGGGCTTGGGGGTTAAGCGCATGCGAGAGCTCTGTGCGCTTTACAGGACCTCTGGAAGCAACTACTCCTGATTAACCTCGGTGAAGTTAAGGAAAACTTCGTGACTGAAGATGTGAATGAAGAACAAGATTACTATCCTCTGCCAGCAGGTCAGATGAAAACATTTCTTTTTATATTTAGCTTTTCTTGATTTTTTTTTTCGTTATTTGAAATCTTTGCTCTTTTATTTTTCAGCTCCCAGATCCTCTCCCTCTCTTTAGCTTTCACTGTGTTTGATATCAAGAATTTGAAATGAATTCCACGGTCCAAGAGGGGAAGAGTCACCTTTCACTTCGATGTTCTCTTCTTTGGAAGGGAAATTAGTGTTCTAGGCAATTGAGTCCCTTTATTAATGAAACTTGGAACCCGGTTATGCATTGGCAAAAAACAAAAACAAACGAAAGAAAAGAAATGATTTCTAATTCATCCTTTGGAGAGGGCTAAGGGCTGTATTCACAGAGCTGCTGACACTGCAAATAGCTTTGAATTTTCCTGGGTTCTCCATCCACAATTGTCAAAGCTCTTTGTTGCCTTTGTGAATAGCAGTCCATAAGAAGAGGTTCGTCCCTGTGAGAGCAGACTGCTTGCTGCCCTGGGACAGGACCAAATGGAAGTGTCCCTGTAGGAGAACAGATTTTAAAACATGTGTTTTCTTTCTTGTAATTTAGGGATCATAGACGGTATTTCTATGTAAACGAACAGTCGGGCGAGTCTCAGTGGGAATTCCCAGATGGTGAGGAGGAGGAGGAAAGCCAAGCACAAGAAGTTAGAGATGAGATTCTTCCTAAGTCGACTGTGAAAGATAAAACCTGCACTGATCCAAACTCTACAGAGTCCTCTGAGAATTCCACAGGTAGGACAGTCTACTCTGTTGTAGTTTTGGGGAAATGGACATTAATATTTTTACTATAGGACAATTTGTATCTTATTATTGTAATAAGATACGCTAATTGCAGAGTCCAACTTAAACTAAGAGAATGCATGAGTTACACTGAAAGGAATTAATTGAGTGACTAGTCAGAAAGTGAAATAATGTGTGTCATAGTCTGCCACCAAAATAAAAATCAACTATCTTTTGATCTTAAAAGATTTCATGTAGTAAATATTAATTAGTACATGTTTTGCATACTCATTAATAGAGTACAAATTTTATGTATCAATCAAAATTCACATTAAATTTAAAAATATAAGAGACCTTTATGTAGATGTAAATTTCTGCCCCACCTGGTCCTGCATACATTCAGTCCCAAAGAAACACAGAGGCTTATATTTACTATAAACTCTTTACCCTATTAGCTCAGGCTTATTACTACCTCTTAACAACTTAAATTAGCCTATAATTCTTGTCTGTGTTTAGCCACATGGCTTGGTACCTTTTATCAGTGAGACATTCTCATCCTACTTCTTCTGTGTCTGGTTGACAACTGCGTCTCTGCCTTTCCTCTTCCCAGAATTCTCCTAGTCTAGTCATCCCGCCTATACTTCCTGCCTGGCTATTGGCCAATTAGCATTTTATTAAACCAATATGAGTGACAAATTTTTGCAGTATACAAGAGCATTATCCCACAGCATTTCCCTTTTTTTCTTTTTAAAACAAGAATTCTGAATCTAATCCCTTTCGTTTAGCTTTTTTCCTAACCGTTATTCATAATTACTTGTAACTAAAACTCTAAACAAAGACAGACATTCATAATCTAGTTTTTGGGAATGTGGGTGCAGTTTCCTAGACTATTTCCTGCTGATTGGGGGTGCTGATAATCTTAAGGGGACCCAAAGAAAATTTAGGGTTGTGGTCAAGTTCTGACTGGTCTATTCTGTAAGGCTAGATCATCACAGCCAGTAGTCTTGAGGATGTTCTGGATGTAGAACACAGAGGAAACTGCAACAGAGGTGCTGCAAATGTTTGATCATCTTGGCTATCCGCTCCTATTGGAGATTTCTCAGGGGGTCTTCCTTGATCAAACCTTATTTTTCTTAACCCAGAATGAATCACAGCTCCTCATTTCCTGTGGAAACAAAAGCAAAACCTCTTCTCCAAAGTAACATACCTTTTGAATTAAATTTTGAAGTCAGGGGTTGGAGAGATGGTCCTGAGTTCAATTCCCAGCCAACCACATGGTAGCTCATGTAATGGGGTCTTACATCCTCGTCTGGCATGCAAAATACTGTATGAGTGATAAATAAATCTTTTTTAAAAAAATTTTGAAGTCAAGGCATTTTCAAAACATATAGGTTGGATTAATCCAGCAGCATTTATAATCAAATATTTTTAGCAGCTGTTGTTCCATCCTCAGCAGTCAAACAGTTCAAAGACAACACAGTAACATACAGTATCCAGATTACATTGCTTTATTTTTTTTACTCTATTTCTTTTATTTTTTATTTATTTATTTTTATTTTTTTGAAACAGGGTTTCTCTGTGTGTCTTTTTCTGTCCTGGAACTTGCTCTGTAGACAGGCTGGCCTCTAAATCATAGAGATCTGCCTGCCTCTGCCTCCCAAGTGCTGGGATTAAAGGTGTGTGCCACCACACCAAACTATTTCCTTTTTTTCAGGACTTTCTTTATCCTTTTTCTCTCCCAAGCCTACATATATTTTTAAAAAAATATTTATTTATTTACTATGTATACAATATTCTGTCTGTGTGTATGTCTGCAGGCCAGAAGAGGGCACCAGACCCCATTAAAGATGGTTGTGGGCCACCATGTGGTTGCTAGGAATTGAACCTCAGGACCTTTGGAAGAGCAGGCAATGCTCTTAACCTCTAAGCCATCTCTCCAGCCCTGCCTACATATATTTTTAAACAAGCAGTAAACCATTGAGAGGGTTTTTTCCCCCTTTGAATCTGTCTTTACTGTATATCTCTTTTTCTGACCACATGAGTCTTTAATCTGCTAAGTGATATGACTAGAATGAAAGCTACAGCTTTGACAGCTGCCTCCACCCCATTCCTTACCTTTTTTTTTCAAGAGTGTAACTTCATGGCTGGTCTGTTACTTGCTAGATAGACTGAGGCTGTCCTCAGACTCATAGAAATCCATCTGCTTCTGCCACCCAAGTGCTGGGTTAAAGGTGTGCAGCCACACCCACACAGATTTTGTTTGTTTGTTTGTTTATTTTTAAAACATGATTGCTAGGTTGAACTCAGGTTGTGATGCTTGTAACACAAGCACTTTACTATTTCCTGTTCTTGTGCCCCTTTTTGTTTTTTAACCGTCTCATCTTATATGTGCACGTGTTTAACCCAAATATATGGTCTTTTCACTTTGTGCCTAGTTCCTGGCACTTCAAAGGCAAAGCTGTCAGAGTCCCCGAAATCTGCAGATGGTTGTGAGCTGCCATGTGGGTGTTAGGACTCATTTGAGACTGTCTTGAAACTTGCTCTATAGATCAGACTGGCCTCAAACTCAGATCTGCCTGTCTCTTGTTTCCTGAGTGCTGGATTAAAGATGTGTGCCACCACCACCTGGCTAGGAAACTTTGATAGCATAAGAAGAACCTACTACTTTTTTTGTCTTCTTCCTATCATGGCTTATTTCAATGAAATAACTAAGATAACAAACACTATCCTGTCCCAACATTATTTTGTGCCTGCATGGCCACTTCTCAGTCTTCTACACCCAACAGCCACATTCACCTTGGTGATGCTTCTAGGATTGTCCATGACATTGAGCATGGTTCAAACGTTTATTATGTGGTTTCTAGAAGATGCCACTGAACCTTAAAAAGAAAGCAGATGTTACTAGGCCACTCTAAATCCCTCACTAGTGGAATTATGGCTTTGTCTTTAAGAATGCTGTACCCCCTGAGTTTTGGCACCAAGAGACTTTCTAGAGGTGCGAACCAATTCTTGGTCTGTCCGATAATAAAGGACTCAAAATTTTTAATTGGGTTAATCAGCATAGTTGTCAGTGACTGTCTCAATCAAGAGTCTAAGGCACGAAGATTGAGAACTTGAGGGCAACCTGGTGGAAACCCACCCCATCTACACACTTCCCCATTTTCAGTGCAAAAAAAAAGTGTTTGGTTTCTTGCTCCCATCAAGAAATTTGTAGTCATATTCCTAATAATTTTGTTAACATCATTAAGTAGCCTAGATAACATTAGATGGACTAAAATATCACAGATTATAATGGTAATTTATAGAGTTAAAGTAAGAGTAAGGGTTTTTACTCTGCCACATTTAGAAATCTACTTTTGGTAGCAGTGAGTGACAAATATTCCTAGTAACAGTTTATGGCCTTTTCTTCAGTACATAATGAACTGAGGCTTGATTTTGGTTGAGTAGATGATTCCATTCTTAACCACTCTGCTGTTTTTCGATTGTTTGAATCAGGCTCCCAAACTGTTCTCAAACTCCCTATACAGACAAGGAAAGTATGACCTTGACCTCCAAATCCTAGGTGCTGAGATCCCAGTTATCCACCAGCACACTGGGACTTTTGATCATAGTTTCTTATTTTATACACTCCCCTAACTGAGTACTGTACAGGTAATAAGTCTTAAGGGTCTTAAGGGTTGGAGGTTTGGTGGGTTTTGGTTTTGGGGTTTTTGTTTTTTGTTTTTTTTTCTTTAAAAAACACTTTAATGTCAGGCATTAAGCTGTTTTATTCTATTGTTGATGGCAAACTATTGTTTGGTAAAAGGTAAACCTTGAGCCATTTTTTGGGTGTAGGGTACGGTTTGCTTATTTTGGGTTTTTTTTTTTGTTTTTTTTTTTGTGACAAGGTTTCTCTGTAGCCCTCTGGCTGTCCTAGAATTCACTTTGTAGACCAGGCTGGCTACCCTCAGAGATCCGCCTGCCTCTGCCTCCCAAGTGCTGGGGTTGTAGGTCTGAGCACCATTCGGTTCACTACACCCATCTTTAAAATCATTTATTAAAAAAAAAATGAGGGTGCCATCAAAATTGCTCGATGAGTAAAAGTGATTGCTGCTAAACCTGATGACCCGAGTTCAGCCCCCAAGATCCACATGTTGGAAGGAGAGAACTGACTCTTTGTTTGTCCTCTGACCTTGATAAATAAATACACACGGGGACACATGAACAAAATGTAGTGTAAATTCTTTTAAAAAGGCCGGGCAGTGGTGATGCATGCCTTTAATCTTAGCACTCGGAGGCAGAAGCAGTCGGATCTCTGAGTTCGAGGCCAGCCTGGTCTACAAGAGTTAGTTCCAGGACAGGCTCAAAAACTACAGCGAGGGCTATAGAGATGACAGTTTAGTGGTTAAGAGCACTGGCTGCTCTTCCAGAAGACCCGGGTTCAATTCCCAGCACCTACATGGCAGCTCACAACTGTGTGTAACCCCAGTTCCAGGGGATCTGACACCTTCACACCAATGTACATAAAATAAAGTTAAACAAATTATTTAAAAAAAAAACAAACTACAGCGAAACCCTGTCTCAAAAAAAAAAAAAGAAAAAGAATCTGAAGATATTTGCATAGTAATAGTATGTGCTTAGCATTTGTGAGGCCCCCAGGTTTGATGCCTAGACCACCCAAAAAAATAAAAACAGAAAAGGTATTATGCCATAAGGAGGAGGCAGGTAAGTTATAAGGTTTACTTCAATTTTAGTCCTTGCTCATTGTTTCAGTGTATAGTAAGCATCATATCTCTGAAGGTGGAGTGATACTTCTTCGTGGTGAGTAACATATGATATAAGATACCTAAGAGCAAAAGGTTTTAGATTAAGTATTGGTATCCTCACAATAGTCTCTTTAAGCTTAATGTAGTTGTAATTTTAGTACATAACAAAAGCTGTTGATAACTTTACTGTCACATTGGATTTTAGAATTAAATGTTCATGTCCGTATAAAAAATACTAACTGGATTTGGTTTATAAACAAGTAGAAGCATGATTGTAATAGATATAGATGATATATGATGCTTAAACTAGGTTCTCTGTTTAGTAGTTTTGATTTTAACATTTTTTAAAAAAGACTTATTTTTATTATTTGTGTGTGTGCCTGTGGAGGCCAGAAGGTGGCCTTGGATCCCTTGGACTGCAGTTAACAAATATTTCAGAGCCACCTCATATGGGTACTGGCATCTGAACCCTGGTCCTCAGGATAGAACTGCAAGCCATCTTAACACTGAACTGTCTCTTCAGACACATTGCTTTTGCCTTTTTGAGATGGGCTCTCTATGTATTTTAGGCTAGCTCAGACTCAGCTTCCCAGGAGTTAGAATTACTGGCTTGTGCCACCATGCCATCTTAAGTAACTTCAACCTTTCTGTGCTTAAGCTAAAGAAAGAATGGTCAGTGTTTGAAATACAACTTTTATGTTTGAATAAATTTAGGGGCTTGGGATTCTGTTACATTTTGCTAAATTTATCAAGCTTGGTAGTGTGTGTTGCTTGTGTTTAGCTTGTCTTGTCTTTTGCTTATTTGTCTTTTTTTGGAAACAATGTCTATTAGATCCCAGGCTGGTCGGGAATTCACTGTGTAGCTAAGAATGAGTGAATTTTGAAGTCACAGTCTTCCTGTTCCACCTCCTAAGTACTGAACTGGGTTCCCAGGTATATGTTACCATGCCTGGTTTTATGCAGTGGGATGGGACGCTTTGTGCATTCTAGGAAGCATACTGCCAACTGAGCTATGCCCCAGCCCCCATCAAATGACATATAGTTGAATACTACTTATACAAAGTTTAGATGGTCTGCTTTTGCTGGGTCACAGACCACATCATTAACCCTGGCCTGGTGTGTTCCCCTTGCATTTATTTGATTGGCAGCATGTCAGTGTCATCTGTTCACCATGCATCATAGTTAATTTAGTAGAAGAAAGTTAAAGTCTTAAATTAATATATCTTTAGTGTTTATTGCTTTATTTTTATCTTTAGTCTTCTGATAAAATCTTGATGTATTGTTTTGTAATATAGACTTTCTAGCTATATACATACTTTTTGGTCGAATTAGTCTTCTGAAATGTTTTTGTCGGAAAGTTGGTATATAACTAAATTCATATTACTTGATGCCAATACAAAAAAGATTAATGAGTCATTTGAGTTCTTCTAGCTGAAAAACTGCATTCATGTTTTCTGATAAATCTTTTTCTAATGTCCTTTTCTTTAGCAATAAGGAATAAGGAATGTTTCAGTAATTATAAAAACAGTGTGAATCATCTTAATATTTTTTACACAGTATATTACCTATGGTGTTCCATTAGCAAATCTATTCTAAAAGCCTGTTGGTTTGGGCTTTACCTTGTTAGGTGTTATTAAGTATAAATGACCTTCTCCCTAACCTAGAGTATTTCTTAATGGAGCCCTTATTTAATCAAAGTTTGACAGGTGGAGGATTTGGATGTTTACACGCCTATAATCCCAGCACTTAAGGGGGCAGAGGCAGGTGGATGTCTGTGAGTTCAAGACCATCGTGGTCTACAGGACTAGTTCCAGGACAGGCTCCAAAGCTACACAGAGAAACCCTGTCTCAAGAAACTTAAAAAAAAAAAGAAAGAAAGAAAGAAAGAAAGAAAAGAAAGCGCTAGGACTAGGTGTCAGACCTGGTCTCTTGGTTCTGGCCTGGCCTCTGACTGCTCTATCATCCTAATAGTTCCTACCTGGGTTTCATTACCTCCAAAATGAGAAAGTTGAACTAGATGATTTCTCATGTTTCTTCTACTCCTAGATTCTATGATTTTTAGGGAGAAAATCCCCTCAACATTCCTGGGATATATATCTAATAGTCCCATATATTGTGAAACATCCCTATTGACGATAAAGAGGGATGGGGAAGGCTACAAGTAAGTATATCCTCCTATTTTCTCTAATCTTTAAAAAACTCTACCCAGCAGCAAAACTGCAGTGTTCAATGATAGTGTTTGTGAAATTTGAGAAAAATTTAACATAGCTTTTCAGTTACAGTGTGGCTCAAGCTAAAGCAGCAGCATTTAAAGTCTCTGCATCTTTTAACAGTGTTTGAAAATCTCAGTGATCATTTGACATTTTATCCTAAATTCCTCCTCACTCATCACAGAAAGAAGAGTGACCTTCCCTTTGTTGGTGTGGTTAAGCAAATGTCATTGCACATGTGAAGTACACAGTTGCTAATATCCATTTTTAAAACTTCTAATCCAGGTTAATCAAAATAGGTAGAATTTCTTTCTTTTGTTTTAATGGGTTTTCACTGTGGCATCCACACTTAACTAGTTCACTGAAAAAAATAATAGTAGTAGTAAAACAGAATCAGTATTACAGATATACATGATTCATTTATTTCATTTTTGAAACAAAGACCCCAGAGAATTTTCTGCCTTCTCATGTTGAAATAAATGTTTGGGGGGAAAAAAATTCTAGGGGCTTGAAGCTGTTAAGAGCATGTACTATTTTGGCAGAGGACTGAATTTGGTTCTCAGTACCAACCAATTGGACAGGTCACACCTGCCTTAACTCAAGCCCCAAGAGGATCCAATGATTTGGTGCCTTCTTCTGGTCTTTAAGGGCACCTGCACACACAGGCACATACCTAAACACACACACTGAAAAATAAGGTTTATTTCCAAGTTTTAGATTTGGATGATGGAATTACTCATTGTTTTGTGATATTTTTATTTATCTACAAATCTGGATGTAAAGAATAAGGCTAGTACAATATAGCTAGGGAAAGTTCTCTCGGTATCATAAATTATAGAAGTAATTTCTAAGTTGAACTGCTCAGTGTTTCAGTGATATTAGTGGCTAGCTATGAGTCAAGTTTTAATTGCAGGAGAGCCTTCTAAGTCCTGCTATTTGAAACTACTGTGCACATTTGTCTTAGGTTTGTAGTGATGTGAACCTTAACATGAATATTAGCTATGAAGGATTTGTTTTGGTTTTTCCCTCACTACTGTCTGTTTTCCAGGTTCTCTTTGTAAAGAATCATTTTCTGGCCAAGTTTCTTCATCACTCATGCCACTTACTCCATTCTGGACCCTCCTTCAGTCAAATGTACCTGTGCTTCAACCACCATTGCCTCTGGAAATGCCACCACCCCCACCTCCACCCCCAGAATCACCTCCTCCTCCACCTCCACCTCCTCCTCCACCTCCTCCTTTAGAAGATGGTGAGATTCAGGAGGTAGAAATGGAGGATGAAGGAAGTGAGGAGCCTCCTGCCCCAGGAACAGAGGAGGATACTCCTTTGAAGCCTTCAACACAGACCACGACTGTAACTAGCCAGGTAATGATGTCCTTGACATTCTGGATGGTAATGGAGCCTGGAACATGATTGGCATGTTTTACTTTAGAAGGATATATTTTGTAGGGCTTGTAATCGCTGACTGGAATGTTTGTGTTTCAGAGTTCTGTTGATTCCACCACTTCTAGTCCTCCATCTACTAAAGCAGTAAAGAGAAAGGCAGCAGAAATTAGTACTGCAGTGGTCCAGAGATCGGCTACTATTGGTAGTTCTCCAGTTCTCTACAGCCAGTCAGCTATAGCTGCAGGTAAGCATCATAATTAAAGTGGGTTCTTCTCAATATATCATTTGTTTCCAGCATTAGATGCTGTACTATTTATGTAAGAGACCTGATGCTTGAGTGCTCCGGTGCTCTGGCTCATGTCCCAGATGTGGACAAACTTTCTGAGCTCTCATTTTTTCTTGTTGGATTACTTAAAGAATTGTCAGGAGGGCAAAGGCAAAAAGAATGTAGGAAATGAATAAAATGATTGAACCACATTTTTTTTTTTAAAAAAAGAAAGTACTATTTATTTTTCCCAGTTTCTAAAAACTACCCTTAAACATGTATCCTTATCCTTACAAGATTACTTTCTGTTTTGGTTTATTGTTTTTTGTTTGTTTGGTTGATTGGTTGGTTTGCTTTGGTTTTTCAAGACAGGGTTTCTCTAAGTAGCTCTGGCTCTGTAGACCAGACTTGCCTTGAACTCAGAGATCTGCCTGCCTCTGCCTCCAGAATGCTGGGATTATAGGCGTGGGCCACCACCACCCAGCTATGCTCTTGCTTTTTTAAGACAGGGTATTAGTAGGTCTAGAGCTTGTTTTGTAGATCCTTCTGGGTACTGGCATTAGAGACATGTTCCATTTATTCAGGGTCTACACAATTGTTTTCTGCATATTTACATTTACTAGTTATTTTTATATTGAAGCCTTAATCTGTGAGTGTTCACATTTTAATATAATTTTTTTTTTCAAGACAGTTTTTCTGTGTAGTACTGGCTGTCTTGGAACTCACTCTGTAGACCAGACTAGCCTCAAACTCAGATCCATGTGCTTTTGCCTCTCAAGTGCTGGGATTAAAAGCATGGCCTACCCTGCCCAGCTACAAAATTTAATATTTTGCTAGTAACAAATATGACATTTTTAACGGAAAAAGTATATTGAGATCATTTTGTGGTAGAACTGCTAGTTTCCTTTTCCTTCTGTCTTGTTACGGTGTCCTTTTTTTATGTTTCCTTCTTTAGGTCACCAAGCAATGGGGATTTCACACCAGGCTATTGGGATGGCGCACCAAGCAGTACCAGTTAGCCATGCAGCAGCAGGAATGGGTCATCAGGCCAGAGGGATGAGCCTGCAATCGAATTACCTTGGATTATCGGCAGCACCTGCAATTATGAGCTATGCTGAATGTTCTGTCCCAATTGGAGTGACCACTCCATCATTGCAGCCAGTTCAGGCTCGTGGAACTATGGCCGCACCTGCTGTCGTAGAACCACCACCACCTCCTCCTCCACCACCCACACCTACACCACCTCCACCGCCACCAGCTCCCAAAGTGCCACCACCTGAGAAGACAAAAAAAGGAAAGAAAGATAAGGTAAGTCTTCATTTTTTTTTAATTAAAAAAAAAATTAGTGGGATGATACTCACATAGCAAAATTAAAGGAATAATACATTTAATAAAGATTTATTGCCAGGCAGTGGTGACATACTACTTTAATCCCAGCACTTGGGAGGCAAAGGTTGACAGATCTCTGTGAGTTTGAAACCAGCCTGGTCTACACAGTGAGTTCCAGTACAGACAGCTACATAGTGAGACCTGTCTCAACTCACACCCCACCCCACCAAATTTTTTTAAAATGTTTTTGCCTAAATGTGTGTCCGTGTACTACCTATGTGCCTGGTGCTCATGAAGGCCACAACTGACTTTACAGGGAGTTGTAAGTCTTTGTGGGTGCTTGGACTCAAACCCAGATCCTTTGGAAGAGCTGTAAACTGGGGAGTTGTCCCTCCATTCCCTTCCCAATCAATCATTTTTAAGCACTTTAAAAATGATTTCTCTGTTTCTTTCTATTAATGGGGTGTGTGTGTGTGTGTGTGTGTGTACGCACGCCTCTGTATACACAGGTACCTGCAGAGACTAGAGAGCGTCAGGGTCCCTGGAACTGTACTTGCAGGTGGTTATGAGTCCCTGATATGAGTGGTAGGAACCGAATCCAGTTCTCCAAAGAACAACAAATGGTCTTAACTACTGAGCCACCTCTTCAGCCCCTATTAAGAAATTTTACACATGTATTGATACATGATGTTTCAAACAGATTCACATATCCCCATTACCAGTTTTTTGTATTCCTTCTTCCACTGGCTCACTTCCTCCTCACAACTTGTCTACATTTTTTGTTTGTTTATTCCCCGTGCCTATGTTTTACTTGCATATCTTTTTTGTTTCCAAGACAGGGTTTCTCTGAGTTTCCCTGAACTTACTGAATCTCACTTATCCCAACTAGATTAGCCTCAAAATCAAGAGATCCACCTACTTCTGCCTCTTGAATTCTGGGGTTAAAGGCTTTTGCCACCATACCTGCCTTCTTTTTATAATGACCCAGCGAATTTTATAGTTTATAGGGACTTGGGCACTTTAACAGTGCCTTCACCACCAAAAAGTCTCTCCCTCCTCTATCAACCATTAATTGTGTGTGTAAATCCTCGGAGAAGGGTGGGGTCCTATAAGCCCTTGCTCTCTTCATGACAAGCTGTTAATAGGCCCAATCTTGTATAGGCAATCCAGCTGCTGTGAGTTCGATAGAGCATCAACTATGCCATGCCAGAAGTCAGCGTTCCAACATTATCTGCACACACCACTTAACATTCTTTCTGCCTTGGGGTTTCTGGTTGCATCCAATATCACATTTATTCCTTGGTTTCAAGGAAAGATCTTGATTGTTAGTATAAAGGACCTATTTCCTTGTCTATGTTTTGCATTTTTCTGATCTATAACTTTGTTTTAGGCAAAGAAAAGTAAAACCAAAATGCCGTCTTTGGTAAAGAAATGGCAGAGTATCCAGCGGGAGTTAGATGAGGAAGATAATTCGAGTTCCAGTGAAGAGGACCGGGAATCCACTGCACAGAAGCGAATTGAGGAGTGGAAACAGCAGCAGCTGGTCAGGTAAATGGAGTGCAATTCCTGATGGGAAGGCTGATCTTGGGGGTAGTCTTATTCTTAACATTATAGTCTTTCATGAAGAATAAACTGCTCCTTTGCTGAGAAACTTGAAACATTTTCCTGAATGGACATGAGATCCAATTTTCAGTTTCAGTATTTAGTTCTAAAAAAAAAAAAAATAAAAGTAAGATTCTCTTCTCTTTCCAGTAAAGTAGTAACATGCATTTTGTTTTCACAGTGGCATGGCAGAAAGAAATGCGAATTTTGAAGCCCTTCCTGAGGATTGGCGAGCAAGACTGAAGAGAAGGAAAATGGCTCCCAACACATAGTTTTAATTTTAAAAAAATTTTTTTGTTTTATGTTTAAAGTCTTAACCAGTTCTAAACTGTTGTCAGATGAACTGTAAATGTTATGAGAAAGAACATCCTGGACAAAACCCATGCATATTAAGTTGTCCGTTTAGGAGATGTAGTTTTCTGTTTGCTGAAGGTGAGATGTTTGGAATTACTTTGCCCTAACTGTCTCTTTTCACACTGGCAAGCTTAGCATGTTAGATATGAGTCAAGTCTTGAGGAACATGGGAGTCATGGGCATATGAAACCTCAGTATAGGACTCACTGGCAAAAGGAAATGGTTTTTCTGCCCCCTAGAGGCTTGTTCAGTTCCTAGTGTAATACTCTCCTTACCTTCTACTCCAGAACAAGTGCAATTAAGAAGGCAGCTCTGTATCCTATCTTGCTTGACCATCAGAATCTTTGACCTCTTCCTCGAGTCTGCTACCCCTGAAGTATTGAGATCCGTGCTGATGGCCACATTTTCTCAGAAACCCTACAGCATTCATTTTACAGGCAAGCAGGAGTAGCAGCAACAGGTGTTCAGATCCTTGATTTTGAGAAATTCCCCTCTCCGTAAGATTTCAGTGTTTAAGAAGCAGTTCACTCTTGGTGTGCTTTCTGTTGTATCACAATCAAGAAAGGTCACTTTAAACTGAAGAAAAAGCAAATTGTGTCTTAAAGCTGTTTGTATTTCTCCAGTTTCTGACACTGTAAATTTGTATATATGCACTAATAAAGCTCTTTTTATACTTGTGATTGGTTATCCTTTTGCTCTTCTAAGCATGTTACCCTGCAGTTATAATACCAGGACTTTGTGTGTGTCCATTCTTAATTGTTCTGATCAAACATGGTACAGAGCATACACTGACATTTGAACATCAGGAAAAAGTAGCATCTTGGAGATATACGGAGACGGGTTTTAAACAAGATGGTGCCATGTGTGATTTACACTTATAGGGCTTACATTCCATTCTTAACTAATATTTGACCTAC
Source organism: Myodes glareolus (assembly GCF_982192425.1). NCBI lineage: Eukaryota > Metazoa > Chordata > Mammalia > Rodentia > Cricetidae > Myodes > Myodes glareolus. The sequence goes on along the minus strand of NC_142035.1, from coordinate 88,207,705 downwards.
CTGAGTCCTGGGAACAATGTAATATGGCTAACGTTTTGTGGGGGAGAAAGGTGCTTTGTACCTTTTTTTTATATAGGTAATACAAAGCTGATTATGGAAAATAATAGATACTTAAGATTATAATCAATAGTTAACCAAAGACAATAGTTGGGATTTTATTCTAGTATTCTTATGCAGTTAAAATTTTTTTACTTTGTATTATAGTGTATTAGATTTTATTTATCATGTGCTAATGTTGAGATGCCCATTTTGTATCTAAAATTGTTTTGTAATTTGCATAGTTAAATTTCTATAAATAAAGGTTATCGACTAGCTGTTAAAGTTTTTGTCTGAACTAATTAACAGTTTTCCAGGCGTGTAACTGTTGCTGGAGAGGCCAGCCTCCTTACTACCCTGCTGTTGAGAACATAAGGAACCTGATGGACCAGGTTTTGGTTTTGCCACCTTAGTTTCTAACTAGTTTGTTTTTTGGTCTTGTTTTTTTTTGTTGTTGTTGTTTGGTTGGTTTTTTTGGGGGAGGTTGTTTTGTTTTGTTTTTCTTTACAGGATTTTTTTTTCATTTTAACTAGAAGGTTAGAAGGTAGAGAATAAAGAGTAAAAGTGTTCAGTAGCTGGCCTGTATCATCACTAGTTGAGATGACATTCTAGCCTGCAAATCTGTCTGAGTAGCTGACCCGAGATTCTGGCCTCCGCTTTTATGAGGCCATTCACTTTTTGTTGCTGCTGTCTGCTTATTTTATGTATATAGATTTTTTTGTGTGTGCATATCTGCACACCAAAAGAGGGCATGAATCCTATAGGGGTACTATTACAGATGGTTGTGAGCCACCGGTGTGAGTGCTGAAAACTGAACTCATAAGAGAAACCAGTGCTGCGCCCTCCAGCCAAGAGAAGGTTCAAACTTAAAATAGGACATCTTTAACACAAATCCTTGAACAAGCCTCAAAAAGTAACAGTGGAGCAGGAGAGGTGGCTCGCACTTAAGAGCACTCCGGCACCCACATCCAAACTGTAACTTCAGCTCTAGGAGATCTCTGACAGTAGGTTCCTGCAGTCACGTGCACATACACAACATGAAAATCAAAAAAATTTTTTTTGAAAATTTTTTAAAGAATAAGGGCTGATTAGATAACCTAAAAGGTTTGGGTTTGACTGGCTGACACCTACTAGTCCCTGGAACCCATACGAAGGTGGAAGAAAAGCACTCCACAGAGTTGTCCTTTGCCTTACACATGTCCACACAAATTCTGTACACGGAAACAATTCTATGAAAGAGGGGAGGTAGCTCGAGAACTCAGTCTCCGTTTCCAGCATCCAGTTCCTACTTCAGACAGCTCACATACACACAGAGGGAGAGAAATAGTTTTTAAGGAATAATTTGTATTTTAAACCAAATCAAGAAAAAGTGGAAAGGAAGATATTTTAAGTTTGTCAAAGGGAGAAGGAATGATGTAAATTAGAATGAGCCTGATTCCTAGGACTGACCTCTGCTTTCCCTGTTAAAATAAAGCTTGTTTGGTTGCTACAGCTCCCCCTTAAACAAAGGAAATTACTAAAACTACAGAAGTTAGAAAATAGGGTGAACTCTCCTGGCACTGTACTCACCAGTTCCCAGCCTGGGTCTGTAAAGTTGAAACAAATTGCCTGACATCGCAGGATGAGGGCGGGGTCCTGCCCTCCTTCCGCTTCTGGCTCTGGGTTGCTAGGCTGCCAGGGTCCGCGCGGAAAGCTCCAGCAGGTGAACTGATGAGCTGGGCCTGCGAAGGAGCCAGTTAGTGTATCCCAAACGGGAAGGGGGTGAGAAGGGCCTGGACGGGGGCGGGTGAAGAAGTAGGAGGTGAGGGCAGGGGGTGAGCAGGTTAGGGGATGAAGGAAGTAGAGGGCGGGAAGGGTGGGGGTGGGGTGAGGAGGGCAGGGTACTGAGGAGCGTTGGGCCAGCCCTCTCCAGGCCCTTGAGGCCGGAGTGGCAGTGGCCTGGCCGGGTGTGGGAGCTGGGCGCGCGGGGTCGCCTGCCAGCTCTGGTGGGAATTTCTGCATCGCCGTGGGCTTTCCCCACAGCGGTCCACATCTCCGGACCGTCGCTTTCGACCCCCTGACCTTTCCTTTTCAACTGCTTGTGCCTCCAAACCGATTCCCTGTGTCGAGCATCTCTTCTCAGTGTAAGCACAGCATGGGGCCAGCGAGGGTCCCTGTAAGTCTAGAGGACGAGGTGCGGGGACTCGCAGTGCGCCCTGACTGCACAGGTGCGTGCAGGATTGCCCTGAAATCGAAAGGCTGTGGGTGTGAGGGGGCAGGACCATCCTCTTTGGTGTTCTTTGGTGGTGCTGTGTGTTTGGATGGGTTTCTTTTCACCTTTCTGCTGTGATTTGAGACTTTGGTGTAATCAGCTCTCCTTTTGGAAATTAGGCAGAGGTTGCAGCCGGCAGTGGTGCTACTGATTCGCCTACGTTTTTCTATGTGGCAGTAACATGTTTCCAGCGCTGGAAGCAGAGTTGAAGCAGGAGGTCGGTACACTCCCCTTTCCAAAACTTCACAGAAACTTAATCCTAGACCAAAAGGTTCGTTGTGGTGGCATGCTGGTCCAACTAGAGGATTGTTTTGTGTTTGACTTTTGGGGAGGCAGGTAGGTAATGTGACCTTGCTGTGTAGCCCAGGTTGGCATGGAACTCACTGTGTTGCCCAGCCTAGCCTTGAACTTGCTCCTCCTACCTCTGTTTTCCCTGGTGCTGGAATTCCTAGTGTGTTCCATACCCGCTAGTACCCCAGATCTGTTACAGACAGAATAACTCGATATTTGCATGGATTGTTTTGTTACCGTATCCTGTGAAGCTTGTTTGACACTTGTTGCTAAGAATTCAGTATCATCTCAATGACATGTTCTGCTTGAGAATGCCTTTTCTTTCAGACTCTTCCTGATCCCTACGAGGATTTTATGCACCATCATCTCCAGTATTATGGATACTTTAAAGGTAATAACACTTGGTTCTTCCCCGACATCACCAAGCTGACCTGTGGCATTATCTGAAAGAACTGTGTTTGGTTAAGACTGGAGTCCTTTTTCTGGTTGATTAGTTGAAAAGTACCTCCCACCCCTATTGAACTGCTGTGTCCCTCTGTCTAGGAACAGCCTTGCTACATATAAAAGTGCAAATGTTTCCTCTAGTCTTTTCAATTTATTGGCCTGTTTTCTACTGGTGCACTAATAACCACCATCTCTGAATTGTATGACATTCAAATACTTCTTTTATAGGTGAGTCTCACTGTGTAGTACAGGCCTCTGACACCACTATGCCCAGTTTGTTTATAGTCTTGCTATCTGGAGAGTCATTTCCTTTCACCTTGTTCTTCAAAAGCATCTAGCCTTTTCTGGAGCCTTTGCTTCCCTCTCTTCTTTTTGTCTTTTGGTTCTACAGATTGGACCTTTGTTCAATATAGTGTGCTATGCAAGTACCCTGCTAAGCTACATCTCAAGTCCTCTGGATGTAAATTTTAAAATTAGTTTGTGACATTAAAAAATCATTTGGGACAGGAGGTGAGGTGTACAGTGGTAAAACGCTTGTCTAGCATTATCCAGGGGCTACACTCACTTCCCAGGACCTCGGAACCTTCTATTTATGCATGTATTTATTTGCTTGTTGATTTTTTTGAGACAGTCTGTATATACCAGATTACTCAGTCCCCCATAATGATCTTTCTGTTTGTAAAGCAGAGTTGGAGTTTATTAGGAAAATGGTTTGGTTTTTTTTTTGTTGTTGGTGGTGAGGTTCTTGTTTTATTTCAAACAGGGTTTCTCTGTGTAGCCATGACTGTCCTGGAACTCACTCTGTAGACCAGACTGGCCTTGAACTCAGAGATCCATCTGCCTCTGCCTCCTGAGTGCTGGGAGTAAAGTTGTGCACCACCACTGCGAGATATATGGGTGTTTTTTGCCTGCATGTATGTATGTGCACTGTATGTGTGTGTAGGGAGTACCTGAGGAGGTTGGGCCCCTGGAACTAGAGTTATGGATGCTTGTGAACTACTGTGTAGGTGATGGAAACCAACTTGGGTTCTCTTAAAGATCGGTAAGCACTGTTAAAACTTCTGGGCCATCTCTTTAGCCCATTTTGTTATTGTTGTACAATATCCTGCTGTGTACCCTGGCTGGCCTATAATTTTCGAGGTAGACAAAGCTGAAATCCTCTTGCCTCTACCTCTAAAGCACTGGGATTACAAACAAGTACCACCATGCCCAGGGTGTATTTAAAGATTTTATACAGTATTTCCATTTTTGTATTACTATAAATGTTTCTCTTCCCCCACCCCACCAGCTTAGAAATTTATTAGAGGGGGGTGTGCACAGGCCTGAGAAGTCAGTGTGCAGAGAGAGCAAATGTCTCTTTTTTAAGATAGGGTTGCATCCTAGAACTGCACAGTTCATCTGGGCCAGCCTCAAACATACAGTCTTCCTACCTTTGCCCCTAAATCGTATTAGGTACTTTTCTATAGCTGTGATTAAAACACTATGAACAAGGCAACTTATAAAATAAATCATTTAATCAGGCTTGTGGTTCCAGAGCTGAGAACTCACATTTCGTGGAGAAAAAAATATACTGGGAATTGCACATGTCTTAACTGTTATCCCCAGTGACACATCTTTTCCATCAAGGCCATACCTCCTAATCCTTCCCAAGCAGTTCCAAACACATGAACCTATGGAAACTATCCTCATTCAAACCACCATACAAGTTAAATGCCTCTTAAAAAGATTTATTTTTATTTTGTGTGTGTATGTCTTAGGGTTTCTTTTGCTGCAGTGAAACACAATGACCAAAGAACAAGTTGGGGAGGAGAGGATTTGTTTGGCTTACACTTCTACACTGTGGTCCATTATTGAAGGAAGTCAGGATAGGAACCTGGAGGCAGGAACTGAGGTAGAGGCCTTTGAGGGGAGCTGCCTATTGACTTGCTCCCTATGGCTTGCTCAGCCTGTTTTCTTACAGAACCCAAGACCAGTTGAGTCTAGCGATACACACTTTTAATCATAGGACTTACGAGGCAAAGGCAGGCCAGCCTGAGTTCAAGGCCAGTCTGATCTACAGAGTAAATTCCAAAAATCACCTAGAACACCAGTCCAGTAATGAGACCATTCACAATGGGCTGGGCCTCTGTCATCAGTCATTAACTGAGAAAATGCCTTACAGACTTCCTTGCATCCTGATTTTATAGAGGTGTTTTCTTAATTGAGGTTCCCTCCTTTCTGATGACTTTAGCTTCCATCAAGCTGACATAAAACTATCCTGCACAGTGTGTTTCCCTGCATGTGTGTATGCTTACTCTGCATGTCTGGTGCCTTTAGGGGCCAGAATTTGAGTAGCAAATGGTTGTAAAGCGCCATGTGGGCCTCTGAAAGAGCAGTAAGTGCTCAGAACTACTTCCAAATGCTGTCTTTTAAATTATATATATTGGGGTGGAAGCCCTTGCATTTAAACCCAGTGCTAGAAACTGAGTCAGGAGAGTCAGAAATTCAGATCATCCTCAGCTACAAAAAGACAAGGAAATTCAATTTTATTACACATCTTTTGTGTTTGTGAATGTGTGTTTACACATACCACTGTTCCCATGTGGAGGTCAGAGAGCAAGTTTCAGGAGTTGGTTCTCTCCTTCCAACACTGCCCCCAGGGATTCAACTCAGGTTCTCAGGCCTTGAAGCCAGAACCTTTCCTCTCTGAGCCATCTTGCCAGCCAGAAATTAATTTTCTTTTTTTTTGTTGTTGTTGTTTTGTTTTTGTTTTTGTTTTTTGAGACAGGATTTCTCTGTAGCTTTAGAGCCTATCCTGGAACTAGCTCTTGTAGACCAGGCTGGCCTTGAACTCACTGAGATCTGCCTGCCTCTGCCTCCCGAGTACTGTGAATAAAGGCATGCGCCACCACCTCCCACCCCAGAAATTAATTTTCTAATGTGACATTTTGTTTTGGTTTTGGTTTTTTGAGACGGGGTTTCTCTGTGCAACAGCACTGACTGTCCTGGAACTCACTTTGTAGACCAGTTCTGAACTGGTCTCAACAGCCTTGAACTCAATCCAATTGCTGCCTCCTGACTGCTGGAGCTAAAGGCGTTTACCACCATGTCCCGTGAGTTTTCATTTTTGTTTATTTATATTTTTTGGTCTTTTGGGACAGGGTCATTTGTAACCCAGGCTGGTCTCTACCTCAATATATAGCTTTATTTTCTTGTTCATTTTGCAGTTCTGGAGTGCAAGCCTGGGGCCTTGCACTTATTAGGCAGGTGTTCTACTACTGAACTAGGCCTACAACTCTAGATGTTTTGAGACAAAGTCTTGCCATGTAGTCTAGTTGACTTTGAGCTTACAGTCCTACTATCTTTTTCTATCTACCATGACCAGCTTAATAGTGATTATAATTCTGATAACCTTGTTCAACATTATTATTAACAATTTCTACTTTAGGACTAATTTATTGAAAAGAGAACTTCAGTTTGTCAGATTCATTCAGTGTCCTTAGGACAGAAAGGCTTTTGAAGCTGAATGTGAATGTGAATGTGAATGGTGAATGTCTTAATCTTGGCACTTGGGAAGCAGAGGCAAGCAGATCTCTATGAGTTTGAGGCCAGCCTGGTCTACATAGTGAGTTCCAGGACAGTCAGGGCTCTATAGTAAGACCTATTTTTTTTTAAATTCTTATGGTTCAATGTGGAAAATTTACAAATATTTATACTGTGTGAATATATGTCTCTGTGATTGGTTTAATAAAGAAGCTGGCTTGCCAATAGCTAAACAGGTTAAGATTAGGCAGGAGAGCCAAACTGAGAATGCTGGGGGGACAAAGGGCAGACTTTAGAGTCACCAGCAGAAACAGAGAGAAGCAAGATGAAAGTGTACCAAGTCACGTGACAAAACATAGATAACAAATGTTAAAAGTCGGTTAGTAGTAAGCCTGAGCTATGGCTGAGCATTTATAATTAATATAAGCCCCAGCGTGTTTATTTGGGAGCTGCTGGTGAGACAGAAACTTCTGCCTACAGTACAATACTTTGCTCCCACTCTGGTACCTGCTTTCACTTGGCTTTGGCTCTCTTAGCAGTTCTTAGAGCCACTGATCTTTTCTGCCTTCTGAACACTATCCTAAAACCAACACTATACCGTGGTGTTAATCTCTATTCTCTTTCCTCTCTTGCCAAATGAGAATAATTATTCTCACTTTGCATAAATTGCAATGTGAGAGATCTTTTAAGAATGGGATATTATTATAAAAGCCTGTGATGAACAGTGGTGATAAAGTTGTGATTTGAGTGATTGGGTTTCTATACTGACCCCATCCCTAGAGATACTGAACCATTCTACAAACAACTTGAACTAAACCACTTACTCTTAGCCCAGAAAGGCAATCTACCAAATTCTGCTGCTCATCAGCGTGTTTGGAAGACTAGTCCTCGGTACATGTTGAATGACTCTTTTGGAGAAAGAGACAATTTGATCTCAGACACCTTGGAAAAAGAGACGTTTCTATGTGAGTAACCCTTGCACCCTACCAACCCCCACCCAGAAACCTTACTGCCTTGGAAACTCTAGGAACCTAAGAGAACATGACCAAATGCAGGAGAAGTCAAGCAAACAGCCTTTTGCTTTTTGGTTTATTTGTTTTGTTTTGTTTTTTTGAAAGGGGTATTATTTCATGTATTTTATATTTTGCTGTATCCCGCATCTTGGTGACAACTACCAGGTCCCACCCAGCCTACCCATCCATGCTTGGAGGGAAAGCTAAAGATTAAGAAAGAGAAAGACAACAGTTGGGAGGGCATTCCTTAAATACTGAGATTTGCCTCATATTTATTTCTCATAGCCTTTATATACCTCAATCTAGAAAGGAAGGGGAAGACAAAAGGCCTCTTTACCAAGATACAAAGAACAAACAAAGTAATACCTTCTCAATACCCCAAACATTAAGAGACCACACCCAGTTCAAACCACCATCATTGACTTTTTCATTGACCTCCCAATTTCTTCTCTTGTTCCAGTTACCTTCTCCAAATCTATTTTGAGCATAGCAATGTCCTTTTTTAACATACAAATATAGCTATATCTTTTTTATTTAAAAATTTTGACCATAACAAATTCAAAAACATAGAATATAATGCTAAACATTTTTAGAACAAAAGTTTAAATTTGTTTCTAGAATCACAGGTGTGTACCTCTGAAACTCACAGAAATCTGCCTGCCTCTGCCTCCAAAGTGCTAGGATTAAAGGTGTGCACCACCACCACCTGGCAGAAAATAAGATCTTTTTAAAAAGATTTCTGTTGGGTGTAGTGGGGAATGCCTTAAGTCCAGCATTTGGGAGGCAGAGAAGGCAAGTTTCTGTGAGTTTGAGTCCCCACTTCTACTTCACTCTTTTTTTTTTCTTAAAGCACAGGCTGGCCTCGAACTCATGATCCTCCTGCCTCTGCCTCCTTCAGCAAATCCTACCAGCTTGTGCCACCACAACCAGCTACATCACTCTTTTTAAAGATACATTAGTATTACTTCTCATTAATGTGCCATAGTTATTTTACCTTCCTTTTTGATGATTGCCTTGGTAACTTTTGCCTTTCCCATGATTTGAACACAATGATGTAATGATCATCTTTATATATATCTTTAAAAATTCCATACAAACACACACATACACACATGTTAGGGATCAAACTCGGGGTCTTCTGCATGGCAGGCAACTGCAATATCTCCAGTTTTTGACTTTTTGAGACACGGTCCTGTTATGTAGCCTCGGCTGGTTTAGAATTCCCTGATCCTCCTACTTCTGTCTCCTGGGTACATTACAGGATTATGTGTGTGTGCTATTATATATGTATTATACTTTTAAGATAATGTCTCACTATGGATGTCTGGCCTCAAACTCACAGAAACTTGCCTTCCTCTGCCTCCCAAATGCTGGAACTTAAGGCATTTCCCACTACACCCAACAGAAATCTTCTTAAAAAGATTTTAATTTTGCCAGGCAGTGGTGGTGTGCGCCTTTAATCCAGCCCTCTGGAGGCAGAGGCAGGTGGATCTCTGTGAGTTAAAATGGTCAGCCTGGTCTACAGAACAAGTTCTAGAACAGCAGAGCTACACAGAAAAACCCTGTCTCAAAAAACAAACAGAAGATTTTATTTTTATTATTTTTAAGTTATGTATATGTGTATATTGTGTGTGTGTGTACACATGTGTGCCTTTGACACCAGCGCTGGAGTTACTGAAAACTCAACTGAAGTGCTAGAGGCTGAACCCCAGTCCATACAAGAGCAGTAAGCGTTCTTACTCCCAAGTCATCCCTCCAACCTCTGGCTTTTTTTATTTTCATGTTGCCATCTTTTCAAATGTTTATTATCTCATCTATTAATTATTGGGTAAAGGTTTATATAGAGATTCAGGGGCCCAGTGTGGAGATGAAAAGTAAGAGGAGACGGGAGACAGTGGGCAAAAAAATAAACAAATGGTACCTCCTTCTTTCTAGGGCCCACCTGTTTGTCTTCAACGGGGCACACTCAGATAGGCCCTGTGAGCAGAGGTATCGAACTTCAGATGAGTACAGCATGGACCTGAAATTCAGTTTGTCAGTTGTTTCACTACGGTTTTCTTTCTTTCTCTCTTTCTTTCTTTCTCTCTCTCTCTTTCTTTCTTCCTTTCTTTCTTTCTTGATAAGGTTTCTCTATGCACCCTTGGCACAGAGAAGCTGTCCTGGAACTAGCTCTGTAGACCAGGCTGACCTCAAACTCACAGAGATCCACCAGCCTCCGCCTCCCAAGTGCTGGGATTAAAGGTGTGGCCGCCTCTACCTGGCTACTAAAGTTTTTTGCTTTGTTTTGTTTTTAAGATGTATTTATTATGTATAGTGTTCTGTCTGCACGTTTACCAGCATGACAGAAGAGGGCATCAGATCTCACTACAGATGGTTCTGAGCCACCATACGGGTGCTGACTGAGAATTGAACTCAGGACCTCTGGAAGAGCAGTCGGTGCTCTTAGCCTCTGAGCCATCTCTCCAGTCCCTCTCAACCTTATTTTGACTGAACCTGAAACTCACTGATTGGCTGCACTGTCTGGTCGGTGAGCTTTGGGGACCTACATCCCTCTGACTTACCCCAAGATGGTATTACAGATGTGCATCTCCATGCCTCTTTCTTACGTGGGTTCTAGATATCTGAATTCACACTCTCATCCTTGCATAGCTAGCAGTGTATCGACTGGTAATTGGTAATCCCCAGTTACTGGAACTTTGCAGCACTAGGGAAGTCTTTTATCGTGTTTTTCTTTCTTTTCTTCCTCTCTTTTTTTTCTTTCTTAACTGTCTGTCTTTTTTTAAAGGGGTGGGGGGAGCTAGAGGACAATATTGGGTGCCGCCCTCAGAAATGTTGTCCACAAACATCGGGCACCATGCTCCACAGTTTTGCCTGTGTTCTGGAGATTGCATTTAGGTCTGTGCTTCTTTCTCTAGTTAATGAAGTTTTTTGTGCTTTCCCCCATAGTGCCGATAGGAGAATTAAAATCCTCTTTCATCACCTGAATGAATACAAAATAATAAGACATATTAAGTATTATGTAGCCCACTGTTAATGGATCTTGAACCCATTAACTTGATTTTAAAAAATCTAGATTATGCAGAATTTTAACTTAATAGTTTATTTATAATTTTATCTGTCGTCATAGTCTATTTTTTTTAACCTTTTTGTTGGTAGGGGTGGTGGTACAACAGTATCTTAGTATATAGTCCTGGCTAGCCTGGAACTCTCTGTGTAGACCAGGCTGTCCTTGAACTCACAGATCTGGGATTAAAGATGTGCACTACCACACCCAGATTGCTAATGTCTTCATACACAGTTTAAAATTATCTGATTGCTGTAGAAGAGCAGTAAAGCTCTCGAGGTGAAGAGAAAGTTGTTCATTTATTTCCTCTTCCTTTTGGCAGATTCACTTATGCTGAGTTCACCACTTCTTAGGAGCAGGCAGCTCCTTCATGATGAACTAGATGAAGTGAACCTGCGTCTTCGAGAACCCCGAGAGCTCTTCTCATTTTTCTCTAGCCAAGGGCCGCTGCAGGCTCCAAGGTGGCCGATAGAGTGTGAGGTCATCAAGGAAAACATTCATCATATTGGTAATACAACTTGTGTGTGTGTGTCTGGTCTTTATCTTACTTTATTACAAGGCTATAGAATTTAAAGTCACGTGTGTACATAAATGCATGTGGACATGTTTTATGTGTGTGTGGAAGCCAGAGATCAGCCTTATATACCATTCCTCAGGAGCCATCTACCTTGAGTTTTAAGACAGTGTCTCTCAGATTAGGTGAGTCTGAGAGCCAGATAGTTCCCCAGACCCACCCACCCATCTCAACCTCGGCAGCCCTGGGTTACAGCTTCCCTTCCAGCCTCTCAGTGTTGTGTCATCATGCTTCACCAGTGGAGACAGCTCTCTAGCCCTTAGAATTGAGTCTTCCAGGCTGACACGGAAGGCAAAGCAGAGGCTCCCTCTGTAAACGCACTAGAGCATAAACTGGAATGCTTCTGTTTTTAGGAACGGGAAGACAGCTTCTTAGAGGCCTATAGGCTGAGATCTGTTTAATATCCCGGCCACCCAGACCTGAAATAATCACACAGAATACCAATAGCTTAGGTGTCTTTTTAGCTAGCTTTTATATCTTAAGTTAACCCATTTCTATTATTTTGCATTTTACCACAAGGCTTGTGGTTTGCCGGTAAGGTTCCCGGGCATCTGTCTCCTTCAGCAGATACGTGGCTTCTCTCTGACTCTGCCGACTTTCTCTCTATATATCAGATTTCCTGCCTGGCTATATTATACCCTGCTATAGACCTCTTCTTCATTAACCAGTGCTATACAGAGGAGAGTCCCCCATATCACTTCCCCCTTTCTGTCTGAATGAAAAGAAAATTTTTAACTTTAACATTACAAGATTACATACAACAAAACATGTATCAACAAGAATTATAGTTACAATATTTAGTCCATTTACATTTGACAAATTAAGGAAAATGCTCTATCTATCCTATCTTTGTGAGTCTAAAGTTTTATATCTAATTTATTGTTTATAACTGTCTTTCTTTAACTCCATCAAAGACTCCAGAAGGATATAATATTACCTAAGTAAACAGAAAGTGCATTGTAAGCAACTTCCAAAACTCTAGAATTGACAGACACCCTACTGCCTAGGCAGTCACCCAGAGTTCATTGCAGCATCAATCTTCAGCCTACAGGCCCATTGTATCTGGCAGGCTTTTCCATGAAGCAGGAAATTTGAAGATCTCTCATGCTTTGTACTGGCAAAGTTTATCAGTTGCTTTCTTCTGTGTCCTGAAAATGTCTGGCAGTTCTCTCATGAAGCAGGAACCCCGAAAGACTGTCTTGCCTCTTTTAGACAACCTTAGCAGTCATTTTTCTGTGGGTCCTGCATGTCCAGTTTTTGCAGCATACCATCAAGCAGTCCAGGCAAGAGCAGTTTTTTGCCCAAATGGCTAACCAATTCCATAAGGAGCCTCTTTGATGCCCATCTTCTTCTTGGAGTAGATTGGTACTAACAGATGTGTCTCATGTCATGAAAAGTCCTAAGTTTTTAAACATTTTAAATGCCATATTCTGTTAATCTTTGAAAGGTTTGAAGAATAACTATCTATCTGAAACATATCTCTGTACATCTAGAAAACCTAACTGACTACAAGCTTGACTATTATAGATGATTATCTATTAACCTGTATGTCTTAATTATACATTACATTTTAAATGAGCTGCACAAACAACAAAATCAGCCTTAAATTTTTATCAATAAGCCAAGATCCATACCAATGAAAAATATTCATCTCTACAGCATATCCCCCTTTAAATGTAAACAAACATTTATAAACAATAATTGGGAATTTGGGCATAGGCCAAAATTTAAAAATTATAAATCTTATGTCTGTTTTCCAGGCCTTTGTTCACTAGTGTTCTGTCACCAAGCTCCATTCTTGGCCTGTGGACTCTCTTTGTGATGTAAGTGGTCCTATCTGTGAGCTCTTGGTATCCAGTCTTTTGCATATTTTTTTTCCAAGACAGGGTCTCACTATGTAGCTCTGGCTAGTGAGCAAAGGCCTGAATTCCGTCTACAGCACCAGGAAAACAAAACTAAACAAATAAAAAACCATAAAACCCAACTCTGCCATCCTCATAAAAAGTTGTAGTGAAGTCAAAATAAAGTTAACAGTAAAAACTATGTCTGGTACGATGGACTTCATCACTTATATCAAGACTGGTAAGATGCAATCGAACCAAGAAGCTTACACAGCACACAGCAACCTGAAAAACAGACCTGACCCAGCAGCTGGATGCTTTTCCCAGGGGCCCGGGTTTAATTTTCAGCAGCCATACCATAGTTCACAACCAATTGTAATTTTAGTACCAGGAGGTCTGACACCATCTTCTGCCCTCCATGGGCACCAAGCATGCATGTGGCACACAGGCACACACATATGCAGTAAAAACACCCATACACATAAAATAAAAATTAACTGAAAACTGAATTACAAAAACCTCATCACTTCTTACCACTTTTAAGAGATGAAACTAACATTGTCTTTTACCAAGTTCTTTCCTTCTATGTCCATGGCTTTTATCAGTGACTACTATTAAAATGACATTTTAATGCTGGGAATGGTGGTACAAACCTTTCATTTCTTTTTTTTTAATTGATTTTTATTCAGCTTTACATTTTTCTCTGCTCCCCTCCCTCTTCCAGCCCTCCCCCACCAAAAAAAATCACAGTTTCTTTCTTTCTTTTTTTTTTTTTTTGATTTTTCAAGACAGGGTTTCTCTGTAGCTGTGGAGCCTCCTGTCCTGGAACTAGCTCTTGTTGACCAGGTTGGCCTCGAACTCACAGAGATCCGCCTGCCTCTGCCTCCTGAGTGGTGCTGGGATTAAAGGCGTGCGCCACCACCACCTGGCCTAAACCTTTCATTTCAATTTCAGCAGAGGCAGGCAGATCTCTGTGTGTTCAAGGCCAGCATGGACTCCAGAACATTAAGAACAATGCAGAGAGATTCTTCCTCAAAAAAAAAAGAGAAAACTGCCAACTCTTAAATTTATTTCTGACAAAACCTTATTTTCTCTGAAACAAAGGATGTACTTTTCCTTTGTTTTATAATAGAATTTTATTTTTTTAGTATGCTTAGTAGTAGAAACTGTGTTTCTGATACTGGAGAGATGGGTCAGTGGTTAAGGGCTTGTTTTAGTCATGACTGAAAGCAAGCTGGGGAGGAAAGAGCTTAGTCAGCTTACACGTCTACATAAATTTTCATCATCAAAGAAGTCAGGACAGGAAGTCTAACAGGGCAGGAGGCTGGAGGCCGGAGCTGATGCAGAGGCCATGGAGGGGAGCTGCTTATCAGCTTGCTCCTTATGACTTGCTCAGCCTGCTTTCTTACAGACTCAGGATCACCAGCTCAGTGAGGCTGGGCCCTCCCCCATCAATCACTATAAGAAAATTCCCTACAGGCTTGCCTGCAGCCAGATATTATGGAGGCATTTTCTCAACTGAGGTTCTCCCTTCTCAGATGACTTTAGTTTGTGTCAAGTTGACATAAAACTATCCCGCACAGAGCTCCTGCTTCTCTTTCAGGTCCGATGGCTCACAGCGGATCTTCTGCCCTCCATAGACGCCTGCACACTTGGCACACACACAGACACACACACATCTGAACACAGTTCCCTTTCTTCCAAGAAACACAGGGTCAAATTGCAGCCATTTATATTAACCTTTCTGGCATATTTTAAGTTTTCTATTTAAAATTTATGATTGGGGGAAGGGAGATGGCTAACCAAATAATCCCAATAAGCTGAGTTTGAACCCCAGAATCTTGTAAAAAGTTCAGTATGGTGGCAGACATACTGTAATCCCAGCACTCCTAGGAGACAGAGACAGAGCTGTTTGAAAGCTTGAGGTCTAGCCTTGAATACATAGTCCAAGAGAAGAAGCAAGGGACACTGTCTTAAACATGCAGGAGATAAGAACAAACTCCTGAAAGCTATTCTCAGAGCTCCTGTAGACACACACACACACACACACACACACACACACACACACACACTTTAAATGATTTTACTGGAGGCCAGCCTGGTCTACAAGAGTTAGTTCCAGGACAGGAACCAAAAGCTACGGAAAAACCCTGTCTCAAAAATTCAAAAAAAGAAGAAGAAGAAGGAGGAGAAGGAGAAGGAGAAGGAGAAGGAGAAGGAGAAGGAGAAGGAAGGAAGGAAGGAAAGAAGAAAGAAAGAAAGAAAGAAAGAAAGAAAGAAAGAAAGAAAGAAAGAAAGAAAGAAAGAAATGATTCTACTGTGTCTGTGTCCAGTGCTGTGGTCACGCTCAGAACCCTGCCATGCTAAGCACATGCTCTTGCTTGGCATCTGCCTGTAGTTATTACGGGAAGAAGGTGATGATTTATAAACAGGCTGGAATTAGGTTGGATTGAGCAACTTTAATCATTTCAGTAATTCTGAAGGCCATTAAGAGTATACAGCAGGTGACAACTAGTGCTCAACAGGTCGACCCACCAGACGAATAACTCTGATGGGGAGCCCCAGTTAGAAAAGACCGTGGAGTCACTGGATATAGATAACTGTTTGTCTCTGCCTGTAATTCTGTCTTGTGCTATCATGAGTTCTCCCTAAAAATAGCAGTTATGAGTATTTTCCCCACTGCGTGTGTGTTTATCTCGTGTATATGTTCCATCTACTGGACACACACAGCTGGGAATGGTCAGGAAGATGGTTTCTGTTTAATTGAATAATTCTGATGAATAGAAATAATACTAGGATATTTTCATTACTCAGTCTGACATAGCAAAGTAATAGCATCCTCAGTCACAGAGACAGCTAATTCTAGACTTCAGAACAAAGTCAAAGCAGGTTGCACCTGGAGATGAATACGCAAGGTCAATTTCCCAGGTATTCATTGCTGAATCAAGGTCAGGCTTGAAGCCACATTAGTAGACTTAACTTTCTCACCAGTGGACTTTCTGCACGCACTCCCAACCTCCAAGTTCAGACAACTGTTTATTGTCTAAGTCCTGAATCTCAGTGTCACTTTCTGTCTGGGAACCCGGACCACTTAGAGCTTCGTGCATGGTCAAGTGTTACTCACTGACCGGTCAGTGCAACCTCCCTTTCCTGAGAGAAACTGTGTGATCGGTTTGACTCTGATTCTTATTGTTTACTTAGGAAGTGCTGCGTGACACTGAAAATGTGATTCATATCTGTCCAGAGGCTTTGCTGTAAAAAGGAGAAGTAGGAGAGATGTGTGCGTGTGCGTGAGTGTGTGTTGTGAAAGAGTGTATGTGTTTGTGCACTCTTAAGAGTGTGTGTGAGAATGTGTTGTCTCTGTGTGTGTGTGTGCATGCATGTGTGTGTGAGCGTGTGTGTGAGCGTGTGTGTGAGAGTATATTGTCTGTGTGTGTGTGTGAGTGTGTGTGAGAGAGTGTGTCTGTGTGGTCTCTGTGTGTGTGTGTGTGTGGTGTGTGAGACAGTGTGTGCATGTATGTGTGTGAGAGAGTGTGTGTGCAAGAGTGTGTGTATGGTCTCTGTGGGTGGTCTCTCTCTGTGTGTGTGGTCTCTGTGTGTGGTCTCTGTGTGTGTTCTCTGTGTGTGTGTGAGAGAGAGAGAGACAGAGACAGAGACAGAGAGAGAAAGGGAGAGAGACAGAGAGAGAGAGAAGAAGAAGAAGAGGAGGAGATGAACCTTAATGTACAGAGGGAGAAGCAGGAGAGACAGAGCAGTGCTGTGTGGCTGTGTGTAAAGAGCTGTAACTGTGTAGAGAGACCGTCAAGAAAGAGCTTATTTAAGATGAAGTATAAAGAAGGTTGCCATCAGGAAAGTGTGTGCTTGTTCCTTTCTTCTTAAGTTACCATCAGAAAGCATGCATTTCTTTATTTGCCCTCAGATAAAGAAGAATTTTCCTAAGACCCCATTGCTCTGAGAAGGCATTCTTTTCACTATCCTGGGTGCAGTCCTGAGAGCTGGACTCACGGGCTGCAACAAAGTAATTGTAATTTTATGTTAATTTTGATTGTGTCCTGTATATCATTCCTTATTCTGTACTTTTGTAAATATCATCTTTCAGAGTGGGTTCCACCTCAGCCAGAACACTTCTATCAACCTACAGGAGACGAAAAGATGCCCGAGGTTGTGGGGGGAGAGCAAGGCACAGTTGTCTACCAGTTAGATTCAGGTATTGCCATTGCACTGAACGATGACTGATTGACTAGGATAAAATTGCAATAAGCTTAGTGTGCACATTGGAAGTGATTTTAATTTTTAAAAATGTATTTCTTGGGGGCTGGAGAGATGACTAAGCAGTTAAGAGCATTGCCTGCTCTTCCAAAGGTCCTGAGTTCAATTCCCGGCAACCACATGGTAGCTCACAACCAACTGTAATGAGGTCTGGTGCCCTCTTCTGACCTGCAGGCGTATAAGCACAAAGACTACTGTATACATAATAAATAAATATTTTTTTAAAAAAAGGTAAAGTGGAGAGACACTGATGGAGACATCTCATGCCCACCTCTGACCTGCACACACGCACAGAAAACATATACACTCACAGAATACACCAAAAACACACAAAAAAAGTGAAATTAACAATTAAGTGAAAGGGAGCTGGGCGTGGTGGTGCACATCTTTAGTCCTAGCACTTAGACAGCAGAGGCAGGCTGATCTCTGTGAGTTCAAGGCCAGCCTGGTCTACATAGTGAGTTCCAGAACAACCAGGGTTGTTACACAGGGAAACCCTGCCTCAAGAAAAAGAAAAAAAAAGGTGAAAGATTAAATTGGATACATAATTAAAAACCCATTCTTTTCTTCCTAAAGGAAATCAAGGTCAGAATAGAGGTTAGACATGGTAGTGCAGACCCAGCACTCAGGAGGCAGTGACAGGCAGAGCTCTGTGAGTTCAAGGCCAGCCTACTTTACATAGACCATCCCAGACCAGCTAGGGCTACATACATGCATACATACAGATATGATTGTATGATTAAATATGTATATATCCTTGAGGCCAGAGAGATAGCTCAGCGGTAAGAGCCCTTGCTGCTCTTCCAGAGGACCTGAGCTTGGTTACCGTCATCCACTACGGGTGGTTCACGACCTCCTGGAACTCCACTCCAGGAAACCGAACGCCCTCTCCTGGTCTCCATGGCTGCTTGCACTTATGTGACATGCACATACAAATGAATAAGAAGTAATCTAAACAAGTCAGGTTCCTTACAAACACTACTGTTTGGTTAATGCTCCAGGGTCAACATATTTGATAGCAGTATCTTGGCAATTGATGAGGTTAACATCTGAAATATATAATTAATATTATATATGAATATAATAAACATTATGAAAGTATAGTAAAATTGTTTATTATTGTGATCTTCATAAGAAAGGCAGGATTTTATGAAGTATATATATTAAAAATGTTTTAAATTACAAAGCCATTGACAAATAAGTGAGAAAATAAATTTTCATCATGTTAACAAAACAATGGAAGGAAGGATGAGGTGGGTTCCTGAGGACACAGTACTAGCAGCACTGTTCAGATCTAGGCCCCTTTTTAATAGGAACTGCAGAACTTGAGGATGCTGGGCTGGGACTAGATCTTGATGGCTTGCCCAGCCACCCCAGACCCTGGGGTCCATCACAGCTCACAGGAGACAGCACTGAGGGTGCAGACATTTAAGCATACCCTCCACTGTATGGAGGTCCAGGCTATTCTGAATACATGAGATCCTAACTCAAAAAGGCAGCAAAAGAAAATTGAAAGGGGGCTGGAGAGATGGCTCAAAGGATAAGAGCACTGATTATTCTTCCAGAGGTCCTGAGTTCAATTCCCAGCAACCACATGGTGGCTCACAACCATCTGTAATGAAATCTGGTACCCTCTTCTGGCCTGCAGGCATATGTGCAGAGAGAACACTATAAACAAAATAAATAAATAAATCTAAAAAAAAAAAAAGGAAAAGAAGATTGAAAGGTCGGGCCCGGTGTGGTGCATGCCTTCGATGCCAACAGGAGTAGAGCAGGCAGATCTCTGTGAGTTGAGGCCAGCCTGGTCTATACCAACTTTAAGGCCAGCCAGGGCTACACAGGGAGACTATGTCTCAAAAGAATTAAAAATTTTTGATGATGTAATACTCTTGCTGAATTTGATAATGTAATACTTTCACTGAATTTGTCAGCAAATTCAGGCAGATCTCTGTGAGTTTCAGATCAACCTGGTCTACAAAGCGAGTTCCAGGACAACCAGGGCTGCTGGCTGCACAGAGAAACCCTGTCTCGAAAACCAACCAACCAAACAAACAACAGCAAAAATTAAAACAAATAAATGAAAAAATTAGGAGTGATGTACTGTTGAAAATTAAGGGCCAAAAAAAAAAAAAATTAAGGGCTTCTGCTATAGATGACGTTTAATTGGTAGATCACTGGCCTGGCAGGGTGAGGCCCTGTATTGAACCACTACCGCTGTACGTAAACCTATAGAACATCAGTAAAATTAAGGGTGCTACTGAAAACAATAAATAATCCATTGACTATTTATGGGGTTGGTAGGGCTCAGTGAAGACTTCCTGAATGAATGAATTGTGAGTGAATGCAGCCTAATGGTGTCTTTCTCGTCTGCAGTGCCCACAGACGGTGCCTACTTCACCAGTTCCAGAATAGGAGGCAAACGAGGGATTATCAAGGAACTTGCTGTTACATTGCAAGGACCAGAAGATAATACCCTGTTGTTTGAATCAAGGTTTGAGAGTGGGAATCTTCAGAAAGCCGTCAGAGTGTAAGTGAGGAGGAGTCTGGAAGGTGCGGCTGCGTGGCTACAAGGGCTCTATAGGGTGCTCTCAGGAATTCAGAATGTTTGCCAAAGAGAGCTGGTAGAAGACTTACTAAGGGAACGAAGAAGAATGGAATAACTATGACTAATTTTCTCCCAGAATGAAACACTAGGTTATTTCTTCTGCTCACAGAAGAAGGAAGAGCTTACGTAAAAGTTCTATAAACGGACCTGCAAGAGGACGCAGTGGCAAAGTCATGCGCACCTCATGCCTGGCAACCTGAGTTCAATCCCTGGACTCCATGTACAGCTGGAAGGGGAGAACCAGTTCCACAAAGTTGGCCTGTGGCCTTCATACAGTTGCCATGGCATATACCTGCTTGTACACACACTAATAATGATATATAAAATTCTAACATTTTTATTAGTAAAAAAAATATTCAACATAAAAAGTGCTGCATATAAGGACTGTTTAGTATATGTCCAAATGCATATGGGTAATATACACAAATTACATGTATAAGTATAAATATGTGCCTCCTCCTATTTGCGGAAGCTGGGCACAGTGGCAAGTGCTTCTCTGTAGTTCCGCCTACTCAGGCTGTGGAAGGAGAAGGTTTGCTGAAGCATGGAAGTTCAGCTGGTTATCTAGGGGTTCCAGGTTGACCTGGTTGACCTAGTGAGTTTCAGGGCTATGTGGAGAGACCATGTCCCAGAACAAACAAAAACAACTGAACCTGGAGTCTGGAACAATGGCTCAACAGTTATAAGTACTTGTTGCTCTTGTAGAAAGCCACGGTTCAGTTTCCGGCACCCAGAT
Source organism: Myodes glareolus (assembly GCF_982192425.1). Taxonomy (NCBI): domain Eukaryota; kingdom Metazoa; phylum Chordata; class Mammalia; order Rodentia; family Cricetidae; genus Myodes; species Myodes glareolus. Next base: position 88,187,059 of record NC_142035.1, on the reverse strand, counting down.
GGTGGTTCACAAACATCCATAGCTTCATTTCCAGGGCATCTGACCCCCCTTTTCTGATCTTCACAGCCACCAGGTACACACATGGTGTATGTACAAACATCCAGGCAAAACATTCATACATATAAATAAATCTAAAGAAAAATTTAAACTGAACCCAGTGCCTAACATATAAGAAGCATATGTCTACCACTAAGCTATATCCCTGACCACTTCTTCCTTCCTCCCTCTCTCTTTCATTTCCTTCCTTCCTCCCTCCCTCCCTCCCTCCCTCCCTCCCTCCCTCTCTCCCTCCTTCCTTTCTTACTTTGTTTCTTTCTTTTTCCCCCAAAACAGGGTTTCTTTGTGCCTCCCTTGCTGTCCTGAAACTCACTCTTGAGATCAGGCTGACTTCCAGTGTGTGGACTAAAGGCGCAGTCCCCACCTCCCAACTACTTCTTATTTCACTGTGCATTTTCTCAATTATTCATATGGTGGATCTTTTTTCCTTGCCTTGTACATTTCCTTTTGTGAATTCATTTTCCATCTTTATTTCTTTGATTTTTGGGACAGGATTTGTTATAGCTCTGAGACTGGCCTTAACTTACAATCCTCTTGCATCAGGCTACAAATGCTAGGATTCTAAGTGTACATGACTATGCCTAGTCCTTTAATAAAAACATTTCTCAGTTGAGCAGTGGTGGCACACGCCTTTAATCCCAGCACTCAGGAGGCCAAGGCAGGCAGATCTCTGTGAGTTCGAGGCCAGCCTGGTCTACAAGAGCTAGTTCCAGGACAGACTCCAAAGCTACACAGAGAAACCCTGTCCCAAAGAAACAAACAAACAAACAAATTCTCTTTTGAAGAAGAGGACATACCTGTGGCTGCACAAGCATGTGTGCGTGTGAGTGTTTGTGTAGTCAGAGGGCAGCTTGCAGGATTTCTTTGCCTCCTTCCACCTGAGTTCTGGGGATTGAATCAAGTCATCAGACTTCATGGCAAGTACCCTTACCCACTGAGCCATATTTGCCAGCCCAAGTTTCTTTCCTTTTTTTTTTTTTAAAAAGTGTGTTTAATTAACTGACAACAAAAAAAGCTGGTAAAGAAACGCAAGTGAATTTGGTCAAGTAAGAATTAGAACCGAGGAGCTCCATAATCATCTGGCATCCGTTCAGTGTTGTGCCTATGGTTAGAAATATACATGATAGGAACCCCAGGCAGGGATCTTCCAGATTCTTCGTTTGAGGTCCCAATTGACTGTAGCCACAATGTAACACTTGTGCTGGGTGACTCTGTACCAAGCCGTCATCAGCATAGGTTCCTTTGTGTGTGCACTGAAGTCGGTCAAATCGTGGATCCTTGGCAATTCTTAGTGCCACTCGGTACTTCTGGCCCAGTTTCTCAATTTCAGCCATCACACAGTTATACAAGGGATACACTTGGCGCACAGACAGTCCATCATGGCTCCACTAAGTCTAGTTTGGCTTTGATGGAAAAGTTGATGAAGTTGGTGTGAACAAGGAGAGATGTTGGGTGGCTTCTCTTTCCTTCAGCGCACTGGGATCTTTCTTCTCTTTCTTTTTAGGCTTTAATCCATCCTTTTCTTTAAGTCGCTCATCTCTGAGACTAAGCATTTGCTTCATGGTTGCATATTTTCTTGTTTTCTTTTGCTTCCCCATGTTCACGCCGCACTCCTGTTTCTTCCGGAATCACTTACTGTGCCCAGCCCCAGTTTCTTGCTCCCTTTAAGCAGAGTAAATATATTCAAAGATGTCTTCTCTTCAAATAGCTGATGGCCAGGAAAAGAGATAGCACTGAGGATCGATGGTTCTCACAATGCGATTTCATGGGTCAGATGGATAGCTAGCAAGCAGCCCAGAGGGCACTGTTCAATGTGTTTCAGAGAAACATAGCAGTGATTAGGAACTGCTAGTCGATGTTTGGAAAGATGTCAAAAAGTTAGCAGAACCTCCAAACATCCGATGCAGAAGTAAATCTGTCTGTTTGGTTTTTTTAAAAAAAAATGGAAGAATAATTTATTTTTTCTTTTTTATATCAAGAATTTTTTAATACAATCTTTTCTCATTTTGCATGACTATCCCTGTTTCCACTCCTTTCCCTCCTCCTGCTTTCTCCACCTTCCCGCCACCCCATTTCCCCATCCACTCCTCAGAAAGGGTAAGACTTCCCCTGGGGAGTCAACAAAATCTGACACTTCAAGGCAATACCAAGGCTGAGCAAGGTGTCCCTCAAGAAAGATTGCTCCTAGATGCCAGTTCAAGCACTGCCAGTGGCCCCACAGACTGCTCAAGCCTCACAACTGCCCCCCACATTCAGTTGGCCTAGTTTGGTTCTATGCAGGTTTGCCTGCTGCCAGTCCAGAGTCAGTGAGCTCTCACTAGCTCAGGTCAGCTGTTTCTGTGAGTATCACCATCATGGTCTTGACCCCTTTGCTCAAACAAGATTTCCCTAACTTCAAAAAGCCTAGATAACCCAGGCTAGCCTCAAATTCTCTGTATAACCCAGGATGGCTTGCAAATTATGATCCTCCTACCTCAGCCTCCCAAGTGCCTGAATTGTAAGTATGTACAGCTCACAGTGAGACTGGAGACTCTTTCTCCTCAATCCACACAGTTTCTTATGTGACTCGGAGGAGTGGGTAAACCAGAAAGGACACAATTGCTGTGGAGGCAGTTGTGGTCAGTCCGTCTTCACAAGGAGAAAACAATACTTTCCTGGATTTGCTTTGAGGGGAAGGTGATGAGGTTGTAGAAAATTGTTTTCTTTTCATTGCAGAGGCATCTATGAGTACGAACTCACCTTGCGAACTGACCTCTACACAGACAAACACACCCAGTGGTTTTACTTTAGAGTTCAGAATACCAGAAAAGACGTCACCTACCGCTTCACTATTGTGAACTTGCTGAAGCCCAAGAGCCTGTATGCGGTAGGAATGAAACCTCTTCTGTACTCTCAGCTGGATGCCGCCACCTACAATGTTGGCTGGAGGAGAGAAGGACAGGAAATCAAGTACTACAAGAACAACTCAGATGATGGGCAGCAGCCCTTGTACTGTCTCACCTGGACCATTCAGTTCCCTCATGACCAGGACACTTGCTTCTTTGCACACTTTTATCCATATACTTACACTGACTTGCAATGCTATCTCTTGTCAATCGCAAACAACCCCATCCAGTCTCAGTTCTGCAAGCTCCGAGCTTTATGCAGGAGCCTAGCTGGGAACACTGTCTACTTGCTCACCATCACCAATCCATCCAGGACCCCTCAAGAGGCAGCTGCAAAGAAAGCTGTGGTGTTGAGTGCCAGAGTCCACCCTGGAGAAAGTAACGGCTCCTGGATCATGAGAGGATTTTTGGACTTCATCCTTAGCAACTCCCCAGATGCCCAGCTCCTCAGGGATATCTTTGTCTTCAAGGTGATTCCCATGTTAAATCCAGATGGAGTGATTGTGGGGAATTACCGGTGTTCATTGGCTGGAAGGGACTTGAACAGACATTATAAAACCGTTCTTAAGGATTCTTTCCCCTGCATTTGGTACACCAAGAATATGATCAAAAGGTGAGACCTCTTTGTTGATAATTCTGTGAATGCTGTGAGCCTCAATACCAGCTACTCCTATCTATGAGGAGGATGGTCTTGTCTCTTGTTTTAGGAGTCTGGTATGACTTTGGAGAGTCTTGGACTATGGGTACATTTTTAGACATTTAAATCACATCAGATCTTTAAAAGAACATGGGGGCATTCATCAGCGTATCTGAAGGAGATCCCCACATAGCAGGGGTTTCTTCTCAGGCCCCACATAGCTATCTTGGTATCTAGCTTTAGAAATGTAATCTAATGGTTTTTAGAAACACAGAGGGAACTGGGGAGGAGAGAAAGGCCTGCCAAAGCCACATGCTAGAGTGGGCTAGTCCCTTCAATATCAACCATTTCACTTGCCCCCACACCCTTCTGGAATTGAATTTAAGGCTTAACACATGTAAGACAAGCACTCTGTCATTGAGCTATGTTCTCAATTTCATCTTATCTTGTGAGACAGAATGTCTCACTGAACCAATGTTTGCACTGACTGGCTATCAAGCCCCTGGGATCTGTATACCTCTCCAACCATCTTCTCTATGTTGAGGTTTTAGGCACTCACCACAATGTTCAGCATTTATATGGGATCTGAACTCAGGTCCTCATGTTTGCATAGGAAGCACTTTACCCACCGAGCCCTCTTTCCAGTCCAGTTATTTCATGTCTGTGTTTAATGCAGGGCCTGATGTGGAATTCAGTATGTAGACCAGACTGGCCTCAAACCAGAGATTTGTCTCCCTCTGTTGGGATTAAAGACTTGTGCCACCATGCTGGGTTCAGTTCTCTCTGTCTCTCTGTCTCTCTGTCTGCCTCTCTCTCTCTCTCTTTCTCTTTCTTTCTTTTTTCCTTCCTTCTCTCCTACTTCCCTCCCTCCTCCTCCTTCTTCTTTCTTCTTCTTCCACTTCTTTCTCTTCTTCCTCTTCCTCCTCCTCTTTCTTTTTGAGACAGTTTCTCTGTGTAACCCTGATTGTCCTAAAACTCACTCTGTAGACCAGACTAGCCTTGAACTCAGAGATCTGCTGCCTCTGACTCCTGAGTACTGGAATTAAAGGTGTGCACCACCGTGTCCGGCCACTTGTTTCATTCTTAAGTCAAACAATTGGATGGAAAAGGTCAGGGAAATTTTGCTATTCATATAAAACTGTAATCATAATGAAGCTAGCAGTGTTTAAGTTGGAAGTAACAGATACGATGATCAGCACTTTACACACTGGCCCTGTGGGTTTACACATGGTCAATATCCTCTGTTGCTTGCAATAAGGAAATTGAGTTCCAAAACTTTGATATAACTTAAACAAAGTCTCAGAGTTCACAAGCAACAGGGTAACTGTTTGGACATAGGCTCCCTGACTCCAGGATCTGAGTCCCCTAATATATGTCACCAAATTTTGCTTCTAATGAAGATAAAGTAATAAGTTAGCTTGCACTTTTCAAGCCTGTGTGGAAGCAGCTTGAAGCTATCGGATAATAGCACCCATCTTAAAAGAGCTTCCATTCCACTGTAGGCGAACACATAGCAGATAAGATACTAATGGCAGTTTCTAATCACACCTGTGTGAACAGCTATGAGACGGGTTGGCCATCATGGGAGAACTGGTTTTACTATTGACTGATTCTGGGACCGTAGGTAGAGAGTGATTTCATCTCTTATGAGTTTGGATGTCTGCTGCATCCTTTGTCTGTTTCTCAATAGACTTATGGAAGAAAGAGAGGTTCTCTTGTATTGTGATTTCCATGGGCACAGTCGCAAGAACAATATCTTCCTGTACGGCTGTAACAGCAACAATCGGAAGCACTGGCTTCATGAGCGGGTCTTTCCTTTAATGCTAAGCAAGAATGCTCCAGATAAGGTAAGACGTTTCCGGCTGAGGAACAGAGCACACTCCTAGGAAAGTGTCTCATTTGGCTCATTGTGATTAATGTTATTGTCTTTAGTGAAGCCCGGAACCTAGGTGTCCATGTTAGCCACGTGGTTCTGAAGTACCTTATTCAGCGAGGCAGTCACATCTTGCTTCTTCTGTAGCTGGGTCATGACTGCAGACCAGGACTTTCTTCTTCCCAGAATTCTCCTGTTCTTATAGACCTGCCTCTAATTCTTGTTTAGTTGTCCCGCTTATACTTTCTGCCTGGCTACTGACCAATCAGCATTTATTTAAAATATAATTGACAGAATACAGACCATTATCCCACAGCAGTAAAAGAAACACTACTAAAGCTTAAATCACACATGAAGCCCCACAAACTAATAGTGGAAGACTTCAAAACTCCACTCTTGCCACTAGACAGGTTTGTCAGACAGAAAATTAATAGAGAAATTAGGGAACTAATAGATGTTATGACTCAAATGGACTTAACAGACATCTATAGAACATTCCACCCAAACATATAAGGATATACCTCATAAGAATACACTTCATAAGAATATTCCTCATGGAATCTTCTCAAAAACTGATCATATACTTGGTAACAAAGCAAACCTGAACAGATACAAAAGAAGTGGAATAACCCCATGTATCTTATCGGATCACCACAGCTTCAAAGTTAGAATTCAACAACAACACTAATTTCAGAAATCCCACAAAAAAATGGAAATTGGACAATGCTCAACTGAATCACCATTGGGACAAGGAAGAAGTAAAGAAAGAAATTAAAGGCTTCCTACAATTCAATGAAAGAGACTGCACAGCACACCCAAACTTATGAGACACAATGAAAGGAGTGCTAAGAGGAAAGTTCATATCACTAAATGCCTACGTAAAGAAGCTAGAAAAATCCCACACTATCGAGTTAACAGAACACTCTACAACAAAAAGAAGCAAACTTACCTAAGAGGAATAGATGGCAGAAAATAATCAGATTCAGGGCAGAAGTCAATGAAATAGAAACAAAGAAAACAATACAAAGAATCAATGAGACAAAGAGGTGATTCTTCAAGGAAATCAACAAGACTGACAAATGTTCATCTAAACTAACCAAAAGTCAGAGAGAGAATATCCAAATTAACTAAATCAGAGATGAAAAGGGGAACATAACAACAGACATGGAAGAAATCCAGGGAATCATCAGGTCATACTTCAAAACCTGTACTCCACAAAATTAGGAAATTTAAAGGAAATTGACAATTTTCTAGATAAGTACCACATGCCAAAATTAAATCAAGGCCAGATAAACAAGTTAAATAGACCTATAACCCATATGGAAATAGAAGCAGTCATCAAAAGTCTCCCAAACAAAAAAGAAGTCCAGGGCAAGATGGTTTCAGCACAGAATTCTACCACAATTTCAAAGCATTGCTAAAAGCCATACTCCTCAAATTGTTCCACACAATAGAAACAAAAGAAACATTGCCAAACTCTTAGGCTACAGTTACCCTGATACCCAAACCATACAAAGGCTCAACTAAGAAAAAGAATTGCAGAACAATCTCCCTCATGAACATAGATGCAAAAATATTCAGTAAAATACCAGCAAACTGAATCTAAGAACACATCAGAAACATGGTTCACCATGATCATGTAGGCTTCATCCCAGAGATGCAAGGATGGTCCAACATATGAAAATCCATCAATGTAATCCACCACACAAACAAACTGAAAGAAAAAACTACATGAACATCTCATTAGATGCTGAAAAAGCCTTTGACAAAATCTAACACCCCTTTATGATAATGGTCTTGGAGAGATCAGGGATACAAGGAATGTGTCTAAACATAATAAAAGTAATATACAGCAAGCCAACAACCAACATCAAACTAAATGGAGAGAAACTTAAAATGATTCCATTAAAAGAACAATACTAAAATCAGGAACAAGACAAAGCTGTCCACACTCTCCATATCTACTCAATATAGTATTCAAAGTTCTAGCTAGAGTAATAAGACAACGAAAGGAGATCAAGGAGCTACAAATCGGAAAGAAAGAAGTCAAACTTTCACTATTTACTGATGATGTGATAGTATATATAAGTGACCCCTAAAATTTGACTAGGGAACTCCTACAGCTGATAAACACCTTCAGTAACGTGGCAGGATACAAGATCAACTAAAAAAAAAAGTCAGTATCCCTCCTACATACAAATGATAAATGGGCTGAGAAAGAAATCAGAGAAACATCACCGTTCACAATAGCCACAAACAGCATAAAATATCTTGGGATGACTCTAACCAAACAAGTGAAAGACCTATATGACAAGAATGTTAAGTCTTTGAAAAAAAATTGAAGAGAATATCAGAAAATGGAAAGATCTCCCATGTTCATGGATAGGTAGAATAAACATAATAAAAATGGCAATCATACCAAAAGCAATCTACAGATTCATCGTAATAACCATCCAATTCCCAGCACAATTCTTCACAGACCTTGAAAGAGCAATGCTCAACTTCATATGGAAAAACAAACAAACAAACAAAAAACCCAGGATAGCCAAAATAATCCTGTATAATAAAAGAACTTCCAGAGGCATCACCATCCCTGACTGGTGTGGGAGAATTGTCTATATTCTGTCAATCATATTTTAAATAGACCCTGATTGGCCAGGCAGGAAGTATAGGCGGGAAAACCAGACAGGAAGTAGAGGTGCAGCATTAAAAACAGGAGTATTCTGGGAAGAAGGAAGCTCTTTGCAACTCCTGCACAGATCACCGAAGAAGCAAGATGTGACCTGCCCCGCTGAGAAAGGTACCAAGCCATGTGGCCAACATAGATAAAAATAATGGGTTGATAAAAGTTATAGGAGTTAGCAAGAAGCCTGAGCTAATGGGCCAATCAGTTTATATCTAATGCAGACTCTCTGTTTGATTTTCTTTTGGGCTTGCTGGTTGTGGGATATTGGGTGGGACAGAAACCCCAACAAGCAACCCCTAATGTTACACCTGACTTTAAGCTCTACTATAGAGCTATAGTAATGAAAACAGCTTGGTATTAGCAAATAATAGACAGATGACCCAATGGAATCAAATTGAAGACCCTGATATTAATCCACACATTTATGAACACCTGATTTTTTACAAAGAAGCTAAAATTATACAATGGGAAAAAAAGCATATTTACCACATGGTGCTGGCATAACTGGATATCAACATGCAGAAGAATGTAAATAGATCCAAATCTATCCCCATGCACAAAACTCAAGTCCAAATGTATCAAAGAACTCAACATAAATCCAGTCACACTGAACCTCATAGAAGAGAAAGTGGAAAGTAACATTGAACGCATGGGCAGAGGAGACCACTTCCTGAACATAGCACCGACACTGAGGGAAACAATTAATAAATGAGACCTCCTGAAAGTTCCTGAGAAGTTTCTGTAAGGCAAAGAACACAGACAACAGGATAAAATGGCAGCCTAAAGAATGAGAAAAGATCTTCACCAACCCCACAACCCCATAATAGAGGACTGATCTCCAAAATATACAAAGACCTCAAGAAACTAGACATCAAAATACCAAATAATCCAATTTAAAAAATGTGGTGCAGATCTAAACAGAGAATTCTCAACAGAAGAATCTCAAATGGCTGAAAGGCACTTAAGGAAATATTCAGGGGGCTGGAGAGATGGCTCAGAGGTTAAGAGCATTGCCTTCTCTTCCAAAGGTCCTGAGTTCAATTCCCAGCAACCACATGGTAGCTCACAACCATCTGTAGTGAGATCTGGTGCCCTCTTCTGGCCTGCAGGCATACACACAGACAGAATATTGTATAATAAATAAATAAATAAATAAATAAATAAATAAATAAATAAATAAATCTTTTTTAAAAGAAATATTCAATGTTCTTAGTTATCAGGAAATGCAAATCAAAACAACTCTGAGATACCATCTTACACCTGTCAGAATGACTAACATTAATGACAGCTTATCCTGGAGAGGTTATAGAGTAAGGGGAACACTCCTCCATTGCTGGTGGGAGTGCAAACTTGTACAGCTGCTTTGGAAGTTAGTATGGAAGTTTCTCAGAAAAGTAGCAATCAGTCTACCTCAAGACCCAGCAATAGCACTTTTGGGTATATACCCCCAGGATGCACACTCACACCACAAGAACATTTATTTAACTATGTTTATAGCAGCATCATTTGTAGTAGCTGGAACCTGAAAACAACCTGGATGCTCTTCAACCAAAGAATGGATAAAGAGATGTGGAACATTTATACAATGGAGCGGTAAAAAACAATGACATCTTGAAATTACAGGCTAATGGACAGAACTAGAAAAAAAATCCTGAATGAGGTAACCCAGACCCAGAAAGATAAATATAGTATGTCCTCACTCATCAGTAGATAGAAAACATAAAGCGAAGGCTAACCAGCCTACAGTCCACAGCCCCAGAGAAGCCAGAACCCTCATGCAGAAACAAATGGAAGTAGATGTAGAGATCCATGTAGTAGGAGATGGCTTGTTTGTTCTCAGCCACCCAGACCTGAAATAATTACACAGAAACTATATTAATTACAACATTGTTTGGCCAATAGCTTAGGCTTCTTATGAACTAACTCTTACATCTTAGATTAACCCATTTCTATTATTCTGTGAATCATCTTGAGATTCTAGCCTACTTAAGGTTTTGGCTTCTGGCTTGTGACTTTCTCTTCAGTAGCTACATGGCATCTCTCTGACTCTGCCTTCTTTTCTCCTCTATCTCTGCTTGAAATTCCTGCCTTGCTCTATTCTGCAGTGCCATAGGCCCAAAGCAGCTTCTTCATTAACCAATGATATACAGAAGGGAATCCCTCACATCACCTCCCATTTTCTGTCTGAATAAAAAGAAAAATTTTTAACTTTAACATAGCAAGATTACATACAACAAAGCAGTTATCAAAAAGCAGTTATCAAGCAAGAATTATAGTAATAATATCTAGTCCATTTACATTTGACAAATTAAGGGAAATACTCTATCATCTATCCTATTTTTGTGAGTCTAAAGTTTTATATCTAATTTATTGTTTATAACTATCTTTCTTTAACTCCATCAAAGACTCCAGAAGTATATAATATTACCTAAGTAAACAGAAAGTGCATTGTAACCTACTTCCAAAACTCTAGAATTGACAGACATCCTGCTGCCTAGGCAGTCACCCAGAGTTCATTGCAGCATCAATCTTCAGCCTACAGGCCCATTGTATCTGGCAGGCTTTTCCATGAAATAAGAAATTTAAAGATCTCTTATGCCTTGTACTGGCAACGTTTATCAGTTGCTTTCTTCTGTGTCCTGGAAAATGTCTGGAAGTTATTTCATGAAGCAGAAATCCTGAAGGACTGTCTCACCTTTAGGCAAGTTCAGCAGTCATTTCTCTGTGGCTTCTACATTAACCTGTTTCTTAATTATACATTACATTTTTAAATGAACTGCACAAGCACAATACAGAAATACATATGCACAGTATAACAAAATCAGCCTTAAATTTGTATCAGTAGGCCAAGATCCACACCAATACAAAGTATTCATCTCTATGTCATATTCCCCTTTAATTGTAAATAAACATTCATAAATAATATTTGGGAATTTGGGCATAGTTTTCTCCAAACTGCTTTTTGCTTTTTATTGGGCAAAGTATTTCGGGGGTTTATGATCTTGGTCCATCAAAACACATTAGATTAGTCTGGAAGGAATCCACAGGATCTCATCCTCTGTGGAAACAAAAGCAGAACCTCTTTTCCAAAGCTAGATATCCTTAGACCCAAATTTTGAAGTTAATCTACCTTTAAAACATATATGTTGGTTTAACTTAGCAGCCTGTACAATGTCTCTCTGTACTTAGCTCATTCATAGTCAAAAAATTTAAGGCAAACAGTAATATGCATAATCTAGACTCTCTGTGTATTTTTCATCTTTAGATGGCTTATTTTTCTTTACTCCTTTAATCTGTGGCTGTCAGTCTGGATGCTGTCTCTTTAAAGACTCTGTTTTATTTTTTAAACCATTTATTATTTTTATAACTGTCCATATTCTTTATCTCTCTCTCTCAGGCCTATATACATTTTTTAAACATACTGTTACCTGTTCAGGGATTTATTTTTTGTCTGAATCTGTCTTTATTGTATATCTGTAATCATTTTGTGACCAGGAACACCTTTTTTTATGGTAAGTGGGCATGGCTAAGACCAACTCTGTGCCGCCCAGTTCAACATGGAGGAACCTCCATGTTCAGAGGCATGTTCACTGCCTCTGAGAGCCATGCACACCACCCCAGCTCCAGGGTCATAGTGGGTCTATGTCACCATGAAGCAATTTGTAACATACTGCTCACAGCCCCCATTTAAGTGTTCAACCTCCTGAAAGAGCCAGAGCCCTCCCTTAAAGAAGCCACGAAGCCTTTTCAGTCGCTGGGCTGAGCTCCAGAAGTGCAATGAAAGAGAGGGAGGAGAGATAATATGAACAAGGGGGTCAAGACCATGATGGGGACACCCACAGAATCAGGTGACCTGAGCTAGTGGGAGCTCACTGACTCTGGACTAACAACTGGGGAACCTGCATAGGTCCAAACTAGGCCTCCTGAATGCAGGCGACAATGGTGTGGCTTGGGCAGTATGTGGGGCCACTGGGAGTGGGACCAGGATCTAATCCTGATGCATGAACTGACTTTGTGGAGCCCATTGTCTATGGAGACACTTGCTTAGCCTAGGCCCACTGTGGGTGGGGAGAGGGCCTTGGTCCTGCCTTTAGGAGGTGATGGGACAGATTTAGCTGACTTCCCAGGGGAGGCCTTACCCTCTCTAAGGAGTGGATGAAGAGTAGGGTGGGGGGAAGGTGGGGGAAGCGGGAAGAGAGGAGGGAGAGGGAACAGGAACTGGTATGTAAATAAATAAATAAATAGATGGTGGGTGGGTGGTGGGTACATGCATGTGTGCACACACACGTGTAAATGTGATTAACTCAGGGCCTCATGAATACTAAGCACATGCCCCACCACTGAGCTCAAAAACATCTCAAGATTTATTTATTTATTATTTGGTTTTTTTGAGACAGGGTTTCCTCTGGCCGTCTTTGGAACTCATTCTGTAGACCAGTCTGATCTCAAACTCAGAGATCCGCCTGCCTCTGCCTCCAGAGTGCTGAGACTAAAGGCCTGCGCCATCACTACCCAGCAATAATTTTTTAAAAATTGTTCAGGGTATTTCACTTGGGCAAAAGTTGAAACTCCTACTGGGTTAAAGTCACCTTTCATTGTGCTCAGCAGTGGGGGCTTTAAAGGATGATCATAGTGTTAATGTGTGACTGGGGAGATGGCTCAGCTGGCAAAATGCTCGCTATGCAAGAATGGAGAACCTGAGTCTGATTCCAGAACCCACATAAAAAACTGGGCATGGTGAAGATTACTTGTAATGCCAGCACTTGAGGAGCCAGGTGGATCGCTGAGGCCAGACAGCTGTCTAGCTCCTTCAGCAGTCCCAGGCTCATGAAAGATCCTGTCTCAAAACAAATGTGAATGGCTATTGAAGAAAGACACCCAAGATTGACCTCTGGTCTCTACATGTGTGTGTGTGCGCGCACACACACACACACACACACACACACACACACTGATTCACATGTACACCCTCCACACACAGATGTTAATGTGATACAAATTTTTACACACGGTCATAAACATCAGGACTGCTAACACATACATGTCCATAATCCTAGCCGTTTGGAAGCCAAGACAGGAGACATCATGAAGCTAGTTTGCCCTAAAACTGCAAAGGTAGTGGAAACACTTTATTTTTTTTAAGAATTATTTATTAACTATATATACAGTATTCTTCCTGCATGCATCCCTGCAGGCCAGAAGATCTCATTATAGATGGTTGTGAGCCACCATGTGGCCGCTGGGAACCAAACCCAGAACCTCTGTAAGAGCAGGCAGTGCTCTCAACCTCTGAGCCATCTCTCTGGGCAAATATTAGAAGTTGCTTTTTCCCGTTATAAGTAGATTCACAAATATAACTGCCATTAGAGATTAGATTGGATTTAGAAAAATGATAGTTCAAATTTTATCCCATTGGGTTTTATGTGACAAGGCTGGAAATGTGGTTCAAATCAGAGAGTGCTTGCCCAGCTTGTATGAGCACTATGTAAGCCGGACCTACGGTACACACCTGTGAACCTAGCACTTAGGAGGTGGAGACAGAAGAATCCAAACTTCAAGGTCATCCTTGGCTATACAGCAAGTTTGAAGCCAGCCTAGGGTACATGAACCCACATGCCAAAAATCACAACCAGTGTGAGAAATATTTTACACATGCTATTCTTTTTTATAAAAGAAAACAAATTATCTTTTTAAAAATTATACATACCAAAAGAAGTTCCCTTTTCCCTCCCCTCCTCCCATTCCCTCACACACCCTCCCACCCCACCCCCATCCACTCCTCAGAGAGGGTAAGGCACATTGCCTTGTGGAAGATCCAAGGCCCTCCCTACTATATCTAGGCTGAGCAAGGTATCCATCCAAAGAGAATAGGTTCCCAAAAAGCCAGTACAGGCAGTAGGGAGAAATCCTGGTGCCACTGCCACTGCCCCTCAGTCTGCCCCAGCCATGCAACGGTCAATGTCAACCACATTCAGTGGGACTAGTTTAGTCCTATGCTTCCTTCCCAGTCTGGCTGGAGTTGGTGAGCTCAGGTAGACTGTTTCAGTGGGTGTACCCATCATGGTCTCCAGCAAAGTCCAGTTGAAGATCAAGACACATGCTATTCTTATCTATTACAAAAAGAAGATTTTTTCTCTCCCTTTTTTTGTGTTCAGATGAAATCATAATTGTAACTCAGTATCTAAAACAACTCAGTGCAGAACCACACACTGTGCAGAACCTGCACACTGGTGCAAGGCTTAGAACCCTGCTAGCTCTCCCTCCCTCAGTCCTTCAGACAGACATGTACTAAGGCACCTCTCCAGAACCCTGGATTCCAAGAAGCTAGACAGCGAGATATCTTCTTGTAAACCTTGTTAGCAGGACAGGATGAGTCAAGATCTGTTATCGACTGTGCATAATGAAGGTCTGAGCTGGGCATAGAAGGCAAAGGAGGTTATTGAACTCCTAGTAGAAAGACTAACACCATGGAGGAGGAGAGCTCTAGATAGAGATTATGGGGGTAAGAAATATTCAAACCAAAAATCATATTTGGAGGAAAACGTAGAGCTGAGAGTTCATATTTTGTGAAAGAAAATAAGCATGAAGCCCATGCGGATCAATCACATGTGTGTATCCTCTGCATTCACTAGGTGCAAGAGAGCTAGAAAGCTACTGGGTTACATGTCAAGAAAGGAAAGAAAGGCTTAGAAAAGCATGTGCCTGTGTCCCAGACTTCTAGAGAGCCTGGTGTAGCAAGATGCTCTGGGAGCAGGGGCAAATCAGGCTGGGAATGGAATTATCTGTATGTTGTTGTTGTTGTTTTTAAATCACAGTACACAATAAATGCTATCAAGTTTCTTTAGGTAATACTACATATTCCCAGCTGAGGGGACCACAAAGCTCCTCACCCACCACTACCTTTTGACATTTCTCAAAATTAACAATGGCGCACACCTCTAATCCTAGCACTCAGGAGGCAGAGGCAGGCAGATCTCTGTGAGTTTGGGGCCAGTCTGGTCTACAGAGCAAATTCCAGGGTGGCTCTCAAACATTCTTTTTCCATATTAATGACTCTTAGACATCTTGTATTTGTCAGTTTATATAATTAACAGAAAATTTGGGATTTTTTTTAGTTCTCTTTTGACAGCTGTAACTTTAAGGTCCAAAAATGCAAAGAAGGAACTGGAAGAGTTGTGATGTGGCGTATGGGCATTACAAACAGCTACACAATGGAGTCAACCTTTGGCGGGTCCACCCTAGGTAAGAGGCAAGCCTGGCACAGGAAGCCTGGCACAGAATCTGGGAGATAAAAGGCTTGGGGAAGTCAGAGAAATAACAGATGTGCAGGATTTTCTTGCTAGCCTCAGGTACGGACATGGAATCCGCGCATCACTGGACGCCAAATCACACTCTCCTCAGAACCTGCACTCAGGAACTCAGCTTTGACTTCCGGCTACATTTATTAAGTTCTGTGGTCCTGGGTTTATCTTCTTTGAAGCTCACATTCCCTCTAAGCTACAGAAATAGCACCTGAATTATGAGTACTGCTTTAGATGTAGTACCTGACACAAAGTAAAACCAAAATAACTTTAAAAGAACTTGATAATCCATTACAACAGGAAACTTTTTCATTGTCAAAGATTCTTCTGAACCAGAATAAATCTAGGAGAGCCATCCTGCTCAGAAACATACTATTCTAGAACAAGAAGGGGTATTTTAAATCTGCTTTATTTTTATTCATGTGCATTGTGTGTGTGTACCATGTGTGTCTGTGTGTATACCAAGTGTCTCTCTCTTTCTCTCTCTCTCTCTGTTTCTGTGTGTGTGTGTAGCATGTGTAGTGTGTGTGTGTGTGTGTGTATCACATGTGTGCATTTGCTTGCAGGGGTTAGAAGAGAGTGTTGGATCCCCTGGAGCTGAAGTTACAGCAGGTGTGAGTGTTCCAGTGTGGGTTCTGGGAACCACACGTGGGTGCTGTGGAAGCACTAGGGTGCTGGGAACCACGTGTGGTGCTGTGGAAGCACTAGGGTGCTGGGAACCACGTGTGGTGCTGTGGAAGCACTAGGGTGCTGGGAACCACGTGTGGTGCTGTGGAAGCACTAGGGTGCTGGAAACCATGCGTAAGTGTGTGGAAGCACTAAGGTGCTGGGAACCACGCGTGGGTGCTGTGGAAGCTCTATTAATGCTGAGCTGTCCCTCCAGCCCTATGAGGAACGGTACTCTAAAATTGACTCACAAATTAGATTTGCATTTAACACATAAGATTTAGAAAGCTGGAAAGATGCCTCGGCTGTAAAGAGCACATACAACTTACTCTTGGAGAGAATGCACATGCTCACAACCATCTGTACCTCTGGTTCCATCCTGGGTTTCTGGCACCCTCTTCTGACTTCTGAAGTCACCAAGCACACACATGATGCAGATATACATGCAGAAAAAACATAAATATTCATAAAATAAGCATAAATATACAAATCTTAAAAATAAACTAAAAAATTTAGGGCTATGTACACAGATTTTAAATTTTTTACTTTTGTATTTAAGTGCATGAGTCTTTTGTCTGAATGAATGTATGTGCACCACATGCATGCCTGTCTGCTGAATTCAGAAGAGAGCTTTGGATACACTGGAACTGTAGCTATGGATGGTTATGAGCCACCGTGTGGGTGTAGGGACCCTAACCTGGATGCCACGCAAGAGCAGCAAATGTTATTAACTGCAGGTCACCTCTATATCCCCAGTTTTTAAAAATCTCACAAAAATTATGTTTTTTTCCCAGGCAGTAAAAGAGACACTCATTTTACCATTGAGGACCTGAAGTCCCTAGGTTATCATGTCTGTGACACTATTCTGGATTTCTGTGATCCTGACCAGACCAAGGTAAAAACAGAGTTTCAAACAACGTACTATCAGTTCTCTGCTGGGCTTCACGTGGGTCCAGGTTCGGCTCAGGGGACCTTCGTCGCCCTCTTAATATGCTCTATAATTTATTTTTATTTTATTTTATGTACATTGGTGTGAGGGTGTCAGATCCCCTGGAACTGGAGTTACAGACAGTTGTGAACTGCCATGTGGTTGTTGGGAATTGAACCGGTGTTCTCGAGAAGAGCAGCCAGTGTTCCTAACCACTCAACCATCTCTCCAGCCCTTCTTTTTTTCTTCCTGAGACAGGGTTTCTCTGTAACTTTAGAGCCTGTACTCTTGTAACCCAGGCTGCCTCAAACTCACAAAGATCCGCCTGCCTCTGCCTCCTGAGTGCTGGGGATTAAAGGCGTGAGCCACCATTGCCTAGCTCTTCAACCCTTCTTAATATTTTTTTTTACCTGATGTTTTTATTACCAGAGAAAATAGAACCCACACCCTGTAATCTGTCAACAAATGGTGACACTTCACAGTCTACCTAGAAGGAAGAAGCTATCCTTTGGTCCCCTCCCTAAATGACAGGTTTACTATAGCAGCACGTTGTCTTCTATTTCAGAACAATGGAATACACAGCATGCTTATTAATCCTGCCCTGTGCACTAGGGGATGCCCCTGTGTAGCCTGCCAGAGGAAGACTAGGCCTCAGTTGTTGCTTTTTCCTGTGTCATCAGGTGTTTCATCTTTTTATCCTCCCCCACCACCACCACCGCAAGTGTGCCCGAGCTTGCCTCTGTCCAAAAGCTGACGGATTCTTTGGCCTTGTTCTTCTGCTGCCTGTTTTTGATTCACTCACTCAGCTTGAGAGGAGCATATACCCATAGTCCCTAGCACATCTCTCATATCCTTGTTTAAGTGTTGGCTTGATAAGCACTACCTTGGATGCAATGCTTGGTAAAGAATTAAGGCCTGTTTAATTGGTGCTTACCTTTCCCCCAGTGGCGCCGGAGTACAAGGCCTTCTCACTCACATGAGCCAAGCACTCTACTACTGACCTACAACTTTATCCAAACCATCCTTGCCTTAGGCCAAAGTTAGAACAATGCCATTGTAACTACTCCTGCCTTGTAACTCAGCAAAACAGGTGAAACAATTGCAGAAGTGGACTATAACCAGGGAAGTGGGTAAGGCAGTGCTCGCTGATCCTCCGCTTTAAACAAGTCTATTTGTATAGCCCAGGTCTTATACCCATTACTATGTCCTTAGTAGAAGGAATTACAGTTTGCCCTATCAGTAAATCGCCTTTCAGCAACCCTCCAAGCCACTCGTGACTAGCGTGTAAAATGTCTTCCTCTGCTGCAGTATACTCAGTGTCTACAAGAGCTTCAGGAGCTCCTACAGCAGGAAATCCACAAAAAGTTCAATAACTCTGGACAAGAGATGGACTTAGAAGGAAGCTGGAGTGACTTTCCTTTGTCCGACATTGAATCCAGGTAACAAATTTCATTTCTAAGGAAATCTGGGATTGGCGATACATCCTTGATCCCAGTACTTGGGAGACAGAAGCAGGGGGATTGGGAATTTAAGGAAGGCCTGGATTACATTTACACCACACCCTGTCCTCTTATTTCTTTATCTATCTATCTATCTATCTATCTATCTATCTATCTATCTATCTATCTATCATCTTTTTATTCTGAGACAAGTTTTCTCTGTATTGCTGTGGGTGACCTGAATCTCACAGAGATCTGCCTGCCTCTGCTAGATTAAAAGCATGTCCATGCAGATTAAAACATGTCCATGTCCTGAGACCTTGTATGGTAGCACATGCCTTCAACTTCAGAATTCTGGAGGGAGGTGTAAGCAGATCTCTGTAGTAAGTTCCAGGAAAGCCAGGGCTATATGGAGAGACCTTATGTCTATTACTACAACACAACATGTGACCAGCACAACTTAGAAAAGGAAGTTCTTAATGGTTTCAGAGGAATGGAGTCCATGATGACAGAGCAAAAGTCCATGGCAGAAACAGCTGAGAGTTCACATCTTTTTGTTTTGGTTTCATCTTGTTTTGAGACAGGGTGTCACTAATTTAACTGACTGTCCTGGAACTCACTCTGTGGACCAGGCTGGCCTTGAACTTACAGAGCTTCACCTGCCTCTGCCTCCAAATACTGGAATTAAAGATGTGCGCCACCACATTTGACTTGTGTGTTCATATCTTGTGCTGAAAGTAGGAGGCATAGAGAGACACCGTGAATATATTGCTCCAGTCTTTTAAAACCTCAAGCTCTCCCCCAATGACACATCTGCTCCCAATCTTTCCCAAACAGTTCCACTAACTGGGGAACATATGAGCCTATGAGGGTCATTCTCATTCAAACCACTACACCCTGTCTCAAAAGCATAAAGCAAAATGCTATTGTAATAAAATATATTAAAGGTGATCATAATTTAGAACAAAATGTTAGTAGTAATAGAAGAAAGTGTCAAACTGATTGGATTCTAGATTGTTTTTCAGTCTTACAAAAGAGGCTGACTAGCAAACAGAAGTGAGGAAGGTGGAGCTTCCCAAGCCCAATTCAGCCTCTGGTCATTTCTTTTCGGATACTTAGATCCTGTTGTGGTCAAACAGGTGGTAAGCCACTGGCCTTGCAGTATTTCTCAAGCTTCTCAGATTCCAGCTGGATCCACTCCTGCTTCCTAAAATCAGACAGGTGATCCACAAAAGAACTGTCAGGGACCAGAACAATGGAGAAGACGAGGAAGGGAAACAGTCTTCCCGTTCCACCACAGGGCTCTTGTAACGCTGAGATTCTGGGTTCTTTTCATAGAGTTGCCTTGTCCAAGAGATCTGTACTCACCTAAGGCAGTAAGAACACAAACCTGATATCCTAGCCACAACTACAATGAGGCCTGGATTCTGAGTGTATTTTTGTTTACTAAATCTTTTAATATTTTATTCAATTATTAAAGATATATTTTATTTTATATGTATAAATTTATTGCCTGCGTGTATAGATGTGTATCACATGTGTGCCTGGTATCCATAGAGATCAAAAGAGGGCATCAGATCCCCTAGACCTGTATTTAGAGAAAGTTGGGGCCTTCATGTTGGTGCTGGGAACTGAACGGGGGTCTTCCAGAGCAGCCAGTACTCTTAATCTTTGAGCCATATCTCTTGTAGAGCATAGAAAGTATTTCATTCAAATACCAACACCATTCTCTCCCCTCAGGTTTCTTCCTTATTCCCACTAGCATATTTCTCTTCCAACTTCATCTTTTCTCTTTTTTGTAGGTGTACAGGCTCCAGCTTTCTGGCCAAGGTGCCTCAGATTGCCTAGTCATTCTTCAAAGGTTCCAAGGCTGGGCTTGTAGTCTTCCATCTTTGAAGACAGTTGGAAGGGTGTGGCTCTTCCACCCACTTTAAGTAGCACTTTGAGTTCTGGGCCACTAAGCAATTCTACTGGCCCAGTCTGACAAATGTTCCTACAGAGAACTTGAACCACAGCATCAGACAAGCAGGGTGCCCTCTCAACTCATTGCCCCTCCCATTCTCCCTCAGTCCCCTGCACTAGCCACTCTCTATTTGCAATCTAAAAACCAAAATGCCCTGTGCATGTCAGCTCACTGATACATAGAGCCCAGGAGAAGCAATGGCAAAGACAGACAGAGCTGTACTCTATATAGCTGAATCATCAGGAACACTGATGCAGTTAGCCCAGAATTAGAAGAAATAGTTTCCAACTTCAGTACCACAAAGTCAGATGTCACAAGCCTCCTTGGGTTTCTACATCTGCATTCTCACAATTGCACATAAAGGCAGGCTAGGAATAGTAACGTTGCTCTGAGTGTACACACATGATTGATATTTTCTGGACATGCTGCATCTAATGCCTTGATATCCCGTTTGCTAAAGAAGTCTATTATTTCCAAAATCCAGCAGCCTCAAAGTCTCCTTCTAGACTGGAGAAACCTTTGAGAACAGCACATTAGAAATGAGATCACAAAAATGGGGCTTTGCTCTGCTCTGCAGTGCGAGATGTGACTCCTCATTGTGCACCATGGGGAGGCCACAAAAGGGAGTGGAGGCCTGGGCAGTGCTTTGAAATGCCTTTTTTCCCCTGTGAAATTTGAGTTTTGTGCCCAAGATACTTTTTTATTTTAAATCTGTTTATTATTGTTATTATTGGGGGTAGGGAAGAACTGACTTCAAGCCATCAAGCACTTTTATCTACTGAGCCATTCCACTGGCCCTGAAGACACTTTTTGGAGCCTCTATTATATGCAGTGTAATTCTCAGTTCTAGTCCACCATACCCCAGGAAGAGGTAAACTTCTGGGATACGATGAGAAATGCTTAACTATCTGAGTCCCTGTTCGTCTTAGTCCTCACAAGAAAGGACAGAAGAGAGTTTGTGGAGAAAAGATTTAGTCTATACATGCATGCAGAACTTGTGAATGAAGAATTGGCATCATTAAAAACAGTATTCCAAACTGCAAACTGGGCGGTGCTGGTGCCCACCTTTAATCCCAGCACTCAGGAGGCAGAGGCAGGCGGATCTCTGTGAGTTCGAGACCAGCCTGGTCTACAAGAGCTAGTTCCAGGACAGGCTCCAAAGCTACAGAGAAACCTTGTCTTGAAGAAATAAAACCAAAACTAGTGTTCCAGGGTTAGAGAGGCAGCTCATGCTTGGCTTTCATAAACCTCTGGGCTCAGGCTCTAGCATCCCTCAAACAACAAGCAAAACTGAAGATTTATTTATTTTAATTTTCTTTTACGTGGATGAATATTTTGCCTGTCTGCATATATGTGTGTCACATGCATGCAGGGACTGTGGGAGTCAAAAGAGGGCATCGGGTTCTCTGGAATTGTTGTGGTAGAGAGTTGCAAGCTGCCTGTGGGTTCTGGGAACTGAACTCAGGTGCTCTTGATCCCTGGTCTCTCTCGCCCCCTCAAATTTTTTTTTCTGTTTTTTTCTTCCTCTTCTTTATTTTGTGCATGTCTGTTTGTTGTTTGTTCTTTTGAGACAAGGTCTCACAATGTAAACTTGACTGGAATTCACTATGTAAACCAGGCTGGCCTCGACTTCAGAGAAATCCACTTGCCTCTGCCTCCTGAGTGCTGGGATTTAAAGATACATGTTACCACAATGCAGCTTGTTTTTCTTTATCAAAACAGTGTCCACTATAGCCAGGTTGGACTCAAACTCAGCAATCCTTCTTCAGTGCCCCAAGGGCACAGTTGTGCGTCGCTACACCTGGCTGACAGTCCTTGAAGTTACTTTGGTGTTGTCTAGCCTGCTGATCATTTGTCTCATTATTTATCTATTTATACATTTGGCACGTTTTCCCAGAGTAACTGGCAGAATCCTGGCTTCAGGGAATCAGTATCAGCTCAGAAGATGGCAATGCCCTCAGGGGATCCCTGTCTCTAGGACTCCACACTGTGTAGCTCAGGGCCCATTCTCCCTCTGCCAGGGTACTTTAGCCCATCTGGCCAGGGTTTGTTTTGCCACACTGACGGTGACTCCTTGGTTCAGAGCCTCTGCTTCCTCATCTGACAATTCTTTCTGTGTCTTTCTTATTTTTCCTAGCACAAGTGGCTCTGACAGCTCCCTCTCAGATGGCCTTCCTGTCCACCTACTGAGCATGGCAGATGAGGTGAGAGTGCACTGATTCTTGTACACACAAAACATTGAAACTTAAAGAAAGACAAAAAAAACCCTAAAAACACCATAATACTAGATAATTGGGAAAATGTTCCAACCGTCCTAGAGCCTACAGGAGTTATAGCCCCAGGATTTCAACTCGGGAAGGTAGCCTAGTGTGAAGAGATTCCTGGTTCCAGTCACAAGTGAGTCAAAAAGAAAACTGCAGTGGTGTCCTAGCTGGTCACCTACCCCAAATATCCACTGTGTGCTTTATATGCTTTTTGCGTAACTGCTGGAGCTTCTTTTTTTATTATTATTATAAAAAATTTCTACCTCCTCCCCTACTCCTGCTTCCCTCCCTTCCCTTCTCCCCACTCCCCCTCCCCCTCCTTCTCCAGGCCAAAGAGCAGTCAGGGTTCCCTACCCTATGGGAAGTCCAAGGTCATCCCCGTTCCCCCCAGGTTCAGGAAGGTGAGGATCCAAACAGACAAGGCTCCCACAAAGTCCGTCCATGCAGTAGAATCAAAGCCCAGCGCCATTGTCCTTGGCTTCTCAGTCAGCCTCCACTGTCAGCCACATTCAGAGAGTCCGGTTTGATCACATGCTCCATGAGTCCATGAGTCCCATTCCAACTGACCTTGGTGATCTCCCATTAGATCTGTCCCACCATCTCAGTGGATGAACGCACCCCTCGCGGTCCTGACTTCCTTGCTCATGTTCTCCCTCCTTCTGCTCCTCATTAGGACCTTGGGAGTTCAGTCCTGTGCTCCAATGTGGGTCTCTGTCTCTATCTCCATCTATCACCAGATAAAGGTTCTATGGTAATGTGTAAGATATTCATCAGTGTGGCTATAGGACAAGGCCAGTTCAGGCACCCTCTCCTCTGCTGCTCAAGGAACAAGTTGGGGGCATCTCCTTGGACACCTGGGAACCTCTCTAGAGTCAAGTCTCTTGCCAACCCTAAAATGGCTCCCTTAATTAAGATACATACTTCCCTGCTCCCACATCCACCCCTCCTTCATCCCAACCATCCCATTCCCTCAAGTTCTCCTCATGCTCCCCTTCTCCCTTCTCTCCCCCCATCTCTCCTTATCCCCACCCCACCCCACCCCTGTGCTCCCAACCCCTGCCCTCCTTCATCCCAACCATCCCATTCCCTCAAGTTCTCCTCATGCTCCCCTTCTCCCTTCTCTCCCCCCATCTCTCCTTATCCCCACCACACCCCACCCCTGTGCTCCCAACCCCTGCCCGGCAATTTTGTCAACTTTTGCTGGAGCTTCTTTATGGTAAGAATAGGCCAAGTAGTTTAGCCACAGGCCAGTGATCAGAGTCATCTGGACCAGGCCTGATTATCACAAGTCACCTGGCTTTGTTTTGTCAACCATGTGCATTTGCTATTGATCCCTTTGGTAGCAGTCAATATTCGTGGAGTCAAGCATGTTAAATAGGGAACAGCCTCTGGAAAGAAGGTGGTTGAGCTGTTGACTCGTTTGCCACACCGATAAAAAAGAACCACATGCCAGGCTGCTGTATATCAGCTGTTAGAGGGTGAGTAACTCTGCAACCCCCTCTACAATTTCAGGACCAGTTGAATCAGAAGATGATGTTAAAGAAGCCAAAGAAGAAAAGACTTCGGACTAGGAAGCAGCGAAACGAGCAGCGCCAGAGCTATTTGCTGCGGGAGTCAAAGCTGACAGAGGACACCCCAGTAAGCAATCTCTGCTGTCTGTCGCTTGTATTTCACAGATGAAAGCAGAGGTAGGGCTAGAGTTTATTCCCAGGTAGAAGGGGTTGTAGGAAGAAGGGGTGCTTTCTGTTTCAAGGTCAGAGTTCTTCCTCGGGTCCTCTGAATGTGTCTGAGCAGATCTCAGCCTCGCCTCACCGTTCCCCCCCCCCACCGTGCTCTGCTCAGGCACTGTGGGTAAGGTTAGAACTAAAACCGATTCCCACAAGAAAGAGGTGGTGGCTGGGTGAGGGTCAGGAGGGGACACCTCTCCACCTTGTTTGTAGCTAGCATTCCCACCTCAGCCACCCTGCCCAGAGTCTCCTTCTAAGGCAAGAAATGCTTTCAAGAGTGTTTCCCTGCTGGGTGAATTGGGTAGCTGAGGAACAGATCAGCTGAAAACTTTCACTCAGTCCTTGTAGGAAAGGGCAATGTTTGCTTCTACTCTGCAAAAACAGTCTACTTTTTTTGAAAAATCCAGAAAATTCTAGTTCCGCAATAATGAGAAATGAAAAGCTGAGGCTCAATGAGGTAGTGTTTTTGCTTGGTTCTTTGTCACCCAAATTCTCTGATCTCTCCAATTAGCACATCGGTTCCTCCAGGTGAAGGATGCAGTAGCCACTGTGTTACCTGGAGGTGAAGATGATGCTAACATTGCTCTGGATTAAAAACTGTAATCTTATATCAAATATTGATGATTTGTGGTTTTATATCAGAAGCATAATAAGAGGAGGCTGTTTTTCTTGCCCATACAAGGTTTCACACACACATCCACACTTACCAGATTTCTTTCTCCCGTGCCTACTAGATGGCAGGTCCTTTATTGGACACCAAGAATGCAGCAGTAAACAAGAATCTGTCTTTCCTTCCAGACCTTAGAACCTAGGGGCACTTTGCAACAAGTCAGCAGGAACTATGTTGCAGAGAAAGACACAAGAAGAAGAGGCACGCACAAAGTTTTCAGTACTTTAGAATCTTCCCGCTGAAATCCTTGATTTTCAGTGGATATGTTGGCACACACCTGTAATCCCAGCACGTGAGAAGTAGAAGCAGGAGACCAATGAGTTCTACATGAGACCTAGTACTAAAATGGAAAAAATAATTAGATTTCAGAGAATCAGTATATAACTCAATGGTAGGAAACTTGCCTAGTATGTGCAAGGCCCTAAGCTTAATTCTTAGCATTGCTTTAAAAATTGATTTTGAACCAGGCATAGTGACATGGGCCTAAAATACCAGCTCCTGGAGAGACTAAGACAGAAGGACCACAAGTTCAAGGCAAGTCTGGGTAACTTAGAAAGACCCTTCTCAAAATATGAAGGAAAGGTCCTGAAAAGGTAGCTCAGCAGTTCAGAGTACTTGCTGTTCTTGCAGAGGATGTGGATTCAGTTCCTAGCATCACATCAGGCATCTCATAACCATCTATAACGCCAGAGGATCTAATGCTCTCATCTGGCCTCCTCAGTCACTGGATATACATGATATATATTACAACTGAGCTACTAAATCATATATATATATATATATACATACATACACATATATATGGTTACTAGCTCAGTAATATATATATAGCTCATATATATACAGATATATGGATACACACACACATATATACACACATATATGGTTACTAGCTTAGTAATATATATAGCTCATATATGTGCAGATATATGGATACACACACACATATATATGCACATATATGGTTACTTGCTCAGTAATATATATATATAGCTCATATATATACAGATATATGTATACACACACACACACACACACATATATATATATATATATATATCCCCAAATAAAGATTTTTTTCAGCCTAGTCTGCAGAGCAAGCTCCAGGCACAGAGAGACCTCATCTCAAACACCCAAATAACAACAATAACAATAAACCCATAAATAAAAAGCTTTTAAAATCATTGGAAAAAAGACTTAGACTGTCAGCTAAGTTGTAGGGTGCGTGTCTGGTCTGGCATGCCCAAAGTCTTAGGGTCAGATCCTCTCTCTCTCTCTCTCTCTCTCTCTCTCTCTCTCTCTCTCACACACACACACACACACACACACACACACACACACAGAGAGAGAGAGAGAGAGAGAGAGAGAGAGAGAGAGAGAGGAGAGAGATGGGTGGGGTTGATACAATTCTGGTTCTTAGTAGAATTGATAGAAAATGACCTTCCTTGTATAGAATGCTAATCTGTGGTTAACAATAATACATTAAGTACAGTGAGTTCCACCTGTACTATCCTGGGGGAAACCCCCACAGGTACAATCATCTCAAATCAACATTGAGGACTATTTAATGTCTAATGTAATTGTCAAGAGCACAAGCTTTGAAATCTGTTCAAATTCCAGCCCAATCCAACCCCTAAAATGGAAACTTTTTGAGAGACATGACTCCATAATTGGAAAATCCTATACCATGAAACTTGTTGCATACAGAACATATTAGCAGACATCATATAAAGGTCAGTGAGATCCCTCAGGGGAGTAAGGTGTTTGTATCTCAAACTTGCAACCTAAATTTGATTTCCAGAATTCACAGTAGAAGAAAAGAGACAGCTCCCAAGGGTTGTCGTATGGCCTCCATCCATGTATCATGTATACACTTGCCCACTTACACACACACACATGCACAGTAATAATAGATCATTTACAAAGGGCTGGGGAGATGAGTTAGTGGGTAAAGTTCTTGTGTGGAAGCATGAGGACCACATACAGCCAGACATATCATCTTGCACTGACTGTCATCTCAGTGCAAGAGGCAGACAGGAAGATCCCAGGGCTAATTAGACTGAACTCTACACCTGATGTCACCCTGGCCACCACATGCACTGTGCACATAACACATATACAAAAATACCTTCAGGTTATTTGTGTAAGTGCACAGATGAAACAATAATAAATTTTGTTTACACTGGGATACCATCTCTAAGATGTCTTATATATAGATATACATGCATGCACATATATATGTATATGCACATATTCCAAAATCAGAAAATAAAAATCTGAAACCCAAGACATTTGTGTTCCTAAGCATTTCTGAGAACTCTGTACTGTGAGAGTTACTCAGTTGGCCAGGAACTCCGTTTCTGATCTGCAACATTTAAGTTCAGAAACCTGCAGCCTATGGTGGCTCTAGATGGGAAACTAAAAGGTACCTGGCATGTGGTGGGCACTGAATAAACATTAGTTCTCTCCTGAGTTGTTACTCGCGTTGCTTTGCCTTCTTTTTGTGTTGCATTATCCTCATGAGTCAACAAGCATGAGTGAAAATCACAGGACTAATGTGTATTCAATATGTCCACAATGTTCACAAGGAAAACTTAGCAAGGATGTATTCATTTATTTTAGACAGAGTTAAGTGGAAGAGACAAAGGCACCTCCCTGGACCCACCATTGACCAGTCTGGTTCTACCTAAGAATAAAGAAATAATTCAGGTACTTCACCTCATTTATACATACACGTGCCAACAGTTAATTTTATTATTCTTTGTTTTTGTATGTGTGTTTTGTCTTGTTTTGTTTAAGACAGGTTCTCAAAATATAGCCCCTGCTAGCCTAAAACCTGTTATACAGACCTGGCTGGTCTCATAGACTTGTTCCTGCCTCTGCCTCCCAGATGCTAAAATTATAAGTATGTACCACCACACTCAGCTTAATTTATATGTGTGTGTGTGTGTGTGTGTATGCATATATTGTGTGACTTGGATGAGTGGTGTTGTTGTCCACCCCAGACCCCATTCTGCCCAGATGAACATCTAAGGTAGTTTGTATCATTGAACTCAAACCACCTGGCCCCTTTGGAGGACATCTCCCAAGACAGGACGGGGCTAGAGATGGTCCACCCAGAGCTAAAATCTGCATGTCAAGAATTTAATTTCAACAAGTTGCCATTGTTTGGTAGCTGCATGGAAGTATGTCAGTTGAAACAGTGATACTGAGTATGTAATGTTAATACATGGAGTTTCACGGTTGGTGGGGGTATATGCCTCGCAGACAGCATTAACAATGATCACTCAAAACTGATGTGCGTGAAGGATTTGTCCATTTTGTCACTGTAACAGAATGCCTGTGTCTAGGGAATTTTTGTTTAGTTTCGTTTTTCAAGACAAACTTTCTCTGTGCTGTCCTGAAACTCACGTTTTAGACCAGGCTGGTCTCGAATTCACAGAGATCCTCCTACCTCTGCCCCCTGGATATTAAAGGTGCATTGAAGGTGCATGCCACTATGCCTGGTTAACGTCTAAGTAATTTATAAATAAAAGATATTTGCTTGGCTTATGTTTCTGGAGATTGGAGTCTAAGATGGGTCCCACAAAGTGAGGGCCTTGGGCTGCATTGCAGCATGCCAGAAGAATCAGAGAGCGGGCAGGTGTCTGCAGAATCAGAGAGCAGGGAGGTGTGTGCAGAATCAGAGAGCGGGGAGGTGTGTGCAGAATCAGAGAGCGGGGAGGTGTGTGCAGAATCAGAGAGCGGGCAGGTGTGTGCAGAATCAGAGAGCGGGGAGGTGTGTGCAGAATCAGAGAGCGGGGAGGTGTGTGCAGAATCAGAGAGCGGGGAGGTGTGTGCAGAATCAGAGAGCGGGGAGGTGTGTGCAGAATCAGAGAGCGGGCAGGTGTCTGCAGAATCAGAGAGCGGGGAGGTGTGTGCAGAATCAGAGAGCGGGGAGGTGTGTGCAGAATCAGAGAGCGGGGAGGTGTGTGCAGAATCAGAGAGCGGGGAGGTGTGTGCAGAATCAGAGAGCGGGGAGGTGTGTGCAGAATCAGAGAGCGGGGAGGTGTGTGCAGAATGCGGGGAGGTGTGTGCAGAATCAGAGAGCAGGGAGGTGTGTGCAGAATCAGAGAGCGGGCAGGTGTGTGCAGAATCAGAGAGCGGGCAGGTGTGTGCAGAATCAGAGAGCGGGCAGGTGTGTGCAGAATCAGAGAGCGGGGAGGTGTGTGCAGAATCAGAGAGCGGGGAGGTGTGTGCAAAAGAATCAGACTCAAGGAGCAGCCTCTTTTGTCTGTTTGCTTGCTTGTTCTTTTGTTTTGTTTTTATTTTGGTTTTTGGTTTTTCGAGACAGGGGTTCTCTGTAGCTTTGGAGCCTATCCTGGAACTAGCTTTTGTAGACCAGGCTGGCCTCGAACTCACAGAGATCCGCCTGCTCTGCCTCTCGAGTTCTGGGATTAAAGGCGTGCGGCACCACCCCCTGGCTTGTTTGCTTGTTTTTCGAGACAGGGTTTCTCTACATAGACTGTCCTGGAGTTCACTGTATAGACCACACTGACCTAGAGATCTGCCAGCTTCTGCTGGGACTAAAGGCGTGGTCATCAAGCGTGGCTTACCAGCCTCATTTCATAACTTTTTTTTTTGGTAATTTAATTTGTCCCATAAAACAGCCCATCTGTAAGATTTAAAATCTCGAATGAGCTCTTAAGATCCCACTTCCCAACACCACCACAGTGAGGTTCAGGGGAGACAGGCATGTTCAAACCACAGTGGTTAGCTCTTGCTTTCCTAAAACGTTAGAATTAATTACAATGTAGCCTTCTATCAACATCGTTCACACAAATTTGAACTTCCACATTCTTTGCTTGGCAGTAGCAACAGCTAGTGAGCTTCCCTTTTAAACATCCCGGGCTTAGCTGAGTCTGACAGGGCACACCTGTAATTCTAGCCACTTGGGAGACTAAGGCAGCTCAAAAAGCAAGAGAAAGGTAGCCTGGGCTTTCCACAGCCCTGGGTGTGACAGCAGGGAGTTCACATGTGTCTGGGCACAATGAAGTCGAGAACACCACACTAACTGAAATAAATTGATGCTCTACCAGGCTTTTGCATGTGTTGACTCTTGTGTAGATGCTCTCACTTGCCTATCAGAGTCTTTTGGAGGACCTACAAGTGGGAGGCTCCTAAAGACAAGGTCCTCAAGGAAGAGTGACAAGGTGTAGACTACCATGGAGCAGGTACCAACCGAAGAGCAAAGCTCAGAGAAGTTTAAATTAAACTGAAGGTTGAGGCAGAGGAATCACAAGTTTGAGGCCAGGCAATGAATTTGAGACCAGACAGGACTACATAGAGAGTCCTTGTCTCAAAATAATAATCATGGAAGCTGGGTATAATGCCACATGCCTTTAGTTCCAGCATCTGGGAAGCAGACATAGATGGATCTCTGTGAGTTCGAGGCCAGCCTAATCTACCTGGTGAGTTCCAGGAAAGCCAGGACTACACAATGAGACCCTGTCTCAAAAAAATAAAATAAAATAAAATAAAATAAAATAAAATAAAATAAAATGAAAAATATAAACCAAAACCCAATAATATCAGTTATGGAGTAGAAAGATGGCTCAGCAGTTAAGAGCATTTGTTGCACTTCCAGAGGACCTGATTCTGTTCCCAGCACCACATGGTGACTCGCAGTCGTCCAGTACAGGGTGACACCTTCTGGTGCACATACAGACACATAGTAAAGACACTCATTTTAACTTTTTATTATATAAAATATTCTATTGCAGATAAAAAATAAATATTCTCTTTTTGTAACTAATAAAGTCAAACTAAAGAAAGTTGTAGCAGACTAATAAGTGATGAACTTGTCCTTGTTCCTCACTCAGCATCCATTCCTTGAAACCTACAAGGGACAGAACCATATGTACAACTAAAACATGCTGATTAGCCCATAACATGAAAGTCAGTTCTGTCAACCCTTTATCATTACTTCATCCTCTTGAATTTTTCTGTGGAGTCTTTTTCTAATGCGAATGCATTTTAACTCCCAGAGTATATCAGACAACAGAGCGGGAAATGCAGGACAAGTATTTTAACCCAATGTTTCTTTATCTTCCTTTGTGTAATGTTGTAGACAGCTTATGAAAACAGCCTTGCCCACCTGGCAGTAGAGGCTCATGCCTTTAATCCCAGCTCTTGGGAGACAGAGGCAGGTGGATCGCTTTGAATTTGAGACCAACCTGATCTACAAGAGCTGGTTCCAGGATAGCTAGGGCTGTTACACAGAGAAACCTTGTCTCAAAAAAAAAGAAAGAAAGAAAGAAAGAAAGAAAGAAAGAAAGAAAGAAAGAAAGAGGAAGGAAGAAAGGGAGGAAGGAAGGAAGAAGGAAAGAAAGGAAAAAAGAAAAAGTCTTTCCATTCCCTGGATCCACTAAAATGTTGCCCATAGAACTCTACTTGTCTGAGAAGCCTGACCGAGTGCTTGGCTCAACTCTGCCCTGTCACATTGTTGGCCATTTTGATTTTAGGAGGAGATGCAGGTATTTCTTTCTAACTCCTGTCTAGCAAGGTCAACTTCAACCCTAACTATAACTTAGTAATTGCGACAGAAAGTGAATTCAACTCTTTTATCTCCTTTGTGCAGAGTAAGAAGCCAGGCTTTACGTCATGCTCTCCAAAGAGAAGCACAAACTCCAGCCTAGGGCCAGCTCCAGATGTCAAGCCAAACTGGCCTAGGACTAAATACCCCGCCACAAGGAAAGACCGCACCGCCACGGCGGTGTACCCATCTTTGCACATATACACATACCCTTAGGTGTGTGCTTTTGCTGTGACATGCAGGTGCTTCCGCCAAAGATTTTGGGTAGTTTTATTGGTTTTTGTTTTGTTTTCTATGCAGTGTTGGGAACCAAACCTAGGGCGTACGAGGCAAGGGATTTACCATTGAACTGTGTCTCCAGCTCCCTTGAAAATGTTGTGAGTTATTCACATTTAAAAGAGGAAATCTGTGAAGGAAATGGAAACTATTTATTATGTGCTGTGTTGTGTGTTCACGCTGACCTGCACTCTGTACTTCTACTGTGGACATGGCCTATGTTATACCTCATAAATTCAGTACTTTTATCCTAAGGTGAAATTATATTTTGATGTATAGACTAGCCTTTATTGTAAGTTGAAGTATATACTCACGAAAAGACAGCACATATTTCTCTCATTTTTACCAGTAGATGTTCCCTCCAAAGTTATATGCAAATAAGTTTTTAAGAGATCAAACTAATTTTGAACGTGCCATATGAAAAAGTCTGTGTCAAAGTTTCCGAAAGGTTAAATGACCAATCAGACTATGGTATATCAGGTTTTCTCAAAGTGAGGTATTTCTACCTAGAAAAAAACAATTACATGTATTACTTATAATTTAATGTTGCATATATTATGTTCAACAAGGTTGTGTAAATTTTTAACTCAACCATTAAAATTTTTCTCTCTGGTTATTTGTCCCTTGATTGTTTTACCACATAATCTTATGTGAACAGATTTACACGTCATCCTTTTATTTCCCATGATCCCTCACGAGCACCAGTCACAGTCTTCCAGAGACACATTAAAGAAGAGTCACTCAAAAA
Organism: Myodes glareolus; assembly: GCF_982192425.1. Taxonomy (NCBI): domain Eukaryota; kingdom Metazoa; phylum Chordata; class Mammalia; order Rodentia; family Cricetidae; genus Myodes; species Myodes glareolus. The sequence continues at coordinate 88,154,365 of NC_142035.1, read as the reverse complement.
GCCGAGCAGTAGTGACACATGCCTTTAATCCCAGCACTCGGGAGGCCGAGGCAGGTGGATCTCTGTGAGTTCGAGGCCAGCCTGGTCTACAAAAGCTAGTTCCAGGACAGGCTCCAAAGCTACAGAGAAACCCTGTCTCGAGGAAAAAAAAGAATCATTCAGATGGGGCATGGTGACTCATGTCTATAATTCTAGCACTTGGGAAGTAGAAACCATGAGTTCAAGGCCAGTCTGCTCTACATCCCAAATTCTAGGCCAACCAGGGTTATAAAGACCTTGTACATTAAAAATAAATGTTACTCCAAGCTAGGTAAGGTTGAGACAGGAGAATTGCTGTGAGATACTGAGTTGCAGAATGAGATTCAGTCTCAAAAATAAAAAGGGAACTGGGAGATGGTGACTCAGGTCTTTAATCCCAGCACTTGGGATGTAGAAGCAAGTGGATCTCTGTGAGTTCGAGGACAGCCTGGTCTACAAAGTAAGTTCCAGTACAGCCAGGGCTGTTTCTCTATGTAAGAGAAACACTGTCTCAAAAAACATAACAAAACAAAAAAGTTTCCTAGCATATTTTTCATTTGTATATGTATGTGTGGATACATGTTTGTGTATGTGCTATGTCTTCATATGTGTGTGAATATTTCATTCATGCATGTACATGTTCATGCATTGTTCATATGTGCATACATTTTTCTCATTATAGATGGCCGTGAGCCACCATGTGGTTGCTGAGAATTGAACTCAGGACCTCTGGAAGAGCAGTCAGTGCTCTTAACCTCTGAGCCATCTCTCCAGTCCCCAACCTATATGTTTTTCTTACCTTTGGTGTGATTATTATCTTTGTGAATGAGTTGTTATTTATCTTTTCCAAGAGGCTTCTCCTCTTCAAACCGAACCTTTATTAGTTTTGTTGGGATCCACAATTTTTCCTCTCCTGTGGAGACAAGAGCAAAACCCCTTCCCCAACGCAGCACGTCTCCTAGCTTCCATTGCGCGGTCAGCACATCCTTGAAATAAATTGGTTGATTTAGTTCAGCAGACTTTTCCATTATCCAATGTCTTTCTGTGGTCATTGTTCCTTTCTCATTAGCATTAAGAAAACTCAAGGTTAATAACGCATTATGCAATCTATTTTGGGGGGCATTTTCTATTCCTTTCTGTTTATTTAACATATCCTTTATAGTTCGATTTGATCTTTCTATGACTGCTTGACCTATAGGATTGTATGGTATACCTGTAACATGCTTAATATTATAATAAGCAAAAAACTGTTTCATTTTCCTAGAGACATAAGCTGGACCATTATCTGTGTTTATTTATGCAGGTGTGCCCATAATGGCCATAACTTCTAATAAGTGTGTGATTACTGAGTCAGATTTTTCTGAGCTCAAGGCAGTTGCCCATTGAAAGCCTGAATAAGTGTCAATGGTGTGATGTACATATTTTAATCTTCCAAATTCTGCAAAGTGGAACACATCCATCTGCCAGATTTCATTCCTTTGAGTACCCTTCAGGTTAGTCCCTGCAGGTAACGGTGTTTGGTTATATAAAGAGCAAGTAGGGCATCTCTTTATTATCTCCTTGGCTTGTTGCCATGTAATGGAAAACTCTTTCTTTAAACCTTTGCTATTGACATGATGTTTTTTATGAAATTCTGAGGCCTGCAACACGCTTCCAATCAATAATTGATCAAATTCTGCATTACCCTGTGCTAGAGGACCTGGCAGAACCGTATGGGACTGGATGTGTGTTATGTACATTGGACAAAGCCTATTCCTGATTATGTCTTGTACATGGATAAACAATGAAGTCAACTCTGTGTCATCTGGTATAAATTCAGCGGTTTCAATATGCAAGAAAACTCTTTCTGCATATTGTGAATCTGTAACTATATTATTAAGAGGTTCTTTAAAATCCCTTAGCACCATGAAAATGGCATATAATTCTGCCCTCTGGACAGAATTATAAGGGCTTTGTTCCACCTTACTCAATTCATCTGATTTGTAACCTGCCTTCCCTGATTTATTGGCATCAGTGTAAAATGCATGAGCTCCAGTTATTGAAGCATCACGTACAATTCGAGGAAGAATCCAAGAAGTTCTCTTTATAAGGTTAAGTCTACCACTTTTGGGATAGTTGGGATTAATTTCTCCCAAAAAAAATTAGCACAAGCCCTTTGCCATGGCTCATTGTCTTCCCATATAACTTTTTTATTTCAATAGTAGGGAAAGGCACTATAATTTCTGATGGGTCTATACCTGCTAGTTGACGAAGTCTCAATTTACCTTTTATAATTAATTCAGAGACCTTTTCTATATAGGTTTTTAATTTTTTACTTGGTTTGTGTGGTAAAAAGATCCATTCTAAAATAGTATCTTCCCTCTGCATTAAAATTCCCGTAGGAGAAATTCTGGAAGGCAATATGACTAAAATACAACTAAGATTTGGATCCACCCTATCCACATGTGCCTCCTGTAATTTCTCCTGAACCATCATCAGTTCCTTTTCTGCTTCAGCTGTTAATTCTCTGGGACTGTTCAAATCCTTGTCACCATCTAAGGTTTTGTTTAAATGAATTATTAGAACAGGTGTTATCCCAACAGCCAGTCGTAGACTGGAAATGTCTCCTAACAGTCTTTGAAAGTCATTAAGAGTCCGTAACTGGTCTCTTCTAAACTGTGCCTTTTGTGTTCTAATTTTCTGTAAACCTATTCTGTAACCTAGGTAATTAACAGAATCTCCTCTTTGAATCTTCTCAGGAGCAATTTGTAATCCCCATTTAGCAAAACTATCTTTACTTCCTCAAATATTCTTTCTAAAGTATCTATGTTTGGATCAGACAGCAGAATATCGTTCCATATAGTGGTAAATTATTGACTTGGGAAATTGTTTGCGTATAATTTTCAATGGTTGGCTTACAAAATATTGGCACAGGGTGGGAGAGTTTAACATTCCCTGTGGGAGGACGGTCCACTGTTTCCTCCTTGCAGGCTGAGAGTTATTATAGGTAGGCACTGTGAAGGCAAACTTTTCTCTATCTTTTTCCTGTAATGGTATAGTGAAGAAACAATCTTTCAAATCAATAACTATAAAAGGCCATCCCTTTGGTAACAGGGAAGGCAGAGGAATTCCAGATTGCAGAAGGCCCATAGGTTGAATAAGATCTGTCACCATTCTCCATTTACCAGATTTTTTCTTAACAACAAATACAGGAGAATTCCAAGGACTGGTAGATTCCTCAATATGTTGAGCATCTATTTGCTCCTGTACCAGTTGTTCTAAAGTCTGCAATTTATCTTCAGCTAAAGGCCATTGCTTAATCCATATTGGCTTCTCTGTTAGCCATTTTAAAGGTAGGGCTGCTGGTACCTCTAAAGGTTCGCTAGTTGCTTTATGTTTTTGTACAGCCTGAACGGCTGGTGACCTTCGTGCATAGTACCTTAGTACATCCTTCCCAGAATTGTGAGGTCCTGGGACTGCAGGAATGTTAATCTGAGTATTCCATTGCTGTAGTATGTCACAGCCCCATAAATTTATTGCAATATCAGCTACACATGTTCACATGTGCATACATGCTTATGTATATACATGTTCATGTATGTGTGTATGTGGAGGATCTAACTCCAGTCCTTCTTAAACAATCTTCCTTTTGAGGCTGTGTGGCCAGGGAGAATACTATTACCATCTGGTGGCAGTATACCCTTTTCTGTTTTGTTTTGGTTTGTTTATTTTTATTTATTTAGTGTGCATGCACAGCGCACATACGGAAGTCAGAGGACAACTTGTGAGAGTTGGTCTTCTCCTTCCACCACATGGGTCCTAGAAATCAAATTCAGGTCATCAGGCTTGGCAATTGGTGCCATTAACCCATTGGTGAGCCATCTTCCCAGCCCCCCTCTCTGGTCCTGGAAACGGGTGATGCTATCACAGACGGCTCTGCTGTCATCACTGCCAATGTTTCTGAGACAGAATCCCATGGAGCTCAGACTGAATTCAAACTCACTATGTAGCTGAAGGTGACCTTTGACTCCTGATCCTCCTTCCTCCACCTCCCAGGTATTGGGATAACAAGCATGGCCCACTCTCTCTGGCCTGACCACAGCTCTTGAAAATGCTATAACGAGGGGCGTAAATGGAAACTTTTATAATTTAATAAAATTACCTTCAAAAAAAAAGAAAATGCTATAACAAACGCAGACATGTAGCACCTCTCAGGTTTGTACTGGACAGTAACTCTGTTGGGGGAATAGAAACTCTAGAGATGCAGAAACTGTTTGAGAACAAAAATTCCAGGTGAGTTTTCTCTCCATTGGGCATTCGTCCTAATTTGCTTTCTCTTACCATGTTAAGTACCATGCCCAGAAGCAACTTGGGGAGGAAAGTGTTTGCCTGATTTATAAGTCTCAATCATAGTCCACCATGGGGGGTCAAGCAGAGGCAGAAGAGAAACCTGGATACAGGAACAAAACAGAGGCGGGGGAGAAATATGCTGCCACCACCTTGTTCTCTGGGGCTCACTCAGTTTGTTTTACACAAGTCAAGGCAACGGGCCCTTGAGTGGTACCACCCACAGTGGGCTGGGGCCTCCCACATCAATCATTGATCAAGAAAATGCCCCACAGACTTGCCTGTCGACCCGTCTTACGGAGGTGTTTTCTCAGCTGCACTTCCAGCTTCCCACGGATGACTCTGACTTGTGTCATGTTAACAAAAGCCACCAGTACTGCACTGAAAGTACAGTAGTTTGAGCTGAGCATAGCATGCCTATAATCCTAGTACTCTAGAAGCCACAGCAGGAGGGTCACAAATTCAAGGTCAGTCTGGACTACATATCAAAACTATTCTGGGAGTGTGTGCAAGAATTTTGAAGAGCTACCAGATTAGATCCCTAACAACTCAGAACCTTTTATGATCACTAGGTGTAGCTATGCTGCCACAAACCCTCTCATCACCGTCCTAGGCCATTTGCTGATGCTGTGAGTATAAGACATGGAGTCATTGATGGGTAAAGGAAAATCATTTTGAGGGCATGGGTGTTAAGGCAGGGTCTTACGCAGTTTGGGAAGGCCCTGAATTACTTTGTGGTGAGAATAACCTTGAACTTTAGTCCCCTGACCTCCACCTTGAGAGTTCTGAGATTACAGACTTGAACCACCATGCCTAGAAGAAAATGCATTTCTCATGATCAGGGAGTCTACATGGTACCAAGGTAAAGCAACCACATGTAATGAGGAGCTCCTTGCTGGGGCAAGGAGTCCCAAGGCAATAGAAAAACAGGGGTGCCAGGGAGATCTTGGTCTGCTTACAAAGCCATGAATCTACCTACCCTCCTGACCCAACCATCTGCCAAAGTCACACCCCAAATACCACCAGCATTGCCACACTGGAGTCAGCCTTTGAACACATGAGACTTGGTGAGAAAATGCCACACACAATGCTCTTCTCTGTAGAAATAGAAATACTGACTTCAGGCTTCCCAAGCTGTTCTCACATTAATTCTGACCCCATTATCTAGAATAGCAGAGTTGTTTCCAGGTCATAGACTTGGCTCCTTCTTCCCCAGGTACCTTTCAAGCTAAGTCTACTGTCCTTTGAAGTGTGATGGCAGCTGAGTGTGGTGCTGAGGAGCTGGTGGAGGCAGGAGGATCAAGAACTGAAGACCAGCCTCAGCCACATAATGAGTTCAAGTCCTCCTAGGCTGCATGAGATCTGATTTAAAAAAAATTAATTTAGCCAGGCAGTGGTAGTTCACACCTTTAATCACAGCACTCAGGAGGCAGAGGCAGGTAGATCTCCAAGTTTGAGGCCAGTCTGCTCCACAGAGTGAGTTCCAAGACATCCAGGACTACACAGAAAAACCCTGTCTAGAAAAAACAAACAAACAAACAACTAACTTAAAAAGTGTATTGCTCGGGGCTGGAGAGATGGCTCAGAGGTTAAGAGCTTTGCCTGCTCTTCCAAAGGTCCTGAGTTCAATTCCCAGCAACCACATGGTGGCTCACAACCATCTGCAATGAGATTTGGTGCCCTCTTCCGGCCTGCAGGGATACATGCAGGCAGAATACTGTAAACATAATAAATAAAAAAAACTTTAAAAAAAGTGTATTGCTCATTTCAATTGTGCTAAATTTGACCAGCGGCATTTCTGTCCATTTCTTAGTAGAGTATTCTCACGGAGGCAAAAACTTCTCTGTTAACGCTTGCCATGACTATTCTCTTCACCCTGAAACTGCCTCAGCAATACAAAAAAAAAAAAGAGCCTGGGTTCTACTTACCATGTTAAGTGGGTTCTAACGAGGCTCCGTGCAGTCATCATATGATCTATGCAAAGCAAGCTTTCTTGTGAAATCAGTAATGTTTTCATGCGTATGCTGACGGACAAACCTATGGTGGCCGAGCCTAGTGCACCTCCACATCCAGATCAGTGACCATTTCATAAAGATCAGAAGAAAGTTGACAGCCCAAACGTGATGTTACAGGCGTGGAGTACTGGAGTAGGAGATGGACATAAGAGAACCATGAACTAGGGGCCAGCCTGAGCTACAAACAGAGCTCCAGGCCAGCCTTGGCTACATAGCAAGACCTTGTCAGAACCATGTTCTGGGAACTAAACCTGAGTCCTCTGGAAGAGTAGCTGGTGCTTTTAACCACTAAATCATGTCTCCAGCTCCTCCAAATCAATTTTTATGATTAAAATTATGTGTCAGATTACCTTTTGGCTATGTGTATAAAGTATATATGAGACAATGAGCTTCCCATTTAGACTTGAGTTCCATCCCCAGGGCATTTCATTACATGTGGGCAAAAATTTTAAGATCCTAAAATAGAAAATACTTCTGGTCTGGAGCACTTCAGGATGTTGACCCTGCGACACTCCCTGAAAATTTCAGGTCCCTTTGGACATGTCGTCTTAGTCAGTGTTCTTGGCTGTGAAGAGTTCATGCACACCATGAACACGGCTGCTCTTATAAAGGAAAACATTTCATCGAGGTTGGCTTACAGTTCAGAGGTTTAGTCCTTTGTCATTATTTCAGGAAACATTGTAGCACACAGGCAGGCGCTGGAAAGTAACTGAGAGTTCTGTATCTGGATCCACAGGCAGAGAGCAAAAGCCTCTGGGCCTGGCTGGGGTTTCTGAAACCCCAAAGCCTACCCCTAAGTGACACACTTCCTCCAACAAAGCCACACCTACTCCAACAAGGTCACACCTCCTAATGCCGCTCCCTAAGCCTTGGGGGCCATTTTTATTCAAACTACTATGCGCGTCTATCCCCACTGATTTCATCAGTCCAAAGAACGTGTGGAGTCATGACTGACTTCAGAATTGTGGCAAATACAAGTCTGTAACCATTGTTTCTGGACCTGTGCTTACACAACAAACACAAACCAGCATACACAAGCCAGTCAGACATCTTGCTGGCTTCAGAATATTGTGGTTAAAGCATCACCAACTTGGAACTCAGAACACCAGGATTTCAAGCCGGGGTGGGAAGCAAAAAGGACAGTGGCATGTTTAATTTGGACTTACACTTGCTGAGTTTTTCTGTTCCATGTTTCTGTATGTGAGAGTATATTGCATACATGGTGGGGTGACTATGATCATTTAAAGGCATGAAGAAGGCATTAGGTGTCTTCTATCGCTCTCTACCTATTCTTTTTTATAATTCTGAATTTTGTGCATATTTTCTTCTGCTAAAAATGATGCTTGAATATGTGCCTGTAATATTTTTTATTGTTTTTATTGAGCTATATATTTTCTTTTTTAAGATTTATTTATTTTATGTGAATGAATGTTTGCTTGCTTACATGTATGTATATGCATCCATGAGTGCAGTGCCTGGATCATCCAGAAGAGGGTATCAGATCCCCTGAAACTGGAGTTATAGATGATAGTGAGCCATTATGTGGGATGATGACAGAACCCAGATCTCTGCAAAAGCAGCAACTTTAACAGCTGAGCCATCTCTCCAGCCAATCTACCTTTTCCATTTTTTTTTTTTTGAGACTGGGACTTACTATATAGACCTATCTGGACTGTAACTCTACGCTTAGACCAGGCTGGCCATGAACTCACAGAGACCACCAGCCTCTGCCTCTCAAGGGATTAAAGCTGTGTATCACCATGACCAGCATTTGCCTGGTCTTTTGACGCTCACATTTTCTCTGTTAGACTGAAAGCCTAACAAGCCCCATCATGACCAGCCCACCCTCCTCAGGTCTGGAATTATGGTGTGTAGAGTATGCCTGGTTATTGTGGGTCCTGGGATCTGATTTTTGGTCCTTATGATTTCAAAGCAATCACTTAACAGCTAAGCCATCTCTTTGGATTATTCTTGAACTTCTGACCCTCCTGCCTCCTCTACTGGGATAACAGGCATGTACCACCATGCCCAGTATATGTAATGCCAGGGACTTAACCTAGGCCTCATGCATGCTAAGCAAAGGATCCTACTCAACTGTTTTATTTACTGTTCTATTACTATGAGAAGACACCACGGTCAATTGGGAGCTTGCTTACAGTCGCAGATGGTTACTCCATGACTAGCGTGGCAGGAAGCATGGCAGCAGCAGGCAGGACACTGGAGCAGTAGCTGGGAGCTTTCATCTCGTCCACAGCACTTGGCAGAAAGAGATTGGGACTGGGCCTGGCTGTAGGGTTTTGAAAACTGTCCCGCGCTACCTTCTCGTCCGCAAGAACGACGCGGGGCACTTAGGATTCTTCTGCAGTAAAGCTTTAATGCGTCTTGAGAGGGAGAGCATCAGCTTCCAAAGCAGAGACCCAGAATGAGGGGAACCCAGCCCTTATAAAGGAAACAGTCCTCGCTTCTGACGTGTCATTCTTGGATTGGTCCGCTGCCCATTATCCCAGATGATGCCTCGGAAGTAGGCAGGGACGCAGCAGTAGAGAGTCACCAAGCACGCGCGCTGGGATTAAAGGCGTGTGCTACATCATCTTGAACTCACAGAGATCTGCCTGTCTCTGCCTCCCAGGCATTGGGACCAAAGGCGTGTACTACCACACCTTGAGGTCACAGAGGTCAATCTGCCTCTGCCTCCCAGGCATTGGGACTAAAGGCGTGTACCACCACACCTTGAGGTCACAGAGGTCAATCTCTACCTTTGTCCCTTGAAGCAATGGAGAATGTGGTTGCGGCCCTCCACAGAAAACTCTAAGTCCACCCCAGTGATACATCTCCTCCAACAAAACCACACCTCCTAGGCCTTTTTAAATAGTCTACCAACTGGGGACCAAACATTCAGATATATGGACCTATGGAGGTCATTCTCATTCAAACCGGCACATCAACTAAGGTATATCTCCAGCCCCCTTTTGGTTTTGTTTTAGGTTTTCATTTTTTTTTTTTGTTACACAGTCTTATGTAGCCTAGGCTGGCCTTGACTTCACTATGCAGCTTGAACTCCTGATATTCCTGCCTCTATTTATTGGTTTCTGGAATTGCAGGCCTGTGCCACTGTGCTAGGCTGACTTCTTGAGAGTTAAAGTGAAGTTTACTTGTAGTTTACTTGAGATGGCTCAGTGGTTAAGAGTGCTGGCTGCTTCTTCCAGAGGACCTGGGTTCAATTCTCAGCAACCACATGGTGGCTCACAACTGCCTATAACTTCATCTCCTTGGGACCCGTACACATACGCACATATGTGCATGCAAACATATGCACACATGAAAATTTTTAAAAAACTCTTTAAAGTAACTGCAGGTGGAACACTCATTCCTGCAGGTGGAACACTCATTCCTGCAGGTGGAACACTCATTCCTGCAGGTGGAACACTCATTCCTGCAGGTCCCTTTGTCTCTGTGAAATTCTGTTCATCAGAGAACTACTTTGTTTTTAGTCACATTAGTGTGTTATAGACGGTGTCCCTCTTCACGGTGTCTCAGGCCAACAAGAGTTTCTCTGGCTCAATCTTTTTAGTTCTCAGTATAACAACGTCTCTGGTTGCTCTGAGTACAGAATCTCCAAAATAATTTTGGCATGAACTCTCTCACTTCATAAACACGCAGAGCGGATTATTTCTAGAACATTGTTTTCATCAAGCTGAAGTCACTTCAGGAAACCTCTCCCAAGCTCTGCTCCTCCCCAGATTTCCTGGACTCCATGGCCTTGTTGTCAGCCATTCTCTTGCCAGCACACCAGTGTCCTCACCCTGTCTTTCTAACACCTCCATCTGGTAGTTCCCCAACTTTGGCTCAATCAGCTATCCAGCCATCTGTCTTCTCTTCCCCCATCCCAGCCTGCCAAGATGGCTGCAAGAAAACATGTCTTGAGGGGTTAGGACCACCACGAAAGCCTTGCTTGCTGCTCCACTTCAGGCCATGCAGAACCTCCAGCTTCCACATCCTCTGCTTCAAGCCCTCCTTCGCCCTGTGTGTCACTGCCTTCCTCCATGAACAGCTCTGCTGGACACTTGGTGGCTTTGAAACCAGAGGTAGAAGAAAGATACAAATGATAAACTTGCTTTGGTAAGTTTGCTTGATTTTGATGTCGATGAAATGATTAAGAAACCATTTAGCTAGGTGTGGTGGTACATGCCTTTCGTCCCAATACTTAGGAGGCAGAGGCAGGTGGGTCTCTGAGTTCAAAGCCACTCTGGTCCAAAGCTAATTACAGGACAGCCAGGGTTACACAAGGAAACCCTGTCTTGAAAAACAAACAAAAAAGAAACTATTTTAATTTGTTAAATTATATGACTAGATTATTATTGTATGTTTGAACAAATGAATGAGTTAATGTTAAGACCAGAGTTTTTATTCTGGAAGCAAAAATTGGAGGAGGAAAACCACAGTTTGAGGATGGTTTGGAGTTGAAAGACTCAGCGACCTGATCCCTCTGCATTCATCTCTCAGTTTCTATGGTAACTGATTTTAGAAACCCGTGAATGCCAAAATCCTAATACACTCAAGTTCTTCATATAAAAAGTCATAGTGGGGAGGACCGGGAAGGCAGCTCAAGTGCTCATCGTGATGCTCAGCACTCGTGGAGAAGCCAGATGAAGAGGTGGACATCTGTAGCTCCTGTGCCAGCCAGTCTAGCTGAATAAATGAGCTCCAGGTTCAGTGACACAATCTGTCTCAAAAGCATAAAATGGGAAAGCCGGGCACTGGTGGTGCACGCCTATAATCTCGACTCTCAGGGAGGAATAGGCAGGCGGAACTCTGTGAGTTCAAAGCCAGCATGGTCTACAGAGTGAGTTCCAGACAGCTAGAGCTGAAACACAGAGAAACCCTGTCTCAAAAAAATACACAAACATGCATACACAGACACACATACACATACATGCACAAACATACACATGCATACACACATACACATATATGCATACACACACATAATGGAGTGTGACTGAGAAACTTTTCCAGGGTTGACCTCTGACCTCCACATGCATTTGCATGTGTACTTGCACACATATGTGAATGAACACACACACTCTACCCACACAAAATGTTATAGGTTGGCTATAGTTCAAACAGCACATGTATTTAGAATGTGGCCTGCCCTGTGTTAAATCCTCAGCATACAAAACAAAAAGCAAACCCTTGTGACTAATCAGGTGCGGAGAGATGCCACAGGAAAGAAGGCTTGCTGCTCTTGCAGAGGACTTGGACTTAGTTCCTAACACCTACATCAGGAAGCTCAAAAATGCCTGTATCCAGTTCCAGAGGATCTGACACCTTCTGGTCTCATACAGACATGCTTTTTTTTTGTGACAGGGTTTCTCTATGTTTCAGCTCTGGCTGTCCCGGAACTCACTCTGTGGACCAGTTTGGCCTCAAACTCACTGAGATCCACCTGCCTCTGCCTCCTCAGTACTGGGATTAAAAGCATGTGCCACCACCACCTAGCCATACACACTTTTAAAAAGACCAAGTCATGTGGTCATGCCTATAGCCTTTCTGTACACTTTAAATCCCACGTAAATGACTGGCATTGTGTAAGGCCGGTGCTGCGTGCGGATGGACACAGCAGGTGTCCTGCATTGTCCAGTGAGTGTGACGGGCACAGCAGGTGTCCTGCATTGTCCAGTGAGTGTGATGGACACAGAAGGTGTCCTGCAGTGTTCAGGAATTTTTCTTGATTTTTTTTTCCCAATGCTGGGAATTGAACATAGGGTGTTGCACTTAGTAGGCATGCAGTCTACCACAGAGCTACATTCACACTGCTTTTATGGGATTTTTTTTATTAAAAGAACTGGTTGAGGGGCTGGAGAGATGGCTCAGAGGTTAAGAGCATTGCCTGCTCTTCCAAAGGACCTGAGTTCAATTCCCAGCAACCACATGGTGGCTCACAACCATCTGTAATGAGATCTGATGCCCTCTTCTGGCCTGCAGGCATACACACAGACAGAATGTTGTATACATAATAAATATTTAAAAAAAAAAAGGAACTGATTGACCTGGGTAGTGGTGACGCAAGCCTTTAATCCCAGCACTCGGGAGGCAGAGGCAAGCAGATCTCTGTGAGTTCAAAGTCAGCCTGGTCTACAGAGCTAGTTCCAGGACAGGCTCCAAAGAAACACAGAGAAACCCTGTCTCGAAAAACAAAACAAAGAACTGGTTGAGTGCCAGAAAAACGGCTCAGTGGGCAAAGGTGCATCAAAGTCTGGCAACCAAGTTGTATCCCCAGGATCCAAGAAGTAGGAAAGAGCAGCTCCTGCAAGTTGGCCTCTATGCTCTCGCTCTCTCTCTCTCTCTCTCTCTCTCTCTCTCTCTCACACACACACACACACACACACACACACACGCACACAAACTTAAATAAGAAACACCTTGATGCATCCTCCACCAGTGTATCAAACAAATCTGGTCTATTAGAGTTCTTTGGCACCAAAATGATTATCATTAATAAATTATAACATACTGAAAACTAGAAATCGATGAATTCACATGAACTGAGAAAAGGGCAAAGAGAGAAAAAAAATCAGAGAGAAGGAAGAGGAGGTATTGTTGGAGGAGGAAGTTCAGGGATCTAAAAAAAAAGACACCAAGCAAGAAGTGTGGCAGTTCACACCTGTAACCCAGCTCTCGGAAGGGGAAGACGAGAGGAG